>NW_024581127.1:9579065-10179065 GCF_017639235.1 Corvus kubaryi
AATTCCTTTAACAGGAAAAAAACTAAGACTAAACTAAAACCCCAACACAGTGAAAAGTGTATTATTGTTGTTTGTTCCTGCTTTCATTACTTATGATCCCAATGCAGCCAGGGCCATACTGAACAAGGGAAACATTTAGAATTGCATTTGGTAGCTCCTTTGACTTTTCTAGTTACTTTATCTTTACTATCAAATTTTTATAATAACTCTGTGAGATGAAGTGCCTGCTCAGTGTTCATTATTACACCAGGATTATGGTGACACAAAAGCTTATTCATTTCTGCAATTTAATTGTACCAAGTAATTTTTTTTTTTAGCTCTGCAGCTTCTTTTTCATATTGTAAAGGAACAGCACAAAGACAACATTTAATACATTGAATAATCGGGATGTTTAATTCAAACTGTGAGTTATCACCCCAGTCTGCAGAACTGGTGTCTGCTGGAAGTTTTAATTCTTTCTCATAAGGACAGGCACTGGTTTTCAAGTTTAGGCCTGACATCCTTCTACCACTGCCAAACACTCAGTATAGAAGACCTCTAAGGAATCTTTTGTTGTTTTGCCTTAATTAATCCTTCTTTTGGAAACATTATTTTCTGCTACCTCAAAGTGCTTTCTCCAGATGCTCAGAAAACAACTTGCATTGTCCTTGCATTGCTGGTGTGATCTCGTCATCTTCTAACTACTTCTGAAGCAACTAATTCTGAAAGCCATTTCTAGGCACATTAGGGACAAGAAATTATTCAGGAGTAGTCAGCATGGCTTGACCAAGGGGAAGTCTTGCTTGACCAATTTGATAAAGTTCTACAATGACATGAGTGACCTGACAGATGAGGAAAGTGCTGCAGATATTGTCTACCTGGACTTCAGTGAGGCCTTTGATAATGTCTCCTATAAGATCCTCATAGAAAAGCTGGATGAGCAGACACTTAGGGGGACCAAAAACTGCCTGAATGGCCAGGTCCAGAGGGTGGTCTTGAGAAGCATGGCACCTAGCTGGAAGTCAGTAACTACTGGTGTATCCTGGGAGTCAATACTGCGTTCAGTCCTGTTTAACATCTTCAATAATGGGGCAGTATGCCAACAGCAATTCTGCTGGTGCCTCAAAACTGGGAGGAGTGACTGAAGCACCCAAGGGTCGTGCTGCCATCCAGAGGGACCTTGGCAAGCTGGAGAAATGGGCCAACAGGAATGTCATGAAGTTCAACAAGGAGAAATATGAAGTGCTGCATCTGGGGAGCAACAACTCTCTGCACCAGTATATGATGGGGGCCATTGGAAGTAAAGGCTTAATGACATTTGCAGTGTATGCCTTAAACTAGCACTGGGTGGTGAAATCTGTTGCAGAAAACATCATGGGTGCCCATGCAGAAGCTGCAAATGGAACAAAGTCTCAGATCTAGCCTTGCTGAGGCAGGACCAAAACTGATACTTTTCATCACAACCTTCCATTGCGACCCCCAGAGCAGACCCCCCACAACCACCAAATTGAGACCCGAGAAAACAGGGTGGTATAAACACACATTCTCTCGCCTGTCATGCTAATGAGGGACTGTATAAAGAAACTCAGGGAATTAACTGGGTAGGACCCCACCAGCAAGAAGCCCAGGACACTGAAGGACCAATGGGATGCTACTGGATCCACGGTGCTGATTATCTTTGCAGTGTCTGTCTCCTACTCCCTTTTTCTTGCTCTGTTTGTCTTTCTCTCTTGTTCCTCTATACAAATAATTTTACAAAATAAACCTGGTATTGTTGAACCACCGTTTGGTCTCACTTGTACCTTAATTTGGGCAGAGGACTTTAACATTGAATCATAACAGCCATTCATCTGAAAATACCTAAAAGTACATGCAAGACAGTGTGTTTCAAGGTCTTCCATGTTGTACATTTATAAACAGATGCCAGTTTACAAGACTACTTTGCATCATCTACCATAAACCAACGACATATAATTAAAAACCAGGAGCAATAATTTTCAAGTTTCAGGCCCTGACCAAGACTAATGGCATATTCAAAACAGATGAAATTTTGTGATTAAAAGTGGCCCAGAGACTCTGGAGACACTCATTTCGTGTACAGTGCAGGACCTGCCATGAGCCATATGGTACTCATCCCCCTGGCATTTCATAGGGAGGATTTCTTTTACTGATCTGCACATGGCAAAGACTCTGCTCTTTATCTGGATATTAAACTTGGAAAAATGAAAAATCTTTGACACTTCATAAATATTTCCTTCTGAAAATAAGAGAGTAAAGTTTATTTAAAATGTGACATTCCACACTAGGAGTGTGATATCAGTGGGATGGAAATTCACTGACCATGACCAAAAATAAAAATGTTTCTCCACACTTGTTTGTATGCTGATTGCTGCTGCAAAGATTATTTTTTCTTTTAGTTTAACAACCTCTAGATTCTTGTGGGTCCCTTCCAATGCAGCCTATTCTAAGCTTCTTGGATTCTGCACAGGCAAACCCATTACGACTGTCTCCTGTTCTGCTTCTCATCTATCATTCATCATTTAGTACAGGCTAAAATTCTGACCCAATGGACCAATTCTAATCACGTCTACCTGAAAATTCATGATTTGTGATAGAATAATTATTGGTCCCAGAAATCAGGATAAAAATACAATGTGAGATCAGCCGCGCTGACGTCCTAGAGAACATGAATCTGTTAGAGAACATCCTTGGAATACACATGCCTTAATGACGCAGTTAGGGCTCACATCTCTGAAACCAAAGATAGAATTGGCAGAACTGTCTTAGCTATATGCTTTCCCCACCCAAAACCAAGACATAAGGAAACAGGAGAAGAGAAAAACCAATGTTCCCACAAAAGAAGAGGTAAGGCAGTTACCTAGCAATTCCTTCACTTCAGTGGTGAGCAAAGACAGAGAATTTATGCTACTACAAGGTAGCACATATATCCATGATTACTGACTACAACATTAAAGCAAAATGAATATTTGATCCACCCTTTGAGCAGCTATAAACAGAGATACCAGTTTATTTCATTGTTATGAGAAAGCTTAAAATTCTCTAGCTGGTGTGATGGAAACCACGGGTAGCATTTTGCATCTGTTTTGCCTACTTGCAGCCACATGCCTCTGTATCAATGGGTGCACACACCTGCCATTGCCACCAATGCCACACACAGAGGTGGAATTGCAAAGCCAGCCTGAAGGTTGTGTTCCTGTGTGGCACTGACCCACCAGCTGGTGTGAAGTCATTACTCCCAGAGCACCTGTTGCACAGTCCTAAAAATCTGCCCCAGTGTCCCTGCCCTACAAAGGGCATTGTTTTACTCTCTAAGGAAAAGTCCTGAGCACTTAAAATCTTACTAGAATGTCTGCTACTAAAAACCAGCCAGGGTCTGGCATTAGGTTGTAAGTCCTCTGAGGGCAAGGGCCATGTATTTATTGCATGTGTCTGCAGTACCTAAATACCCACTATTGCTGGGTAATGTCTCATGATTGAAGGTGTTGCCACCATACATGTAGGTGAATTTATGAGTGACAAATAATTACCTCTGAAATAATGAAACTCCAAATCAATGTGACACTGCCAGATTAATTAAATATCCATCAAAGTGGTCATTTTCCTCTTTGTATCAGGCCAAATGTTCTTCTGAACAGTATGCATAGATCTGCCCAGCTATCAGATGAATTATCCATTCCTCTTTCAAACCTAGTGATGATAATACTGAAAAAAGAACCTGAAGCCCAGCTGAGATGAAAAACATGCTGCAAAAAAACTGGACCAGTGAGTCAGCACTTATCTTTTGTAGTCTAAATTAATTTCATACTAAAACAGATATACTCAGGCGGGCAAAATAACAGTATCTTGGCATTTTTGTCCCTGAGGGAACAGTGACTCAGGAATGACCCTGCTTTTGTCTGAGGCACAGATAAATCTGTAGCTGATGCTATGCAATGTAGATAGCTGAGTCAGAAATAAGGATCTGTATTTTGCAGCCACAAGCTGATGGGATCACACCAGCATGCAAGGACAAGTTTCAAAATATCAAATAACTTCAGTACCATGAATAAGAAATTTGGAAGTGCCTTCCAGGCAGCTCTACATTCAGATGAGCTGGTCAATACTAGTATTTAAACACAGCTGTACAAAACCTTGCGTTAACTTAAGCCTAAGACTTTGGTTAACATCGTATCTGAACTCAAGTGATATCATTGTTATCCATTTTTTACAAAAAATAAGCAGACATATTTGTATGGCATACTAATGTGAGCAAAAATGTCAACCTTAGCTTAGTTGTACAGTACCCATTAATTATCATGAAACATAAGGAGTTTTATAAATGATCACACAAAACCACACAAAACGATTTTTAACTGAAAGAAATGGAAGTTTACATTCCCACTATACTACACAGAGTACTTAAATTTTGAGCACTTATGTAGCACTTATGAACAACAATTATCTGAACAGAAAAATAATTGCCAGAAGTTGAATTTATCAAAGTGTCAGCAATTTTACTATCCCTACAGTGTCTCTATTACAGAGAGGGAGTGCCCTTTAGGATTGACCTAAGATGCTGTTGGTCAGACACTGGGCTTTTGGTAGCGAGGAGAGTTAATTTCATTTGACAGCAATTGGGTTGCTGGATGCATGCTCCTCCCCTTCACTTGCCATTGACTGCAACTCTTTCAATGCAGCCATTCTTATCTCAACCCAGAATCTCTGCTTTTATTCTCATTCTCACCAGCAGGGGATGGGAGCAGCTTAAGTGGGGTTTAATTTTCCATCTGTGTTTTAAACCAGCACTGCCATGAAGAATAATAATTTTCTTCTTGCGAGTAACTGCTTTACCCAAAACCAGTGTATATGCTATTTCCTTGAGTGTAAAACCCATGTTACAAATAATCTTCCAAGTCTGGTCTAGAAGTGCTAGTTATCTTCCCTCCTCTCCCCCTGCAAAAAACATAGCATGTATATGGAACATCAAGAATGGGACTAAGCCAAAGGCAATTCAAAACTGTTCATTTGATTCTTGTCAGAAAAAATATAATTAGTAATTGCTCATTGCATTTTGGCAGATTTTATTTTTTTAATTGTAGGATTTTACCATTTAAAAATAATGAGCTAGCATACCTCCCCCATATAATGGGATTCAATGTTCATTCTTATATTTAGCTGTGTGTATGGTGGCAATATCTTCAATCACATGGCATTATCTAGCTATATGAGGTACTTAGGTACTGGGTACACATAAAATAAATATACAGTTCTTCCCCTCAAAGGACGTACTACCTGGCCCTGGCTGCTTTTTAGTAGCAGACATTCGAGTAAGTTTTTAAGTGCTCAGGACTTCGCCTTAGAGAATAAAATTATGTTTTCCCTGTTGTGGGGCTATGTAGACTAGTTGCCTGTAGTTGATGAAACTGAAGAGAATAGATAAAAGTAGGGGTGTACTAGAGGTGGGTAAGCTTAAAAAAATATAAATGTTTGCAGCAGCATTCAACACAAACAGGTGTGAAGAAATATTTTTGGTCATGGTCAGCAAATTTCCAGCCCTCTGATATCTCACTTTTAGTGTGAAATGTCACATTTTAAATAAAATTTGCTCTCCTATTTTCAGAAGAAAATATTTATGAAGTATGTTGTGGTTGGACTTGGTGATCTTAGTGGTCTTTTCAAACCTCAGTGATTTTATGATTCTATCTGCATCTTTCTGAACAAGATTGCAGAATCAGAGAATCGTTAGGGTTGGAACGGACCTCTGGGGGTCATCTAGTCCAACCTCCTGCCAAGACAGGGTCACCTAGAGCAGGCTACATGGGAACACATCTATGTGGATTTTGAATGTCTCCAGAGACAAATACTCCACAATCTCCCCGGGTAGCTTGTTCCAGTGCTCTGACACCCTCCGCATAAAGATCAGGGGATGGAGTGTGTTTGAAGGAGCATTATTCCAGCCAGTGTGTGCACAGGGATTGGGTGGAAGGGCCTGGTGTTTATCCAGCCTCTCTCAGGAAGCCTGACCCACGTAGGTGGACAGGACAGCTTTGAGCAAGTCCTTTGATTTGTGAAGTCGTACATGACAGTTAATTTCTACTTGTTTTATGTGCTCGACGATTTGAGTTTCTGAACAGGCCTTGCAGTTCCTAACGTGGGCACCGGTGAGAGGCTGAACTTGCTACGGACTGAGCTCACAGCAGTCACCCACGAATGGGCGCTGGGCAGCCCGCACTTTCCACAGAACGAGATGAAATCGGGGGACGTTTCCCGTCGCGTCCCGCTTGTGCCGATGAGTGCTCAGTGCCAGCGTCTCGACAGCCGCCCGGCCGGACAAGCCCCAGACGCCGGGCCCCGCCCGCCTCCCGCCGGGCAGCGCCGCGCTCCGCCCGCCAAGCGGCAGCAGCGGCCCGGGTCTGCGGCAGCTTCGCCCCGCGCCTCGCCGGGATGGGCCGGGATGGGCTTGGCTCGCTGCCCGCTGCGGCGCTCCGCTGGGGCTGGCGCCACATTCCTCCCTGCTCACGGGCAGTCTCAACGTAGGAGTTGCCGGGAGCCCCGATGCCAGCCCGCCGGGCAGCGCTCCCGACGGTCTGTGAAGAGCACCGGCCGCCTGCTGTGACAGTGCAGTTCATCATACGGAGAAGCGAATGCGGCGATGGGCAGGCTGAGCCACTGTCCGCTCGTGTCCCGCTCTGTCGGTCCCCAGTACATGTCCCGGGTTACCCGGTGCGAACTGTGGCGCTGAACGAGGGGGAAACCCGGCCTCTGCCGAGGCGCAGGCTCTGCCCTCTCCCACCGGCCCAGCCTGGGAAGCGGGGGAGCAGCCTGGGATTTGGGGAGCAGCCTGGGATTTGGGGAGCAGCCTGAATAGCCATCGTCGTACTGGGCTGAGCATTCTCCATGGCACAGCCAAGCGTGTGGGCCGAGATGTGGGGCACGGGGAGATATAATAGGTTGTGAGCTGCAAGCAGGGAGCAGATTAATGAGGATTTGAACTCCCAGCGGAGGGAACTGGGCGGGACGTGTTCGGGCGTTTGCAGTGTGTTTATGTTTGGTATAAGCTTTCCTCCCCCGTATATGCACGTTGGATTTAATAGCACAAATGTAGACCTTTGCTTTCACCTTTCAGAGAAACTTCTCGTCACTACAGGGGTGTCGTCACTGATAAGAGTTCCATGCAGTCACAAGACCCAGTGCAGTAGAGATAGAACATAAACCACATTTATATGCACATCTGAGCGACAGTAATAATGCAGGCAGACACCGGCAAATGCAGCTGAGACTGTGCCTTCTGAATATGCTGTGGTTTTCAGCTCCATTGTTTTTGGCGTCTTCTTGGGTCAGCCCTATTGTGCCATTTTCCTGTAGCCCTTCAGATGCTCTCCTACTCGGTATGCCCTGTGCTAGGCACACTATATCCAAGTAGTTAAAATTTCCACGATGCAGCCAGAAACGAGCCTTATAAACCTTGTCAGAGGCAGAAGAAAGACTCACTGGTGTTAGATGGCAGGGTTTAAAATGTAAAGCCTAAATCAGCAGAGCAGCTTGCAAGGCTTTTCTGCTACAGGTTGAAGAACCAAAAAGTCATGGAGCTGTGGTTCTGAAATTCCTGCTTAAGGTCCAGCAGGGCCAGGCTTCCAGATCTGGTATGGCATGTTGTCTGCTGTGTTTCAGGGAGTAAATGAGAGACAGTTTTATCTCTCACACATGTTTAAGTCCTTTTATCTGAGGAAAGAAAAAAGGAATAAAGATGAACCCCCAAACAATGGAGGAACTATTTCTATTAGATAAGTCATATTTTCTCTAACTTTGGGAATAATTCTAAGTCAATATCCCCTTGGCACAATATAGATTGATTTAGAATTTATCTGAACTGAGAAGTGGCCTTAGTAAAGCTGTAGGAAGTGCTTCTCTCCAGTTGCTCCTTGGCAGACCCCAGCAGCAGTGGCAGGTGATTACAGAAGTTTTCTTAATGGGACCTCTGCACAGCCACAGAAGAAATGTTCCAACCTGCTTTCATTTGCCAGGTCTCTCAGGGTGGGCAGGAAGAAAACCACAGAGAGCTCGGCTGCACCTGGTGCTGGCCAAGCCACTGTTTTTCTCTGTCCTCAGAGGTAAACATGAACATTGCCATAAAACTCAAGAGCTGGAGCTTTTTTCTAGAGCTGTTGCATTTAATGACAATTATTTAGCATGATTTCTTTTGTATGACATTTTGCCCTGTACAGTGTCTTCCCTACCTCCCTTAAATCTGTGATTTTGTGCCTCAGTGAGTTTATTATTATTGTTTCTCCTTTCTTTGTTTATCAAAATAGGAAGTATGCTATGTTTTTTGGATTATCTGATCTGCTCTGTACACCAATAGATTTTGAAAATACACCCAAGATAATTAATACTTGTTGAAGTCAAAGTGAAATCTGTGAGTGACTGAATGAGAACACATATATTTTTTTACTGACAGAGGTCATCTGATGCATGATTTTATCTAGGTGTTGCTTAGTTTCCAAGTTATGTAGGAGGCCTAGAAAATGGAGCTGCTGTAACTGTGACTAGGTATGTCTTTGCATTCTTTGCATTGTCCTTGCATTTTATGGAGAAAATATTTTCTTTTTGTATCTGCATATTGTTGAGGGTTTTTCTTCTGCTAGCATCAATTTATGTTGAATTCTCTTACAGATTTTGTGTAATAAAGCTAGGTTTATATTCCAAGGTGGATGTATCCTCGAATTTTCATGAAACTTTTATGCTCAAATATCTATATTTATTTCCTTGTAAGCTTAAAACTGTGCAAGAAAACAAAAGATATTAAGTAAATAGAGGAAAAGTAGCCAGCAAAATAATACAAGTACAGCAGGACATAGTGAAATAATTAACCCTAAGTTCATGAAACGGCAGTTCAACAAAAGCTTGCAGGCAGCCTGCCTAACAGCAGTTGTATAATAGCAATAATTCATTGGCTTTCTGCAGAGCCCTTCCTACCCCCCCTCTCCACCCTGATAAAATGTTTAGCACACCTTGTACTGTGCTGCAGGGGCTTGAGCACATGAGCTTATTGTTTTGCTGTTTATACCTCCCTTCCCCAAATGCCTGGAATTTCTGGTTCCCCAGCAGCCCTAAGAGCGTCCAAATCCTGCACTTTGCACTATGCAATAATGTCTGTATGATCTGGAGTGGGTCTGAAGGGCTGAAAAGTCACAGTACTTCAACCTGCAAAAAAGAAAAAAGAGTGAAACCTGCTGACTGCTGCTCCCTGAGTTTCATAAAAGTGGGTCACAGGGAGCATTTCAGACATGTGATTTATGAATTCGGAACCACCTCATCTACTCTGTCTTGCTTCTATTTATCCTGTTTTCCTGGACATTTTCTGTGCAACCTAAGACTGTGATCCCTGATAACTGTAGGAATGAAAACTGACATATTAAACAGACTTATCATGGTCTGAGTTTTTCTGCACCCACTGTCTCTCACCAGTTTTAGAAAATTATTGCCTTCACCTACACAGGGCTTATTCATGTAAAATTGCAACAGTGGTATTATAATGGAGTGGTAGCATAATGCAGGAAGGGCTTGCCTACTGAAATTTTTTTCTCTTTCTGGTAGGAAAGTGTGTTGATTAAGGGGACATCAGCGGGGTTAGGAAAGGAAAAGCAGCATGGGAAGGTATATACTTGCCTTTTCCTCATAGTTAAAGTAAGTGTTCCATTAGAGAAACAATAACTTGCATGACAATAGCCATTAACTGAGAAATTATGGGAAAAAAAGAAGGTAAGCTTTAGTTTTCTAACTCAGTTATATTCTTCTAAAATTATTTTGCCAATTCAGATCTTACTATCCCATAAGGTAAGTCTGCTAACTCAGGCTGCTATCTATCATTGCAGACATATAAAGGTGTTGAAATCATAGTTGTGGGATTGGAGCATAGATGTCATTAACAATAAAAGTGCTTGTGATGTAGACAAGTCTTTTATTGGAAGAGTTTAGATGTCCTCCAGAAGAGTCAAATATTGCATGTGCACTATGGAAAATGTCAGGGAGAAAAGAGGTAGAAACGACATATTTAGTTCAAGCAGAGCTCTTTAGGAAACAGCCAGGAAGATCAAAAGACAAGCTAAGATGGCTGAAAAATAAAGCATGAACTGATATTGTCAGAAATCCATCAAATCACAGTGAAAACCAGAGCAAGATGAATTGCTGAGTATTTGCAGAAAAAGAGAGACAAAAGGCCTGGATAATTTCCATTAATTAGCCACAGAAGTAGACTCGAAGTGAGAAAGGAAAGAGAGGCATTCTTAAAGGAGAAAGATAATAATATAGCAGAGAGTTTGGAGAAAGGAAAATGTCAGCTCCAAAACGGACCCTTCTAGATAGTAGAATGAAAATAAGGCACATCAGAAAGATTGACTTAAGAGTGGACAGAGACTGAGATGCTTCAAAAGAAATGTGGATATTTACTGAATAGTATTTACTGAAATAAGCATAATTTATAAAGAGAAGAAACTTGAATTAAAGAATAAAAATCATAGAAAAAATTACATACTAATAATACCAGCATTTAGTTCATGAATCTTGGAAGCTAAAGTAGGAGCCAGTTAGGAGAAAAGGTAAATTATGTTATATTTTGTGTCTACACTATTACCTGAATCAGCCTTTTATGTTAAGAACACTTAAGCTAAAAGAACCTGTTCATCTCCTGTACAAATATTAACATAAAATAGATGTCTCAGATCAATACCACATCCACAAGCCATTAAATACTTTGTAATCAAACAAAATATTTAGGTTGTTTCAAAGCCGAATCCCATGCAGTCAAGTCTATTTCATATTTTATTGACACTAAAGGATACCCTCTTATCTCTTATCTGTCTTCTCAAGGAAAAATAATTCCTTTTTAATTAGGTCATTGCAGTTATGTGCTGCTGCTATTACACAGACTCTTCCTGGTATATAATGATGGATAAATGCAGCATAGCATTTAAGGAGGTTTGATGCTGGCATGAATATATTAATAGGCAGGCTGTAGAGCAGGTAGAGACGACAGACTTTGATAATACAAATTCCTTTCCTGAGTTCTGCCTCCGTTCTGACCAAACCTAAGGCTGGCAGGTAAGTTAGGGTCATTTTTACCAATACTGCCAAGCAAGAGGACACAAATTGATATGAAAGGCCTACACTGAAGCCATTGAATAAAATCTCCTTATCGAGTCTGTCATAATTCTGTGCTTAGAATTTTAACAAAGATCAAGATATGATTATCCCATATACATAATTCTGAGCTATCCACACCTACTACCTTATTCTTTTGTGAGGTAAAGTCAAACAAGAGAAGTGGGAGGGATTTAAGAGTGATGTTGGTTGTTCATCTGGAAGGGACATGGGCGATATTTTTCAGAGAAGATATAGTTTGTTTATCAGTTAAAGGAGTTTATTGGCAAAAAGTATACAGCTGATGCATAAAAATGTCATCAAGCAGAAAGTCCAAAAATGTTGAATTAAGCCTCATTTAATTTTTTTTTCTGATAAAACTATTTTAAGAGGTGTCTTAAAATCTTAAAACAGCCTGTTTATAAGACAGTTTAAATTTTGAAATATCACTCTATGTTTTTGCCCTTAATACAGTTTAGACCGAGTTTTCATATGTAATAGTCATATTAAAAAAATCCATGCATTCTGAATTTGGCTCTATTGCAGTTTTTTCCTGGGAACAATTACAGATTCTTGTAAAAGTAATTATAAAGACAGTTTTATATTTGTGTGTGTGTGTAAGGCTGCCTCTGGAATGTTATTGTAACTGATCAAATTATATAATTGAAAAAATAGTAATTTGCTAGTGAAGTGCCATATAGTTACTGTCCAGAGTGGCATTTGGTTTCGTAGTAGCTTCTTGGGTCTGAAATAGTTTTGCTACAGGTGGATCCTGAGTAATGTTTTCCCCAGGACCCTTATTGTGGGGAAATGCCAGACTGTTGTACATCGCTTGTAAAGAACAATCATGAGGCAGAGAGGGTGAGTTAACAAGGTCAGGGAGCGCACAACTGGCTGTGCCAGTCTATATGCAATAAACGCCCAGTATTGCACAACTTGCAGTGGTGTTCAGAGCTCTTCTGTTTGCAGCTGTTGTTTCTGCCAACACTATTGATCAGTCCTTTGCCTTGTGTGCACTCCAGTCCAAAATAAAGCTATTCCTGCCCAAAGGGCTTTTGCCTTATCTCAGTCTCCATTATTCTGTGCAGCAAATAATTGATATGAATTGATGTTAACCACACTTAGTCAATTGTGTCTTTTGGGACAGAGATGGCTGTAATTTGGCTTGTAAGTTCCCTGTAACTTGCCAGCAATTCAGGCACAGCTCCCACGCTAGAGGAGTGTGCCATTTGACTGACAGGGAGTCTGTGCTAGTGTAGGATCTCATGAGTAGCCCCTAGCTGTGGGAAGAAGTGAGCTGGTACAAGCTGATGAATCCAGCTAGTCACACCAGCACTTGGTGTACATGCTGCAAGCACAACCTGGCCCTGAGAAGCTGCTGTCATGTGTGAACTATCCCCAGAGTTCTCCCTTCCCTCAGCTTCTCAAAGGATCTGGTACATGTCTCATGACCAGTCAAATGAAGTTTTGGGTTGTGGCTCACCAGTTCCTGGCTCTCACTGTTATCAGCTATGAGTCTTCTTTTCAAATTCTTTCTTTCCCTATAAAGAGCTGCTTAGTCCTTCACACCTCAAACTGTGTTAAGAGTTTTGCCCATCACGATGGAACTATCCTCAATAATGTCTTGATGATAATGCAGTCAGTGTGCTGCAAGGCTTCATCATAGATCAGCTTGTTATATCACCTTATAAATTCGCCAATGTTGGTTGTGAGAAGTCATCTTCTGTTAAATAGCCAGATTTTGTGCTTGTCTAGCAGAGAGGTAGGTACAAGAGCTTGGTACAGCTTTACTCTAGCAGAGAGCTTGGTCCTGTGTTGACCATATAGTCACTGTGAAAATTCATCAGAAATGATGGTTCTTTCCTTTTATAGGAGATCACCTGTGTGTCCCTAATGACAAGGTGCTTCTAAATTAAGCAAACTCATTAATGACTTAAAACTCGGTTCTATTGATGGAGACAAAATGAAAGTTACACACTTTTTTCCAGAACTTTCTGATAAACAGGCTTAGCAATTTATTCAGAGTTGTTCAGTAACTAAATCACTAGCATGAACACTTCCTATTAATCCCTCTACAAAGGTGCTTGGAAAAACCCAGACTTTTGAAGTCTAAATTGAGTCTGAGGACCTATTTTGGAGGTTGCAGATCATCATGCCTCATGGCCTAAGCAGAACAAGCAGGATGTGCTTCAAGATGCATCCTGTTTTAATCTTCCTTATAAAAACAAAGTGCTTGAAAAAGCTTGACTGAACTTTACCTTGCATCTCATCATGGAGATACTTCAAAATTAATAACTGCTCTAGGACAGGAGAGACTTTGCAGGAATCTTCAAAGTCTGGGTTTCTGATTGCATCAGAGGTTTTAATAAACTCATTGAAGCGATGTAAATGTATTAAGTTTTATTTCTTCCTTTTCCTGTCTTTCTATGGTGATAACTGCTATTAAAAAAATTCCTATTGTTTGCATGAAATCTGCTTTTTGATTTCCTAAAATAAGTATTGGCAGTGTATGAATACTGTAACAGTGGTGCTCTACCACAGAAGTCTTTCATGTCATACAACTTGATCTGGATTCAGTGACAAACGACCTTAAATCCAGTTTGTCAGCAAGTATGTCTGACCAAGATAACAAGTCTGAGAAGTGCTGGTTTCCTTTTCAAACAGAAGCTGACTGGCCTTATTACTGCTGGCAAATCAGCTTGGATGCTTCCACTTCATACTGTCAAACCATCCCTGTGTCAAATGACAAGCCTCATCTGAGCTGTTTCTTCAAATAAAGCATAGTCTCTGTGACTTTGCACAGTCAACCTCACTAGCTATTTTTATTCAGCACAGCAGCTATGCCAGTTGCCCTGCAGTGTTACTCTGCATTCTGGAAGGAGGTTCCATAATTTTCTGCTCTGTGCATAGAAATTTCCAATGGTAGCTGTAACTGACTGCCATAATGTTTGGTTTTGATCACAGAAAAAAAAAAAAAAATCAGCAGACACAGCATGTGATGTCTTTTAGGAAAATAGGCCATTTTTAGAAGTTTATCTAGTAGTCTTAATTCCCAGTTGGAAGTTATCAAGCACAGAAGAGCATTGTTGTCTTTTTATTGATTTTATTTACAGCATCCTGTATTCTAGGCTGGCTGTACACAGCTTTATCCCCATGTTACCATCCTTCTGCCTGCATCCCTTTCTACTGGATTTGTCCCCAGCGCTGGCAACTGCGACACATCACTGACAGTGGAAGAGCTATAACATCTTATACAGCACCATCGTGGATTTCTTCTGGGTCAATACATCCCTGTGCTTACTGTCTCCAATTTCGTGAACTTATTATTTAGGGGTTTTCACCATTTTTGTAACCAACAATTTACATGTTAAAAATTATTATTCAAAAAATGTCAGCTGTGCATTCTGACAAAGCCACATACATAGTTTAACTGGTCAGCCAAGCCTGTTTCCCGGGGAATTGCTGACAGACAAAGTCATGACTACCAAAACCATGTTCTTGGTAAAATCAGCTTTTATAAGCAACTCTTTCTCCTCTGAACTCTGGCAATGAGATGCAATTAATTTCTATGTCTAAATTCAGTTTGAGTTCATTCTTTGAAGAATGTTCAGCTCAAAACAAGTGGTGGGAAAGAGATTATATCCTGCTGCCAGTCCAATATAGAAAGCCACTTAGAATTTAAAGGCAAACATAATTTCTGTAATGCTTTGATATAAAAGCTGCTCATCATTATTTGCACTTGTTACCTTTAATAGCAGACAATTTGGTACACAATGTACAGTTATTTGTACATTTTGAAAGGCTTTTTACAATGAGCTGCATAATCATACCAGTTTTGTGTAGTATATCAATCCTGGGAAAATACTAATCCAGTCAGAATCCTTAAGAAGGCTGACTAATGCTAATGCTTACTGAACAGAAGTTTTCAGAGTTGCATGCGAGAAACACCATGAAAAATGGAGAAATATAAAAACAGTAGTTACATTACTGAACTTTGCTTTCTGAGTGGAAAAGTTGACTTTGTGAGCTACATAATAAATTAGAATATGATAAATTAGAAGTATTCAGGTAACACTGTAGTTTTCAGTTTTGATTAGTTTAGAGCAATCCAAATTCAAAGTATGTACTTTGTATTCATTCTTGTTGAAGATCAAGTCCTGCATTCTACCTACAAGTAGGGTCTTCCTCTAGCTGTAAAGTAGAGATGAATTTGGATTCTTAATTTTCCTCCATTTTCTACTTCTTCAGAAAAATAAAAAAGCTTGGACAGATATGAATAACAAAAAGAACTCTGTAGAAGCATTTTAAAATCCATGACTTTGTAAAGTGTCTAAACTCTGATGAGCTTCTAACAGTAATCTTTATTTTTAATGGGTGCTAACTTACATTAGTCCAAAGTAAGCATCTTAAAAGGCTAAAAACATAAAAAGTCTTGAACTTTTATTTTTTCTGTTTTCCTATGCTTTTTGAAAATACTGTCACCCCACTGCTTCTTTCTGAAGATAATTACCATTCCTCTAATAGCAGCAGGTAGGCAATTTCACTTTACCTAAAACTGTATTTTCCAAAGAAAACCAAAAAGCTGACTTCTGTCACTGATGTTTTACTAATTTGTGCAGAGTGCTGCAGGGTGACACTAATATTTTCAGTTAGCCCGGCTGTTGCAAGGTAGCTGCATCCTAAGCAAGTCGAAGAGATGTTCCATGAAATCCACATCACTCCAGGATGGAAAAGCATGTAAAAGATTTTCACAGAAAGGAATAGGGTGGAGAGCAGACAATATCCATTCCAACACAAAGCCTTAAACGTGGCTAGGATAACCAGTGATGTTATCCACTGACAGGGGCTGATTTTTCAATGACTTTCTGACTAAACCTGGTTCGGCCAGCTTTGTACTGCTTTTTCTTTTCACACCACCTCAGGCCTTAATCTGCAGGGGACATTCTGGGGTCAAGCTCTGACATGAGTAGGAGATGAAGTATTATCCTTAGTTTAAACTGTTTGAGAGATAACATATCTGAAACAGTTATCCCAGTACTTTATGTCAAGGGGTGAGGAAGCTATCAGCAACTCCACGGGTCAACATTCAGAAAACTGACGTGAAAGAACTTTTTATTTTTTCAGTCTGTGCTGAAAACAGTTTAGCTTGTTCTACAAGGCTGGCTTTACAGTTTGCTTTGATTGCATATGCCAGTGAAAAGGTTGAACTGATTTGAACTTTGTGAGATGGATAGCAGCTGTTGTACTAAGCTGTTTAAACCCACCAATTTGGGCTTAAACCTTGGCTGAGTAAATACAAAGCCTTAACCATACATAGTACCCATAATGAGCTTTCCTCTTTCAATTTCTGTGAATAGAATTTATTTTTAAATAAACAATATTTTACTGCCAGATTTTCCAATACCAAATTTTCCATTGCCAGATACTGAGGTATCTTACATAAAAAACCAAACCAAACCAAAAAAATTTTAAAAAACCAAAAAAACCCTAAAAATAAAGCAGGTGAGTTTATTTTCATTTTTCATGAGTGAAGTTACTGTTCATCACTGCTGAATGCAGTACAGCTCTCTCCTCCCTAAAACAAAGTTTAAAAAAGCCTAGCATTGGAATCATGTAAAAATCTGAAAAATTATGTCTTTGTGTATGTGTGTGCATGTCTCATACCTCTCTGGAATAAGAGAAAGGAAGATAAAGTGGAGGAGAGGAAATGTAAACAAAACCAGCCTACAATAGTGTGTGCACTTCCTGTCGGTTTCTGTAGCCTAAAAAGTCCAAAAATCAGTATATGCATATAAGAATGGGAAAGGTTCCAAAGAATTCTTGCTGAAGTCACGAGGTTGTTTCCTTATCACTCAGTAAGGCATCTAATGCTGACACAAGTAGGACAATAATGTTAATTTTTTACCCAGGTAGAAAAGAATGAGTGAGCAGTTAATAGTGTAGAGAAAGAAACATTAGTTCTGAGATACAAGCTTGTTACAATTCGGACTTACACTTAACCCCAGAGAATCTGAAGGTCCTTTGCCCAATATGTCAGCCTATCACAGAATTTCACAGAGAATGCAGAAGCTTTCACTTAGTGGCAGCTTGATGTAGAAATATATAGCAAAAGAGATTTCTCAATATCTTACTGTAAGTTTTTCCTAGACAGAAACTTAAATGAACCAACAGATATTTTATCAAAATAAAACTCAACTATTTTCCCAGGACCAAAAAAGAGGTATGCATTATGTGGCCATTTCATTGATTTATTAAGTATTTGCAAACCTTGGCAGGTTTCATTGCTACTTTTAAACTACCTCCAATTCAGTGACAGATTCACATAGCTGCTAAGATTGTCCAGTTCAATTTGCAGTATTTCATTTGAACTAGAGGCCTCAGGTGCAGGCTTTGGATCAAAGGTTAGGGTTTGTATCCATCCTTCTTCTTTACACCCATGGATAGCAAAAGACACAGATTCATGTGAAGGTCTTTTGTTATTAAGAGGGTTTGCTCTGCTATTTCCTTCTCATTTGGATGTGAAACCTGAGCAAGAGAAACAAAAGAAAAAATCAGTATTTATTCCCTTGTGACATGACACTTGGCAGCTTTGCACAGTGTAGTCATTGGTGTTCAGCCACCATCTAACTCCCTCCCATCCTGCAGGCAACTCAGAGAGTTCCTGTGGAAGCTCTCCTTGGTCACTGCTCTTCACACAGCTCATAGTCCTTCTGTGTGCTTAGCATTGGTTTTCCCAACCCATGAGCATTTTCATGACAGTGTCTATAGCTGGAGTAGAAAGTTCTTTCAAAGGGTAAAAGAGGAACTTGTCACCATTTTCTTGTACCCTGAGAAGCAGCATTCCTGTGTTCAAAGTAAGAGTTTTGTATAGAATCTCATGTAAAGTAAATTTTAGAATACCCATTACAGTGGTATCTCATTGAATACTATTTCCAGTGCCTTCACTTTACACAACCAGCAAACAAAAGCAGAGTATGGCATGGTCTCTAATAACAAAAATAGAATACGTCACAGTGTGCTCTGTGTTTTTGTTTGGTTTGTTTAATTTGAAATAAAAGTAAGAAGTTGTCACAGAAGTTCAAATCTCATCTCTTCCTACATTTTACATTTTTACCTGCAATCAAGGTGAAAGCGATATGTTTGGTTTTGGTGGTTTAAGTTCAGGTGATTTAATTGATCTACATTTAGCAGGACACATGGCATTAATAAACTCATCAGAGAACCCAGCAGAATTACATGCATACAATTATTTATGTATATGAACATTTGTATGGTAATAGTTGGCACCAAGGTAAATACTAAATTTCTCACAAACCTATTTTCTTTATTTCTTTCAGCTGTACATAGAGGTAAGGTTTGATCCTTTTCCCATAGCTATCTCGTAGCATGTGTAATTAGGTCCTCCTCTCTTTTTGTTTCCATTTCCCTCTTCTGTAGTTCAATTTCATAAACTGATTTCCTACCTTTTCTTTTGCTTTTAGAAAGATACAAAAGTTTACTTTGAAACTCTTTGTTCTGTCTTTTGAGAATTCCCTTCTCACCCATGCTGCACTCATTTTAATGTTCCTAAAGCTGTAATATTTGGTGAGTCCAAATATGAGTATGTGCTACATCAACTATTTTTCACTACAGCAGAGAAAAGCCTTTCATTTTCATCAGTCAGTGTACCAGTACAATAAAAATATTTTATGTTCTAGCCAAATGTAACTTTTTGGTTCCAGAACTTACTGAGACTTTCAGAAGCAAGAACCTTTTGGATGCTAGTAACTTTTAAAAAGAGGAATCTATAACTTGCTGACCTTTGTAGGCAGGAACTCTAGAGTTAACATTATGTCCTCTATTCTCCAAATAGTGCTGGCACCTCTTGTCAGAGGAATAGTAAGTGACTTCCCCATGACCAGCTGGAAGTTGATGGCTTTGATTATTTTATAAACCAGTTTTAAATCCTTTGCACGTGCAGTGTTGTACTGTCAGACTGGTGAGCTGCTGCTGCTGCTGCTGCTGTTGCCTTGCAATACGCTCATGTGCATCCTGGTAACAGACTTCCAGTGGGAGTTGACCTAGGTTCACTGCATGCACCATGCCAATTGCAGGAGGCTGAGGTTTTCAAAACATTTTGGAGTATATTTACAAAAAGCTACATAGTGAGAAGTCAGGATGATGACCACGGATACATTCATGTGTGAGGAGGAAGGCACACTATCACATGAACAAGGAAATGGCACCTGGAACTGTAAAGACCAGACAACTAAAGGCCAGGTTGTGAGACAGTTCAAAACATCGTGGCAGCTAGTGAACCAGTACAGTAGCCTGGTATGAGAAGGCACACACACACAGATTTCCCTAAAGATGCAGGACTTAACTAAAATGTCCTTATTGACATTAATTTTACACTGCACAGGGGTTTATTATGTGGATGTAATTTCACTGAACCATGACAAATAGTTTTTGTCTGGAAACTAGTTTATTCATGTAGTCAAGCTTGTTCATTTTTACAATAGAGATTACTTAAATATGGTATATTTCAAAGTGTATCAAAATGCATTAAAGCAGCTTGTATCAGCAATAGTTAGAAGTCAGCAAGAGAGGCAATCAGGCTTTTTCCACTGCACGGACATGTCATGAAGCTTGCCTTGCTAGTACTTGCATTAGTCTCTCACTAGAAATTAGTAGTAAAGCATCATTTTTGTAATTCAGGAAAGGACTGGAACCTGACATCTCTGAAGGACCAAAAATTACCTTTATTTTCATAATTGCATTTAACTTTCACAGTTGCTGGAATGAATCAGAATACTTCAGGGTTCTTCTGCATCTTGCTTGGCACTGAACAGTAACATGACTGTTAATGTTAAAAAAAGCCCACAAATAGATTCTCGGAGTTGAAAATCTACCATGAAAATTAAACGGTAGATTTACAGCATAATCATTGTATGCACTTCTGCTGAAACCGTCTAGCAGGTTAAAACCTGTGTGACATATCATCACTTCTGCAGCCAGAGTACTACTAGAAGTAGGCAATTTACTGAGGAAAAAAAAGACTTTGATATGGAAGAATCTGTGTCATTTTCCATCTGTACTGACATTTTCTGTGCTTCACAAGTAATAATAATGAGAATAAAAATATATTTCAGGAAATTTCATAAAACATACACAAACAGGATGTGCCCTTCCTGTGCACAGAGTCAATAAATGTTCTGTGACATGTAAAGCTTCAAAGCAGAATTCAAGTGGGGCCTAAGTGATATACGGGCTTTGTACTGTCCTTTGCCCATGAATGAGTACCATAAATGACACGGAGGTATCTGAGTGAGTGAAGAGTTTGCACTTACTAAAGCTATTGATGCTGCTTCTATTTGTATTTACTAATATGATTCAAAAGTACCATCAAATCTAGAAACACCCATTTGTTTACCACATTCAGATGTGATCTGACTCTAAGAAATTGAGGACAGATGAAGAATAGCATCTGGTTTTATTAGTTTCCAAAAACCTTCCCAGTATGTGGTACCAGTAGTGACAAAAAAGGGAGACAAGATTACACTGGCATCTTTTCTACCCAAAATATTAATGTCAATCACAAGTAATCAAATGGCTACAGTAATTACCTAATCTGTTCCCTGTATTTGTATTGCTTGAAATGTATTTATAATGCTTCTGTTGCCACAGGATTTGGGAACATGTGCTCTAGGAACTGCTCCTACACATTCTGTACATCCAAGTAGGCCTCACTGGTGTGCGTCATTCCACTGACTTCATCGCAACTGTGGCAGAGAAGAGCAGCCTCATGGAGCATAGTCTGGATTTCTGTGAGAAGCCTGAACTGCTGCAGGCACTGAGCTGATGTGTACTGTGTCCTTTTGCTATTGCTAGCACGCCTTGCAGCTTCACCCATGTGCAGTATTATCGATTGTACTGTTTCTAGTATCCACTTTCCTCTCAGGGCTAGCTTATGGCTTTCTCTGAGGCACTGCATTCTGCCATAAAACCACAGTCACAGATTATGAGTCTGATGCAGGTGGGAGACAGAAAAGAAAGAGGCTGGAATCAACAAGCCCAAGTCAATGCCAGGCTCTCAACAGTCCCTTGGCATGGGCTCAAGCCCGCAAGTACTGCTGAATGATCAAGGAAAATAGGTATTTGATTTTAAGAGCACTGGACCTTCTATTTGTGGATGTATGTCTGTGTGCTTAGCATGTATCACATGTTTACTGATATGAAAACGAAGATTCAAGTAACTAAAAATCCCAGTCCCTTGGTGATGCTTGTGACTGACTTCATTTCCCTGGTAAGAACCCTAAGATCTTTCAGGAAGCCTACCATGCCAAACACTGTGTCGTGTTTAATCCTGTACTTGTCCTTTATGTGGTACTCCTGTTGACGTCAGTGGAGACTTGACTTGTGAGAGTGCAGAGGAATGAGGCTGAATGGATTTTTTTCAAGCAAAATTGAATGGAAGGAAACCTTCTGAAAAGTACTGAAATCTTATTCCTTCTTACAACATAAAGGGATGTTTTTTGCTATGTTCTTCAAGGGTTCTTACCTATATGGATTTGTATCTATGCATTTATGAGACTGTTGATATACTGGATAGCACGACTGGCAGATTTAAAAGTGATTGATGCAAAGTATAAATAATGAGCAAAGAAGGAATGCCTAATAAAAGTGTAATATGCATTTCCATTTGTTGTTCTACATCACACGCCACAGCCATTTCTAACTAATTTCTGTGTATACAGTTTTGCCATCACATTTCCATTTTATGGTCGCTAAACCATACTGAGGCATGCAAATGTGAGGACACACTGTGTTAGTCACTAATAAGCTTTAAATATTTTCTGCTTATACTTGAAAGGGTCTGAGAAACGCCTTTAATTTTTGTAAGCAATTTCCAGCTGGTTACGTTTGCTGTTACCAACAGTACCCATTATACAAACAGACTTTTCTCCCTCCTCTTACAAATACAAACAAAAGACACAGATTTTACAATGCTGAATGTAAATGATGAAGTCATTCTGGTGTTGTTATTCTAGATTTACAATGACCTCACTGAAAACAGAATTTAGACCCCTGTAGTTAAACCACAACAGAACAATATTAAAACCAGATTTGAACAAACCATCTTAAGAAAATGGGGTTAAGTTACAATGTCATTTCCATACCGAAAACTGCTCAGAGCAAGACACAGAAAAGCCTTCAAACAGGACCATCTGCAAACGCACTCGGGTAGGAGCTGCCCCTCGGGGCCAGCCCGCCCCACCGCAGCGCCGGGCCGAGGGAAGCCGGCACGACACGGAACGGAGCCGCCGCCGAAAGGGCTGCCGAGGTCCGATCCCTCCTGTCCCGCCATAGAACACCGGAGCGTTGCGCAATAGGAAAACATCTAAAATATGTATTGCTCAGTTTTGTTCTCGCTAATCCAGCCTCGAGAGCGGTAGCTCAGCCGCACTCACCGTTAAGTGTGTATTGCCTAAGTGGTAAGAATTAAACGTAAGCCCAGCTCGACCTGCAGCTTCTCCGGAGGCGATCAGGAAAAATGCACTACGGAGCAATAACCGGTGACGTCCCCACTCTTCTGAAGCCCCACCGCAGCTCCTCTCCGCAACTCCGCCGATCTCCGCCTCCAAAACCTGGCACCTATGGCAAACCCTGGCTGCAGGACCCTCCGCCACGGCTCCCGCACGGCCAAACTGCCATGCCCAGCTGCCCTCTTCCCTCCTTTCCCTCGGCTCCCAGCAGGGAGCAGCACCCGACCGCCCTGCCGCGCCGCGCCGCGCACGTACACACACACTGGCACACACAGGGGGACACACGGACGCGCACCCGCTCCCTCTCTCACACCGCACTCTCGCACCTGCCGCCCGCCCCGCACCGGCTCTCGGCACGCTGCTCGGCCCAGCCGCCGGCACCTCCCAAGGTCACGGCGCCCCGCAGTGCCCGCGCACCGCCCGCAGGTGCGCGATGCGCGGAAGGAGGGCGGCAGCGCGCGGGGCGGCCCAGGCTGCCCGCGGCCGCACCGGACCGCATAGCGCCGCCCGCCTGCGGAGGGCGCTGTTCGCCGGGCCCGCCACAGCTCCGCCGCCGACCGCGGATTATAAGGGACCGCTCTCTCCGCCCCCAGCGGAGTCTCCCTCCGCCCTCGCCCTCACTCCCCACCCCTCCTCCGGCCGCCGAGAAGGGCATGGGGTTGGCGGGAGCCTATAAAAGCTCCTGAGAGCGTGCTGGGGCCACGGCGCTGTGACAGCCTCCGCAGGCAGAGTAGGGCCGCGCACCATGTCCCACCACTGGGGATACGGCAGCCACGACGGTGAGTGTGAGTGCCCGGCGGTGCAGGACACCTGCCGGCAGGTCCCCGGTAGCCGCGCCCGTAACGTGCCCGCTGCTGCCCCGCGGAGCCCTTGCTCGAAGCGGCAATGAGCTCGGTGGCGCTTTTTTATCGTAACCTTGAAATGCACCTGCGCCCGGGCAGCCCGTCCGGCGCTCCGCACGCTGTGCCGGAGCATCTCCTGCTTCCTTGATGACATTCCTTTACTTCGGGAAGGGAGTGACGGGCGCTACTCCACAGGACAGGGTCGCCCCGAGGACTCCCCGGTACAGCTCCCGCCTCGGCCACCGAGGCTGTGAGGCTCCCGGGTGCCTCGGTGCCCAGGTGGGATCTTCGCTCGCTTGTGCTGCCGCTGCTGCCAGCCCTCCCAAGTGGTACGCAGTTAAAAGGCTGGTGTTTTGAACATCCCTTTCCCAGAGGGAGGGTTATCGTTTATATCCCCCGAACTTTATGTTTCCCACTGAGTTTCTTTCCGCTGTCTTGCAGGACCCGCTCACTGGCATGAGCACTTTCCCATCGCCAATGGAGAGCGCCAGTCCCCTATTGACATTTGCAGCAAGTCCGCCAAGTATGACTCCTCTCTGAAGCCTCTCAGCTTCAGTTATGATGCCAGCACGGCCAGAAGCATCGTCAACAACGGGCACTCCTTCAATGTGGAGTTTGATGATTCTTCTGACAAGTCAGGTGAGACCTCACATTCGTGTGCAGGAGGAGAATCGCAGAAATTGCTACTAAGATTCCTACTAAAACATACACTAAATCCGTAAAGGTTTTCTAAGGATGAAAACATACCAAAATGTTCTGGCTTCTGTAAGGTGAGGATTCAGCAAACAGGAAACTGAGATCCTGTTAAAAGAAAACTAAGGCTATCTGAGCAGCTAAACTCCAGTGAAGTGTTTTATTTTTGTATAAATCAAAAGGATCTGGATAAGGGCTTGGCTGTGGAAAGAAAAAAGTTTAAAAGTATTTAACAAGAATAATTTTAGGCATAGGTTGACATAAGCTACTGATAAATGGTTAAAAGAAGAGGCAAAATACATTGTAGGAAAAATTTGCCTTAGAATAGCAAAGGATTACAGTTAACAATTTGAAGTGGAAATAGTTTGGAAATACTTTCTTTGGTTATCAAAATATTATTTCACATTTCTGAAGCCAGTATGCTCCCAGGTTAGTACAGAAACAGAGGAGTGATTAGAAAATACCTCTTTGTTCTTTTTTAATTCAAAAAAAAACATTATCGCTGAAATTTCTTGATGCTGGGCTTTCTAGATAAAGTGTCTGATGCACTCCTACAAAGTTTGTCGCAGGCGGTCGGTCCACAGTGTCTTGCTGTTCATTGTGTTGTGTGGTGAAATAAAGCACTGAAACCAGCAAACCATAAGTAATCCTTACTGAAAGGAATGGCCTTTCTGATGGACAGACTGAATCCAAGCTGTCCTTGCAACAAGGGTTTAGTAGGTTGTCTTTAACTGTAGTTTTTCATCTGGCTGCATTTGCAGAAATGATCGCCCTGCCACAATGAATGTGCCTTTATTTTTAATTTCGACAACAAAAACAATCCTGTTGTAAGTCACTGCCTTCTCTATGGACAGTGCCTGATTTAACTTGCTTGAGCAAGTGTCCTATTTTTCCTAAGTGTTTTGTTGGCCATGTCATTTAGGGAATGGTGCTGAAACCAAATGATCTGTGCCTACTGAAAATATGAGATTTTTGTAACTAATGTAATAGAACAGTATAACAGACATTCAGCAGTGCTCTTAAGAATTTGACTTTGTATTTTAATTATAGTCTTTATGCTGAACAATATTAAGTGGTCAGATATAAGTGTTAACAGTTGCATAAATACACATAGGTCTATATATAATTTGCAAAGAGCATCAACATTAATATTTGTATGGATTTTAAAAAGAGAGGAAAAAGGTATTCTGACCTCTTAGTGTTTATTTTTCTGAAACCCTGGGAAGCTAAAGGAGCTGCATCATGTTCAATAACAGTGTCATGGAGAATAAGGTAGATGATCCAGAGTACAAAAAAAGGTATTCTTTTTGTACCATATACATGCAAGTCTGCTCTTGCTGCCATCCTTCTCTCACTGAGCCCAAAGGAATCAGGTTCAGGTCTCCACAGTATAAGAAACTATTGTGTTCACTTTGTGTGTGCCTAAGTCTGGAAAGAACTGTGAAAATTGGGTTGTGAGGAAAAAATGGCAGAAACATAAAATAATTTAAAGAAACGTCTGTAGAAAGAATGCTTTTTATGAGAAGTCAGTGCAGAACCAGAACATCTGTGACAGGGATCCTTTGACAAATATACAGTGACACAGCTTTCAGAGTGGGAGGATAGGAGATGCAAGCAGAAATATTCTCAGTATCTCTATTAGTGAATCAGAAAATTATTATTCTTTAGAAACAAAAACCACTAAACAGATTTCTGTGAAGCTAGGTAAGGGTGGATCATTCAGTACTAGACTTCCTACTGAAATTTACAGTGCTTAGAATCTACCTGGCAGCACACTTAATGGCTTCATTTGTATGCTGTTAACTAGGTAACCTACTTTCCTTACACAAAATAGAGCTGTCTTTTACTTGTATCTGCTTGATTCTGAATTTGAGACTCAAACATGCATCCCCAGTTCTTGGTTAGACATCACACAGCAGTGACAAGGAGAAGCTATGTGAGTTTATGTGATGTGCTGGTATTTTTTACAGAAGACGATGGAATAATATCCTGAAAATACTTCCCACAGGTTGTATTGCTTGTTTCTGTGAGCTGTCCCATATGTGGTAATGAATTATCTGTAGTAGTAGGTGCAAAATGAAGTAATAAGATCACTGTGAATCATCTTCAAGATGAGTAACTGCACGCAAAGTAGATCCATTTCCTTAAGAATCTTCAGCCTTGTAACTAATGACACTGAAGCAAACTGAACAGCAGTTCTAGGTCTTAATGTCTGTTTGATCACTCCTGCTCTTCTGAGTATACAGAATGATTTCTTGCGGTTAAAAAAAAACCCCAAACAGGTAGTAGTAGCATAATAAAAATAGGTAAGAAAGCTAAAATGTATATTTGGATAAAATGCTCTGAAAACAGCTGTTACTTATTTCTTTGATTCAGAAAATATGTAATGTGGATAATGTTGATCACAATTAAGAACAAGTAGATATAAGAATAATAAAAATTTTGGTATTTTTCTTTCAGAATGTATATTTGTTACATTACATGTATGCATCAGGAAAGTTGTATGAAGCTTCTGCCCATATTTGTGAAAAACAAAAAGAAAAATTGGAATTCCTTAAAATGATATCTATATTACTTTGAGTAAGAAAGCAAAATAGAAGTTCAGCTTTTTCAACAAAAATAACTTTATGTGCAATTTATGTGACTGATGTAACTTCACAGAAGAAAATGTTTTCTTCTTTGCTTTCAGAAGATATCTTTATTAATCGGTGGAGCTTTAAAGACATAACTCTTGATTCAGGTTGTAATTATGCTTATGACCTATACAGTCTTCTCTTAAAATGAATTTCTACCAGAGAAATTATATTGATTTTTTTGATAGCTTTGGAACCTGACTTTGTTTTACTTTCATGTTAATTTTTTTTAGATATGCCTAGATGTTACTAACAATGCTCAGAAAAACTCTCTTCCTAAGCAATTACCTCCAAATCTTTGATTTCAGTTCTTGTAGCAACTGTCTTGGGTTGTGTGACAGCTGTTAGACTCCAGAATATACTTGTAAAGGCTCTGTTAATTCCCAAAGTGAATCCCCTTCATATTTCACAGTTACAAGTTGGTAGAAATGGTGTATGGAAAGGATAGTCACAAGCCAGCTTTGCCATGTTTATGAACATTTTTTGTTTGGAAAAATTCCATGTTTGTCCCTTCCATAATATAGTATTCTATCTTATATCCTTGGAGCCTTTTGGAATGCTTTCTTGGGTTTGTGTGTAGAAACTGAACTGTGGACTTCCCCTTTCAGTTGTTACTTTGTCAGTCTTCTCCTTCCGTTCTTGCAGTTGCTTTCTTAATTTGCATGTCCACTGTCTTTTAATAGTAGTGGAAGGTGAAGTATTTATAGGGATTCATCTCTAAGATTCTTTAATTTTTTAAATTTCTTCTTAACTTTGACAGAAAAAAAGTGTCACTGGGAATAAAACTTTGAATTCAGGTTCATCCACTCTTCTAATGGGACCAGACCTTACATGCATGAGTGAAGTATGTGGTGATGATAATTCTTAAAATGAGGTTACTGTAATCTAGGAATTTTATAGCAGAGTCTCATTAAGGGTACTTCTTTTATCATATTAAACATTGCACATTCTAGTCTTCTGTAAGGACTTGCATATTGTTTCCCTCACTTTAGAAGACAGAAGTAAACAGTGACTTCTCAGAGCCATAAAACCACAGGATGTGAGTTCACTCAAAAAACCCTCAAGAGCCTGAAAGGTTTTACATATGTAAAATGTGTTCTGTGTGAGTTTTTGCAGAAAATGTTTGAGAATTTATCTAAGTTCTGAAATTCAAATGAGACATGTTCACAACAGTAGATTATGTATTCTGTATTTTCTGATCAAGTGTTTGATGAACTTATAAAAGAAAGAAGTCAATCAGCCATGAATTTATTCTATAACAAGAATGTTAGAATACCATATTTTAACTGTAGAACCTGACAGAAGTGATTTGCAACTATGGTGAAAAACTAGAGACATTACAAAATGTGCTGGTAATTCATTCTAGTGGGTAAGTCTCTTAATTGTTTCCTTCTCCTTGCTGCTGAGCTAGAAAGACTATTGAAATTCAAGTCAGTGTCCCAAGTAAATCTGACATTTTTGCAAATATTAAGTCATAGTAGAACTTAAAATTTATGAGAAGACCTTGAAAATGAAAATACTGTATTCATCTTGTTGCTAGCTTCCCTTGAGAGTCTTTCAGTAGTTGTAATCCAATATATTACTTGATTCTTTCTATACTTGTAAATATTAATGTGTACACTTCAGCTGTCTTAAATTATGACTCACTGTAAATAAACTAATCTATTTTGTTACAGTGGTTATTGAAGAGCCAGTGCATTAGCACCGCTCTGTTGGCAGATATTTTCTTTGAAAGTAGTGCCACTGTTGCTCTTTTCCTACGCTGCCACCTAAATTGGTAAATGGAAGCACAAACATGTAGGTCTGCTGTCTTTAAGGCACAACTCTTAAAGTCACTGCTACTGGTCTATTTTTAGGCTTCCCAGATCCAAAGATATAATATTAGCTGTGCCAGAATAATACTGCATGTCATCAGTATAGGATCATGGATTGAAGGTCCACAGTGCAATATAACTTAAGCAGTGAATGTCTTGATCCTTTGGGATCAGAAATAAGAGAACTGATTGATTATAGGTGCAGGGGACTGTATTCAGACACCTGCTTATGTCACAAGTAATGTTGTGCATGGCTTGGCTAAAATGTCAGAGGTTTCAAGGGCATGTGATCTTTAAATCATTTTTCCTGTAACTGGGATCACCAGAAGCTGTAAAGTGTGTGTAAACAAGTGACTTGAATAGCTCCAGTATTTCCAGGAACTGGAAAGGAAGATGAGAGGACTTGATATCAATCCTGCGTGTTTCAGGTCTTAGTTTCTTTACAGAACACAGAAGTGCCCTTCTCCATTTACACTGGGGTGGGGTTGGTTTGTTGGTGGGGTTTTTTTTGTTTGTGTGTTTTGTTTGTTGGTAGGGGTTGTTTGTTTCTTTGTTTTATCTTAACATGCAACTTCTGAGCAGAAATTTGACCTGGATTATGCATTTAGGAATCCTGGAAACTTCCTTCCCTTTTGCCAAATCCGTCCTCTAGAGGCGCTTTTAATGCAAAACCAGGAGAAACTAGGCGGCTGTTATCAGCTGGGGCCACTTGGAAAAGTTTATTTTTAAGATGTAATGAAGCTGTGTGCCAGATGTCATGATTACCACTCTTCCCAGCTGATAATTTGTTTATTTACTCACAGGCGTGAGGGACTGCTGCATACTTAGAGGCAATGCTCACACCTTGAGTTTGTTAGTCCGTCATTAGATCTCAACGTAGTATGATCACTGTCCAATACACAATTTTCAGTACAGTAAGCAGCCACTGGATTCGTATTTAAGTATTACTATCAGAAATTAAACCAATTGTTACTTTCAAGAGAATTTTAATGCTTCCGGCTTGGTTCCTAAATTGTTGTCAGCCTATGTAGTGTGAAATGTGAGGGCTGAAGGCTGGTCACAGACTCAGTACAGCATCTTACGATTCTCAGAGAATCTCTGGTTAAGAGACTACAAGAGAAATAAGCTCTACTTGTCCCAGGCAGTTGGAGGAATGTTAAGAACCTAAATGACTTTGTATCCTGAAGCAGGTCAGAGTCTTTCTGGCTGCTGCGCAGTCTGAATGAAATAGTTCAACTGAGGTGAATTGGAACCACTGACCTGCTGCCGATAGACACGTCTTCAGACTGGCTGTGTTCTGGCAGCTGTTTCATTCTGGTCTATCTCTGTGGAACATCCTTGTAGCCTTATCAGGCTAAATTTCTAGCAAGGTCAGAAGTAGGTTTGTTTTGGTTTTTTTTCCCTCATATACCAATTTTTTTTTCCTCATAGTGAAACCAATTACAGATGTTTTCTGTAAATATGAGCCCTACAGTCAGATGATTCAATGCTTTTCTTGCTTTTCTTGCTTGTCATGATACAACGTCCTAGGAGGAATGTCTGAAACAGATAACATAAAGAAGGAAACATCTCACGAAATGTGACTCTTTGTACTCCACGTTTCATGGAAGTGACAACTCACCCTAACTGAACTCTAGTCTGCCAGATGAGAAAGCCCATCCTTGCGTAAGAACACAAGGCTAATTCCTGAGCATCCTCATAAGAGCCTTTTTCATGTCATTAACAGTACATGGTGCTCAAGTAGGTTTTGTCCTTTCCTCAAGTAATGCTTCATCTGCTTTGTCTCTTCAAGTTCTGTTTTCCATTGTACAGATGTCTCTGTATACACAAAAGCTTACAAAATATTAACATTAAAGTATGTACCATGCATATGTTTACATAAATATATTCCTAGAATGTTATTCACATGTGCACATCTACTGGAGGCTGATAGACATCATGGTTTCCTTTGCGCTAAAGCAATGTGTGTGCAAGAGGGCTGTTCTCAAAGGTAGATGCCTGAAATGTCCTGCTGTTGGGTTTTTGTTTGGCAGAATCTCAATTAGAATTAATTCTCCAAGTTTGGAGCTTTGGACATCTACTGTGCTCTAGTGGACCAATTATTTCAGCTACTGGAAGGAGCTTTGTTGTCAATGATTGTCATTTGAAGAACACTTTCTCATTCTGCATTTTCTCAGATTAACAAACTTTACAGTAATATTTTTTCTTGTCACACTAAGTTGTATGACAGGAAGGAAATCAACCTAACTCATTAAACAATCATGTAGTTCCTCCATTTTGATAATTCCATTGACATGTTTATTGGCTTGATGAGTTTTATTAGTCTTTTGCTCTGTATAGAGAGCATCCCATGGGAGTTAGCTGAATAACAGTAATTCCCACAGTATTCCTGCAAAAATTTAGATGTGAATGCTGCCACTTTCTGAAAAAAGGTATGCAGTGGTCCACGGTATTTTTTACAAGGCTGTTCTGTTTTACATTGGAAGGATGACTGCCCACCAGCTTGCCTTTAAATAGAAGAGGGAAGGTGTGTAGCCTCAGTAAACAGCTGTACCAGACACAACAAAATGCCCTTTGATTTCTGTGTGTTTTCAGATATCCCAAGAAAGTGTAACGGAGTCAAATCAACTTCACCTTCTGTATCCAAGAAATCCCACAGTTGGTATAAGTCACATAAATGGAAGAGTTTGTGTGGTTATTTGACTTTCTGAATTAGTGCTGCTAATACTTACATGCACCTAATTCAGGCCATGTTACGAGATCATTTAACAGTGAAATATAATTACTGGATGTTATACTACAATAACTTCTCCAGTAAAGGGTAGAAGATAAAATGGTAATGGGAAAACAGTTACCATTTCTTAATCTAAAGAAAGTAGCTCCAAATTTGTCTAATGTATCTAATAGTGGAAAAGAAAAAAGGGCACCGTCAAGCTGTCACGTAGACAGGCTGTAACACAAGACCAGGTTATGATGTAAACTGTCTTGAGTAGATGAAATCTGTGAGAAAATAACTTTTTTTCAGCTCATCTTGTGCTGTCTTCAGACAGCATTGCATCTGAAGCTGTGCTATAAAACAGAAGGGATCACAGCTACATATGTATTTTCAGGATGGTTTTCACTAATACTAATTTCAAAAGTAAGGGAGCTAATGATGAAGTGCTCCAATATGGATCAGAACTTCCCCATCCTTTTTAAAAAGGGGATGGAAAGGTTAGGCTTCTTTTCAATGTAGCCTCGAGTTGATATTCCTGTCACATGGAACAAAGACAGGGAAGTTGCTGGTGTGAATGTTGTTCTGATTCTCTGAACTTCTATGTTGCAAAAGCTGGTAACATTTATTTATGGTTTAAAAAGCTTGTTCTGAAGAAAAAAGCAGTTCTATCATTTCTATTTTGCCTTTTAAGCTTAGTTTTAAATTTTACTTCTTTGGAAAGGCTGAGAAGTAGTAAAAATAAAATAACTGCTTAACGTAGGCTAGAACAAGAGGGCTGTTCTGTAATTAAGCCTGCTGAATTTGTATTCATTCACACTAATCTAATTATTACTTTCTTTGAATGCTCTGCTGTGAGTCAAAATAAGCTAGTGCTGGATTTGAGAACCACAGAATGAGAAAAGTAAGCAAAAACTGCAAAGAGATTTTTCTGCATCTTTTGGGTTTTTGAGACTATAGCAAACTTTGTGTAGAGAAATAACACTGTAAATGAATTCAAGAACGTTGCATGTTTCTGCTTTTCAGCATGCTTTCCATTGATTAATAATGGCAGATTAACGTGTGCTGTGCTAGTGCTTTCTGAGGTGAAGGAGTGGTGGAACCTCAGTCCACTTACATCTGCAAGGACCAGCAAGACCACGAGCTAAAGGAACTGAAACTGAAACTTTGCAACTCCATGGCATCATTTTAAAATGAGACACAATATTGTGTGGATTAAATGATTTTGCATCTGTAAAGACACAGGAACCAGTTACTTCATTTCCAAAAGGAGCTAATGCCCATTTACAGCTGCCATTCTAAAAAAAGTACTCAGATTTTTAGTCTTGTGCTTAAAACAGTTATGCTTCTTGGCAACTAGCACATGCAGAAATGTAAAAGTAGAGTAAGATATGTTCCTATTTGATTACTTTAAGTAGCCATTCTTCTTTGGATCACACAGTGTGGAAGTAGGTAGGGCAAATCCTAGTCTGTTGGCTACAGTATTGGAAATTACAAAGGCTGCAGTGGAACATAGATTCGTGATTTTCAAATAAAAATACATGTTGGGAGACTTCTAAATATATTTACCAGCGGAGCCCCAGGCAAATGCAAGATTTATCCAGTGAACCCAGATTTTGCATGTGTAGGGAGCACTGGTGGAAACTAATGTATTTTTAAGAAATCTTATTTTGTTTTCATGTATTGCAAATTTTTAGTGAAATCCTTCTCACCTTACTGTTTATATCCACGGCTGATGTTGTCCATGCTTGTATATAATGGGACTTTTTCAAACCTGAACATGCAGCCACCTTTTCCAATCAGCATTTGATGTATGTTTTCACACATGCACGTATTGTGCTAGTGTCTAGACTAATTGCAGACTGAGAGGAAAGCATCTTTACTCCACAGAATCATTTTGTGGCACATACACAGAGCACACTTACATGTAATATCTGATGTCAACACTCTTCTGTCACTTATTATATATATTTATAGAGAGAAATTGGTCTCTTAAAAATATCCTAACACTTTAAGTTACTTTTTGTTTTTAAATTTTTTAATATTAATAACTTAAAGTTATAATTTTGAATTCGGATTTGAGATGCTCAGGGGAAAAAAATAAAAGAAAAAAATCCCCAACCAAACCACAAACTAGTGTGAAACCTTGCTCTGATAGCTTAGATAAATAGCTCTGTTTAATAGAACTATTTGTTATTATTCTGTGCTTTATGCTGCACTGGAGGAGACATTGTCTGTGGCCCGAGCATTTTGCAATGGTAGGGCTTGATCCTGCATATCGTAATGGTGATTGGTCACAGTTTGGGTAGAAGGGTAAAACTAACAAACAGAATAAGGGAGCTTGCTCTTGTAGAATTCAAAGTGTGGCTGGGCACTTCACTTGGAGCAGTCCCATAGCACAAGTAGTGCCACATAATGGAGAGCATAAATAAGCAACTAGTTTCCAATCCATGTTTAAAAAAATCTGCCCATGTAGGCATTGCCATTTTTACCACAACGGGAAGGACAAGAGATTTGAATTCACATCTCTGCACTGTCTTGTCCTGTGCTTGTTGCTTTACCTTGCTACAACCCATTGCTAACAGGTGTTCAGGTTTAATTTGGAACCAAAAACATTTCACTCAACCTAATCTGCCACAGGATTTGCAGGATTAAGGCCTAAATGGATGAAGTGTCTAAAATGAAAGGACAGAGTACATGAAAGATGATTTCGTCTTCAAATGTACTTCCTTAGAGTAATTCTGTGTGGGCCTCTTACAAAGGGCTTTTTTTAATCTATTTGGTGACAGAAAAGTTACATCTTCCCTCATCACTTGTAATACTAGCATGCCTGTTAAATTGCTGATGAGATGCTCACTGTAAGGTCACTTATGTTTTTATGCATTTATTATTGATTTTGGTGTATTGCAGTAATGTACCATTGAGGATGATCTGGAGTAGCATGGCAGCATGCAATGAACTGTAGATCACGTGGAAGACTTGAGATAACTGTTTCAGTTTGAAGGGAGACTTGATAACAAAAGTTATGGGAGTTGCTAATAAAGCTTCTTTGCTTTGCAGTGCTGCAAGGAGGAGCACTGGATGGAGTCTACAGGCTGGTGCAGTTTCACATTCACTGGGGATCCTGTGATGGCCAGGGATCTGAGCACACTGTGGATGGTGTGAAGTATGATGCAGAGGTAGGACATGCTTTACCTTCTCCAGTCTTCTTTGTATAATGAGGTGGGGGTTTTTTTAGGTCTTTCACCACAGTAGCACCTTCTCTACAGATCTTCATAGGAGGAGGTTACCATAGAAGATTTTGGTACGAGGCCACCTTAGAACATACTCCTTGCAAGAGCAGAGATTAGAATTGCAATACTTTTCTCAGCTACTCCATGTCAAAGTGAAGCAGAAAACCCCACATTAATAATACCTATTTTTTCCCTGCTTTCTCAGTGACTCTTGGAAATTAAGAAGAAATAGAATTGCAGCACCTCTGTACATACACATCCTCTTTTCCTGGCTTCAATTTTTAACATCAGAGGTATTTATAAAAGCAGCAGAATAATTTTGGGGCAGATATTTTCATATTTTGGTAGCAAAGAATGAAGGGCTGTGAAGAGGGCAGACAGCAAAGTGAGATTTTACAGGCATTCTTTGTGATACCCTTGTGACTCCAGCTGTCCCTCGGAGCACTTAGACTCCATTTTACAGTCTGACTACAGAAACTGAGTGACTTCAGTGCCTTGCATCCCACCTTTCCTTGTCCCCTGTTCAGGAATCTACCTCTGGGTGCTGTGACAGACTTATAAAATATATTCATAAGTACACATTTGTGGAACATACCTGTGGTTTGCATTGACAGATAAACGAAATGGCCCCACAAATTCATTGGCTCTGCTGCTTTTTCATGAGATAGAAGTAGCTTTTGTCTTATGTGAGAAACTTGAAACTGCCTTCTGTCTTACGCAGTACCATAATTACTTGTTCAACTTGACTTGCAGATGTGGGGAAACAGCCTGATGAACTTAAATTAGAAATAACTCAGAAATTAAAAAGAAAGTAAGGTCCTGGCTAACATGACCTGGAGACTCACTTCATATTCTTTTCCAAGTCTTTCCAGAAAAGGACAGGACTGATTTAAAAAAAAAAAAAAACCTTTCAAATTGTGAGTCAAATCTATAGTTAATGTGTCTCCTCTGCCTCTTCTGACATTGACGATGTATGTCAATGTGGTAAGAACTCCAGGATATATAGCATTAAAGTACTACATCAGAATCCTGCAGGCTGTAAGTGAAGAAAAACTTATGCTGAAGGTAACAGGAGCTTCACTAGATGAAAAGCAGAATGATACAGCCACAGCTTGCCTTTAAAACTCATCTGGAAATAGGACTGAGAAACAAAATTAAATACATTACAGAAATCTCTTTGAATAAATGAACCTTCAATGTAGATAAATAATTCAACAAATTCTTAACAATACACAAAAGCTTTCAAACCTCAGCAGTAAAACACCATCTTGCTTTTAATAAATTACTTCCCTGCATCTTCATTTTTGAAGTATTCTGGATGGAATATCATCTTCACAGGTGCTTCTTGTTTTCTTGCTCCTAGCTCCATATTGTTCACTGGAATGTAAAATATGGTAAATTTGCTGAAGCTGTGAAGCACCCTGATGGTTTAGCTGTGGTGGGCATCTTCATGAAGGTTTGTTGAACTTTTTCTTTTGTATTATTTGTCCATCATGTTCATTCTGTTGTGGGGGGGAACATAAGAGCAGAAAACAGAGAAAGAATAAGGCAGCATTGTGTTATACTGCCTAAATCCATAGCCAACTAGGTGGTGCTCCAAATTCTTACCTTACTTTACCTATAAAAGTTGTACACTAGCCATGGACTGTGACTGCCATCCATCAGTGTTGCAGCCCTGTAGCAGCATTCTTGCCTTCATCAAGACAGTGATGCTACCATAACTCTTACAAGTGAAAGGAGATGTGCATAACTGACCAAGTTGTGTGTATGAATCTGCAGTGTGACCAGCCTAAATAGCACCTGTTTTCCTTTTCTTGTCTTTGTTAAATGGCCAGAGTGTTTTGTCTTAGTTGAATTGCCTCCACAGCTAGCTGGAGGAGGTGTCTGTGCTCCAGCAGTATGTAGTACTCCATCCTGGCCTCACTGAGGGTGACTATTTTATTAGGAGTGTGACTTCCATAAAAGAACAACAGCTTAGATCCAAAAATAAATCCACACGCTGTAAATGAAAATAGCTTTATTCTGTCCAATGTCCTTGGCTGACCCGTTTGTGCTCACTGTCAACTGGCATGATTTTACAGAGACTGTTTTAGTCTCTTATGCTGTAATACTCCTATTATGTAATGAAATGCCGCTGGAAAAAAGTTTCCTTAAGAGCTGTAACAGAAAACTAAGGTGTAATGAGAATGCCTGGTGATTTTCATTTTCGTATGGTTTGTGTTACAGGTGGGAAATGCCAAGCCCGAGATGCAGAAGGTTGTGGATGCTCTGAGCTCCATTCAAACCAAGGTAACATTTTCTGTCTGCAGTGATTGACACCTATCACAACTGCGCTATGTTACCTTCTTTAGAAAGTAGATTTTTTTTTTTTTAATTTCTTCCAGCCTGCTGCATGTATGAAAGTAAAACAAACCTTCTGCCATCAGTGCAGGCACTCATAATCCTAAAAACAAAACAGATTGGAATGAAGTTGAGGTAGAGAGCGTGGAGTACTAGAAACGGTGATCATTTCCTATCTTTGTGACTAGATTTCTCTGTCTTTTAACTGTATTTAAACCTGTAAGGTAGGATTTATCTTCCTAATCTGAAGTACTTTCCTAGGTTCCCTTTCTCGTCGGTGGTAACAGATGGAAAAGGCATTTCCCCTCATCTGTGCATCTGTGGCCTCAATTTCCTTTTTCCAAGAGAACATGCTTCTCTTGGCTGTTTCTAGAGAGAGTTTAGATAAACAGTTTGATCAGGATACATAATTTACGGAAAAAAGGCTTTCTGTATTTTAAATATTGTGTGTAGTGTGTATGTGGTCTTAGTGTGCTAAGTAATGAGAAACTAAAAGTACTTAGTGAGTAATTAGGTACCTTCATAGTGGGTAAAGGCCTGTACCAATGAGAAATGTGGACAGGAGAGGTAAAAAAGGAGACTGTGCTGTCATCTTTCTCATCAGGCTCCCTTTGAGGTAAATGGATATTGCTGTTTACTGCAATGGGCTCTTCAATAGGTCTCACAGGTTCTGTGTTGCCAGTGCAATCAATGTATGTGGCATCTGAAATCTCACTGTTTTTCAAGCAAGGTCAAATCTTATCTCTAAGACCAAGGAACATAAAGGCAGCATCTGGTATGAGAAACAATATCTTGAAAATCTTGTAAGAAATACATTGCTGAGAGTATTTAATCCCAGATATACTGCAGTTGGCATGCAACACTTGATGCCAAATTCCATTTCTGCCTTCCTCCAAATATGGAGCTTTCCTAGCAGACCTCACTACTGCAGTCCCAGTGTGTGTTGTGGTCTCTTCCTGACATCAGCCCATCTGCTTACTTTATCATAGGGAAAGCAAGCTTCCTTCACAAATTTTGACCCCACTGGACTCCTTCCTGCATGCAGAGACTACTGGACATACCCTGGCTCACTGACCACTCCACCGCTGCTTGAATGTGTGACCTGGCACGTTCTGAAGGAGCCCATCACTGTGAGCTCTGAGCAGGTAGGTTTCCAATGGATGGTGCCAGTAGATGTGTACTGCAGTTACACTGATGGCTTCAGTTCAGCCCATTAGGTGATCTGTGAAGTGGCAGTGTTACTGCAGAGCTGTGCAGGGTATTAGCTAGCATCACATGTCAGAAATACCTATCTGAAGTGGTAATCCTCTTCTGACAGGACGCTGTTGCTGCCTGTGGATGTAGAGTTTGCTGGAGAATGTAAGGGTGTCCTCTATTTGGACATCTAGGGAAGATAGGGGAGGGAAGTTTAAAAAATTGTATCAGATATTTTCTGGATATATGGTTAGAGCTGTCGTATGGTAAAAATCCAGAAAACTGAGGCATGCATGAAAGGACCATCTGCACTAGTCTAGCGTGTGTTGTGAGCATCAGCAGGTTCGCTGTACGTGCAGTCACCTCTCTGGGTGTACTTGCCCTGAAAATGCCAGGTTTACTAAGCACCTGGGGAGCACGTGTGCTGCATCCACAGTCTCACATGTAGAGCTGTAGTTGGTCTGTTGATTTTTCCAGCACAGAGCTCTTTTTGCAAGTTCTATTTGTCACAGAACAGACTGGGAAGTCCTACGCAGAATTGTGATGATGCTAACAAAGCTCCCATTGTTTGGAAGAGGCAAAACTTGCAGATTCCAGAAGTCTGCTGCCTAAGAAAATACTCTTGTTGACCAGCCTGAGAAGGATAGTCTTCCTAGTAGGAGGACGCTTGTGCGGATTAAATCCCTCTTGGCCCTAGCTTTCTGTGCCATCCATTAATGAAATTACGTATAGGCAAGTTTCCATTCTTGGGTTCAGATATGTGTGCTTGAGAGCTATAAATAGGTTCTAGAGCCTATAAATACAAACTAGCCCCGAAGGGCTTTAGTTTAACCTTCAGATTCTTAAGTCTCTGTTATTGATGACAGAGATGCTAACAATCTGCACCTAATTCTAGGGGGTTTATTCTGCTGATTTGAAAGAAAATGCAACTGAGCCGTTGTGGAACTTAACATAATAGAAGATAGAATATGTGATGAGGAGTAACTGTTGGAAGTAATAACTATAGCAGTGATTGATTGCCATTAGTAAACTGCAAGGGAGCACTAATGTTGACACTATTTACTTACTTCAGGCTATTCCTATTGCTGTTGATAATTCCAAGCTTGCAAACACTTATTATAAGGCAGGAGCACACTCGCCAAAATAGTGGGTTTTTTCTACTATACCTACTTCAACCACCTACAAGTGGTAAAAGACGCCACTTGTTTCTCCCCCACTCATCCCTCCCTATTACCATCAACATTTCCACACTGTCTGGCAGTTTGCCTTTTCATTCTCAAACTGATCAAAACAAGAAACCATGTATCAGAGTATTGATGCAAGGTTTAAGATGGATAGGTTTTCCAAAGACAGATAGAAGCTGGATATAACAACAGGGTGTAGCAGGCCTGTTATCATTTGTTGTAGTGGCACAGCAGTTCCTGGCAGAGGTTGAGCTCTGAAATTTGTTCTGGTTGGTCCTGAAGGTAAAGTCCAGGGGAGACAGATCACTGCTGAGGACATTTTTCCTTGAATGAGGTTTTCCTGTTCTAGAACCTGACTCGTAGGAAATCCTATCTCCCACCTACATACATTTATCAGCGCTTCCACCTCTCTGTGTGAGATCATTTTTGGGGTGGGTTACTATTTTGGCACAGTCTTTTGAATGAGCTTTGGAGATGCCTATTTAGACGTAAAGGTGCTTTTTTTACATCAGATTGTGCAAACACCAATTGTACTTTAAGAACAAGTACCACAACTATACAATATGCTCCTATTGACGTGAAGCAGTTTTCCCCTCTCACAGCATTTGAAAATCAAGGTAACTTGAATTTATTCAACAGCTTTATTTTGACCCGAGGGTAAGGCCTTTTAAAATTATTGTTATTTCAAGTGGACTGAAAAAAAAAAAAAAAGAGCCAAAACTGTACAACTTGCAGAGGACTCTGAAAGGATTTCAACTCAGGTCTGGATCAAGAACAAACAACTCTTTGCTTGTGGAGTTCAGAAAATGTGTGCCTGTGTCCTTGTTTTCTGGGCTTTCACAGTTGTTCTTGCAACGATATTTTGTGGACAGGTATTTCGTGCCTGTGTCGAGGCGGGAAATGGTGTGGATGAAATACAGACATGTGGGTGCTGATGCCATCTCTAGACTACTGGTCCTGGCAAAACTGTTTAGTTGGAGCTCTGGTTCAGACCAAGATGTGTAGTTTCAAAAAATCCTGCTGAAGTGAGAGGACACTTTTGAGGATATTTTTGCCTTTTCCCACAGATGTGCAAACTCCGTGGCCTTTGCTTCAATGCTGAGAATGAGCCTGTGTGCCATATGGTGGACAACTGGCGCCCATGTCAGCCTTTGAAGAGCAGAGAAGTCAGAGCTTCCTTCCAGTAACCTCAGTGCTGAGAGTGTTAGGAATTGCTGTGTTTGTGAGGAGCCCCTTTTGCTAAGCCCAAATCAAACTTTGCCATGCGTGCCCAGGCAACTTCTTGTCTCCCAGATCCATTCTTTCTTTTGCTCTGCATCTGAAATGCCAGCTAATGAAATGTGAAAGGCTCTTGGCCAAATGGGAAAGGGTTCTTAAGGTGTGGGGTTGGGGGAGGCAGGGGGTGGGTGGCTGTGTGCATTTTGGTGACTATTACTGTGACTGACACTTTGGTATAATAGGATGTTGGCTGCTTGGGAGAGGATATGGTGGTAGCAAAATAAGCCATTTTAAGAAACCTCATCCACTGGTGTGATAGTACACGTAACTAACGATAACTTGAAGCTTTGTAAGAAGCACAGGAATACAGAATCTAGCTATTATTTAGAAAAAAAAGTATTTTGAGAAAATTAAGCAAAATGAATATTTAGAATTAGACTTCTTAGATTTTAAGAAACTGACATGTAAATATTTTTGAGACTGTTTTGCATTTTTACCCATACTGTCAACAACCTTAGTTATGTCTTAATGGTAGTGTTGGGTTTTTTAATTAAAAATGTTCTAAATTAAATGTTATCTTTAAAAGTTGTTATTACCATAGAAATAATACAAAATACCTTTTCATTGAAATAATATATGTTCTAATTTAAAAAGGAAAATAATATTGTATTTTAGATAACATCTCTAATAAATCTATACTTCTATTTTGGCTTCCCTGCTGTTATTTTAATTCCGGTAAGGAGTCACTAATCTGTTCACATGGTTGCATATTAAACATAATTACTAAACATACACATTGGGAATCAACTTCAGTGATACTGAACATGAATGCAAGACTATATGGTATGTTAAGAAATTTTCTTTAAGTATCTTCTCTGTGATAGCAGAAGGAAGTGTTAATTTTAAGCAATCACTACAAATTATCAAAGTTGAATGTATAATGAAAGATGCCTTCACAAAACTTTTGAACAAAATTATACTGAAGAATGGGCTCATTAGATTCTGGTCCTAGTTTCTAAGTTAACTTATTATGAGTTTGCTACCCCATCAGGAATCACTTTGTAATTTATAAGGTATCAGTTGGGCAGGCTATGTTCTGAAGCACCTGGACCTTGAAATGTGTGAGATGGAATTGAAGCCATCTCAAAATGCATACAGAGATCTTCAGAAAACCCTGTCAAATCTCAACCTTTGAAAAGCTTCCATATTTAAAATGCCCACCCTCCAACCCTATGCCACAAAAAACCCCCAAAACCAGAAAACAGAAAAAACAGATCTTTCTGACTCTAAGCATCACCCGTCCCCTGGTCTGAGTGCTATGCATTCTTCCTAAGCACTGCAAGAGAGGTTACACCTCTATGATGGGAATTACAGATCCAATTCATTGTGGCTTAAAGGTGCTGAAGCAAGGTCAGAGGAAATACAGTATTACAGGTTGGCTGAGGTTGAATGAGATCTCTAGGGCTCACCTCCTCCACTGCTTCTGCTGAAGCTTGGGCCACCAGCAGCGTGTTTGCCCAGGACCACGCCAGAATAGCATCTGAATATCTCTAAGGATGATTAAAAGAATTACTCCTAAACTTAATAAAATATAAGAGCCCTGGATTTTAGAACTCTAAACCTATACCTTGACAACTCTGATACCCTGAATACTAGGCAGTAAGACTTCCTGAGGAGTGATAATCTCATTGGTACCTGAACAGCTGAAAAATTATCCAGGCTGGTACATGGCAGAGAGTGTGAACTAATGGCTAGGTTGAAAACCTGGAAATGCCTCTGAAGTTCTAGCCACTACTGCAGTAAAAAGTTTCAAATCTTGTATTCCATCACACTTCAAGGTTGCTCCATAAATAATAACTAACAGCAGAGACAATCAACATCAGCCATGTATTTATCATCTTGTTTGTGTGAGTCTGTTTACCTGGAATGGTGCCAGTGCCATATGTTTGCCTTTGCTGAGGATAAAGTACTTCTGTATTCAGCCAGACACAGCAAGCTGGTGTTCTAGATCACATACATGGTGTACAGGAAGAGCCTGCGGTGTGTCTTTACTTGTGTGGTCTACCCGGGAATACCGGTCTTTTTCTTCTTTTTTCTATTTCTGTAAGTAAGCCAAATTACAGAACCACACCTCAAAATCCTCCCAAAAAAACCGTTTCCAGCCCCTCTCCAGCGTAAAATGATACATGAACTTATCCCAAATTCACATATTGCAGTTAGAACTCTAGTGCAAGGGATAACCTTTACTAAGGGAGACGCATAGTTCAAACAGGAAATAAAACAATTTCCCTGGCATTCACAATTCATTTCCTGAATGGTGGGTTCAGTTAAGATACTGGTGAATAGAAACATCCACTTCTTCTTTCTGACCTTTATTCTTATTTACTACTTGCTCATATGAAGAGTTTGTCATTAGGTCTTGCAGTTGTTGCACAGCAGACAACACCCATTCTAACATCATCCTGTTTTAACTGGAAAACTGTTGGTAAATTCATAATGGAAATTACGAGACCACTTTGGTCATGGAACCAAAGATGTTCCACTGCACATACTTTCAAGTAGGCAGCTCTGATTAAAGAGAAATTCAGGTAGAAGGAAAAAAAAAAGGCTAGTGCATTAATTTGAAATCATCATAGGAGTCAGCCAGCACTTGGATGGGGGAAAGAGGGAAGCACATTCAGTTGCAAACTGTTCATTTTGCACAGTTTGTGATCTTGTCTGGCACTTGTCTGCCAACTCCATGTGTTAGAACATTTTATGATTTTTCCACTGCTATTTCTAAGGCTTGGATGTGTCCTAGATTGACATGGGCGGGTAGACTGTGATTAGAGATGTTCCCTGGAAGATAAGATAATGATGCCCTGCATGGAGTCAGCAATATTTATAGAAGTCCACATAGTTTATAGAAGAGTATCACTCACTAAATGACAGCTTTAGGATTTTCTGACTCTTCAAAGAAAAACTGTGCAAGCAACAGCTGTGTCAAATCTAGTACCACAGAAAAAAGGAGTGATGAAAGTACAAGCAGTGGCTTTATTGAAAAACTCCCATGGACCCTCTAACATCCACCACTTCCTCTTCCAAACCACAGCACCCCGTACATTCATGTAGCACTTGGTGACAGTTGCTTACACTGATCTTTGGTATATTTTAAGTCTGTTTGGGAACTGGACATTTCACTGCTGTGTACTTCCTCTTTCCGTATGATGGTAAACAGCTGTGCTGCCTTAATGCCATCGGTGGTTCACTCAGGCCATGGGGCTCCCCAGCCGCCAACTTCCTAAAAGCAGATGCACAAAACTTTTCAGGGATCCCTAACTAATTTTAGAGCATATTTCGCTCTTGTTTTTATCCAAGCCACAAACCAAAGCCATTTGGGTATGTCCCCAGCCCAGTGTGGATTACAGTGCAGTGATTCTCATGTTCACCCTAACAAGGAGCTCTTCAAAGTGCTCACTTTGTTTGGAGCTCGAAGCAACAGAGCTCTGTTGCCTGAGCTGATGGACCCAGATGCTCAGACTTGGTGCTAACATGGAGTAGCTGTGTTGCTCCTAATTCCCCATCAGTCAGTTTTGTCCAGTGAGGATGTCAGTGCACTCCAGCGTATTAAACAGTAAAAAGATACCCTCAGGACATTTGGAAAAAGGCAGCACGTAAGCCTCATCTTTGTAATCTTGCATGGTGTGAGGTATTCTGTGTAGGTATAGAGGCAGTCACTGGTCTTTTGAACTCACACCCTGAAAGAGTGAAGAAGTGCATTGACACAGTGTACAATAAACAAGTAACAGGTGGATATTAACTATGTTTTTACCTGAGGAGTAGGGTTTAATGAGGCTTGTAATATTACTCAGTGGTCAAAGACCTGGAAAATTCGCTGCAACGTATTGGTGTCCTTCTGTCTTGGGGAGCCCAAAGTGTAAGGATCCTCACTCCAGTGAGGTGGGAGGACTCCACCTGCAAGGTTCACCAGTGTAAAAACTGGAGCTTGTGACCACTGAAGGATCCTCTTTGCTCATCCTGTGCCACCTTACCTACAGAGAAAAAAGCAGGCTGGTGGAATGACTCATGGGATCTCTCCCTCTCTACCCCACAGCTGGGCCTTCAGGAGTCCAGTGCACCTAAGCAGGGAAATGGAGCACCCTTTCCATAGCAAAGGAAGAAGTATACCAAGTGATCCTGGGTTTGTAAAACTGTGTAACAGAATACTTTGTTGGAATTACTCAAAGTTCAGGGAAGAGCTTCCTGTTTGCTTAAATTCCTCTTCAGTCAGCTGACTTGAGCTTGATTCAAGAAGAGGAACATGAGCCTATTTAATAGGCTGATACATAAGTTGATGCAGGATATCGTAATTTGGATGGTGCATCTCTTCACCACTTTATTAGCTGTAGAAAAAGTTACATCAAAGGTACTATACATAGTCTAATTGTGTTATTCTCAAACGACAGCCTTAAATAATGTATTCCTTGAATCAAAATCAATACCTAAATGCCTCTAGATACTTGCACTGAGCAAGTGTTTTGTTTTAGTGATTAATAATCATGCTCCAAGAAGGAAAGTAAAAGTAAAGAAAATAAAAGCAGCATTTTGTTGGAACAAAAGAGAAAAACAAGGCTTGAAAATGTACCATCCTCACTCAGAATCTGTTCTTGGGAGACATTTAAAAGGACAGCATTTTGAAGATCAGCTTAAAAGAGGGTGGTAAACATAATTTCCTCCTACTCACTGTGGAAGTGCATCAGGCTCTCTTAAATACTTTTTGACTAGTAACAGAAGTCATACCCAGACTGCATTTTGAAACCAAAGTATTATAAATTATATTTAGAGACATAAACAGTGTTCAATTAATGATAGTCCCTACAGATACAAAATGCAGTAGTCCCAGAATGAATAAAATGTCCCTGCTGTGAGTTCTTGAATGCCACCTTCTGCTCTGCATTTCCTAAGGTTCTCTTTCCCTGGAGAACTCGTCACATCATCAAGGGTATGGGGGAAGAAACACCAGAAGTTAAGGCTTGATCATGAAAACTCTGATGTGACTAATCACTTACATGAGTAATCCTATCCATTAATTGAAGTTTAATTGGTTTCCCACACTCATTGCACAGGAAAGGCCATTCTCCTTCTGTGAGTAGTAGAGGTAGGAGGCTGAATACTTGAAAGGTCAGGTGTCCTGTTCCTTTTGATTTCAGTTTAGGAATTTATCCTGAGGAATAGTGGAAAGGGGATAGGATGGAGGAACCAGGGTGAGCTGGGCTGTTGGGACTGTTCATGTGAAGAAAGCTGAGCATGCTCGTAAGTGACTTGCAGGATCCAGCTCACAATTTCTGCTGAGTAAAATTCTATTCCCATCTAGTCATCCAATCTTTGTAAACTCTCCAGGTAAATGAAAGTGTCAGATCATTCCCCTAAGAAAATCTGTAATTATTTCTCAGAGGATATTGCAACTGAGCAGTTATCTAGGTTAAGAAGAGGGGGCTGTGAAAGTATCTCTGCCTTTCAGAAAGAGAAGTAGCAAACAGGAAAAAAAATCTAAACTTTTGGAGTATTGATGTTTTTTTCATATTGAGGAATAATGTCAGAGCAATTGACCTCATCTGTCATCAATCACCATACTGTGTTTAATAAAGTTATATGATAATAACAAAGTATATGAATAATGTTTTGCTGGACCTTAGGCCTCATATCTAACTACTGCAATATATCTGACTGCATGATAAATCCCAATCCCAATTCATGAGAGGGAAAAGTCTGCCCTCCTTCAGCATGTTATGTTCTCAGTAATATAAACCTTTGAAAAAGTGTTTATTTTTGGCATTCAGAGACCATTTGTCTTAGAGTTGATATGAAATAGAAAAGCAATATACCAATTATCACCCAAAACAAATAATCCTCATCATGCCAATCCAATATTTTGTGCTTAGGAAGTAGTCGCTTTGTCTTCAGCCATTTGCACTTTGATCAAAACTGTACCTTTTGAAGTATTCACTACTCATAATAGGAAAAAACTGGGTCCTATGTCTGCTCCAGTAACACATACTGTGTATTTCAGACACCACAGATTTGCTTATGGTTGCTTAAAGATTCCCACTAGAGTTGAATAAAAGCTTTATTAAAAGATGTTTCAAGGACTCAAATGAAACTTGCCCAAGAGGGATAGGGAGACAAGAAAAAAAGGAGGTGTGCCATAGGCAGCCATCACTCCTAGTCATTGAATTCCTGGTGACTGAAGAGCTAATGACACCAGACTCTTAGGAAATCCAGCGCCTGCAAGCTTGATTAGGTAAGACAGCAAGTCTAATCTGCATTTAATGAATGATTCAGGAATAGCTTTTAGACCCTAACTTTGTGATAGCAGGGTGTTGACAGAATTAGGTACATGCTCTATGCTTATCTTGTGACCTAGCTAATTATGGGTTTCTAAAAACCATTGTTCCATCCAGTTTCAGAATTTGTTGTCTGTTTATTCTGCCAGATAAGATATAGCATTTTGTCAAAACTTAAGCTACCATGAAAGCAGAAGCTAGAAAATAATGAAAGAAAAAGGGAAACTGACTAAACCTGTTATTTCTGCAGTGCAGTGTAGGCAGACAGATATTTATGCCTCCATGAAGCCCCAGTGTTATTAGTGTGTATTCACAGAGATCAGTAAGAGGATTTTGACCTATATTGGTCTGAGTGCTGAAAACATAAAAGTATATGTGAAGAAACAAAACTGATCAAATATGAAAAGAAGATTAGGACATCAATGTTTTTAATCCTAATAATATTTTCTTTGAGATAGGGAAGAATGACAATTTACTTTCAAAAGGTGATTCTTAGATGTATTATTTTTCAATAAGAAATGATTTGTGAATGTTGGTAGCACTGCAAGATGTCACGAAGGGAAAACTATATTGATATGCACAACCTGCAGTGACACCATTAAGGTATCAAGTCCTTCCTGAGCTCTGAAAGCCCTTCAGCATGTTCCCTTTTCTTAGCAGGGAAAATTTGCTGAGGCGTATCTAGAGCTGACTAAGTATCCCAAGGTTCCAGCAGGGAGGTGTTGTGCTCAGAAGACAGATAATCACCACACTTTTCAGGCCTTTCTGAACGCCTTGGTCCTTCAGTCACTGAAATGTGCAGAATCCATTCAGCAGGTGCCACTGATGATTGCCTCCCTGCGCCTTACTTCAGGTGTCATATACAACCCTCACTTTCTCAACTCCCACAGCATCCATCACTTGCCTGCTTCCTCAGCTAGGACCACATTACAGTGGTCTAGACCACCACATACCCTCAGTGTAGATTCCCATTTCATGTTCCATGTCTTGCAAATACAGAGCCTGGGATAACCAGGGCACTGTGAAACAGGAGTCACAGTTGGACAAGAAAAAAGTTGCTGCTAAAATAATATAGTGAAAACCTACTGAATGGCTGAGTTTTGGCAACTGGCTCCTTTCTTGTGGTTAGCAGATTAGGATTCTCCTGTCTGCTTGGCTGTGGTTTTCTGGTTTTGTGTCCAACTGAATTTCCTTTGTGCTTTGGACAGCAGTGTGGCTAAAAGCAAAGCATTTGGAAGTATTACCTGCCTTTTACAATGGAGAAAATAAAAGTAAACACAGAAATAAAAGCGATCTCCAAAGTCATCCTCTGTACAATCAGAAAAAAGCCCAAGGCTCATACATTGACTAATGAGACTATTTTTACTTCCCAGCAGTAAGAAATGAGCCACTGATTGGAAGAGCAATAGAGATGTGCTTGAGAGAATGAGGGCTCTCAGCCCTTTGAAGCAGTCAAGGGAATCTGGGTTAGACAGTAGCACCACCAGTCATGCAGCCTGTGCTTAAACAGCTTTGCACCAAAGAGCTTTCCTCCTGCAGGCTGCTGCACATACCACCAGCCTCATGAAGACTGTGACGCAAGATCTCCGCAGACTTATAAGGTTGAAAATATCCGCAACAGCTTCAGCTCTTGCAAGGCATTTTAGGATGTACTCAAAACCTGCAGCAACAAGCCCAGTCTGGATTTGCAGAGCTGAAAAAAAGTGGCACACTGTGCAGTATTTCTGTTATAAATCCTTTGTTCCAAGGGGCTGAAATGCAACTGTAATTAATCGCTGCAGGACGGAACTAGGCAAGAAAGCGTTCCAGATAAGCACATGCTATTTTTCTTTCAGCAAAACTGAAAATATTGCACGTGTATGTGAAACACTGGTCAGATTACTCCAGAGCATTGAGATTATTTCATTTTCCATGTTAATAAAAATAGATTTAACAGCAAAAACTGGCATACCACGAAACTTTGTAGCAATGGAATTTCACCAGATAAAAATGCTAGGACTAAATTAGAGCCTGTCTACCTCTGTTCCCATGTCTCAATCAAAGGTCCTTTATTTAGCCCTCCCCCCAGTTCTGCGGGGTTTTTTTGCACACAAAAGCTAGGCTTTTTCTCATGACCATAAACTAAACCAGTGCCACAGAGTTTCTTCACAGAGAGCTATTAGTGGCCTTCTGTGAGTTTGAGCTTTAAAATGCGGTCCTGGAAATTCATACACCTTCAAATCCATTTTATGGTTGTGGCTTTGTGACTACACTGAATCCTTCTGGTGTTCTCATAGAAGCTGTGTTGTCAACAATGTCTGACAATATTTTTTTCTGTGCTTTTTTCCACCTTCCTTTGTGGTCATCTGTGAGTCTTACATCCAGACAACTTAGTTAAATCTCCTCCTGCAACCACTGCATCAAGAAAAAAAAAGGGGAAAAAAGAGTATTCGTCTGGTACTTCAAACCTGTTTCCCAGGGGGATGGCAGGCAGGAGTATATTTATCTGAGATTTGTTCTTAGTTGTTCTGGATAGAGAATATCTGTGGGAAGTTCACTGATGGCAAAATAACCATGAGACAAACATCACCCAGATGGTGTAAGCACAAGAATCACTTCCTGTTGTATGGCACACAATCAGGTGCTGTGTAAGAAGATTATGGTTGATTTTGTGATTACTTATAGCAAGTCAAGACAGACTCTGGAACTGAAACAACCATGGCCTCTGATAAGTGCTGCACATTGTGGTTACCAGCAGCTGTAACTGTGCATCAGCAAGTCTTCTGTCACTGTTTATGTGCTCTGTTCCATTTCACAGAAGTGAAATGTCACAAGTCGTGTTATTTATCACTCTATTTGGATAAAACTCAAGCTTTTTTCAACAGCTGGTTTTTTTTGCAACACCTGGTGAGAACCCAGTCATTCATATTTTATCTATTCAAACTGAATGGCTTGTTCTAATTGGGGTTCTATTAAAGTGTCAATCAGTTTCTTATGCCGAAAATATTTTAAGCGTTCATCTTTAAACACCTGTTGAAGAAAGCTTGGCATTTATAAACTTTAAAGGGATAATATGCATCTTGTGTCTTTTTTCTTTTCAGTTTAATGTTCCTCACCTGGATTTATTATGGGCTAGGCCATGGTTTCATCATCACCACACAGAAAGCAACATACATTAGAGAGAGACATAGAAATGTCTAAATATATCAGTTATACCATGAAAGCTCTTGAATACAGCAAACCATGCACAGAGGAGCAAACTAGGGAGAAAGAGATGTCAGTAACATCATTACTTTCTCGAGATAACTGACAGGAAATTTTCTACACCGAGATGATTCTTTTTGGCCATAAAGATAAAACACTATCAGGACACTAACTTTAAACAGTTTCCCACTACTTGAAGGTATTTATCCCAGAAATCAAAAATAAAAATACAAATGAAGTTACCATGCTATCAATTTTTAAGAGGTAGACATTGAGTCAAGTAGGAAATCTCTTCTGAAAGCAGGCAGCAGTACATTGCCCAATGTGTTGAGCTGATAACAAAATAGGTAATTCAGTACTGGAAGCAACTTCTTTTTTTCTTTGGTTCTTGGTCTTATCTTTTAGAAAATGCATGAGCTGGAGTAATTGCTGCCCTGGAGTTTGGTCAAGAGCAGTGGAGTCTTGTAGCCTGTGCTGAAATTTGCTAACTTAAATCCTACAAAAATATGAAAAGAGTAAGGTGAGAAAAAAATACTATTTCATGCCCAAACAGACAGTAAAACCCCTTTTTCTCATCTTACTGTCTTGCAGTCTCTTTTTATTGCTGTAGACCAATATGTATAATAGCATTCAACATTAATTCAGGTTTATGGTGGCAATTCCTGAGGCAGGATAGGGCCTGAGATTCTAATTGGGAATTCATTAGTGTGAGTAGGCTCCTGTCCTCACCCCGCATGAACGTGGAGACCGGTTTAGCTCCTGCTTTCTTGCAGTGAACATAAAATGAATTTCTTACATTACCCTTTCCCCCCAGAATCCCATTCAGACCCCACAGAGAGCAAAGCTCTCTAAGATGAGGTCTAGTACCTTCCACTAGTACTACACTAACTTAACACCAGTTTCCAGGTTTTCATTTGAATGTAGCAAAGTGTTGTGGTGGGAGTAAATTACTCGCTGTAAAATTGAACATGATGAGGCATGTGAGGGCTTTTAAAAGGGCTTTGAATCATCTCAGTCATCTTCACACTTTCCCCACTGTTTGGCAAATGGTACAAGACGTCTCGTTTTTAAAGGTCTGTTGCAGGCTGCCTGGTACTACTTGTGATTCAGCCTCCTTTTTGCAGACAGGTTTTCTTCCAACCTACACACCAGGGAGGCGGTGAAACAACTTCAATTCACTCAGTATATGAGATCTGAAGTTTAGTGGCAATTTTCAGGAATGTATTACTGCAGAAATCATAAAAAATCTCAGGTATATCACCAAGGATTTGCTTCATTTTGCTATAGAAAAAAACCCAACAAACCAAAACCAGCCCCCAACCAAGTAATACAAAGTCAACCAGTCTGAATTTGCCTGTATTATTCTCTATTTATCTTTCACATACAGCAGTGGTGAGAATGATTGTTAGAACTAGTAACTCCAGAAACCACAGTCATGACGACGAGCCCTGACTAATTATCTCAAGGTACAGCAACTTTACTCACAGTGGCATAGTGTAGTAGTAAATGAAACTTAATTTATAAGTTTCTTTTTCTCTGACAATATTTTTGCAAGTAAAATTCCAAAAGAGAAGCCATTACATAGGGGCTAAATATGTGGGACATTTTATGAGTCCCGGCAACCAGCTCTGTAATGATCATAATGCTTTCACTTGTTTTAAGAGCAAGAAAAAAATATGTTCTCTGAATGCTTCAAACAAAGAAGATTGTCTGATTTTGAGCAAAATGAATGAATATAAAACACTTGGAGCCATTTTGGTCTGGTTATAAACAAAAGGATCTCTCAATGGATTACTGTGAATTTACTGGGATCCATTTATCGGTAACACTCTGGAAGTACCTGTTTGTTTGATTGTGCTAATATTTCATTTTGGTTTTGCCAGATGGAGGTACAGACATGCAATATTTTCAGAAGCTTATATGAGATATGTCAGAGTGGGGACTGAGACTGACTCCATGGTTTGTTGGAGTAAAAAACTTCAGCTAGTCACAGGAGGGAGAGAGAGCTGCAGTGTTTTAATGACAGGGATTGTATTCAGCTTCAGAATGAAACAGAACTGCTATTGCAATTTTCAAGAGAATAACACTCATAGTATTATATTCTTTTACCAAAACTGACAATTACTGCATAACTACATTTCGTGATACTGTCAATGCAACTTTTATTCTTTGACTTATCACACAAAAGAAGATATACATGCCCATCCAGTCTACAGTTGCTCACCGTATAATTGTAAATCTTATGTAAATCAGCACAAAATTCTTCTGTTCTACTTCTAGAAATGGAATAATCAGGGAAAGAAATGAACAGCCCTACAGATTTCAGCTCAAAGAGAAGGGGCATTAAATAAGTACAAGTTTTTCTAGTGTCGCTCATCACATTTGGTTTTTAAAATCCTGATGGAATGGGCATTCATATAAATATGCCTCAGATATTTTGAAATTTTGCCATGTGTATTAGATCATGAGTTATGCTTTTGGGGTCCAACTCCTGAGTTTTAATTATTCTTTTTATTGACCTCAGGGAAGCCTATTATCTTCTTCAGGCAGTCTCTACAAAGTTCAGCCTCACAATCAAATTAACTTCTTTTGTCCTGTTTTGAAATGCAGAACATTTACATCCCAAAGACAGCTATCCTGAGGTAATCTGCCAGTGAACAGACCCTCTACAGCCATTATCCTTGGGGGTTGTGAAGGTTGGAAGGGAAGTTATTTGCTTGCCAGAGACTTATTCTGCCTGAGCCTCACACACACAGCGTGAGCCATAGCTTGCCACCAGATATCAAGCAGAACAGAAGCAGATGTCTGACAGCTTTGTTGCACACCTGATCACAATTTTTCATTGATCTAATCAGTTCAGGTCTCTGTGATGCTACATTTGATGGCAAGGCCTTTTCCCTGGTTTCCTGGTTCGTGGTTGTCACTAAACTAAGCTAATCTCTGATCCAGATCCTGGACCAGGGCCTTGTTTTGACATGGTCAAAGACCACTGGTCTCTGAGATCTCATCTGTGAGACTGGACAAAGCATTTTGGGGAAGAATGGAGGAACACTCCCCTAAAAATTCCAGGTCACTGTATTACTGATAATTCACTTCCTTGATACATGGTTTATTCAACACCTACATTTGAAACAGGCAGTCCCAAATAGCTCCAGGTTTTTGTCACCCAACAATTAATCCTTCTGGGATATATAACAACAAGAAACTTTAATATATGACAAGACTCCAGGCAGAATCACTCCCCAGGCATGGACACAGTGGCTTCTACTCAGAGAAAAATGTGTCACTGGGTACAAAGAGAGGAGTTTGCCATGTCTCTGCTATCTGACAACTCCCTCAAGGGATTTCACAAGTAATTGATTGGTCCTCTTGAGACCGTAGATGACAGAAAGGGAATGTCATAATCATGAAAATGTCTTTGCAGGATTTTAGTTGGAGAGAGATCTGCTGCTCTTTGCAGGTATTACTCAGATACAAGCTCTAACAGTATATCTAAGATACTTAGACACAAGCTCTAACAGGAGCTGATGCTCAGCCATGCCAGCTGAATTCATGCATCAGGCACTATAAATCATACGAGCAAAGATGTTATCCTTACATGAAGGTCTGCCAATACTGTAGCTTCAGGATCCAAGTCAATTGCCTTTCAACATACATTACAGGCTGGCTGTTCCCTTAAAAATCGGTACTAGCCAAGGACCTTCTGTAAGAACGAAGAAAGCTACTTCTCATCTCTCAGAAGACATCAAATATTTATTGAAATCTTCATTTATTTAGCCACCCACAGAGAACCACGTACAGGAGATCTTAGCTGCTGGTTTGACCTTGACTATTTAATGAGATGTATAATGAGTCTATTGCAGCAAGCAGAGCCTGGCAGGACAAATGCAAGCAGCCACTGCACTAAGATCTCTCATTTTCTACAAAACCAGCTGTGGGGAAAAATGGTAATATTAGATGAAGGAAACAAATTTCAGCACGCAGGATCAACATATGGTGGCACCAAATATCAGCTGCCAAAAGGAGAACTAATGCTATTTGCTGGCCTATTTCATGCCATAGATTTTTCTGTGTAAGACATAAGAAACGTGCATGTTTTCTGGTGGCTGGTAGCAACAAATTTGATATTGCTCAAAATAAAAGGTATTTAAGTAGCGTCTTCTCTTCTATTGTATATTTGCTGCTATTTATATCTGTGCAAAGCAAGTGTATTTCACTCACAAAACAGACATTTTGAGATTTTTTTTAGAAGTAGTGTTTGTCCATGGGTTATACGACCTTGAAGGAATAAAGCACTTTCCGAAAGTCTTTCCAAAAGTCTTTCCAAAAGCAGCAGGGAGTATGAGAGGTTCCGTTAAGCTTGACATGACATAAAACTGCAAGATCTACCTCCTGCTCAGAAGACAGGTTTGCACTGTGTCCATAGCTCTCCGTCTGGAGACACTGCAAGGAAATTAAATGTAATTATAGTCTCTTGGGCTTTGTTATTGTACCAAGGGACAAAGCTTACAGAATACAAGTACAGAGGATGCTTTGCCTCCTTTCTGGTTTTTAAGTTAACTTCTTTAGGAGGAATATTTGTCACAATTCTGCACATCTTCACTCCAAAGCTTTCACATATCCAGAGATGAGAATGGCTGTCCCAGTTCCCTGTAAGCCTCATCATTTAGAGAGTCAGAGGTGCTCTGCAATGTCATATATTACACAAGATATAATGATACTTTTCAGATGTTGAGGGCTTTTAAAACATAGGCATTGTTGTTAGGTAGTTAAGTCTGACTGCTCTTTATATTCGCCCAAAAAGATGGCCGGTGTCATGTAGATATCTTGGAAGAAGTGCATATGAATGAGGGAGGTGGAGGTGGGAAGGTCAACTGCTTTACAGCTCAGGTCAAAGAGACATGAGAAGGCCTGGGTTAAAGAAAGTTCACAGTCTGATATGGGGAAGGGAACCAGTATCCCTGAGAAAGGCACATATGTTTAGAACAAGCAATTAATAGCAATTTTCACGGCAAAAATGGGTTTATGTTTCAGAAAAAGACCAAATAAACTCTTTTTTTCCCCCAAAAAATCCACTTTGATTATCGGTTTCACTGAGGAACACCTCTAATACTGAGGTATTAGGTCACTGAGAATTAATGGAGAAGGTGAATTCTCAAGTGAGCTATCTCCTTTAAGTGCTCTCCCGCTGTGTGAACTACCTCAAGGCATACTGTCTAACACAGATCAACTTCCCCCCTCTATCTGATCTTACACTCTACTAAAAACATGTTTTTAATGACCAGAAAGTTCACCTTCAAAGCAGAGTAGTAAGCCAGTCTGTAGGTCATCCCTAACCCATCAGAAGTTGGTGGACTTTCCGACAGGAAGAGCATCAGGTGTAGACTAAGGATATCCCCACTGGAGGACATTGACTCCCCCACCTCTCAGTGTAGACCAGCCCTCGCTCTCTGCTGTTGAGCCACTGCCCCAGTACCAGGCCCCTTCTCTATCACTTGCACAGCCCCTTCCAAATCTGTTACTCCTGAACCCACTGTACTCACCTCTGGGAGCACCATGTAGATTATGGACATGCTTACAGACAGGAGTTTACCAAATCCCAGTATTAATGAGCCATCTGAGGCGAGTTTTTGCCCAGGCCAGCTGCTGCCACTTCAGCTTGGCCGTGGAGTAATGGGGATGATTGCAGTCGAAAGTCAACAACATTTTTGCTCCTTTTGAGCACGACTGCTAAGAAGTCTCTTTCGTGTTGGGCTGTCATCTCGTAGAGGCACAGGCAATACAGAGAGTAAAAGTGTGCCTGGTACATTCTTTTGCCTTGCATAGCTCTGTAAACCGAGCCACAGAGATTTTTATCTGCTTCTAGGCCTGTGGCTTCATGGTAACAACTTTTTGACAAGCATTGCTGGAGATAAATTTCTCCTGCAGTAGAAACTGAAAAATATTTCTGTTGTAAAAGAGACTTTTACAATTACTTTTAATCAGATTTTTTCCCTGATAGCCATTTAGAACTCCAAGTGAATTCTTCAAGCAGAATAACACCATTTTGGCCCTGCTGTCGTGTTACACTCACTGTGTATATCTCTATGGACATTTTACAAACAAACAAAAAGATGCTCTGGCCATATCTGTCTGTATTCAGTGAAAGTTCGAAATGCACTTAAGAAGCAGGATTAGAAACTACTTTTCAAGCCCATTTCTATGAGTTCTTGTGAGGTTTTTCCCCTCAGGAAAAAAAATTCTTAGAAGACAGGTGGTGTGAAATAAGAGAAATATATACTGGAATACTACCACTGACTTCATGAAGCAGTTAATTAAGTGGGTTTATAAAGAGTCCTGTTATCATGCAACTATCAGGAACTAATGGTGCAGACCCACAAAAATTAGTTTTCCTAGTTAAGGTGTTCTCTGTGCTGTCTGGATAATAATTCTTAGCTCAAAGTTTATGGACAACATGGGCATATCCTTCTGGATTGATAGTCCTTCATGAGATATCTATATAACATTTGCTTGGAAAAGTTTTCTTGTTGAAATTTCTTGGTTGTCAGTCCTGTGGCAGAAATCCTCTTGAGTTTAGTGATAATCAATGTGATCAGTTGCATTTTGTGTTATCTATTTTACAAACCAGAAGACTCAAATCAGAGACCAAAGCATGGAATATTTCTTGAAGAGATGTTCAGGTTAGACCACCTGCATATTAATAAATCTTCAGTTTATATGCTCTTGACTTTGAATAATGTATTTTGAAAAAAAATTATGTAGACTCAATGGCCACATTTTTAAGCAGTAAAATGGAGCAAAGAATACAGTATATGATTGGTAAAGCATGTTTGCAAGTCTGGCTTTCCTTCCTGAGGAATTCAGAAGGACAAGCCAAGACTTTCTGCCTTGGCCATTCTCTCTCTCACTTGTACAGCACAAAGAGATAAAGAAAGCAATCACACTGGCATTACAATGGATAATGACAATTACATTCCCATCTGGGTCTTGTGGGGCAGAATATTCCTAAGGTTTGAAATTTGGGGAAGAATGACATGAGGGATTCCTGTTAGCAACACACAAGAGGCAGATTTTTTTCTGAGTTTGCAGGTAAAGGTGTCAGAAAGTGTCAGTTACATGGATGTGTTTCCAAGAACAGGAAGCTCTTGGTGCATGCTTTTCACAGTAGATATGAGGGATATACACACACACATGCAGCTGACCTCTAGGAGCCTCTTCTCCCTCCTGCTCTCACATAAAGAGAAAAGGTTTCAGGTATTCTGAAAACTTGTTCCTTTCAAGGGCCTGACCAGCTGGTGATGCTCTGCCTGATGCCCCCCAGGACATGCTTGGCCCTCCTGGCTGTCAGGGCACTGCTGACTCACATTCAACTTTCCATCAGCCAGGACCCCCAGGTCCCTTTCCTTGGCACTGCTTTCCATCATCTCATTCCCCAGTCTGTCTGTACATCCAGGGTTGCCCCATCCCAGGTGCAGAATCCAGTACTTTTCCTTGTTCAACTTCATATGGTTGGTGATTTCTCAGCCCTCTGATTTGTCCAGGTCTCTCTGCAGGGCCTCCCTGCCTTTGATGGAGTCAACAGCTCCTCCAAGTTTTGTATTGTCAGCAGACTTGCTTAGGATCCCTTCCAGTCCTGCATCCAAGTAATTTATGAAGGTGTTAAAGAGCACAGGCCCTAAGATAGGTTCCTGTGGAACCTCATTGGTGACAGGTCCCCAGTCTGATGTCACCCCATTCACTGTAACCCTTTGTGCCTGACTCATGAACCAGTAGCTCACCCATCACATGATGTGTTTATCCAGCTGTGTGCTGGATATTTTATCCAGAAGGATTCTGTGAGAGACAGCATTGAAAGCTTTACTGATATCCAAAAAGATCAACTGGCTTCCCTTGATCAGCCAGGTGGGTTACCTTGTCACAAAAGGAAATCAGGTTTGACAAGCAGGACTTTCCTCTCACAAAGCTGTGCTGGCTGTGATCAAAGACTGCATTGTCTTTCAGGTGTTTTTCAATACTTCCCAGAATAATCCTCTCCATAACTTTACCAGGCACTGAAGTGAGACTGACAGGCCTGTAGTTTCCAGTGTCCTCCTTCTTGCCGTTCTCAAAAACTTGGGCATGGTTAGTCAGCTTCCAGTCAGCTCACACCTCTCTGGATTCCCAAGAGCACTCAAAAATCATCAAGAGAGGTTTTCTAATGACATCAGCTAGCTCTTTTAGGATTCTCAAATAAATGCCATCAGGCCCAATAGATTTGTAGGGATCCAGCTGGAGCAGCAGCTTCAGGGTAGACAGGGAGTTGATTATTCTTTCAGTCATGGTCCTCCAGGTCAGGGCACTGAGACCCCCTTGGTCTGTCATTTGTATTGAAGACAGAGATAAAGAATGAGTTAAACACCTCTGCTTTGTCTATGTTCCTGTTTTTGAGGTGACCATCCTCACCCCGTAATGGGCTGATGTTATTTTTATGCTGCCTTTTGCCATTAATATATTTGAAAAGATTATTTTTATTATCCCACACATTTCTGTCCAGTTTTAACTCCAGTTGAGCTCTGGCCACATGAATCTTCTCCCTACAGTGGCAAGAAACATTGCTGTATTCCTCCCATATCCACTGGGCATACACCTTTCTTTTTTCCTTTATTTTCAAGAGAAGATTCCTGTTCTGTGTCTCCTGCTTCACTTCTGACATTTGGGAATTGTCTGCTGCCATGTCCTTAGGAGGAGATGTTTAAAAAGTGATCAGCACTGATGAAAAACTCAAAAGTCTCTGCTTTGTCATGGAGCTTACAGAAACAGCAACAATATACCCATCTTCTCAGGTAGAGCCATCCACCTCACCCACACAGATTTCACAGAATATTCTGAGTTGAAGGGATCCACACGGATCCTCGAGTGCAGCCATTAAGTGAATGGCCCATATGGGGGTCAAACCCACAACTGTGTTGTTACTATCCTGCTCTAACCAACTGAGCAAATGTTAGACCCAGACCACTCCTTAGAATCTCCCACAAAATGGGGAAAGGGAAGATTGTAGGCTGACTTTTCCACAGGAGAACAGGGTATCATATGATTAGTGAGCTCTAAGGACATGTGAGGACATATCAGATAATAATTGCATTTTTGAATATTTCCATGAGAACATCTTGTCCCAGCTGATCCAGAATCCTTCCTTTAGGGAATGAAATGTCTGATCCCTCTACAGAATGAAAGAAAAGGAGCACTAAGGCAAAGCAGTGAATAAGTAAGCACATTTTTGTCAATCTACAACAAACTGAAAAAAATGGCTTTATTTTCTGCAGTGAATTTCATTTGGATAAGAAATTAAAGAAAAACAGAAGCCTACTTAAAAAAATAAAATTTACAAAAGTGAAACCTTTGTCTTTTAAGTGCTTCAGTTTATTATTTCAAAAACTTTTATAAATTGTGAGATTTTTCACAGCTGTTAATTCTCTTCATCCTGCTGCTCTTTGCTTCCTGAGCTAGTTCTATTGCTGGGTGAAACAGAAAGATATCTTAGAAGCAACATTGCTTTGCACAGTGAGTCACAAGCTGGAATAGCTAAAATGAGCTCTACAATTTATTCTTGATCTTAAATCGGATCTGACTTGCATTCTTTTGATCAAATTGCACTGGAAACCTCCTCTTGTGAGCCATCATTAACACTTTTCATCTTCTTGTGTGTTTCCCTTGATGTTATTATAAATAATAATCACTGAACTAGGGAATCAAATGTACATTTGAGGGAATCAAAGACATTCAGAGTATTTCAAGGTGACTTTCGCTTAGGGAATGAACTGATTCCATGTAACAGTAAAAATATCATGTGGGTTTAGATAGAATTGGCAGTTCAAAGTGCAGTATCTTCAGTTACAGGGGGTATAGAAAGCAACACGTCGAGAAGGGAACACAGTGATTCAGTGAGACACCTTTGGAAGCAACAGAATTAAATATACTTCCATCTCTCTAGATCACAGAACCATAGAATCATAGAATAGTTTGGGTTGGAAGTGACCTTAAAATCACTCAGTTCCAACCCTCCTGTCATAGGCACAGGCACCTTCCACTAGACCAGGTTGCTCAGGACCCCATCCAACCTGGTGTTGAACATTTCCAGGGAGGGGGCTCCCACAAATTCTCTGGGCAACCTGTTCCAGTTCCTCACCACTGCACAGTAAAGAATTTCTTTCTAATATCTAATCTAGACCTACTCTCTTTCAGTTTAAAGTCATCCCCCCCTTTCCTATCACCACATACCCTTTAGGTACAGGAACGCTGATAATCTCAGATAGTCACAGAAGAGTGATTAGAGATGGACGTGCATTGATTAACCATTTGTTAGGACTTTTAAAGGGAAAAAGCCCCTCAAAATTACCTGCCTAACAGCACAATTAAAATAATTCTGGGTTATAGGATTGATGAAGCAGAGCTTTTTGGTTATAAATGTTGCAAAAACACCCAATACACTTACTAGAGTAGCTCTGAATACACAACAAGGTATCAAGATGCATTAAAAACGTTGTCCTTTCAGGCTATGTATTTCCTTATGTCACTAATTTCTTAATCTATTTTAAATCTACCCACTCACTGTCAGACTGCAATACTTCTTCAGACAGCTTCCCATTTATAAGATGATGTCCTGAGAGCTGACATCAATGGAAAATGCAAGCATTCACTTCTTTGTCAGATTTAGCCACACACTGCTCCATAGCCTCTTAGGAAACATATCTTTTTCCACTACAGCTACCTCACTTAGTAGCTGGCATATTTTATACTATAAAACTCCTAGAATGTCAGCTGCTAGTCCTGGGATAAATTCTATATCTTTAAGAAAGAAACAATAAAAAGTCAGTGACTCTGTAAACAACTGAATAAAAAATGAAGTATGTATAAACTTTCTTATTTGCCTTACATGAGATCTGGGTAAACTACCCAAATTAGAAGTGAGAAATAAACACTACTAGAGTGGGTTAACCTTTAATATAACATTTGACTCCAAATATATAAACCCTTTTGTGCTTCCTGCAAGGAGTCCAACAAGTTTCCGAGTAAACTCCCCTGCTGACCACACTTTTACCTCATGCTTTTAACCAGCCTTCAGAAAGCTTTAAAGATTCTTCAGATATCCCCATTCACTAAACATTCTGCCTTCCACCTCACAAAGATTATTTTATATCTGTCTGCACTTATTTTGTCAGGAAGCAGAATAAATGCACATTGCAGATGTGGTGTTCCTTATTTTAGCTAGGGCCTCCAGTGGGGATAAACGTGCGAACTGGAGCAGAGTCCCAGGAGATGAATGCTTGCACTTTGCCAAGAAGGGCTGTGTGCAGCAGGGATGATTCACCCTGCTGATGCTGACTGTTTCTCAAACTCAGGAGAGGAGTCAGAAATGGCATGGTGGAGGAGCAGTTTAAGATAATATCCTCCTCTTTGATACAATATTTTCATAGGGAACTGAATCACTTACAGTTGTGAAAAGCTGAAATGTTTTGTTCAAGCTCATTTTCTAAAGAGTCTTTTTTTTAAAAAAAATTTTTTTCTTTCAGTATATATTTTTTTAGTTTTCAAAAGGACCTGTTTCTCTCTTCTGAAAAGCTGAATAAACAAGGAAATTGTCTAGCTCTGTGTCTGAACTCAAAGACTCACAGCGAGAAAAGAGTTTCTCTCATGTGCATGACTGCAGACAGTCACCTCCAATGTGGACTTGTGGTCCATTTGTGGCCACACCATTTTGCAACTGCTGAGAAAAGCCTTCTATATATAACCCTGAAGTCACCACCTTGAATGGTTAACCATTCAATTGCATATAACATCCACTGAGAGGGCTCACCTGGAAATTCATTGGTGCCTAAGCTTTATTTCACTACGTTCTAAATACCATCTCCCATTGAAGATTGCAGGCCCCTGGATTCATGCTACTGGAAGGGCAGTGCAAGTCTGGCCATGATCTCTGGCGACAGCTACATCCATTGAAACAGTGACACCATGAATCACAAGAGTAAAACCTGTATGTGCAAGAAGCAGTTTTCTTGGCAACTGACCCACTGAGCTAACACTCACCTCTGGAAGATGTCCAGAAAACTTGACTTCTTAGCAACAGTATAAAATAGCAACAATTATTCTGTCTTTCCTTCCTGAAATGCAGCCATTTGCAGTGCAGACTGAAAATGCAAAATCCAGATCTAGGTTTACAAGGAAGTTTTCACTCACTATTAAAAGACCAAATTGCTAGGATGCCTCAGCCCTGAGTTATGTAGATAACTTCATGCATTGCTTCACATGCAATACATGGAAAAATGTAGGCTCTAGACATATGATAACCCCAAATCTAGCAAGCTGGGCAGGTGGCACATGTTAGCCAACAGAAACTGGTGAGATTTAGATCCCATCTCCAGCCTGTGTGGAGTCCCCTAATCCCATATTGGTTTCAAACCACCAGACTTCACCAGACATGAGTCCCTTCTGCCAGTCCTTCTCACCAAGTATGGCCTAAACAGTGGCTCTATTCCAATGGGGGAATTATCTGGATATTTATGCAAAAAAGTACAACTAGAATAGATTAGTTCCTGTGCTATAGGAGGTTGAACCTATGTTTCCCACACCCAAATTACTTTTCCAATGGTACTCAGGTGGAAAAGATTCTTTGTTGTGGAAGCTATATCCATCCTCGTAGATGCATAAATATTCACTGTGTCCTAGAAAAAAAGACATGAGTGAACATGCCACTATAGCTCACTGTTTTCTTATGATTCTCATCTGGGAGAAGAGAAGAATCTCACTTTCTCCACTCTCAAATTTAAATATTTGAAAAGAAGTACTCTGTTCCACGAGTAGCCTAAGGCGTAGCCCTTTAGTGTCCTCATATTACTCTTCTTTCCTTCCTCTGACCTAATAAATATTTAATTATTCCCTGGGAAGTGGAAGTTAAGAGAATTCCACTCCAGCCCACTATCAGGTACTCTCTTAGAAAATGTTGTTGTGGGCCTTGTTCCCCCTTCTGTGAATGCTTAAACCATTAAAAGGTCATTAGGTGGTAGATCTGAAGTACTGCAACTACCAGCAGCCTCTATATTTTGTGCAGGGCCTTTTCTGATAGATGTGATCTAAACTGCTTCTCAGTTGAGCAAGAGAGATAGAAACAACCTCATCTGCAAAGCTTGAGTGAGCTATGCATCATCTGTCTCCTTAGAATGGGATATTGTTAAAACTGTGGCATTTCCAACACACTTAAAAGTAAAACTTTAGAGATTTTGCTAATGAGCGCCTAAGTGACTGGAGACTTGGACAACTCTAAAATAAGGCAAAGCAAAATGTTGCATTTTGAATACTTAAGTAGCAAAACCTGATAAAGCCGAAGTCCCAGTTAAATTCTTCTGTGCTTTTCAGACTGAGGGTCCTAAGTCCTTAATCTTTCTTATGCTCAGCATTGCAGTGACATGCCAGGGATTTTGTACAGATGACAAGGGAGAGCATTCCTGGTGTCACCTCTCCATGGAACTACCACAGATTGCTCTGAGCTGTCAAGCCTGCACCTCCAGTCTAAGGCAAGTGTTATGAGATAGGACAGATGTGTGGGGCTGTCCCGTCCTTGCTGTGGGAGGCAGCCTGGTAGGAGGCCCTGCAGGCACCCCGCTGACCCTGGCAAACCGTAGCAGGAGGAGCCACTGTAGCCCAGTAACATCTGAAGAAACACTGACTCTTCCAAGAACCTTTCCCCACATGACTTGAGGAGTTTAACTAGCAGTTTCATACCCTGTCATGATTGTATTACAAGAGAAATTCTGAAAATAGCACAGCTTTTTTTGATCCTGCTGCCAAAGGAAGAGATGGGATATCTGGCAGCAGAAAGCTGCTGGTTTTTTCAATAAGGAGCACAGCCAGAAGAAAGGGAAGAGTCAGCACTTGCACTGGACATTAGGGCTCTAAGTTGCCGCTTACTTTGGCGTTAACTCTGTTCTGAGTTGTTGCATGCAATTACAGGGAGACACTGAAAATTTGTCCCCAGAAATGCACCAGTGAGAAGATTACTCAAGTAACAGGAAGTTTACTGAATCCCTGTACACTCACAGTATAATAAACATGAAGTTTGTACAGCAAGGAAGAAATTTATGCAATGGGAAGCACAGCAAGAAGAGATCCAGCTGGTGGTAAACTCAATCAGATTCATAGAGGAGCAGAAATACAAAACCTTGGAAGACCATGTGATCCAGTCCTTTGGAATGAAGCTGGTCAATGGTCTATACTAAGATCATTCTGAGAGCTTTTTGTCTAAGCCATCCTAAAACCTCTGGTTCCGTAGGGGAACAATTTCAGTGCTTTAACAGCCAAAAAGAAGTATTCTCTTATACCCAGTGAGATAATTTTGGTATAATTTAAGCTAATTTATGTTTGTTCTTATCCCATTGGCCCTGAAGAATTACTTATCATCATCTTTGTTACAATAACATTTTATAGGAACAGAACAGAGAAAAATGTTTTTCATCTTACTGGGATCAAGTAGAAGGAATAATTACCTCCCACATCTCTGTCAGCTCCTGTGTGAATGCAACCCAGAGTAAAATATGCCTGCTTGGCTAGATTGTGAGATTTACTTTTTACTCAGTCTGTATGCATACTACCTTTTTTTTTTTTTTTTTTTTTTTTTGTGGTAGCCTGTAACTAAAATCTTGCCTTCCTCTGAATACATCTTGGTACTGGTGGTATCATTTCATTGATTAGCAGTAAATGGAAGTGTTAGTAATTTATACTAAGATCATTCTGAGAGTTCTTTGTCTAACCCATCCTAAAAACCTCTGGTGAAGTATACTCCACAACTTTCATAGGAGAACAATGATCTTAGCTCTCAGAATGATCTTAGTGTAGACCATTGATCAGCTTCATTCCAAAGGACTGGATCACATGGTCTTCCAAGGTTCTGTATTTCTGTAGTCTACAGAAAAGTAGAAACTACTGTAAGTATACAGTGATGCCCATGTGCTTAATCTTTCTCTCTAGAGCAGAACTGCTCTTCTCTCTTAAGACTGTAAGTGCCCAATGTGCTGGAAATTACTCAGCATAAAGTGTTATAAAAATCAAGGGGTAACTGTTATTGTTGCAAAACTTTTAAAGGCTGAATGAATACTCAGATGCTTCCAACTTTTTATTTATAAAGGAAGTTTATTCATTAATACCAGAGGCATCAGCTTCTGTCCTCCTACTTTGAGTAAGCTTAAGAAAATTATTCTAATACATAGTCCCACAGGAGATCATTAGCCATCTTCACAAATAGAAACTTCTTAAAGAAAAAAAATATTTTAGACCCTCACTGACTCAGAGATTTCAGATTTCAGGAAGAACCCATTTCTGCATCCAGAATCTGCAGTGGTACAGAATTAGTCACCACGAACATATAGCCACTGTGATTTCAGTTGAACGGAACCTGTAGCTTCAATACTTCAGTTTCAACATTTTATAGAACTTGTTGCATCTTCTTTAGTCTCCCATTTTCCTCACTTGCAGGGTAGGATTATAAAAAACACAGTAGAAAAGGGAAAATAAATCCAAGAATTAAAATGATAAAGTAAGATTCTATTCTTATGCAAAAGTGTTTTGGTTTTTGTTTTTTTTTTTAAGTTACAAAGTTAGAAAAGTCTCTTTTAATCTAGAAAAGCTAGGTAATCAAGAAGAGGAATGAAAGCGTATAGTCTGAAAATTGCCTGAATTACCCATATTTTCTGGCAAAAACAGAGAACAAAGGAACTAAAATCTTATGAAAAAATCCCATGTGTTCTATATGCTCAAGTGTGTTTTCATGCCTCCTCAATAATTTTGCTGTCAACTCAATAAATAATGGCTATCTAGAAATAGAAGGACCCCATGGCAATTAAAAGTATAGCACACAGTTTTCCTATTGTTATTTTTTTTACCTATTATTAAGAGCCAGGCTCTGGGGTTCATGAGGCCACCTTTCTGCTAACCAATGAATATGATGTATTTTAAAATCAAAGCCATTATTGGGTTAAAGATCAACCACTAAAATTTCTCCCTGAATATAGAAGGAATGTTTTGTAATCAGTTGTTCTGCAAGATATTTTAACATGGTTTGGTAGATTTTCCCTAGCTCATGTATACTGTAAGTCTGAAAATGTACTGTAGGCTTTAAAAATGGAATTCACCTTCTGGCAGAATTTTGTTTTGTGTATATACATCATTATGATTTAATAAAAATCTCCTTGATATACCCTTGTGGCATTCCTCACCACAATATAGTCTTTTTGTGACAGAAATGAAAAAACAGAATTAAAATAAAGCTTAGGAAGGCCTGAAAAATGTGTTGCTGGTGTGTGAAAAATGGTCTGTCCCCTGTGGCAGCCTGGTATAACACATGGAACTGAGTGGTATCTCACTCTTTACTTTCACAGACTAAAATTAATCAAGAAAAAAAAAAGCTTGTCATAAACATGACCCAGGATGTGAGTGAACAGAAAATTTAAAGAAAAAAGTGAAAGGTTTGTTAACTGTTCTGTTCACGAAAATTTGGTTCTTTGCATGTCGTTTCCCAACTGGCCTGCAATGCTCTTACCACTCCTGCTCCAAACGAATCCCAACAGAAGATGGGAGAAGGAAATACTGAATCTAGCCCACAAACTTGAGTTCAGTGGTTGTGCCAGATAGACATTAGTCTATATCCAGGTGACCATTTATACCTATGTCCGTATGACAACATTTGTGATACCTGGGAAAACAGGAGGGTAGAAATGCAAGCATGGATGGCAGACTAAAACCCAAAATATGAAATGGATCTTATTTTGATCTCAGGCTCAAAACAGGAAGCATTGACTGTTCTGGAGCCAGAAACAAACCCAGTGAAAAGATACTGAGCTGTGTTGTAAAAGCTCTAGATTACATGGCAACAGCCACGTGCAATATCTGATAGATAAAATGATTTATGGAAGACCATTATATATTCTGATTTATATTGCAGTAGTGTTTTATCTTTATGTAACTTCTTTATTCCTCAACTGCTAAAGAAAAGGGAAAGGCTTACCCATGCAAGTAAAAATGTTATGAATCCTGAGTATCATTAAACATGACATTCCACACATAGAACACTGAGCTTTAAGAAATTCTAGTAAACAACAGTATCTTCAGTGAAAGTCCTGGGATCAGTACCTAATGATCTGACATAGCTCAGCAGCTGATATGCTGCTGATATACTGAGCAGTTGACTCATGTCTAGCCTAAATCAAATCACTCTGTAGCCCAAAGACAGAATATTAAAATAAAAGTCTCAGTTTGTGCCCATGGGATGTTTTTGATAGGCTGCATTTCTTTCAGTTCTGCTCAGCTAACAGGGAAACTTTGAAATATAGTAATATTTACTACATTCACTTCTCAGTAAGAATTCTGCCTTTCACTCATTTTCAGTATATTATCTTAGAATTCCATTGCTGCTTTGAAAAACCAAAGGTGGCAAGGAGAAAGTTAGGGGGAGGGTTTAAAGATCAAAGCTTAGAATTGCCTATAGAAACCTTAATATTGCGGTTAAGAACTTTATTCCCATAGGAAACTTTTCATTTTTATGACAATCTGATTTTCCAAAATTTTTTTTAGTCAAAAACTTTAACCATCCAGGAAATGCACTGCAATGCTGCTGCCTAAACAGCATAAACAGATTTAGAAATTAACAGATTTAGTTTCTTTTCAAGCTGTCATTCTCAGTGACATTGGTATAGCGTACGGTTTTCATTTAATACTTGGCCTAAGTATGCAGTATTCCTGTGGCATATTTCAAATCATGACAGAGGCAAACAGCACAGAATGCAGAAAGCTTGTATAGGCCTAGTAAAGAAAACATTTGGGCAACTCTTATTTGGCTCTGACAGTAATGAAACCTCAAACTTTGCCAGCTACTGCTTCATAGAATTCTTGGTCTGACACAAACGTGGATGGACACGCCTTCAAAATCCACAATCCTGCTTTTACAGAGAAGAAAGTTTTGCAAGATACATTAAAATAAATTTTTAAAGAGCTGGGAAGACAGTGTGAGCTAATCTGCTTAATGTGAGGATACACTATTTGTAAGTCTCAAGTGGTTCACATGTTGGAGTCCTATAAAAGATAGATCAGAGGTGAAGTGATAAACAGAGAGTTGAATAGCTTTCTAGGTAATCCCTCATGGCTTGTCACAACACTCATTCTGATTTCATATAATTCCATTTTCCAGAAAAAATTCAGTTTCCTCCTGGAAGTCCTTTCCCTTCCAGTGTGCGTAGAAGTAATAAGGTCATTCCTAACTATATGTACAGAGACATCTTTCCATTGTAATTCAACCCGTATCTGTGTATAGCTATCAGGACAGCTGCTGACTTCATGCATAATTCAGTGATGGACAGAATGCCTTAATGCAAAAATGCTATTACATACCACTGTAATATAGCTGAGGATGCAAACATAAGGAGTTTGAGATACATATCCTCCTGGAATTGTAACTAGTCATCAGTATAAATAATCAGATAGAACATAGTAAGAAGCAAATGTATTGCTCTGTCATGGTTCCTGGAGCATTTCCTGTAGCTCCTCTGGCACAGGTGAGCAGTTAGCAGATACTGTGCACCTGAGTACAGGTTAGATGGAAACTGCCTGGGTTGATAAGCAGAGGATTAGGATTCAGAAGGTGAAAGTTTAATGTCCAGATCTGCTAGAGATTAGCTGATATACGGAGGATATTTCAGATAGCTATTTTATGTTCCATTTTCTTCACATGCAAACTTAGGACAGTAATGCTGTGGGTAAAACACCCCATTGGGCCACGTAGGCACAATGATTCATGACTCTGTGCATGCTCAGAGCAACAGAGAAAAGACCAGGAGTTGGAAGGTGTGTTGCATCCGTGTTACTTTACTCTTTAACCTGGGAGTGTTTTCAGGGACTCTGTTTGCACCACACATTTGAGGAAAGATCCAGGAGCAAAGTAGACTGCATTGCAGTCTTCACATTCATTTTTCTGCCCTCCCAGTACAGAACAGATGCAGTAAATTATATTTCCCCTTTCCATTCGCTACACACAGAAGTTATAATGCCACGTTCATATTTACAGTATGGATATCCTTTTAAGCCTCTAACTACTGCAAAAGGGTACATCAGTAGTGATGGAAATCTTGAAAAAAATCCTACAGAAGTTTACATTTGTAAATGTGAAAATGTTTCAAATTTCCAAATATTCTAATTTCTATCATGATCTATAAAAAACAAAACAACTCTCCCACGCACTGATGCTGACTCATGCACTGCAGGATTACTGAGGCATTGCATCCCTGGAGGAGTATTCAGTTACTCAGGGGAAACTGTAGGACAATTGTCCCTCCCTTTTCATGACCATTCATGAAAACACCTACTGAATATTTTGCTGCTGCTGCAGGCAAACTCTCTGACCTGTGTTCTGGCAGGAAGATACTCCTCCTCTTCTGTTTTAACGTTTTGATCTTCAGAAATGTAAATGGTCTGAGAAATTTACTGAGCTTTCTATCTGTCCATAATCTAAGGAAAGACCATGTCTGTTGCTTTTGGCTGCTTCAGACAGAATTCTGTAAAATAGTTACCACAGATTGCTTTTAATTTACTGTAGACACATGCTGACTGTTGAGTTTCCAGTGTGCAAGTTCGAGCAGTAGGAAGACAACAGTGAGAACAGAACCTTGCCTGTTGCAGATGTATGTCAGATATTAAACAGATATAATTATGCTATTAATTACCATGGAATGAGTTTGCAAAAAGTGTTTGTTTTTATTAAGGTTCTGCTTTGTCAACATGAAGAATTCAGACTTTCATGAATTGAAAATTGATTTCTGAGGCTAATGATAATTAGAGTGTTGAAAGAGAAGGGTAGCCCATTTCATTTAAGAAAATTAGAAGGGAACAAAAGGGTTGACTCCTGGAAATTGCATCAAAAGTCAGCCTTCGAAACACACTCACCACCTTCGTAGAATTAAATCTGAACCTCCCCTCAACCTAGTTTTATGGTTGGTCTGTGTTAAGTGCCCAACACCACAAGCACTTGTACACATTATTATCTTTACGTATGCAAATAAATATTTACCAATCCTGTTGATAATCTGTACAAAATTTTTTCTTTCTCTAAATCTTGAAGGATAAGGAACTGTCTCTATAGCATAAAACTAACATTTAGCTCCCAAGTAAAATAGTTTTTCATTGGTGCTTATTTAATAAGTGCTTTAAAATAGTGCTGTCAATTTTACAGAAAATATTGAGAAAATACTATTTCTTATGGCAAAACTGTACTTTCTTAGGGCAACTGTTTCTTTAAACACACCAAGCTCAGGGTGATTTCAAAACCCACGCACATTAGACCTGGAGGTTAATTCCAACACTTTGAAGAAATCTCTTTGCTGTTTCTTGCCCCTGCATTATGTACAAATCCATCTAATTCCCACTCCCTGCCCCCAGTCCCTTGCTGTCAGGTAAGTGCTGTGGGCATGGTTTTCCTTTTTGCCTTTGTGCTGGAATGCAGCCAGCATCTTCCTTCCTGCTCGAAGACCTTGTCTGACATTCAGGCACCTTGGTTTTAAGCCAAGCTGCCGCCTCCTCTGCTCCTCACCAGTGCTGACTCCTCGAAGAGCATTTCCAACACTGTGCTGATGATCCAGTTTGCCTCAGGCCCTTGTTCCACCAAACAGCGAGGCACAGGTTTGATTTTAACTGCGATTGCAGTGAAATTTTTTATGTGCTTGCAGTTAATAGGTATATTATTAAGTCACGAGGATCAGGCCTCAGTGAACATGCCCTCACTGGCCTGTGATGTTACACTTACTGGGAACTGAAAATCGTTTTGAAACCACAGTATTATTTCTATTCTACTCACTTCCAAATAAACCAACTTTCACTACTTTTTGTGACATTTCTATAGAAAAGCTATCAACTTCTCTCACAGAATCATTTTTTAAATGTCTTATTTTAAATATCATTATTCTTTTGGAAAGGCGTAAGTAGTAGTAATTCTGCCATGATATTAAGGGTATAAATAAAAAATACCTTAACCAAAGCCTCATTTTTGCACAAAACTTCTTTTCATCAGGAAGCCATTTTTGATTTAAGAAAGTAATCTTCTGCATAATTTTTATCAATATCTAGACAGCTTTTTCCTTTTCATTACCAGAATGCTCAAAAAAGTCAGTGTTCTCCAGAGGAGAAAATGAGGGGCTGCTATTCCGGATGCCATCAGATCTCCTCCAGAAGACAATTAAATACTTATTCAAGCTTGTAGACCACTATACCGAAGTCAATAGACTTTTGTCATTTATATCAGCTGGAACTGTAAAGTATGTGCTGCTCTTAAGGATTTGCATCCTTCCCTATTCTTTGAGCTCCACAGTATTCCCAGGCCACTTTCCATCAAAAGAATTTACTATTTATTCTTTAATCTGTAGTTTTAGAAGGCATATAGGACACCTATTTTTTCTGTTATTTCTGTCATATTAAAAACAGTAACCTTAAGAACTGTAGCATTATGGAAGAAAACACATTAGAATTCTCTAGGATTATTCAAAATGAACTCTCGTCTTCCTTGCTGCATTTTGCTTGGATGTGCACACTGCTGTTGCCCTATTCTGTTACTTTTCTCCAATTCCCATTGTTGCTATCCTTTCGGCATGGTAAGTATTCCAGAAGATTACAGCTGACCAGACTAGAAGGTCACCCTTAAACTATTATATCCTGTGAAAATTATAGAGAAGTTTTTTTGTGCAACAAATTAAAGAGAAAGACTGGCATTTTGATTTAAAAAGAGGCTACATTTTACTGTTCTTCACACCGCACTTAAAATTCTGTCACATCTATAATTTTCCTCTGCTGAATAAACCATGTGCTGGATGTCAGCTCAGAGTTCAACTGAATCTAAACTTGACTGTATCTTGAATACTGAGATTTTAATCTTTTGTCGTCCTCTAAAAGTTGTGTGGCATCATCTGTGTTCGTGCTGTGATTGAAAGGTAAAGTCTTGGCTCTATGAAGCCAATGGGGATTTTGCCACAGTCTTCACTGGGATTAAAGTTTCACCCAACCTATTTCACACATATCCCTTCTGTTTTGTTCTGTCCTAAATACATTCACTGCCGCTTTTAGATTTAGCTCTCAGATGAAATGCTTTACCTTCTTTATCAGATAAAACTAAATAGGTGTGTTTTAAGCCATACAGTGTGATGCCTTTTAACTACTTGAAGAACAGCAAAGGACAAAGCAGGGGAAAAATCTGGGTTTGCTTATCTATTAAACTTTAATGTTAGGTATCAGGTTTATTTTCCGGACAAAATTGTGTTATCACTGTAAAAGTAAACAAGATACTTTTAGAACTGTATAAAGTATAGGTATTGATTTTCTGAAGAGTTGCATTATGCAGCTCTTGCCTTAAAAACTTTTTGGGTGTATCATTGTGCAGTGGTCTAGACTTTGTTCAAAGCTTTATTTGTTAATTTTTCTGATGAAAACATCAAATTTAGCACAAAACCAGCTCAGTATCTCTATAAGTTACTTTTCTCTGCCCTGTGTTTAGAAATAAAATTAAATTGTCTGCTTTGAGGCTTAAAGAAAAGCTGCTGTCTCCTTCTCAGACTGAAGAAGGAAAGAAAAAAAACTCAGCCTACCTTCCTAAAGCAGAAGGCCTACCATGCCTTGTAACAAGCAAAGCAAGTGCTCGGAAATGTGTTTTTCAGAAAGGCTGCTCAAAAATGTACAAGAATTGATGAAAATACAAAGAAGAGAATAGTGTGTCTGCACTCTGATTTTTTTTTGTGGGGGGCTGCACAGAAAAGATACATTCCAATTATCTCAGCTGGGGACCTGGATGTTTGTTCAATATCTCTTGGAAAACTTGTCACTGTAGGAGCAGGGGAAAGGAGGGACCCACCACCCATGCTGTGGCTGGGCAGCAATGTGAACCTTTCCTGGTGCAGTGTGAGCTTTGCTGATACCCCCTGTGGGAAGGGGTCCTTATTGTGGCCTCTGCTTCTGTAGCTCATCCCTCTCAGACAAGGCTGGATGGTACCTGAACTGACTGCTGATTTCCTGGGGAAAAAGGAACTTTACTCACCTTCTGTACTTTACAGCAGAGCCTGTACAGTGCAGAAACAGCTGGTGACAGAGGAGCAAAGATGTCATTCAAGAAGCAAAAAGCAGCAGGTGAGTGTGCCTTGGACATCTGTAGATGTCTTTGCCACTCAGCATTGTCATGAGATATGTGCAGCACTGTGGGAAGGGAATGAGTCTTCCTTGGTTGTAAACGAACCTATTTGTGTGACTTTGCTGGTTTTTCTTATCATTAGGCCTTATTTTAGCGAGCAAGCTTTTAGTGTACTTTTCCCCCTGTAAGTAGGATCTTTTTCACCAGTCTTCACTTGGTTTCACATTCCAAATGGATAATACAGTGGCATTAGCATGCTATCCGATGACAGAAGAGATGTACTAACACACCTACCAGACAAAAGGGATTGGTGTACAGGCAGACACAAGTCAAAAATATTAAAGTTGTTAGAAGACAGAAAAAAAATGAGAATAGAAGAATTTACAGCATCATCCATGCTACTATGCCTTTAGAAAAGCCTGAAAAAACTTAATTACACTATACAAGCAATTTGGATTTATTTTATTAGCTGTGCATATAGTACTCTAATGGCAGAGAAGGTGTGGTAGCAACTCACGCATAATGTAAATTAAGTGTAGGTGTCCAGTATCTCTCATTGCATTCTTTTACTCAGTATTTTTTGAACATTAACTTTGCATTTTATTTAATTTCATTTAATTTTCTAAAAATTGAATAATCTTACATTTTACAGTATTTATACTGTAAGGTGAGGAGAGACATTCAAATATTTATAACAATAAAACTACACACGCAAATACTTACCTGGTTTCTCAGTTTGTGCACTCTGTCTGAATTTGACACCTATGGATATCAGCTCTGGGTTATTAGGCTCTATTTTTAGCTATTAGAAAAGGTAGAAAGAGCTTAGAGGCAGAAGAAATGACCATTCAGCTCCCATCAGAAAAAAAATAATTCCGTAAAGCAGCCATTTTTCATACAAACTCAGAAAAAGCTGTTCTTCTTACTTATGCTACAGTCCTCATCCTCTCTGCCAGCACTTTGAATAAATCTCACAACTTCAAGAGGATGTGGGGTTCAGATTCATTCCTCATTGCTGGGTTTTCATATTGGCCATGGAGAACACACATGAGACTGATGTTCGCCTTTTGCAGCAGTTGTGGCCCTCTTCCTCCAGTCCTCCCTTTCTCTGCCAACACTATCTGCTCCCTGCCCCCCCTCAAACATTTCCTGTATTTACTTATCACTCTTTTCTTCTTGTGGCTGTATATGAAAACAACAGTAAAAATGTAGTTAACATTTTTGGCCTCAGAGTGGACAGGTTTGTGGGCATTTCCTTTTCTCTCTACTGAATAGATGTGAGGAGGTAGCTGAGAAAATTCTGTTTTATACTTTCACATGTTACATGCTTAAGGTCAGTAAGTTTTCCATTTCTAGGGAATAGAACTGTTACAAATAAACCTCACAGAGACAGGGGATCGGTGCTCTTTATGAAGTTGAGATTGAGTTAATTAAGGCCTTTGAAGATTAAGATGAAGGCCGTGAGTACAAAGAACCTGCAACAAAAAAAGCTTCATTTCCTCTGGCTATGTGTTGGAAGGCTCATCCAAGTCACTGGGAGGTGCCTCAAAGTTTTGTAGTGATAACACTCCTATTTGCATGAACCCTACATGTTTCTAATGCAAAAAGAATTCTAGCCCTGTTCTAGTAGTTATGGATGCTTTCTAGGAAATCAGGCTAAAAATACTAGCAGATAATATTGCATCACTGCAAGATAAAGTCTCCAATCAAAACAAGTTATATCAAAGCTGATTTTTGGCAGCCCTGGTGAACATTTGGGGTTAAATCTATATCACTGAGATGTTTTTGCTGACTTAGCTATGGAGGGGCAAGAGTCACTGACAGCCTGGGAAGAGAAACATGCACATACCTGTAGAACAGGTTAGTGGTCTCTACCAAGACATTTGTACACTACTTAGAGCTGTGCAGACGGAGATTTATTGTGGCATTGAAGTCCTACGTGTGGTATGCTCTATTTGCAAGGAGTCAGGACTTGCTGACTGAATAAATGCAATGCCAGTGTTTTAATGGGTTGGGCTACATTAAAATTAGAGTGCAATTAATGTGCGTAGTTCACTGAACCCTAGACACAGAGGTGCGAAAAGATGCTAAGAAACAAATTCAGTTGAAACTAATGTCTCAAGTATTTCATCACCAAGTGATTAACAGTTTCATGGCTATAAAAGAATAATTTCATAGGCATCTTTAGCAATCTGACGGTAACAGGATTTGGTGTTACAGCTTTATGAAAACTTTTCTTTGCTTGTCCATACGATAGCACGACATTTCTCATGTTTGTGTGATCATAACAGAGAACATTTCCCAGGAAAGTGGTTTCTTTGATTGTTGTTCCAGTCTGTATTTTTTGTTCCATCCAATAATCTGATTCTATTCACTAATAATCTGTTTCATTTTTGTGGAATCCCTGTGAACAAATTTCATCTTCACTTCATTACTGGAATTTATTAAGCAACAAAGAAAAGCCTTTTAGGTTTCTTTCTTAGTGATACTCTGAACTGTACCATTTAGTGTACTGGGTACAGTAGAAGGATCCAGAAAACAGGATCCAATCACAATAACACAGATCTGCATTTTCTGATGAACTCACAGCAAGCTGCTTCACTGAAGACTGTTCCCTGAGTGCTTCAGCTGATTAGCTTTAGAGAATTCTTAGCTTGAACAAATACTATATACCCTTGAACTGGTACTGCTGAAAGCTCATCCAAACACACAAGTACCTTCCCCATCCCATGCTGGGGCAAGTCTGATAGCCTGCAGTTCTTTCTGGGCTCTTTCTGATCTCAAATGCTGTCTTGGGGAAAAATGAAACAGCACCTGCTATCTACTTTAGGTAACTAGTTTATGGCACATAGTTTATAACCATCTGGAAATTCACTGTCTGTTTCATTGTTGCTGATGATAAATAGTGTGTATTACTCAGCTGAAGATTTTAGTTTTCTTCCTGATTCTGCAGAACTGTAGAATTTCATTAATATACAGGTGTTTAGTATCTTCCCTTTTTTTTTTTTTCTTCCCAGTGCACAGGCGAGCAATAATCACAGATTCTTGGATCCAGATGAAAGGAAACTCTTCCTTTAATTTCCTCCTCTGCAGCTGTCCTGTGCTGAAGTCATCAGCCATACCTAGAGATGAGTTCTTGCTGTGGGAGCGCTATCAGCTTTGTGCAAACCTCATGGAAGTTTCTGCTAAGCGTCGCAGAGATCACACAGTTCCTTAGACAGCCTCTCCCTTGCTGCTCCACTTCATCTTTGCTTAGTCTTTTGCAGAAAACTCGTGAGATTCATAGGGTTTGTGAAACTAGGGGAGAGTTCACCATGGTTGCTGACAGATGCACTTTGAGATACAGATACAGAAAAGAAAGCATTCCCATCCGGCACAGTGGTATTCTATCAAGCAGGGAAACAGCCCATTTTTATGGATAAATCAGAATATTTTGCACAGACCACCAAGGGTCATCTGTTCTTGGACAGAGCTGAAAGGGAAGGTTTTTTCCCCATTGCATACTGGCTGAGTGTATTATTTGTTCCTCTGTTAAACTGGAAGCAGGCTGTGCTGTCTGTCATGCAAAATGTTGAAGAAAAGCAGGAGAGAGGTTTTCTCAGCCATGAGTTGAGGCTGTGCACCTGTACTGGGTGGACTGAGGTGGCTCAGGATCCTGTGTGACACTTCTGTGTGCCTGCAATTAGGGAGTGAGTTTTGTTTCTTGGCCCTCATGCCGTTCCAACAAAAGAAAGTGTTATGATGGTGCATTCATATTTCAGAGCATTAGCTTGAAAGTAACATAATCTAAACGTGTTGGGGGCCTCAGTACTGTATATGCTGTGACTGTTGTTACTCTACACTTCATTGCAGGCTGCCACTAGAAAACAATAATCACAATTTGATTCTTTTTTTTAATGTGGACAAGAAATTGTGAATATGCAGCAAATGTGCTGTAAGCAAACTTAAGACATGCAACTGAACATAAAAAATCCAGTGGTTCGAAACGTAAGCGCAGGGAAAAATGTAACAAATCAGACATTGGAAAACCTTGGTAGGAATGGTTTTCCTGGAGATTCCATTCTCTATTCCCAGGAAAAGGGCAGGCAAGGTACCAAAGACCAGTGGATTCCTAAAAATAATTTTCATTTCTGAGTCTTGAATGCCTGTCATGCTACACAGACCATGTCAAAAGAAAGGCATCATGCTTCCTTGTGGATCAGACACACTTCTAGCTGTAAAATGGGGGAGAGTTGCACAGCCTCCTCAAAAACTCTCTTTTCACACCCACTCTGGGGTTTTAAATTCATAAAAGCAGCAGGGCTAATAACGAAATTAATGAGGCTTAGGATTCATACTGTTTGCAATGCAAAAATGCCCAAAGCACAGTCAGTGATGGGAAACTGAAATGAGTTCACCATACTGCCAAATTACACATTTTTCATAGGGAGAATGATGTAATTAAACTCACTCACATGCAGGACATTATTCATAGGCTAGAGCTCTACATGTTCTTCCACCAACCGAAATTCCCACATTTAGCTTGTGTTACTTGCAGACGATTCCTGCTAAGGTTAATTTTTACTGCCTGAAGACTATGATGTGTATTTATGACACTCTAAAATTTCAGAAAAGGTGATTTTCCAGGAATGTGGTGAAAGGGAATTATTTAGGTGTAAAAGAAGAAGGAGTTCAGCTTGCAAATAGTTGGCAAATCCTAACATCGCAGGAATCTACACTCAGACTGTATTTCTTTCTGTGTAATTCTACATGTGTACCTCATGGATGAACAGATATATGTATGTACATATATACAGGTATATATGCGTGTATAAATGTATGTAAGCAATACATGCACATATGTACATGTGTGTGTTTAAGGTAAGGCTGAGACATGTTTCCTGAACCACAGCAAAGTTGTACAAATTGTGTTATGCAAACTAGTGGTTAAAGCATTCACTACCTGAGTCGTATTTTGCACAGCTACTACTCAGAAAACCACCACTTTTTTGCCTTCTTTTCTTGTTTGGGGGCTGGATCAGATTTCTACCTGGCATTACGCTTCCATTGTTGGGGGTTTTTGACAGTGGTGTAGCATGAGCAATTTAGCTGCTATCTGATGGAATAGACCTTGGAGCTGAGTAGACCCTATTTTGAAAGCTTTTTGGGCTAGGCTGGAGTAAAGAAGGACACTCATTCATACACTGCCCTAATGTCTTATCATTATAAACAAGATTTGAAATATATTGAAGGTCTTATGAAGCATTTGTAGGAAGCTGACAGTGTAAGAAGCATTTTACCCATGTATCTATTGGAATTACAGATCTAAGCCAACCTCCTGCTCAAAGCAGTACTAAATCTGAAGTCAGACTCTGTCGTTCAGGGCCATGACCAGTCATGACTTGGAAATTTCCAAGAGTGGAAGTTCCACAGCCTCTTTGAACAAGCCTATTCCTATTGTTGCTTCACAGCACGCAAAGATCTGTTTTCTTTATATTTATCCAGAATTTCTCTTGCTGCCGCCTGTAATTGTTTTGCCTCCTCATTACCCTGAGCACCTCTGGAGAGTCTGTTTTTCCTTTCTTTTGGGTAACTTCCCACTAGTCATTAAAGACAACTAGATCTCCCCTTAGACTTCTCCACACTGAACAAGTCCAGGTCTCCTAATTTCTCCTTTTATGCATTTATGCCAGTCACGTAATCTTAGTGGATCTGTGCCATTTGCAGTTTATCCATTTCTCTCTTGTACTGACTGGCAAGCTCAAAACTTAACACAGTTTTCACTAGAGTGGAAACACTGAAGTTTTATTAACCACCCAGATTATATAAAGGCAGAATTAATTGCCATGTAAATCAAATATCAGGTTGAAGGTGTAACAGGGGTTAGCAGTTTCCAGTAGTGAGTCAATATATGTTTCTGAGAATCTAGTTCAGTAAGAAATCTGAGATCGCACGAGAGGTCAACATCCAAATAATATAAAAGACAAATTTTTATAACAGAAACTCCTCTTTCTCTCTTGGTGGTTTGTGCTAAGCTATTTTTGTTCCTTGCAAGATGACTGTTTCATACCTTGGTGATTTCAAACAAAGCACTATTTAAAATTGAAATGTCAGCTTGACTGGAAAAAATTATAAAGAAATAACTAAAAGGAAAAGCCTGTGACAGATTTTTTTTCCCAGCCTTGCCTAGAATGTTGATTCTCTTTTAAAATTCTGTATAGCTTGGTGGTATGTGCAAAAGGCACATAGGGGGCATGCAGACAATTTCAAGAAAGGAGCTCAAATTTGACGCAGCAGCATCTATGTTTTAGTGTAACTCCCTTGACAATTATTAAGATATGAACAATTTCATGCTGTAAACTTCCCTGGTGTTCTTCCTGTCTTTCAGCTGCTGGCCTAATATGAACTACTATGATGTGGAAATACAGCAGTGCACTCACCCTTGATAAGCACATTGACAGTTGACTTAAAATACAGTCCCTAACTGGAGCAAAGATTTACCTTTCCTAGTAGTAGTCCTTGTCTCAAATACAGCCAGAATATCAATACAGTCTTTACAAAAATAGCTGTCCCGCATAACTTCAAAAGGATAAGTCAACCATTCAAAAATAAATTTAAAAAATGCTATTCTGACACCTACTCAGCATTCCACTCTTACCCAATTCTGACGAAGACAAATGCTGATACTGGTTTTGGTTTGACTGTTAGATAGGACATTGGTGCCACTAAGCCACACATGCACACATGCACATTCTGCAATGTTGTTTGGGAATATTTCACATTGTGATATCAACAGAAAACTCATCTCCTTATGTCTGAAATTGTATTTGTGAGGTTCTGTGTCTGAGGCCAGACTGCCTGGGTAATAACCAACATAGTCAATAGGGGCAAAGACTGTCTTCCTCCTTTACTCAGGAACACAGTTGCAATCTCCTTGGTCTTTGGAGAGAGCAAGTCAGCCAAAGGGATAAAGATAAGTGATAGGACTACAACACATCTTTAAGGTTTGTTTTTTCCTGCTTTGTTCCAGGAGATTACTGTCACAGGAAATGGAGCAGTATCTGCAGTCAGAAAGATATGGACACACCATTATGACTGGCTTGATATGGGAAGAACTCATGATACACAGAGGCCAGTCATGGCTGGACCCTTCTAAACTCATTTTTGTAGGAATCCTAAATAAAGGGCATGTCAGTCAGTGATACTGTCCCCTCTGTGTCACAATAAAAAATGAACTAAACATGAGAAAGAAATAATATTTGGTGTGTTTGCAATACATTTTGAAAGGTCCTATAAGGTTATGAGCATTATCTGGAAAGCCAGCTGTGCCCTTCACTCCTCCCTGTTCTTGATAAGTCCCTTACTCAAATGGAGGACAGGTTGAACGTCGTTTACTGACGTTTTGAACTTTATCTGCTGGTTCTTATCTTTCTGCCACGCAAAATATGTACATGAGAACCTTAATTTCTGCACGTTAGCAGCAAAAAGAGTAAAAAGAAGAACCAAGTCTTTTATTCAGCTGTTCTCAGACCTGAATGCTAATGAGTGATTACAGTCCAGAATATCAGAGAAGAATATCAGTGTAGAGCACACACCCGTCCCTTCAACAGAATTGAAGACCTGGTTGGTGCTGCATTTTTCTCAGGTACATGGTGCAGAATGTCTCCTGTGCCAGTTCATGCTACACATCCAGTACCAGGTTGCTGCTGTTATTGCTGCCGATGTAGCAGCAACCCAAGAAATGAGTGAGGCTGTATCACGGTAGGCACTTCACACAGACAGGGAATTGTCAGCTTCAGAAAAGTTACACTCTGTACCAACAAAGCAGGTTAAAGGTGAGGGGGTAAACAATAAGCAAGGAATAGAAGACCCATGAAGCTAGCTCTCCTTGCAGGGTCATGACCCTGCTGGAAAAACTCCCTCTCTCCTGCTTCAACCTACACTTTGTGACTATATGGTGAATCCAGGCAGGGGCCTGTTATGTCCAAAGGGCAGCTGGAGCTCACAGTGGAAAAGAACTCACATCCATCAGTTCACCAGGCATGCTGCCCTGGCCCTTCCCTCACAGCCATGGCTGTTAACAAGCTCATGTGCTCATGGCTGGAGGAGAGCTTCCAATCGTTTGTGGAGCTCAGCTTTGCTACAAGAGCAAAAAGGAGCCATCATGTTTGTGACACCCATCTCACTTGTATTGATGTGTCTGACTGTTATCAGATATATAATAAAATTAATAAGTGGTTTTTTCTTAGTAGTGAATGCAAGTAAGATAAACATAAGGTCATGTTTTTACCTAATGTTAATTTTTAAGTATTTAGGATTTGCTTTTTTGACACAGCAACACAGTTTGATACTCTTACAGACATGAAATAATCTAGATCCACAGAAAAACAGGACTGTTATTCAGAACACATACACTGGGATCAGTGACACTTGCAGCTGAACAGGAAGTGTAATGTCTAATTTTTAGTGCCTAACATGAGGCACAACATTATGTTAAGGACTGTAGCAATCCATCACAGTCAGTGCATGACAGAACTTTTAATGTTATGCTTTAAGCAAGAAAGCCACAGTTTCCAAAACTTTTGAAATGTTCCACAGCTTAAAACTATCTTAGGTACCAGAAACACAGCATTTTATGGAATATTATAGGGAGAAGACATTTTCAGTTTTGGAACGGCATTGATGAAGCCACTAGCCTGACAGATGAAAGCATTACCATTATTTGAAAAAATGGTAATACTACAAATACTACAAAATACTACAGACTACAAAATACTCAACCATGTGTTAAAAAAAAAGCCTTCTTATGCTGAAAAATCTACAGTTGAAAGAGCCACAGGAGATAAGTTCACTATTTTGCCACTGAGAGAAATGGTGGAGTATATAGCATTATTTTCAAAAAGATTTGACATTACAGAGCTTGAAAAGAGCATATTGTATTTAGTAAAAGCGAATCTTTTATGCTGATAGATATTGTGTTTCTTTTGGAGACAGACAAATATTTAGACTGTCCATTATTTGGAGGGAGGATATCCTCTTAACCAGATACCCTGGTATTTATAAACAAAACTATTAAGAAAATGTAGTTTCTGTGGGAAATGTTGGTATTCCAATGTCAATATCAGACTGACATTGCCCTTTATTGTTAAAAGGGCAGTCAGATATAGGGGTTTGATTGCAGCTTATTGCAGAGGTTTGGTTGCATAAATTGCCTGCAGCTTTTGTTACTAATGTCACCATCATAAAAATCTGATTCAGTCCTACTTCTTTTAAAATGTGCATAATTAAATATCCAATTAATTTTACCAACATGAAAGAATCATTATTTTACCTTGTAACATTTTCATCCAGGTCTTTTGTTAGAGTATCAAAATTTCTTCTGGTAGTTAAGAAATTTTTTTAGCAATTTAGAGGCACAGTGAAAGGGATGGGACTCTTCATGTTAATGAAATGCAGGTTTAATAATTAAATCCCAGTAACTAGAGGGGAAGGTATACTTTACAAACTCTCCTTCAAGGCCTGTGGTTCTGTAATTTCTGTGTAGTTTAAACCCATTACAAATTCTTTGAAGCTGGCCATTCGAAGTTTTTCCTCTAAATTGCATAAAAACTCATGAGCTGTGGTGTGAACTACGATGAACATGGTAGTGGTAGCACTGAAAATACTGGTTTTCAGTTAGGCTTCTACGTGTTTCTCAGGCCACTGCAACAAGTTCCTGCTGCCTGATGCTGGAACCTTTGCTTTGGCAGGCTCCACTTAATGGCAAATTGCCTGGGTAGAGACAGCTGTGAGATGGCATTTCTTTACATTTCAAGTCAAGTAGCACTTATCTGTGCACAAAGGGCAGTGCTGGTAGTACTGAAGAGAGGAAAAAGAAATAAGAAGCCACTTGTTAATTCTAAGGGCTTTTTCTATAACCAAATAAATTATTCTATGTTCCTGAGTTCATAGCTCTGAGCACAGGATGTGCTGCATTAGATAACTCTATATTATCCATTCTGCTGGATCAATAGCACTGAACACTGGCTCGTGTATTATGTGGTTTATTCCTTCTTTCAGTCAAGGTCAGGTCAGTTAATTTGGCAAGCATATGAATGATGAATTAAAGCCAATTCAACAACAATCAATTTCCGCATACCTTTTACCATTACCAAAAGTATTTTGCTAAAAATGTTTCTTGGTTGGTAAAAAGCTGATATTCTTTAACTTAATTTCCTCCCTGAGGAGATCCCTTTTGTAGAAACTCCAGTTCAGTAGTTTTGAGTTTGTGTCTTATGGAAGGTTGCATAGTTACAGAGGATCAACAATACCTTTAGCTGCATTATCGTAGTTGCTCATATGTTAGGTAGTTTACAGTTGCAGACCCTGCTGTAGAGGACTAGAGTTTATGGAAAGGATTGTTAAAAATCATATGTTATGTATAATGTATAAGTGGAGATGTGTCCTTGTCCTCCACTCTGCTCTACGTGAGAGTTCAGTGCAAAGTAACAAAAGCTCTACCCTTGCTTAGGTGCAAGCTCAGGGAAAAATACATAAAAAGTGTTCTAGATTTGTAAGCTTTCTCATATCAGTGGGAGAATTAAGTAAAAAAAGTGAGTGTTTTTGAAAATGCCAGGAGAAAGTAAAATTATAGAGGTATTAAAAATACTGAATTTAATAATTCTGTTAGAAGGAATGACTTACTTTGAACCTCAGGATGTTATGTTTACATGCATCCACGTGTGTGCACATGCTGCATCTAGTGTGGGCCATAGAGATATAAAGCATATTTAACATCTTATTGTGGAAATTTTACTTTTTTTTTGCAACAATATGGCTCACTTGTTCCTTCTGATGAGTTATTTCTGGGCTACTGCACATCTATGATAATGCAGTCTTCTGGGGCTAGACTCTACAGTTTTATCATACTGAGGCCAAAAGGCCTATCCCGTCCTAACACACAAATATTTTATTTATAGGCCAGTAGGACAGAAGCCTTCCCATTCTTTATCTTTTGTAACACTCCACAAAATGTGATATCAGGTAGGGGAGAACTTGAAGTTAATTTCAGCTCCATGGATAACCTTGGCATGAGCACTTAAATATAAAGGCAGAGCAGAAACAAAGAGTGGGGTGCTGTAAGAGGGGAACAAACTCTCCTGCCAACACCTTTGAAACAGCTGCCTCGAGTCAGGATAAGTTAGCACTCATTAAGTTTGTTACTGCTATTTCCTTAGGGAGTCTTCAGTATAAATGACCTGAAACATGCAGGGTGTCTCATATCCTTACAAAAAGCCAGGGTGTCCTTACAGTCAGGCAAAGAGGGTCATGATTTCCACATTTCCACGTGGCTTTTAGTGACTCCATGTAAGAAATTAGTGCAGCTGAGAGAAATAACCAGAAATTCATTCTAATTTTACACTGTGCTATCCTAACCTCCTGGTTATGTTACCAAAATGTACAGGCTCATTTCCACTCTGGTGTAGCACTGAGTTTCACAGACAGCTGGTACTGGAGGGAGGGTGCTTGGACGTGTGGTGGTCCTGCCCCTGCCTCACAGAGAGAACCCAGGATTACCCCAATATTGTTCCCACACTGGGCCTCTGCTAAGAAAAGAAGGTCAAGAAGATCCCCTAATACCTGGTCTAATCCTTGCTGAAGAAAAATAAAAAGTCCTATTGGCTTAATTTGATTTTTGACCTGGGTCATCCTGCAGGCAGCCCATAGTAAAAATCTTGAGATTGTTTAGTGGTTTTTGCCAGCTGAACCACTCTGATGTTTCTTGTGTAGCACCAGTTTATGTACCTGTGTGAAAACAGGTGGTCTGAAACTCCCAGATACAGCACTTTATATTTCCTCTCTCTGTCCCAGGGGCAACAGCTTAATCCTTGGGAAGCGGAGACCTCACACAGGTTGTGCTTTCCTGTACTAGACATGGAATTAAAGTCTAGAAATGAAAAAATACCCAAACCAACCAAACCAAACTGCCAGAAGCAAGTAAAAATATAATTAAGAACTGACACATTATTCTTGCTATGTTTCAACATGAAATAGAATAGGATTTGGCTGAGATGAGGCATCCATGCTAAATCATGCCCTTGCCTGCTTAAATAGAAGGAAAAATAAATCTTTTTTAAGCCTTCTGACCTTGATTTTTTAGAAGATGGTATTAATATTGCCTGAATCAATGTTCTGTCTCCATAAATAACTATTTCACACACTTTACAGAGATTCAGCATTTATATTTCTAGATGTTTTAACAGCCTATCTCAGAACTTTAGAAATGACAGATTAAAGGAAAGTTTTCAAGGTTGCTCATTGTTTTTCAGGACTCAATTCTTTTACAGCATGTATTTCTTTATTTATCAAAAACATAGCTGACAGTGCCACAGAAAAAAGTGATGACTGAGAACTATATTTTTTCACTCACGTTTAGTTCATTTTCTAAGTCATCTCTGTGAGTTCAGCTGCAGATTTTCTCCCTGCAAATTTACACTACTTATATTTTACTGGGGATCTTGGTGAAAATCCTCAGGCTCAGAGGCAGCAACATATTCCTGGAGAACCCTTTTCCTATAGTCTCAAATTATAAAGTCATCTCAGGCTATGGGGTCACACACTGGTTGTGCAGATCACAAGGTACCAGCACCAGCGGCCACTCCAGTAGCGGAATAAGTGTATCCCAGCAAAATAAAAATGCCAGTCACTGAGGAGTGTGATTAGCAACAATGCACATGAAAATGGAGAGAGCAGATAAAAGACCCAGAGGACATCCCTGAAGAACCACCAGACAACGAACATGTGCAGGAAGAAAGGAAATGTAATATATCTGCCACTAATGGTATGCACTTCATATAATAAAACATCCTGGGAAGTGACAGAACGACACAGTTTAATGTTGTTGTAGGAACTAACAATTTACTCTGAAAAGTGTGTGTTTCTCATTCACAGTTTAAAAATTTCTCTTTTAAATAGATTAATCTTTTAAATAATGAACCAACAAGGCCGGTTTTCTGAGCTGTTATATAACACTACAGTATCTCAATTTGCAATTTTTCTGCCTTTACACTATCAAAGGAGCCATCCACTTTTGCTTGTATATGTTCTTCAGTAGATCATTACTTAACACTACAAAGTAGAAATTTCTTTTCAGAGCACATCATAGGAAAAGTGAGGAAAATAAAAGCGTAAAATCTCCATGAGAAGGGACTAAGAGAAGGGTGTTTTGCACAGCAAAGGACCTCCTGTTTCTGTGTCTAAAATCTCATTGTAGGCAGTAAAAATGTCACCCTAAAAGCTCTTCAAGGCATTCAGGGACAGATCAGAGCATGCACCAACAGATCCATGACCTGCTTCCTGGCAGGGACAGCAATGAAGCACACACAGAAAGTGAGGTGAATTGACTGAGACCAATTTCCTACAGGAATACAAAGTGGACGTGTATGTTTTTCTGTCACAGACTTCGAACTAAGTTCTACAGCAATTCCTGCTTTTGTGGTGTGAAAAATTACAGAGTCCAAAAAATCACAGAGTCAAATATTTTCACAGGTATAACTGTGAGGTGTGTACAGCTCAGCAAGGCTAAGTCTTAAAAGCAAGCCTAGACAGCACAGTCTTGCTGGGCCTTCAAGCTCAGCACAGAAGCAGCATCCTTAAAATGGACAAACCTTGCAGAAAGCCTGATGCTCTCCTATTCCAGGCAGTCACAGCTATATGTGAGCTTAAAGCAGCCCAGACAGCAGTTTGCATTCCTTGAATACAAGACAAAGCTCAATGGAAAGACAAACTGGGCTTGCTGCCTCAGATATTCAACAGTGTAGCACATACAGCATAAAACACCACAGCTCCATAACCATGTATAACAAGGTACAGTGTTTGATTTCTAACAGATTAGCAGCTCCTACTGCTTGTTATTCACTTGCTGTAGGAGTCTCGTCTGATCTAACTGGCTTTTGCAATAGCAACAACAGAGTGAGAGTCTGAACTCCAGGGATCTGTGTTAATAAAACAGGATTATGATCCTCATGAATCTTGGTCAAAAGCTGAGGATTACTACTTCAGATATAAACAGCATGCACAGATGAACTGTTCAAAAGCAGAATTTCTTTTGGTAATTGCTTCTAGTAATGAAAGAAAAGGAGAAGAAAATTATGTGACATAGGTGACAAGGTGTCCACAAGCAGAATGTTTCTCTCAGGTGTTACCAGACAAAGTTGTGTAGGTACTTCATCCTAGGAAGACCAATATAAATAATTTGTGTATGAAACCACAGCTAATACTGAGGAGTTTAACTGTTCTTTCCCAGCTCACTGCAAGTGGTAAGCAGCTAGACTTCCACCTCTTGGCTGAGGTCTCCAACAGGGTTCTGCAGCCCCCTGCTTAGTGCAGATGTGCTCTGAGGCAGAGCAGGCAGGACAGGAGTCACTGCTTTCCCTATGCCATGCCACCAGTAGTAACTTTTCTGAGTTAATTTAGCTAAGTTATAGAATGAACTGATGCCAGGTTCAGAAGCATCAAACCCACCTGAAAGCCGTGGGAGCCCAGGGGCTGGGTATTTAGCCAGCATTTTGTGCATAAGGGATGAAAGGGGGTTCAGATGGATTCTCTACAACTCTCAACATGCCTAAACTCATCAGCCTCTTGGCCTGCGTGCTCCTCGCACCGTCAGCTCTTCTCACTGACTGCTGCAAGGGCAGACAGGACATGTTCTGCTGACACCCTGCAACACCTCGGGAGGGCCAGAGGTTTAGAGTTTCCTTCGGGATCTTGTCCTGTGTAATTTGACTTTGGTAATTCAGATAAAGTGGGGTATTGCACCCAGAAAAGCAGAAGCTAACAATTTGAGGATTCTCCAATTTGAGGCCTGAAAGTCAGTAATCAATGATCACGAGGTGAGCATTTATCATGAAGAACTGCTTTTGAAAATTTGTCTCACTCCTTTTTTCTCCCTTTATGACTCATTCTCCATCCTGCCTTCTTTTCTTAATTTTAAAAGAAAAAAAGAGTAACCCCCAGATTACCATTAAAAAGTCTGAATTACCCTAAAGGACATTCTTTTTGTAATTTCACACTGTTGCCATACATTGTAGCAGATAAATTATAACAAGCATTCACTTACCAGCATGCTCCAAACTAAGTAAGCAAAAAATGTCCCGTCTTGATGTAAATTTATTTATTTGCTGACTAAAACCAAGACAAGACAGAGATGAGTTTCTCTGATGCTCTCTGCCCAGAAGGACAGTGGAAATTTGTCTGAACAGAGCTTCTGTGTCTGAACAGCGCAATGGGTCAGATGAAGGCAGAAAGTAGCTATTCTAAAAATATATGTTCATAATAAAAACCACAGACAAGATGGCCTTTTCTATCAGGACTGTAAAAATCCATGGGAAAGAACAAATTTTTCCCTTGATCCTCATCAAATGCCATTAGTGGTTGCTGCACTTAACAGAAGTAGGTTTCCTCTCTGTATAAGGAGAAGCCATGTGTGGGAAGCAGTGCAAAAGTCTGAGGTACTTCTTTCTGAGTGCTTTCACAAGTAGCTCAGTCAAGCTCACAAGTATCCTTTCAAACTCTTTTATCTTTGAAAAATCAACAGGAGAATCTTAATACCACAAAACAAAGTATTTAGAGCTACTGAACCAAATTTTTTTGAATGAGGGATTGGAAGCACATGACCACATGGAATTTTAAATTGCATTAAAAATGTTTTACCTAACTGTCCTTCCTGTCATGTTTTCAGACCTCAAGCATTGTTTCAGAGAAATAGTCCTGCACAGTGAGTAATAATACATCACAGGACCCTATTACCACAGATCAGAAATTTCTTAGCTTAATCTTCACCTAAACAAATATTCCCTTAAAAAAAAATAGAATAATATTCATAGTGTCATGTGCTGAGTCTTTTGAGTCACTTGGAAGAGTAAACAGAGCCCCCCTGCCTGTTCCTGCTTCCTTTGACTCCCGCTTCCTTTCCCATGTGCTTTATTTCTCTGACCATTTGACCCATGCCTGGGCCTTACAGGTTCCATTGTCCTGTCTTGGCTCCAACAGCTAATGAGCCACCAAAATGAGTTCTGCCACTGGGAAACCATAGCTGAAACTTTTCTACTCTGTGGGAAATATTTCCATGTGGGTGTCAGAGGCACTGGATCCTATCCACAGAGCAACATCATCTTCTCTTATCTTGACCTTTCTGCCTCTTCTTTTATTCCCTACACTTTTTTTTGAGCTACTGGATTCTTGACTAGTTTTGCTGTTTGCTACAGATTATTTTTGTCTTAAGGTTTAGTTTTCTTAACTGAAGTATTCTGGGGAAAGAAATGTTTATTTCAGTCAAAATAAGAGCTAGACTAAAAGAAAAACACTCCTTTTTATTCACATCCCTCCAATGCCTAAATCCAGATTTCATTCCTGAAAGCAGTTTTTCAAGAGGAAGTGAGTTAAAAATATGGTAGCTCAGAAAATGCTTCTCAGTTTGATTGCTGCTTAAACAACATGTAAAATAAGTATGTGACAAGACAACAATGACACACTTAGAGGAATTTTTCTACTTTGGGGTTACATGTGGCTGGTCCCTGTTTGAACGTCACTGATGACACAGCAGAATAGCATCTATATTCTTTTTTCCCTTCTCCCACTCATTTACCAAAAAATGATTATCCTCAGTGCTCCCTACCTACCGTGAATACATTTTCACCGTTACATACATCTGCCAAAGACTTATGGTGAATCATAAACTATAGAATATTAAATGAATATTAAATATTGAATGGTGAGTGTTAAACAACAGTTCAAGAATGATGGAGAAAAAATGTCTTGTTGGTAATAACTAATCATAACAATATGGCAAAAATCACAAACAGTGATGACACTTATGCACCTTAATACACATTATTAAACAGGTCTTCAGAAATTCCAAAGCCCGTGTGAGATATTTTGTGATTTTGTACATGTATGGGCCATGATACCGTCTACATCATCCAACAAGGCTGTTTTGTGAGAACCACCAAAGCTTCTCTGAGCTTTTTACTGGGGTAGAAAACCTGTTGATTGGATCCCAGTAGTAGCCATATTTTAGCAGCTTCTCTTATGACATTTTGCAAATTCTTTTGATCTGTGAACTCCTACATATTTGTGATGGAAGTGTGAATTAATAAAGGTATGTTCCTCACAGAAATGTTTGCATACCTGCCACAGCATATAGGAATTTTATTTTCTTGCTTTTAAAAGGCCTCCTATGAAACAATCCACAGATCTCAAGGATATTCAGACAGTACAATGAAGACCCGTATTCTAAGATATAATATTTGGGATATTCGCTCCTGAATTATAGGCATTTCACAAAGCAGGGTATGATTATTTCAAGCCTGAAATAGAAATTAACCCCTAGAATGGGGATGACCAAAAAGGCAGAAATGGCAATAAAAGCCCACCCAGTTGATCAGAAACTAAGAGGTTACAGTCTTCTATGTAGAGAATGAATATCTAACTCTGCTGAGTCTCAGGATTCACAGCAAAAGTTGAATTTATGTAACCTAATAATTTCAAGAATAAGAACAAGTATCTGTGGAGAGAGATATCTAGGCTTCACAGAAACCTAGGGAAATTTGCATTTGATCAGGAAGTCTCTATTTGAAACTTGAATTGCGCTTTTTCATCTTTATGTGTGGGATGATGACTCACATTTATAGAATAACCAGGGTCAGCATGAGACACCAAGTTGACATTAACCATGGATAGTTAACATGTGATTGGAAAATCTTCTTTATAGCCACTGTATGAAACTCCTTGAGTTGGTGTCTGTCTAAGCAAATTCCATGGCAAAAGAAAGTCCTACACAAAATTCTGTGGCTTACATTTGTATTAGGCCTTGTCAGAAGAAGAGCAAGGAAGAAACACAGTTTCTTTGAAAATTGCAGTTGGCCAGAAGCATCACCTACAGACATGATTACCTGCTCATGTCTTGTTGTCATGTCAGCTGAATAATTGGTGGAACTAAGATCAGGATATGAAAAGAAGTGTTCAGTTTTGCAGTGATGGCATACTGCTAAGAATTTCACAGGTGGATATTGGACAAAGAAGGAAGGGACCCCATTGTGTGCTTCTTTTAAGACCTCAGTGAATTAGAAAGAGTGTTTGTCCCTCTCAACAAATAACTTCTAGTTTTGGTGGTCAAAGAGGAGCAGGTGAAGAGCAATTTAAAACATACTTGATTATGCCATAATTATTGTTTAATCGTATGCAGGTACCTGTTTAGAGGCAGAGAGTAACAGAAATGTTTAACTAAGCACATGAAACCAAGTAATGTTTCCGAAAAGCAATGTCAGCATGAAATTATTTTGGCACATTTCTAGGTAACCATCCATGTTTGCACACACCTGTTATTAACCATCGCAGTTTCTTAAAAGGTGTTGATCTTGATTCACAACACTGCAAAGAAGTGGATGCACTAAGCGGAATAAATGCCAGAAGTTCATCAGCTATCACTGAGAAATATGGTGGTGAGTGAGCATCAGCAGCAAAGACAAAGCAGAGATGAAGGCGTCTGTGCTATGGAGAGGAAGCAAAAGCCCCCTCAGAGAGCTGATAGCATCAGTTAGGTAGACAAGTCACTTCCTGAGTGGAAGCTGAAATCAGATATAATTCTAACAATGTCCTCTAGGAAATCACAAAAATGTGTAGGATTCATTGGTTTCTAAAAAAAATTGGATGTTTCTCTAAATCTCAAAAGTTAAGGTACATGGTGTTTGTTTTCAGCAAGTTCAACAAGGAGTATGACAAAGATCCTGTTGCCTCCAAACTTAATCATGTTTCTTTATAAATTGCTACCTGATGAGCCATTTATATAACTGTGTCCCAAGTTATTTCCTCTGCTGTCTCTCCACCAACAATGTCTAATCTGACTTTGTTTCCTATGATTCTTATCCAGTGCTGCATTGAATGCCAACATCCAGTCCAAAAATCAAAGTGAATAAACCCCCCCCATATGTTGCCTAATATTTTTTAAATTGTTATAACTTCCATAGTTTTGAACATAAATCTGGCTATGATAGCTCCCTTTCTGAGACATTTTATTCTTTCTTGTTCACCACATCAAATTTTTGGTCATTAATATAGCTATGGCTCTTCCCTATTAGCCAGATTTTGCACCCTTTTTGTCCCTCCCACTTAGACTATCAACTAATTTTTTCTCTTGATCCCCTCTACTGCCTCATAATCTACTTATATGTCAACTGGGGAATATTGTCATTTGGAGATCTTGAATGAATGTCCATATCACTTCAAGTATCTCAAAGTTACCACTGTACTCAGACTGATCACACCCTTACAAATCAGGTAGAAACTGTAAGGAGTCAATAACGTGGTGCTTTTAGTACCACCAATTTTCGTATCATCCTAACTTGTCTAATATCTAAATTAATTTATTTTCCATTTCATGCAATGCTGTTATATCAGTAAATTGTTGGTACAATCACTATAGCTACTCCCAATCCTGCACTCCGGTGAAATAATAGACATAATGGTAACCATGGTCCCATTCCCAGATATTATTTCTATTTACTTAACCACTGAAAAGTGAAAAGTAAATGTGGGAGGGGAGACACTTACTTAGGAGGCTTACTTACCGTAATGAGTCACTCTGTAAATCAGCACAATTAGGACTAGCTACTTGTAAACACTGCTTTCCACCATGTATCCCTTGTGGGGCAAGGGCATACTATGCTAAGGATCATATTAGCAACCTGCACGCCCACTTGGGAGCTGCATTTAATTCTCACAGTAAGGAAAACGGTGCAGGAGTGCCTGCCTCACCAAGAAGATGATGCTGAAGTGAAAAGGAGACTGAACTTATTTGGCTAAGTTAACCTCTTAGTCTCTTTCAACAACCACTGTAAGCAATGGAGAGTTTCCTTAATGCCTTCTCCCCTCCCGTCATTTTGCCAGTAGCTGCCACTGACAGTTTTGCTTTTGATAGATTTGGAAATTCAAATAATTCAAATAATTTCCAAATCAAAAGATGGATCTTTTTTGAGAACCACAAGTTGTAGAAACTCTCCTGAGGTGTTCAGCTGAATTTCTATTTTCTAATACCAATCTTCTTACGGAACAATATGGTCCATACTTTTTCACAGAAGCATTTGTACTTCCTACTAAATTTTTATCTCTTTTAATACCAACTTCTTGTGTTTATATGCTGTCATAAAACTTAGTGTTCTCATCACATTTCACTGATAGCATATACAGGAGTCACAGAGTTCAGGGATCCATAAGTGACCATAGGTGCAATGGCCCCTATGCACATCAATAGGCTCAAACATACAAAGACTGGATTTGCATCCAAATGGGTGTTTGGAAAAATACTTTATAGGCCATAATGAAGCTATATTGTTGTGTAACCACTGTTAGCGAGCTTTAGTAATTAGTTTTGAAATGGTATTTGAGCATTTCAGAATCAATTACCTGAAAGAATTCAAAACTTTTAGAAAGGTGCAACCCACATCTAATGTCTAATTTAAGGTCTCTGTAGAATAGGTGAAGCACTTGCCAGTCTCTTCTAACAGATCTTTGCACAAGGTGCTGGTTTTTTAGTTTTTGGAGAAACTTATATATACCTCTTTTTACGTGCAAGCACAACTTTTGATATAAATCTGAGGTTATAATTTTCATAAGATAATTTTTGTTTTAAATTTGGAATTCGGAAGGCATTACAAAGTTGTTTTTTTCCTGGATTTAGTACGGTAATAATTCTGAATGTCTCTTCTGAAGCTCTACCCTCTGAAAGCCTTTCCACATGGTAATTTTCCTGAAATTAAATATTTTTACAAGGCTTCAGTTGTGGCAGTAGAAATACCAATCACATAGGCATACACTGTTTTTATGTATCTGGGTTTCTCCTCTGCTCTCAGTAGGGATGCCTTTGTAGCTGAAATTGCACCCGTGTGTACTATGGAGGAGAATAAATATCAATGAATGATAGACACATCTTATATTTGAAAACTAAAAATTTGACCTGAAAAGAGTGTCTTGTGTGTTATCTTCTGAGAATCTACTGAATGTCTGACAAGCAGAAATGGAAACTTCCTAGAAAAAGGGTCTTTTGCTTCATGGAAAGAATTCAAAAGAGTTAAGTTCTGGATCTGTTAAATTTAATGCTGCTCAACTGCAACAATTAATTCCAATAAAAAAAGTGACTCAGGTCTATCCCTTCATTTTTTAAGTTGCCTTATGAGATCCACTATAATAAATTGAAACAAACTGGTTTTAGATTTGTACTATCCTATGCTCAACAGTGAAATTTGTTTCTACATAAAATTTGTTGTGACCTTTAAAAGTTTGTTAACTAAGTGTACTTTTGTAACAAAATTTGTGATAAAATTTATCAGATTATCACCAGTTTTCACAGAAATATTAGGAAAATTCATGAGTAAATGGCTTGTGACACTAAAGGATGTCACATAGGGATTAAGGAAAACCGCAATTGTGTTTGACTTCTGTCAGCACTTCCATCACAGAAAAATGCCATTATCATCAACAGAGTTGTGGGTATTGGTAAAGAAAGCAAGAAATTTACACACTCACATAGATCATCGTCTAAGATCTTATTAATTTATGATGTAAGGATTGCATGTGAAATGCACTAATATGAGTGATAAGACTGACTGAAGGCTGCAAGGCTAAGTACAAGCTAAGTACGGTCTACCTTTATCCTCTTTCAAAGGTGATCCCCTGTCTCCAGCATCAGTATTGGCTGTTTGTACCCAGAGTGTTGCTCAGTTGTGTTGCTTCCTGCAGCTGCCTGAGCTGTCTCTATAGACTCTCTGGATGTGTGTGCGTATGGGCTTGTATTTGTATCACATTGGGCTGTGTTAATTCATCCAGCTTTAAGGAAAAGCTATTATTTTCTTTGGTGGAGTCTAAAATGAAATTAATTCAGCTCCTGGAATAGTACTTAAAAGGTGCTTTTCTGTGGGCTTGTTTAATGAACAGCTGCTTCCTATTAAGGGAAGGGTAGATCCCCTTTTCACATTTTACAAAGGAAACTTAGGATTAATTAAATGAATTATTCTACAGAGTAATTAGTAGCTCTTGGAATTTTCCACATCCCTACAAGTTTGAAAGCCAGTTATCATGCTCACAAACATAAGCTCTCTCTGCTTTCCTTGTCATCTGTTTCCAAGCAAAAGCTGAATGCATTCTTATCGCTCACTCTGCAAACTGAAGGATACACAAAAGAGTAAGTGAAAAATATCACGTTAACATGTATAGTCTTGCATAAAATGAGAACATCTTACTCTCAGAGTCATACTTTATTCAGACTGGGGTTTTAAAGTTATGAAAGAAGTAATGGACTAATGCCTGTAGAGCTGAACTGATGCTTCCTTTCCTTGTAACACCTCAGTGAAGTCCTTGTGAGAAGCAAAGCTTTGTTGCCTTTTGAGCTGACTAAGCAGGCCTTTAGGTTTACATCTACTTTATATTTAGCTGTCCTTTAGAAATAAGATAATTTTTAATAAATTGTCTCCAGTAATTATGAAAGACTAATACATTTGTTTGGGGTTTTTTTCTTTTTTTTTTTTTTTAATTGTCCCAATACAGATAATTGGAATAGCTGTTGCTGTGATACTTACGTTTTTTTCCTATGTATTTATACTACATTTGCTCTCTTACATTTTGTCGCTCTTAACTCCTACTGATAGCTTGGTTAGAAAGCTTCCTGTGTGTCCATTTTAAAAGGACTATGTCAAATGCAGAGGATTACCTCTAGAAAAGCTGGGAAAGAAACACCTTCTTCCTCAGAGGAAGACCTTTCCCGCAGGTCAAGTTTTAATCAAGTACAAGTTGAGCTCAGTGTGGTGCCTGCTGAGTAAAAAGCTGTGGATGGTATTATAATATTATATCTAATAGTCCTTTCCAGCTTTAAAAAGCTATACAACCATGTAGTGCTCCTTCCCTTGAAACAAGTGTGAATTTTAGGTGCTGTTCTCATGAACAGAAGGTGAAATCTTCATCAAAATCTGAATAAGATCCTGTGTTTAAAGACCCAAAAGCCTTATGAAAGATCATTCTTCTGTATCAATTGCATAATCTCCTTAGATATTTTAAATAGTGTGCTAATCCACATTAATACTCTTGAGACTGAAATTAAATACCTTTGGGTTTCAAATCCAGCAGGTGCCATTTGGACAGCTTGAAATTAAGTGGAGTGGAGACTTTGGAGACAGAAGACCTCATGAGGTCCTATCCACGCTTCAGGCCATAGTGAGGCAAAAGGTATTATCAAAACCAAACTTCAGGCCCCAGAGGGACAATATGTATTGCTATGTCCATAAAAATAAAACATAAAATGAAATAGATTAACATAATAATAAAAGAGAGAATAATAGAATAAAATGTGTATTATTATAATTCCTCCAATGCATCTTTGTACTCTTCCTCTTTCAGGGGTATGAGTGGGAAGAGGGGGAATTGCCCAGTGTTCACATTATTTGACCACATGCTCAAAGGCATCACAACTCAGTGTTTAATCAGAAAAATTGTAGCTTCTCAGTCTCCCTGTAAAATGTTATTTGCAAACCCTGTAAGACTATGAGTTTCAGCAGTGGGATTGGCTCCATCTCCTGGGCAGGTCTCACAGGCTCTTTTGGAACTAGAGACTGTCCTGGGGAATACTGAGGAGGCAAGTACTGAAGGGAGAATAGCTGTAAATCCAAATGTCTTTTACAGGACCTTGCTTGAAAATGAGATTTTTTTTGAGAGATTATCTTGTTTCTGTGGGCTCAGCAGTATCAGTTCTTTCCCTCCCTCCCACCAAAACAAATGAGAAGTTATCAAAACTTCAGTTTGACTATAATAGCAAACACGTTTGATCTGAACTGCAGTCAGGCTTCAAATTGAATCTGTCCTTGCCCCTTCAAATGCACTATTAATTTTTAGAGATTCTTTTAAAGATCCACCAATACTGCGGCTTTTTAAGAAAAAATCTGTTTTATTTCCCATGGAGAAAATGTCCCATAGGAAAGCAGCAGACCTTAGCAGACCACTACTTACACATTCCTCTGGACAAACAAAATTAATCTGGAAGGGGGGCAGGGAAGGTGCTCTCTATTTCAAAGTATTTTCTATTATTTTCATCTCCTTCTTTCCTTTCTATTGTTCTGTGTGATTTCTTTGTTCTCTGTAATGCCATTTCCTTAAGGTCAATCTATTGTTATTCTGGAGTGTGATTGAGATATCAGGCTGAGTCATGCAATGTTTGCCAACTCCACACCTTTCAGCATTCTGACACAGAGAGCGGAGGTAAAATAGCTGTTTGTGATTATTACTGCTTCCTAAATAAAGGCTGGTTTTTTTAAAGAAAATGAGTGAGAAAAGGAGCTGTAACGTAAATTACTTTTCAACACCTTTTCTTAGCATTTTCATAAGCCTGTAATGAAACTGCAGCTGTCCAAGGCCAGCAGCATTCACAAATAATACCGTAGTATTGCAGGCATGTAAGTTTAAGAGAGAGAACAAGAAGGAAGTCAACAAAGAAATATGTATTAAATCCACCGAGGATGCAGAATAAGAATCAATAAGAAAAAGGGGTTTAAAAATTCTGAGAGATTACTGAAAATCTGTCTTTCTTTTCAGAAATAAAATTTTAGACTAACAACATGCAAAAAGCCCCACACCAACTCCTTACCCAGGGAAGAAAAAGCTACATAAAGCCTAGGTTGTGGGAATCATATCTACTGTGAGCCATTATTTGAGACACTAACCTTAATTTTCTTCGCAGCAATCTTGTATTCCAAATTATTTTGCATTTCCTTTAAACAATTTCTAACAACTACATGAAACACCCGTATTGCAGCCCAAATGCTCAAAAGGGGCATCTTGAGATAGTTGCACATATGGTGGTGAGGCACTTGTTGATTCAAAATTTTTCCACTTGACTGACATTAAGAAGCTGTTAGAAAGAAAGTATATTATATTTCTGATAAGGAAAAATGCTGCAGATCTACAAACTAAAGCTCTGGCTAGATACATAAGCATGTGTTTACTTTTGTTACCTTAGATCTACAAAGCAAATTTTGATAACAGAATCCAAACAGAATACCATTTTTCTTTTTCCTTCCCTTCCAGATTTGCCCTTGTGGTCATGGCTCAAAATTCCCTCCCCCACTCCCTGACATATCACAGGTGCCAGAGATGCAGCTTTCAGGCTATCCATGCCTTGGTGTTTTAGGTGAGGTTTGTAAGCACTCCTTTGCTGGGGAGGGGAACAGCAGGAATAATTGTACTTAAAAGTGACTGTTTTCAAACTGGGTGAATTCTGGTATCATGAGAGGAAAAACATTGATCTAACTCTTCAGTCTGCATCTCTGTCATCTCGAGACTTTGGTAAATCTGAGAAAAATTCTTTCAAAATACGTAGGTTCAGACTACCTGCATTCCTGTTTCTATGAAAAGATTGCTATAACTAATGATTTGCCCAAAAGGTCACATTAACCCTGCTGTGCCATGTGTTGTTGTCATGGTGACACTGTTGTGGGTGTTGCTTGATCAGGAGGAAGGGGATGAGGCCTTCTGGAGGCAGCTCGAAGCAGCCTCAAAGTCACAGGAACTGGTTCTTGTTGGGGACTTTAACTACCCTGACTTCTGCTGGAGGAGCAACACAGCAAAACACAAATAGTCCAGGAGGTTCCTGGAAAGCATTGATGACAAATTCCTGTCACAGGTCGTCGAGGATCCCAGAAAGAATGGTTTGCTGCTCAACTTCATATTAACAAACAGGACAGGCCTTGTTGGAGATGTGAAAGTTGGGGGGACAGCCTTGGCTGAAATAACCGTGAGATTGTGGAGTTCAGTATCAGACAAGGAGGAAACAGGACAGCATGTAGAGATTGCAACCATGAACTTCAGGTGAGCTAACTCTATCCTCTTCAGGGATCTTCTTGGAAGAATTCCATGACAACAGGCCCTGCAGAGAAGAGGGATCCAAGAGAGTTGGATGATTGTTAAGGATCACTTCCTCCAGACCCATAAAAGATGCATCCCAATGAGGAAGAGATAGGGTAAAGGAAGAAGGAGACCTGTATGGATGAATAAAGATCTGTCGTTATTCAGGAGTTAGCAGGAAACACACAGAGGATGGAAGCAGGGTCAGGCTACTTGGAATGAATATAAAGAGGTTGTCAGAATAAGTAGAAATGAGACAAGGAAGGCCAATGCCCATCTGGAATTCAGTCTGGCCAAGCACATCAAGGACAAGAAGGAGGGCTTTCTCAAACACATGAGTAGCAAAAGGAAAAGTAATGATAATGTGGGCCCATTACTAAATGGAGGGGAGAACCCTGGTAAACAGAGAGTGCAGAGAAGGCAGAGTTACTAAATGCCTTTTTCGCATTGGTCTTCACTGGCAAGACCAGCCCTCAGGAATCTCTGACCCAAGAGATAAGGGTAAAGGAATGTTTGAAGAAAGACCTTTGTCAAAGAGGATTGGGTTAGAGAGCACCTAGGCAAAACTGAAATCCACAAGTCTGTGGTCCCTGACAGGATCCAACCATGAGTGCTGGTTGACACCCCCAGCGAGGTTGCTCACAATCATCTCTGAAAGGTTGTGGCAATCAAGAGAGATGCTTGAGGGCTGGAAGAAAGCAAATGTCTTCAAAAGGGGCAAAAATCACAACCCAGGGAAATACTGATCAATTAGCCTCACCTCAATCCCCAGAAATGTGATGGAGAGAGCAGTGGATATTGTCTACCTCAACTTCAAGACTTTTGACACTGTGTCTCACAACAGCCTCACAGGCAAACTCAGGAAGTGTGGACTGGGTGAGTGGACAGTGACGTAAACTGAGAACTGGCTGAACAGCAGATCCCAGAGGGTTGTAATTGGTGGCACAGGGTCTAGCCGGGAGCCTGTCACTGGTGGTGCCCCCCAAGGTTCAGTACTGGGCCCAGTATTGTTTAACTTTTCATCAATAACTTGGATGAAGGGGCAGAGGCCTCCTCAGCAAGTTCCGTGATGGGAGGAATGGCTGATACCCTAGAGTGCTGTGCAGCCCTTCAGAAGGACTTTGACAGGCTGAAGAGATGGGCAGAGAAGAACCATCTGAAATTCGACAAAGGCAAGTGCAGGGTCCTGCACCTGGGAAGGAAAATCCCGAGGCACCAGCACAGGCTGGGGGTGACCTGCTGGAAAACAGCTATGTGGAGAAGGACCTGGGGGTTCTGGTGGACAACAAGCTGTCTGTGAGCCAGCAGTGTGTCCTTGTGGCCAAGAGGGCCAGTGGTATCCTGGGGTGCATTAGGAAGAGCAGATGATTGAGGCAGGTGATCCTGCCCCTCTACTCAGACCTAGTGAGGCCACATCTGGAGTTTGTGTCCAGTTCTGGGCTCCTCAGTACAAGAGAGACATGGAGCTCCTGGAGCAGGTCCAGTGGAGAGCTACAAAGATGATGAGGGTCTTGGAGCATCTCTCTTATGCAGAAAGGCCTAGGGAGTTGAGCCTGTTCAGCCTTGAGAAGAGACAACTGAGAGGTGGCCTCATCCATGTCTGCAAGTATCTGAAGGGTGAGAGTCAAGGGGATGTTTCCAGGCTCTTTTTGGTGGCACCAAGCAATAGGACAAGAGGCAATGGGCAGAAACCGATGTACAGGAAATTCCACCTGAATATGAGGAAGAACTTCTTTACTGTCTGGGTGAGCGTGCAGTGTAACAGACTGCCAGAGAGGTTGTGGAGTCTCCCTCACTGGAGATATTCAAGAACTGTCAATGTGGTCACAAGCCAGAGTAATTTACTTCTCTTTGAAAACCTGTTCTATCCGAGTATCCTCAATCTCCCACTATGTGCTTATTTCCTAAATCATAGTCATTTCTTGTGGGTTCTCTCTGAACCATGTTTTACCCTTGAAACCCACTACAAAAAATTTATCTAACAACTCCAGTTTCCTCTCCTACAGGGGGTAAAAATAAGCACATGTTTTTGCTTTCACTGAGAAACGTGCTATGACTGACTGGTAGTAGGAAATCTCTATATTTTTCAGAGTTTGAAAGCTGATTCATAAATCACACTGATTTAAACAAAAGTGTCCATTGAGGTGCCTTCTAGAGTTCCCTCTGATTTATTTCCTGACATATTAATTGCTTCAGTGACTTGTATCTACCAAACCTGTCTCATTGCTGTTAATGATCTTTGTAGACTACAGGGGTTTGCTCTGAACAGCACTAAGTTTGTATGAGGTTGTCTTGAAGAAATCTCTTCTGAATACAGAGTGGAATTTCTATCCTAAACTAGGGAAGATTAAAAACAATTATTTTTTTTTCCCAGATAAAATACTCTTTCCACAACAGGAAATTAAATTCAACATTTCAGTTCCTTGTAAAACTTAAAAACAGTGGAATACCTTAAGTTGCATTCCACCAGCTAAGCAATAGCTGGATGGAAGACTTCTCAGGATGTGGTGGGAGTTGACCACACAGTGTCATCTTGCTTCAGTCAATACTATGAGTATTTGCTTACTGATATACAGTGATGCTCTTAAAACTTGAGGATCTTAAAAATCCCATTGTTCTCTACATAAGAATAATCTTTGAAAGAAAATAATGAAATTTGACCCTGGGAAATTAAAATTTCCATGGAATTTTTGCATGCTGAAAAAAATCTCTGAAGTCCCATTGTAAGCCCTTGTGTATTGTTGGATGTTAATGAAAATTCATCAGGTTCCTTCTCCGTAAGCAGCTGCATTTCAGTGGTGATGCACTGTGTGTTTGAGGGTTAGTAAAATATTTGGGAATTCTGTGTTACTTGCTTGGTTTTTGTTGTTGTAGCAGCTGTGAAGTTTCCAAGGTTTGCTAATAAAAACCCACACACACATAAGAATGAAAAGACTTGAAGAGTGAAGTAAAATAAAGGTAGTTCTTGTACAATGACTGGAGACCAATTACTTTAGTTTTTTTTCCTACATTTTCCCTAAATTTCTTTTCTCTTTTCTATGTTCTATTAAAAGATTCTATTCTGTTACTACCATATAACCTTTGAGAAAAGTTTGGTTGTCTGTTTACAACTACACCCTCACTTACCCCCAGACTCCATATGAATATACGTGTTATCCTGAACACAGGTTGTCTAACAAAGGTGCTATGTCTGTTCATATCATATGGAATTGTAATTCTGTATCTGCATCTTTTCAGGATGTTGTGATGTTAAAAAAAGAGAAAAAAGGTATGAAACACCTACTGTGGAACAGATACTGTAAAGAAGATGCTATGAATATTCATTTTAATTCTGAAATATTTTTATTGCCAATTTCCACCACTTTCATATGTTTTTCCAACAAATGTGATCTATTAAGAACAAAAAACCTATGGAAGTTGAATTTCATGGGTTCGTTCTGGGAAGGCTCACACTGAAGGAGATGTATTATCTATCATTCAGTACTGTACTCTGCAAAAAACTCCAGTGACTGCATTGTGAATATTCATGATATAAAATAAAAAACATCATGGTTGTCAAAATATGTCCCTAATTTCACACAGTCAAATAAATAAGGAGAATTAATTATAAATGCCTTGATTTTGCAAATATATGATAGATATTATAAATATGACAAAGAACAAGTTTGTGCAAGACCTCATTTTCAGATCAGCATCACATTCTATTCACATCAATAAGTTCTTGTCAGGGAAAGTAAATGTTTCACAAACTGGCTCAAACACTGGTTAATAAGTTATTTGAGAATCAATCTCTTTTATCCAGGTTAATACACATTATGTCCACATTTAACTCCACTACATTTGTTTGTGGGTTTATCATTTAATACTAAAAAAAGTAAAGTGGTAAAATGCGTTATCTGGAAAAACAAACAGACTGGAAGGAAAAAGAAAAATGCAATAGCTCTGGAAAGCTCATTTGACATTTATGAGTGATTTGAATTTGAGTATCTGAATTTGCCAGACCATAAAGGAAGAAAGTAGGAGGCTGCAAGTGCAGAAGTTTCCTGTGGTTCTTCTTTTGTAACAAGCCTCAGAGGAAGGAACTCTGTACTACAGCAGGCTTTGTAAAGCTGTTTAGTCGATGCCTACATCAGGACTGCATGGTGATGCAGCTTGGGAAAGCTTTCTGGGCATTAACTGTCCTTGCATTCCTATCTGTTTATACATCCACACCATAAGGACCATGTCCATTTACCTGCAGCTTCAAAAAAACAGGAAGGTTTTGGTACACTGTATGTTCAAATAAGTTTCAAGATCTTTTCTTGTTGGGGGCAGAGTTTGAGAGTCTTTTTCAGTAGCTGCTGTTGGAGGTAGCTATATATAGTGCATCCAAGCCAGCTTTGCACAAAGGAGTTCTCCATTACCTCAGTGTGGGTCACATCCAAACAGAGGGACTTCTTTTCAGTTTTGAGTACTATGGGACAAAAACCAACCCTACCCCACCATTTTTTTTACAAGGAGTTTTGATATCTTTTCATTTGAATAATATAATCCCAGGCAATAATACTTAGGACAAGGCAATCCAACGGACAGTTTTCTACAGAACACTGAAGTGCTGACTAAAATGTGAATTGTTCATGGTCTGTGGGCCATGAATCATTGCGTCCTTCATAAAAATAGAACTTGGAAACCTACATATCCTTAATACAATTGGTACATGTGAATAAGGACTGTGTGTAGGGTCAGAAGGCAGAAAGATACAGTTTTCAGAAAGAATGATTGGGTTCACAGAAGTTTTGTGGCTCAGGGAGTGGGGTGCTGTTTTATTCAAGAGCATCTGTACGCTCCTGTGGCAGTCGTAGACAAGGGAGAGCACTGCTTTTTGAAAGACATGAAAATATGCTTTTAGCCATTTGGGTGCTAGCAGTTTTCTGGAGGCAGAAAAATGTGAGAATAAATCCACTTTTCAAAGCTAGGGAAGCAACTTTAGGGAGGAGCTAGGCAGCTGAACAGGGCAGTTTTGAAGAGGGAGGAGATTATCTCCATGGAATTGTCAAGCTTGAGCTAGATGCTGAAGTGAATAAGTATGAAAGCATTAGTTTGCTGATAAAAACCCTGTTGTGTCTTTTGCTCCCTCTACTACAGCAAAAAAAGCATAGAAACCTGTCAGAGAGGATAGGTTGCTTCTGTCACATCTTAGTTATAAAGTTTAAAAAAACAGACACTGCTGGTTCTCAGCTAGCATAAGGAATGGGAATGGAAAGACTTGCGATAGCACAATGCTGCTTCTTGACTGTGCAATGTCAACTATTCAGAGGTTCCTGAGTGTCATAGGTTAGCAAGCATAGTCCCGGAAGGGACGTCCTTGCTAAGGGGTGCTTACAGTTTCCTCTGGGAACTGATAGAACCTATCAGCTGGCCAGTTTGAATATGGACAATTCTCTAAGCCACTTAAAGTTGTGATCACCTCTGTGATCCACATTTAAGAATAGACAAACTCCCCCTCCAAGCTCTCTCTTGTTTCCGGTGCTGGGACAAGTGGCTGCAGGCCCCGTGTGGGGGCCAGCGGGCCCGGCCAGGCCCTGCCTGGGCCAGGCCGGGCCGGGCCACGGCCATCCTGGAGCCATGGACCTGTTCCAGCCGTGGAACCCCCCCCCACTGCCTTGCCGTGGGCAGCCGGAGCGGCTCGGCTCTCCCCCCTCTCCACTGCGATAAGAAAAATACAACATTCCAGCTGCAAAGCTGCAAGGCCGAGGTGAGATTAACCCTTTTTATTGCTGTGAAGAGCTGAAAACCTGAGGGAAGAGAGAGAGGAGATGCTTAAAGCTGAAAGTCTGTTGTGAAGCTATGATATATCAGAGTATCCTGTTGTAATTTCATGAAGATATGGGGGGTGGAGTGTTCAACTCGTGAGCAAAAGCACCTGCGCTGAGATAGGCAGATGCTGACGCAGCTGTAATTTCATGAGAAGTTTGGACAGGGAGAGATGAACCAGATGAGGACTTTTGCTCCAAACGGGAAAGGAGAAAACCTCAGTCCGTAGAGATGCTCCCAGAGATAGTCCTAAAGATGAAGATGATGAAGACCCTTTGCTCCCAGGGAAGGAGAAGGGCCTCTGTTTTTGTTTCTGAACGGCTCAACCTTAAAATTGTACCCCAGAAAACTTCAAGAGTGGACCCTCGAAAGCAGTTGCAGGAAAAGCTGCAAGTCGGGGGAAAGGACTCACACGCAGGCAGAGAGACTCCTCTTCCTAAATGGACTGAACAATATTTGGAAGTGGGTGGCTGTCTCGTTGTGATAATGTTTTCATAGCATGAGCAAGAAGAGACTTCTCTTTCTAAATGGACTGAACAAGGTTATTATGGAAGTGGTAAACAGACTGAACATCTTAAGGGTTGTCTTTTCACATTGTCAGTGGGAGAAGGGAGGAAGGTGGGGGGAGGAGGAGAGTTCTGAAGGTGGTATAATTTTTTTTCCTTCTTCTTTTAGGTCTGTTAATAAACTTCTTTATATTCTTTCAAGTTTGGTGCCTGTTTTGCATTTCTCCTAACTCTTATCTCACAGCAGATAAACAGTAATGAGTATTTTGGACCAAACCACTACACTAAATTGGTGTTTCCGCCCGGTTACAAACCGAACCCGCGACACTGAGGTTGGTTTAACTTTTTCTAACAGATAAACTGCCCTAGTGGAGGATGAAAGGAAATAGTTATAGTTCATGACTGAGGACATGGGGGCGCTTTGGCAGGAAATAAAGAAGTGAGCTGCAGAGTTTTGAATTTGGAACAAATCCAGTTTCAGTGAAGTGATACCTGGAAGGCTGGTGATATTCATGCTTTATGCAATGTATTAATTCAAAGGAAACCACAGGCAGCCTGAGGCTGGAATAGGTGCTTTTAATGTAAGTAAATTAATTCATTTAATTAACAAATGTGAGGCTAAAACAATAGAGCTGAGAGGAGATGAAGACTTGATTATGAGGGTCAGCATAGTGTTAGGTCAGATAAAGCCCAACACAGATGGCTTTTTAGAGATTACTGGCTGAACAACTACTGATATGGGGAATTCAGTAGTACTTGAATTCGAATTCATATTGTTTTTCCATGGCCTTGAACATTCTTTTCTTGAACAATCAAAATTTGGCAGAGATTTTTGACAGCATTCATAGGTACCTGTTATGTTTCTTAATGACCTTACTAAAAAAGTGCTTCTACTACACCTATTAAAATTTTGCCTGATTATATCTCTCAGAAGAGTTTCTACATGACCAGGCACTGTCATGGCTTCTGTCACAGCAATTCTGATCCACTAGTTGTTCAAGTGAATGAAGAGACTGTAAATTTCATTTTACCAACATCTAGATTCATGTTGGTAATCCACATGGCTGATGAATCATAGATTAATTTTATGAGTAACCTATAGGACTTGCTAATAATACACTGGTGTAAAATAATTTTATGGGCATATAAGACCTAACTGAATCACATGTGTTTCAAATCTTCTGGTCCTGGAGGTGAGTGGTGCAGAATCTGCAGACAAAAGCAGATTCCAAAATATCCAAAATATCATTTCTTTTGAGTCTGTGGAGACAGTAGTGGGGATGTGATGTACTGGTGATGATTTTCCACGTCTAGTATTAAACAAGTCCATAAATAAACATGCCAGGAATTATTTTTTTCCCCATATTCTTTCTGGGTGACAGTAAGTGAAGCTTTTCTTCGTAACATATGAATGATTAATATTTTAGGCATATTCACCTTGCCCAGGATCTCACTTGCTTCTTTCCAATACCACTAGTACTTCAGGGGTTTGAACTGTAAGTCAAAAGCTTATGAAAAGAAGTTAATACGATTTTGTGATTTATGAGAGGTAGCAACAGGTTTTAAAACGCTCTTCAGAACGTAATTGGTCACCTGTGACCAGAGCAGACCTTTTCTAGGGATTATTTTTGTCCCTCACAGTCCTCTCATCTATTTTTGTCCTGTGCTTGCAAATGCTAGAGGCTGTGGAAAGCTGGTGTCTTCTGTCTTTAGAGAAATCTGTGGATGTCGTATTTGATTCAGAGACATCTGTGCTGCACCACTGATGACGTTAATTTACAAAGATGGTTAACACTGAGGGATATTGGTATATCTACTGATCATATGCATCTGGGGATTAAGAAAACAGGATGGACAGAAGCAGTTTTCCATTTCCACCAGCGTGACTCAGTCCTGAATATATGGGATTTTTGCTTCATAGCTCACCATCTGTGCTGATTGATGGGTCTGAAAGCAGTAAAAGCAGTTAAAAGCCAGCAAGAAATCTTCCAGCAGCTTCAAGAGCAAAAAGAGCAAAGGGTGTGGAACTACCATGTAACATTCTCCCCATTCAGGGTTAAACAACAGTCAAAAAGAAGCAACTACCCTTACCCTTTTCCTACTCTGTGCAGGGAGTTTTGTCTCCTGATCTTTTAACTTAGTTCTTATCAGTACGTCCTTTCACTGAATAAAACCCAAACCACAGACAAATATATATCAGATGTGGCAATATACTGAAATGGACAGATGAAAAAAATGCCATCTCTAGCTGCCCATATATCAGCATCTTTGTCATTCTGAGAAATAGAGGTGAAAAGTTTAAAAAAAAAATCAATGCATTTTAACTTTGCCATTCCTAGGATTATTCTTTCTGCCTTGCAGGGTAAACACATAAAGCAATGAACAGACAAGAAGCACTCCCAGCAAAAGAGGATTTACAGATCCTCAAACAATGCTGAGTGTGAGTGGGCAGATCATGACAAAACGTTCACACTTCTTCATCAAATCTGACTAGTTTGCCACTACATATTCATGCTATAAACTGTGAACTGGAGATCCTCTGTAGGAGAATAAACCGCATGAAATGACAGGAAGCAAAAGACAATTGCTTTTGCAGGTATGGAATAGGACAGGATTTGCTGGTTCCTGATTCTGTTTATTTAATTGAAAAAAAAAATCTTTAAGAATCAATTTCCGTAATGGAATCCTATTTTACTCAGAGAATTAGTTGCAACTATTCTGGACATACATTCAGTGAAATAATGCCTTTTATCTCTGCCCTTGTTAAAATGGAATAATTCTGCGTGTCTCAGTTCCAGATTGTGAAGCTTAAACTGTAGGTGTATTAAACTGGAATTGTGTGCACTAGTACCCACAGTGGTTGGTACTAGTTCAAGAATGGTGTATTTCATGATCTTTAGACAGAAGTGTCCTCAGAAAAGTATTTTTGTTAGAAGCAGAACTCGCTTCTTGTGCTGATAATAAACTAATTTACAGTCACAGTAGTGCAAAACTTTCAAGATTTCCCAGTGCAGCAAGTTTATGACTTCAAAGTGGAAAGCATATACATTTTATTAATAAATCACTGTTTAATATTTACATAGACAAATCTATCAAGATTTTTTCATGGAATTTACTGTTTTGCAGTAATCATGCAGAAAAATGCTGACTGTTTAAGAATAGTTATCGATTGTTATGATACAATACTGTGTAGACTGTCAGCCTGATACATTTAAGATATTTTTGTCAAGATAAATTTGAAACTCAAGAGGTGATTTTGAATGTGAATTTACCAACATAATGGATCAGACAGAAATTTAATCCTTTACTTATGTTAGTTTCTTAAAAGTCAGCACATGTTGGGCCCCAAGACAGGAAAGGAAGTTGAGCAGATGGTCCCCAAACTATCTGGAGCTGGGGCACTTGCCCTTTGAGGAGACCCTGCAGGAACTGGGCTTATTCAGCCTGGAGTAGAGATGGTTTTGATGGGGGCTCACCAACACCAGCAGCCTTCAACACTTGAAGGGAAGAGTCCCAGGAGTTGGAGGCTCTTCCCAGCAGTGTGTGGTGGGAGCAGATGAAACTAGTTGAAAGAAGAGAGGTCGAAACTGGGTATAAAGAGACCCTTTTTCCCATGGGACAGCTGAGCAGGGCTGTGGGTTGCCCTTGGAGGTTGCACTAGCTCCATCCTTGAAAGTTTCCAAATCCTGACAGTGCACAGCCTTGAGCAGCCTGGTCTGAGCTCAGAGCTGCTCCTGCCTAAATGGGAGGCTGTGCTGGAGACCTCCTGACTTCTCTTCCCACCTGGGTTTTCTTGTGTTGGCAACTGTCAGAAGCAGACTGCCCAACCATTAACAAGTGCAGGGCAATGAGCCAAACCACACATCCAGATCCTGCTGATACTAGGAGAGCCCAAGAGAAATTCTAACATCACCTAGATCAAAAGCAAAATTACCAATCATTTTTCCAAGACACCACCCCTGGTATTTGTCTTTAAATAAGAAGAAGGAATACTAGAGTTTGTCCATCACCTTCAGAGATGTCATGTTACACCAAGGGTGTCCAGTCCTGCATTGACCAGGAAGGCTGAGCCAGCTGGAATCTGCCTTCAGTTCCTAGCTAAGTACCTAAACATAGATGGATGGAGACCAGACATGAGAGTAAACCCAACATTGAATATTTGGGTGGGTTTTCTTTTTTTGTTTGTTTTGGGGTTTTTTGGTTTGGTTTGGTTTTGGGGGGGGGGTTTGGGTTTGGTTTTTGTTGGGTTTTTTTTTGTTTTGCTTTGTTTTGGTTTGGTTTGTGTTGGTTTTTTTTTGGGGGGGGGGGTTTTTTTTTTTTTTTGCAGGGGGGGGAGGGCTGAGGTTGGTGTTTATATGTACCTAGTTTAAGGTTGGGCACAGCTTACTTTTCCTGGGAAACAAATAGCTGTGACTGATACTCAATTTCAAGGTTAAGCATAGGCAATATATGCCCAAAGTGTGTGGCTGCCAGACAATGAGTACAATTAATATGATTTTACCTGCTGATTCACAGTTAGATATGATATTGTGTCCATGAAGAACTTCAGTCAGATTAGACTCATAGCTTCTTGCATTTATGTAGGCATGCAATGCATATATATATATTTATATTTGACTTGGATGTGTGTTTGATATCTTCTCTGCTTCTCACTTAGAGAACATTAAAGTACAGTGCATTTGAGATCCAAGTAGTGACATGAATTAAACTATTTATTGCTTTAAAGCACTAAGTGAAATGCTTCTGCGTTTGTCTTCCAGTTCTTTCCCTGACCTGTGCTGATATATCCCAGTCTCTGTCACCTCCTACACTTCTGTGCAGAGTCTTTGGGAAGGTTAATTAAAAGGCAAAGGCACTAGATCAATGAAACACAGGGTAAATTGCTGTAAACAAGTTGAGAATGGTAAATCTATGTATTAAGATTTTAACCTTTGGGAATTGCTCTGGGTAAGAGCTTCTTTTTTAAATTTCTCACCCTCAGCGATATCAGTTTCTTTAGGCCAATTAGAGATGTGTGGACTTTGCTACCCCCTTTTCAGTTACATTTGATTTAAAAGTTGTTGCACCAGAATGACTGAAATACAAATTTACTCTTTAATAAAAATCTGTTGCAGTAATGAAACATTTATTACATTCGTAGTTGCCTAGGGGTGGAAAACCCAAGCTGTGCTAAACCACAACAAGAGTATTATGTTATGAACCACTTATGAAAAAACCTCCAACAAATTTTGCATGGATTAGGTAAAAATCTATGGTCTGACGACAGCTACGGAAATACTTAGGGGTTCATAGCTAAGAAAACTTTATTTTTAACATCGTGCAGTGCAAAAATTACTTTACTCTGGAACTTTTACTTTACTCTGGAACTTCAAAAGGATCTCTCTTCTGTACCACCTTAGACACAAGGCTTTATTTAACTTTAGGTGTAATGAGAGTTATCAGTATCAACACTGTCTTTTAAGGAGGTAAATACTCTTTTAGGGATTTACTTAAAAAACAGGGATAAATATGAACTCAAAATACGTCACATTATAGTTAAAAAAACCCTAACAAAAAATGAAACAGAAACCCAAGCAAACATATCTACTTCTCAAGATGTCTCCATAATTAAAGCTAATTTTATCTTCTGGTCTCTATATTGCTATAACTGGATCTTTAGTCCACACCCCTGTTTACAGTTTTTTCTTGTCCTTTGTTCTGCCAACAAATTTTTGAGCAAAATTACAGGACTGGCATGTTTAAATCTCCCCATGAATAAAGACCAATTCCTGCTTAGAAAAGATATGTCTAGCTAAACAGCTATCAAGTGGTAAGGGTTTGGCTTGCCTCATCTGCGTTGTTGGCTCAGGATCTGCTTCTGCTCCTATCCACAGGCCACTCCCATGAACAAGGCAAGGAGACAGGAATACATTTGCATTTCTTTCTCTGCTCTCAGAAATGCTATCAGAGGTTAAAAATAATGAAAACATATAGCTTATTCCAAAAGCATACCATGAATATGATTTTAAACTTTACAATGTATGGATTTTCTCAGTGTAGTAGTTCTTCTACACGCAGGGGCAGGGTAACAGTATCCAAGTCCACTCCTATTTCTTTTCAAGGCCTGAAGACATTGCAGATATGGGTGAAAAATGAAGTGTGCTTAAGAGGATCTGAAAGTACTGACTGGTTCCAATATGATTTGAATTTGGGCCCTGCTATCTGGACTTCCAGAAAATTTCCAGAGAAAATTGTAATGATTAACCTTTTACCACTGGAGACAGAAAGCTGGCATCTGCCTAGCCTCAGTGTTTTGACTTCCATAAGAAATTACAATGGGATATTCATTCTGAGGGTCTGTGACATCCAGGTATTTAATAATTAAGCCCAAGTCTGTACGTGTAGAAGCAGCTCAAAATCAATACTTTGCAATTCAGCAGTCAGAGGTATGGCAATGAAAAGGATGAGGAGCCTGGGTGGGATGGATGAAAGAGGTCAGGTCCCAGTCCCAGGTCTGTGTAGCGCAGACAGCCCCACCATGGCATGGTGCCAAGGAGGTTACTGTAATCCCCTGTCATTGCACAACTTCTGGATGTGTGTAAATTTGATCCTGAGAAATGTAAACTTCATCATCATCATAATGACTAACCAAAGAGGAAGCCTCCCCTGGTAAATGTGTGCCTCAGATAAACAGAAAATAACTCACATATATGCATTGCCTTGGCTGCTGGAATTTGGCACCATTGCCAACAAGGAATTTTCACAAAATGTTGTAAAATATTTTTATCCTGTGGCTTGCATCAGTAAAGCTTTATTTTGCAATTTTTTAATCTCCTTTAAAATTGCAGTCTGCAGAGGCTCATGCATGTAGTTTCTTCCTCAGACCATGATTTCACCCTTTTTTTCTGTTAAAGAATCTGCAGTCATCCTCCTTTACAGGTCCCAAGGCATATTTTCAGCTGAAACACATTTTGTTCTGGGAGATAGGATGGGTCAGTTGTGGTACCATCACAGGTCAGCCTGACTGAGGGAGGACACCAGCTTGTCTGACATTTGTCCACTTCTGTCCCTCTGTGGGCTGTGATAGAGATCTGGCCCGCACAGTGATTTCATACTTTTCCAGGTCAGGAGGGTTAGGTTATTACTCAAATCTAAAGCAATGAAGTAAACAATTCCTGTTTTGCTGAAGTTAAATTTGAGTGGGAAGATGATGAGTATACCCAGAGCATGTGTTGCTTGACATGCTCTGGCTTCAGTGCTCAGCCATAAGATCCATGAATCACAGGCAGTGACAAAATGTGTCTCAGGGAACAAGTTAACTTTAAATAATTAGTCTCCCTTTTAAGGGCTTTGATCAACTGAAACCAGGAGGATTGGCTGCAGGAGATTAATGGGAAGGAAAGAATATGTATAGAAGTGTTAGAATAAATATATCTTTTCCTGTGTTACATAACTTCATAAGGCATTTGTCATTAAAGTTAAACAGGTCCCAGGAAGAGGACAGCACTTAATCCTGGCCTTTAAATGCCTTTTATTACTACACTGATGAAGGAAAAGGCAAACAACTGAGTTTTTCTCCTAGTATCTTCTGGAAAAGGCCCTCTTCATGTTTTTCTTGGTTATTTTTAATGGTACAGAGATCCTGCTTTTTACTGAGAGCCACACAAGTTTTTTAGAAGTACTAACACAAGGTACAAAGCCAAGTGATAGCTTTATATCACTCTAACTTCCATTCACAAAACCCATTTATAAAGTAGTTCAAAAGCCATTCGCTATCTTCCATGCACAAAATCCATTGATAAAGTAGTTCAAAAGCCATTTACAGTGAACTTGTAGTTGTGTCAGCAAGAAAGGAGCAAAGAGCTGTTCCATGGAAGGAGCTGGGGGACTCCTCTAGTTTCAAACAGCCTGTTTTCTACCACGGTTTGTAGGAAGGTGTACAATAAGCCAGGTAACCTGCAATGCTCTGGATTCAGAAGTGTCTGTTTTCAGCTGCAAAAGGTGGATTTTTATCTTGATTACCACAGTTCTCTACAAACCAGAGGCATTATCTGTGAATCTCTACTAAAGAAGCCTGATCATTATAGTAAAAATTGGCTTGAAATGCAGACCTTTATGCCTGCCCATCCAGACTAGGTCTGAGTCCAGACTGACATGCAAAAATAGACGAGTTCTTTGAAAGAATGCAATTTTACTGATCAATATATGGAACTTGAATTCATGTCTCTCCAGTTTGCTTACAATTTCCAGAATAAAAGAGAACAACCAAAACTTTAGTTGTACCAAATGTTGATCATTCTCCAGGGACATGCATACCTTCGCTTTGGAGGCCAGATACTGAATATTCAGATATGATTTTCTGTTGCTTCATTTGGGAGCTTGTAGGACCAGACTCTTTGGAAGAAGTAAAACAAAAGTCTGAGTTTATCACAGAGTCAGATAAACTGTGTTGTCTTCTTAAATGCCTTTCCACAATGCTAACTTTTGTTTATGCCCAGGGCTTGATGAACACAAAACAACACATCCTAAGCTTCCCTCCACTATGTTGGCAGAGAATAAACAGTACAACAAATTGTTTCTATAACTCAGAGTTTTTCTCAAGGGGAATTACTTTGTTTGTACTTGGATAAACACAAAAGTAAAATCTAGCACAACCAAATTTTAACAGAAACGGTGCAATGTAAGTGTATTGATACAGATATTTACCCCCAATCCCATTAATAAGTTAAATACCTTATGAAATATAGGAAGAAAACTACATTTTATCACCAAGATGTTAAACTATTCTAACAGATACAAAGAGATTTTAGTCTTTTCATTGTGGAAAAGAGGAAATGAGATTGGAGATCGCTTTATATATCCAAAAGTATCCAGTGTCACACAAACCAAAGATGGAAATATGTTACAGAGACTGCCTTCTGATACCACTGCCCCTGGGGGCACCCTGCATATTCAAAATACTAGCCAGAATGTTCATATTGGTTTTCCAGTTGCTGTGATTTATGTGCATATTTTTGTTCATTGCCCTTCTCCCTTAGGCTCCAAAGAGATCAAAACTTCAGCCAGAAAGGTACTGATCACAGAGGCTTGAGGCACTGTACAGTAAGAAACGTGATAGTTTTCATGATAAACTTTCAGTCAATGAGAGGGGAGTTATCCTTGCTGGTAGAAATCACCAGAGGAATGGAAAAATAAAGGGTCCACCCTGACCAGTGGAAAAATGTAGGTTTTGTCACCATCAAACCCACAAGCCAACACTGAGGGCAGTGCCATGGTTACCACTAGCAGAGACTGAAGGAGGACTTAAAGGAATCGCTGTGTGCATCCATACAGGGCACTTCCTTGCTGCCCTCCAGCATTAAAAAAATCCCTGGTAGAGACCTTGGCATACTCAGCACAACCAGCAAGGACGACCTTGGCAGACAGGTGGTCTCCTTTCATCTCATCTTAGAAGAGCTTGCTTTTTGCTTAACAGTCTTCTCTGCAGCCACACTCTGCCCATGCTGTGCCTGTTCCTATTTGTAGTGTCAAGAATAATGATTATAATGCCACTATTTTGCTATTTGCTTTCTACCTTCTTCTATTCCTCTATTTGCTGCCTACTTTCTAATTTCTGCTCTTATTTTTTGTTTCTTCCTTGTGCATATCAAACCAAAACAGTGCACAGGTGCTGACAGAGGTGGCAGAACTTTACCGAATGCTTTATGAGCAAAGGAGAGACACGGAAGCTTGTGAGCAGCCACATTTAACCTGCAGTCCTGTACACATCAACTGCTTTATAGCTTGGCTTGTAGGTGACCTCTGTGATGGAATCATAGGAGATTATAGGGTTGTTCTAATGTGATATCCACAAGTGCAGGAATACATCTGTATGTGCACAGAAAGTCTGAGACCAGGCTCAGCAGTGAATAATGTGGAGGACAAGGAGCAATAAATAACCTGGACTTGCTTTCAGATAGTTTTCAGACAGTTTTTCAGACCGCAGAGATGGAGTCTGTGGACTTAACTGCCAGGTGCAAACTGTAGCTGCCTTACCACTTAAAAAATAATTTAATTTTTAGTGTGAAACATTGTGTTACCTTTTAACTATAATAGGAGTTTAGCTCCCTCCTGGTTGCGGTAACAGGAACATGTAGCTGCTTTAGTCTCTAACTGAAAGCCTTGTTCTCTAGTTCTCTATATGACAGAGGAAATTCAAAACTCCTAAAGCTACAGCACAAAATGCCACAGACATGTGAACAAGATTATTATTGGTTTACCCCTAAACAGGATTACAAATGAGAATTCAGAACAAAGCAAGTAAAATTAGTGACCTTCTAAAGAGTACAAAGAGCAAAAGTAATCTTGCTTACAGTCACTGGCACTGAAATAGTTCACTCATGCCAGGGCCTAACTATGCTTGGCTGTTTGTTTTATATACACCTACACTGGTCTAAGAAAATTTGCAAACAGTGTGACAGAATGGAGGATTGCCTACTCTTGTAGTGTTCTATTGTAAATGAACTCACGGCAACTCTGTATTGCATTTCAGGATAGGAAGAGAGGAATGCCATGTGCAAGTGAAACTGTAGGCTTATTTGAATAAGCTGCATGTAATTATCCAGACTGGAAGGTGGCCAGGGCACTAAAGCTGACACTAAAACTAACCTTGTAGCATTCAGAACCCAGCATATTTGCAAACCCTTTGCTGCAGTTCCTTTTCTAAGTATCAGCATCCAACAGGAATGTATTCTCTATTATATTCTATTTTGATGGCAGCACATCCTCCTCCCAGTTATAGTCCCCTGATCTGCTTTTGCTGACTGTCTCTGATACCTTTAATTTTTTTTCTGTTAGGGAAATGGAAGAATACAAACAATAACTTACTCCTTCCTTTCCAGCAGCACAGACATGTTTAAGTGGCAGTGGAAAATTACTCCCCAGAGTCTCTTCTCAAGTCCAGTCAACATAGGTCTTAAAATGGTGAGAGTCATGCACTCCAGGGTGAAGGTCATGCACGTCAGGATGAGGGTCATGCACATCATGAGCACTTTACAAACAAAGATACTCTCTACTGAGTTCCAGGGCATACAAACTATCCTTGAAATCACAACCATTAGCAAGCCTGCCCAACTTTGCTTATTTTTAATTTATCTGGTAAGCTGCCATCAAAAGCAACATTCTCTCTTTCCTCATTCCTCAGGCAGTATAAAGAAGGAAGCTCAACAAGCCAATACATGGAGTAGCTGGGAGGGAGAGGTCATTCAGTGTCTTCTGGGGTGGGAGTGGGAGCCAGTGCAGCTGTAGGGTTTAGAATCATAGAATCATCAAGGTTGGAAGAGACCTTTAAGGTCATCAAGTCCAACTGTGTTTGTTTTAGAATGGTGAGAAATGGGTGTGAGGTGCAAGAAAGAGGCCATGTAGGCCTGTTGGCAGAACTCAGTTTACAGGAACAAAAGATTTTATGAAGCATGACTTATGAACTCTACCACCTGGGATTCAGTAAGGGATGCTTAGTTCAATACCATGCTTCCAGATACTACATCAGCCTTTGGAACTGGAACCAAACAGTGGGGCTTTTAATAATAAAAATATTTCTTTTGTGAGCTACTTAGTTACTTGGCTATGCATTACCCCATAGTGACAAGGGTTTGGGCCCTGATGATTACATTTTCAAGAGGAAGAGGGCAAATTTATGCAGTTTTTAATCTTATCTATGTGGGAGGGGAGAATGAGCCTGTTGTTGGCTGGCTCCAAGTTAGAGGAGCCAGCACCTAAATAGGAAGCAAAATCCCAAAAAACCAGATCTAACAACAGAGAGGAACACAGACCCCGTTGTTTTCCCAAGCACATTTCTAGGGCAGGTAAAACATAGTTATGCCTCATGATTTAAATCTGTGGCATGGAATGACTGCATGCTTTGTTGCTTGCAGTTAGCTAACTTATGGACACCACATGATTTTCTGTCAGGCTTCATTTTTATGATAGAACAGAATAGTAATTTTTTTTCCCATTTTTTTATTCATTTGTTTCCATTTTCCTGGGCATTTTCACAAAGCTGTGCTTTGGACGCTTTATTTGTGCAGCATTGAAATTGTTGACATCTTTAATGAGCTCAGCCATAGAATAGAATAATTTTGTATTTTATAAATATTAGTGAGGAGGCTCACTAGGCAGTGCCAGAACATTTTTGAAGGCTAACTGTCCCAGAGCTGCCTACTGATGTTTATTTAACTAACTACTCCATCACTGAGATTTGGTCTTGCCTTGTTTAACAATATAAGCATCTTAAAGACAAATTATTGAACAACAAGGCCTTCTATCATTATTACTTCTACTGAAGGGTCTTCCAAACATTCATGTTCTAATGCTTCTATGCCAAAGCATTTTTGTATTATCTCCTTCTTCTGGGGCTGAGACTTTTGCGAAAAAGATTGAATTAAATGTTACATTCTTTGTGACAGAACTGCTCATATTTTCTGCATCTCCACATTTTTTAATTTTTCTCAATGTATGCTCTGTTCATCTCTATGTGGCTTCTCTATTAAACTAAAAGTTTGGAAAGCTGGAAGGGAAAGAAGTGTTGGGTAAGCTCCTTTAGCAGTAATTTGATCTAAATGTCTAGTGACTTCCACTCAGAGGCATAATTTCAACAGCATAATAATGAAAAAATAAATTAATATAGCTTCTTAGCATTAGCCAATGGAGTAGCTTGGTCCCATTGATCCCAGCACTGTTGAAAATAGAATTTATCAGTTTTTCTTTTTAAGGTTCAGTCTCGGCCTTTATGAGTTTCTCTGTAGGCAGATACTCACACTATACTCCTGACGTTCAAAGTCAGTGTCAGGAACTGGCTTACGAGATTAAAAAAGGTTCAACTTTGTAGAATACCCATGGGGCTAAAAGCTTGTTGTTTTAGGAAAACACTTTTCTGTCTTTTCCAACACCAAAAAGCACTTAAAAACTCTAATGTAACTTCATAGAAATTAATTAAATATTAACATATTAATATTATGCGTTTATGTTCAGATCAAAATGAACACTATCCAAATAACATTTGAGACATTACTTTGACTATGAGACAACTGTAAAATAAAACAGATGGCAAGGGCTAGATAAAATGAATGGTAATCAAAATGGTATTAAGTAGTTTGCAAATGGGACAATAGTTTTGATTAACATCAGCAGGAATTACAGAGATAATGGGAAGGTCTACATAGTTCTGAAATGGATTTCATTGTTCCAGACTGCAATAAGCTGCTGTGACAGAAACAGAGCTCACACCATTTCGTCGGATCAGCTTTCTACATTGACTTCAGCTAGTGCGTTTTCCTCTATGGAGAGCACGGGTCATCATGAAAAATGTAATATGAAAATTCAAACCTTATTGAAAATTACTTTTCAACATTTCATTTTTATTGGTTATGGAAGGGACAGCTAATAACAGTAGCCTAATATAGGAGACTTGTACTTATTTAGGAACTGGTAAGTATCTTTGAAAAGAGATAAAAGGATTTTTTAGGCTATTGCAGAGAATAATAAAGGTTAAAAGGGGGATAATGTGAAAATACACTGAACATTTCAAAGCATACAGATGGTGATGCAGTGTATAATTTTATTTTGTAAGAGGAGGTTTTTTCATGTATCTTGCCATGTGTTTATTAAAAGTACTCAAATTCAATTTCTAATGGATCCTTTAAATTTTTCATAAAGCAGGGTGATCTCCTTAGTAGTAAGGAGCATATGGGCAGCATGACACAGTTCATCAGATGTCAGAACGGGCTTTACTTACAGGGTGGATCTCATCTATGTCTGGGTATAAAGTTGCACCCTGGGACCACATTGTAAAGGCAGACTTACTAATTCAGATATCAAAATTATGAACAAAATATTTACAGTTGAATTAAGGTCAGAAGTGTGAAAAAAATGAACCCCTGCTGAATTAATTTTTAAATGTACAGAGTAGGATACAGTGTTTGAGTTCTCAAGGTCAAAATATGAGCCTTAGATCTGAAATGTTGTGCCTTTCTCTTGTTTACCTCATAACAAAAAGTGAACTATAACTTCTCCCTTTTATGATTTTCCCTCTTTCCCTTCACACAAGGACGATGGATATTACAACCCTAAAAAACTATAAGATAGCATAGAGTAAACTTTACCCTTTAGCCACAGCTGTTGAACTCATTAGTTCCATGAGACCACAGAAATCCAGCAGAACAAAGAATTTGTCTCAGGGGATTTAATTGAAGGGTCTAAGAATGTCTGATTTAGCTTTCAGAGAAATCAATGTGAACTTATACAGTGATTTTGGAGAAAACTGGATCAGATCCGACAGTAAGAGTATTCTGAGTTAAAACTGAAATTTATCCCATTTAGTCTTATGTGCTATTTCAGCTCCCTTATTAGTCAGAAACGGACAGAGTGAGAAACTACAGAACAATGACTGGCTCAATATTGCTTGATCTGTGTTTTCCCGCAGCTATTCCTGTATACCCTATTATTCCAAAGTGAAGCACATAAATACATACAATCCACTGTGTGCACAGTTGCTTCTTATAAGTATAAACCAGTACCTAATAGGAACAGTATAGGTAAGCGGATTTTAAAACTTTGTTTTAATATTCTAATAATTTTAAAACTTTGTTTTAATATTCTAATATTAAAACATGGTATTTTAAAACTTTGTTTTAATATTCTAATAATTTTATTTAAAATAATCATTATTGTAAGTTGAAAGAAAAATTAACATGGCTGAAATTAATTTCCTGACTTTTAGTGATGTTGATTTTAATGTATCTAGTTGCAAACCAGTGGTTTCTAAAGACAAACATCTGACAAAGACCTTTAGTTCCTTTTCAGGTACCAAATTTCAGTTACTCTGAATGAAGAAAGCTGATGGCATACAAAAGCTATACCAATTAACTTCACAAATATTCAGCATTAATTCTATACTGTGGGTATGCAATTCCTTTCCCTCAACCTTACACACGTTTTTCTTCGTGTTTTCTGTTCTAACAGTGCATACAACCTGTCGTTCAAATATCTTTTAAAAAGAAATATTAGTACTGGCAGTCAATGTGATGTAGATGTACCTTGGCAGAAGACAAGTATCTTGCTTTAAAAGGTACCTGCCCTCGAGCACTTAAGAAGAATGTCAAACCCTAAAGTAGGTCAGCCTTGTAATCCTGAGCAGTCTTCTTGTGACAAGAGCAGTGTAAACACCGTTCTGAGTGTTTCTGTGCAGTTACCACCCTCATGTTTGCCATACGTCTCTTGGCCTACTTTTATAAATTCTTTGTTCCTGTTGTTTGGCACCCAAAGCTTTTATTCATGGAGACTGAAAAGTTAGAATGAACTCAGAGCTGGCAGGTGTGTGTCAACTCAGGCCACAAAAGCTGCAGGAAGGCTGTTCTCTGGGTCATAGCCAGCACAGTTTATCCTCATCCAAGAAGCTGTATCTCTTTCATTCCTAGAAGAACTTCACCCAGAAGTGAAATCCACTCAGGATTCCTCACAGGTTTTCTGCCTTCACAAGAGATGTCTTGTGACATCTTACTTTAAAACAGCCCAGAGGAAGGCTGGTTCTTTGAGAGGCTGAACACAGTCTCTGGTGGTGGAGGTGGCTGGTGGGTGACAGCAGTTGTGAGCCTGGTGAATAGCTGAGCCCAGAGCAAGATGCAAGTGTTGGGACAGGAATGAGGACTGATAGATGACATGTTTCCTTCCTTTTGCCTTCATGGGATACTTCCATTCTAGGAAATGGAATATGTCAATTTTTCTGGGACAAAGTCACTAAGGAATGATTATAAGTATTCCAGTTTTATCAGGGTATATGCAGTTATCTTGGCCAGGTGTTTAAGCAGGACTCAGGTGTCCTGCTTAATGCAATGCTGTTGCATTGCTGTGGCAGGGCCAAACAACCTGGCTGAATGTAATTGAAAAGCAGCAAGGTCGTAAACAAGGAAGTATGCTTTATTTTAAGACAATGGGAAAACCATTCCTCTTAGAATAGCAAGTATTTTTCTTTGAAGTGTATGTATCTCAAATAAACAGCTCAGTGTCATATGCCACAATGTGTTCTTTAAAATGGTTCTTATGATCTGGTGTACTACATTTCAACACGTATTTGGGATCTTAATTTGGTTTTTTTTCATGTGTACAACTGACATTTATTCAAAATAAATATTCATAAGACAATTAGTACTAAGTAGACTCCTGCAATCTATTTAAGTATGTTTGCACTGAAAATATTTTAGAGAGAAAAACATTCCTTTGCTTGGAACACAACTGATTTAAACAAATGTCAACTGAATTAATTTAAGAAGGTGATGTCTAGATATAACAAACCTTTTGTTGGCCATTGGATTATGGTGCTCTGTAATTCTGCTTTCCAGAGTGTATTTTCATTTGCTATCAGGAATTCCCATTTTGTCTTTGAAAAAGGACACACCATCACAGCACACAATGACATGGATGAAAAAAATAAACTGGTAATAAGCTTGAGAGTAAACACAGTTAATATTTAACAAGAAATTTCCCATTACTCCCATTACTAAACTCCTTAGTACTTAGCTTAATTATGTCACTGGAATGCATGCTTAACATTACCCATAAGAGTTAATGAGCTGATTCTTCCAGTCATCAGCTTCAATTAACCAGTAATCAAATCAGGCTGACCTCTAGATTTTAGGGACTGACCAATAAAGCAGACAGCAGGTAGTCATGAACTCTGCAGCACTACTTCGACACTCATTAATATTAGACTTGTGAATTAACAAGCCACCTGCCAGTACAAAGTTAATCTAGATCAGGAATAAATCCATAATCAAATTTCTGTCAAAGTAACCAGAGCTCAAAATATGGTGTTTTGTCACCTTTTTGTTGGCTGCACATTGATAAATAGTATTAAACAGGCATAAGCTCTGATAGAAAGAAATTAAGCTTTTACTTTGTTTTTGTGTGCAATTATTTTAAATCATGCTTGAACCAGGCTATGAATTTTTTCTTGTTCAATTCTTAACCATGTCATTTTTCACTCCAAAGGCCACCAAAGTAACTGTTTCCCCAGAAGGCATGAGATTAAATAGGCTAGTTTTAGTTTGTAAGGACAGGGAAGGAACTGGAAGGGACATTTTGTGCCTCAATGAGTTCATGCTGCTGCACATGTCAAAATGAGCAGACATCAGAATGATTCAAGTGGAAACCCAAGACCAGTGTAGTGAATTCTGCCCAGCAAGCCCAGCCAATGCATTTCTCTGACATGTGGATGATGGCAAGGCAGCAGCTAAGCAGTCTGAGGGTGGGATCACTATGTAGGATGTTTTCATTGCTGTGATAGTGAATTGCAGTGCATCAATTGCAAATGAAGGACTCCATCAGGAAACAGAACAGATGGTTGGGAATGGTCAGCCAAAGTATGGTGTGGAGTAGCTGGCTGCCTTCTCATGTAAAGACTTTTGACAAAGGTATTATTCCATCCAGAAAAATCCATTTAAATGGTCTCTTATTTCAATGGGGATTTGGCCGTTTCACAGGTAGCTGGTGTGCACAATTTTATATTCAGTAACTGCAGAGATTGGAAAGGCAGATATATTTAAATTTTGAATTGTAGATTTCCATTTTAAAAACAGACAAAGAATGACCCCAAACCTGCAAGCTGTTCATTGCTTCATTTTTTATTAGTCACTGGAATCAGAGGCAAAATTTACAAGACAAAATAAGCTGTCAAACCTGTTCTTAGAAATAGTGTTTCTTCATTTTCGCTTTCTATGTGCAGCTCCCTAGAAAGCTGGCTGCAATGGATGTACAACACATGGTTCAAACAGCTTTCAGAAAGCTACCTTTTAAGAAGCTTTCAGAAAGAAGATTTCTGTCAGCTATTGTATAGTACCTTCTCTGTATACATATGTTGATATAATTCTACCAGTTATGGCAGTTCTTCATGGACTTGTACTCTGAACAATAACATTCTTCAAATTTGCTTTCTTCAAATTTCAGTTACAGAGAGAGAACTAACATCTGTACCACCACACCTAAGACTAATTCTGGATATAGTAATGTCATGCCATAATAATAATCATTACAAAATTTTCATAATGAATTTCTATTCCTCAAAAAATTGATCAAACTGGAAATAGGTTCCACACTTCATCTATCAGCATCAGGTAAATAACCAATCCTTTCCTGACTGGCATAATGAATAAGGAAATGCAGGCTCAGAAGGCTATGCTTGTGTTGCTCTGGGAAGAGTTCCACACCAGTGTGCTGCCTGTCCTATTAAATTGTTTGTTCTCTCCCAGACTCCCTTCGCATTTCATTAACAAACTCTCCCCAAAACAGATTTACTAGAGAAGCTGTTACTTCAGTGAAGGGTGGATTTCATTGCTTGATGCTGTTGGAAGTCAGACATCAGCACCTCTCCTAGAGCACTGTAAGGTGGTTGCATTCCTAAGATACCAGCTCAGATATTAGTGCAGAGAGATTCTTGTTTCAGCTTTTATTTAAAGCTGAAATATTTTGGGTTTCTAATTCCAGTACTTCAAAGTTCTCATATTTAATAATTAATATTTAAAATAACTATCTAAACTGTCTACTGGAAATTTCATTTATTTCTTCCTCAACCAGCACTTGGAACTATTGATGCCATCCATTCTATAAACAACTTTTTACATATATAAGAGATCCCACGCCATATATTTTCCTAGGCCAAGCAAGTCTCGTTTTTCCAACTGTTCTTCACATTTTATGTTTTCATTAATTTTCTCTGAGCTCTTTTCCATTTATTCCACTCAGACATTTTCAAAGTGTGGTAGATAAAAGCCAACGTGATTTTTAAGTGAAGAGCTTGGCCTCAACAATGTCAAACAGGCTGCAGTAATTTTCCCTCAGATATAACACACAACACTAACTAATTAACTAAGAGCTAAAATTAGCCTTTGTTGTTAGTTTGTCTTGAAAATCATAATAGTACTGGCTCAAGTTCAATTGAAGAGCACAAAGGATTAGTTTGATAAGTTTTGTTCTTGACATCCATAGTGCTTGCTGCTTAGCATTACCCCTTCCACTGAGAGCCTGCAAGTGTGCCATTTAGCAATTTGTTATAGATTCCTCCCTGGAACATTTTTTCTCTTCTTTTAAAAAATAGTTGATATACTTGTCCTTCATGTTCCCCTTGATGTTAGCCTTCATTTTTAGTGGTACAGGCACTGTGGTGACTAGTTCCTGAAGTATTTTGCATGAAGTTTGTTGGTTGCTACTGATTTGTGTATATCTTGTTATTAAATAAATGGTTTTTAGTAAGTCATCTGTGGCCAAAACCAAGGAAACATGGCAACCATTATTGAAAACATACCAATTACAACTCCAAAGCAATAGAAACAGCTTTTGAACATGTTTTTTGTTTTATGAAAAACATCAAGCAATATCTTCAGCATTTTCAAAAGAATCTGGTGAATTTGAGGGTTCACTGCGTAGCATTCAAGTGAGATCCATCACAGGGAATTTAAACACCATATAAAGTAAGAGGGAGAGAGCACACACTATTTAGAAAAATCACAAGTAGGCAATTAGGTAATTCAAAACTTTAATAATCTTAAGCTCTGTGTGTAAAAGTAAACATTGGAGGGAACAATTCCAGGCACTTGGTTTTGTATACTTGGTATGTTTCAGTCAGTCCAACTTATAATGTCCCAGAGTCCTTCTGGTGACAGTTCAGGAATTGGCATAGGCCAAAAGCATTTTTAATTGGCAATTGACATGAAGCTACGCTACTTCTTGACTGAGGGTATGACTAAAGCTATTCTATGCCAGCACTAAAGATCAATTAATGCATCCTTAGCTTGCAAGAAGTTAAGACATGAATTCAAACTTCTCCAAGGTTCTGTTCAGGCTTGAGGAGTTTCGCTGCATTCTAATGCAGGACTTGAGGACACGCTCTCCACCCAGTTAGCTAAATCCACAGCAAAGAACCACTGTGTCTCCAGAGTTTGTGTGCATATGTAAAGTGTACATACACACAGAGAGATTAATATACAGACAGAAAGTACAAATAAAACTTGTTTAATGCAAAACATTCAAGGTATGTTTTGCTATGTGTGTCTGGCAATACTTTTCACCAAGGATAACTTCTGTTCAAGGAAATTCCTTTAAACTTGGCTAGGAAAGGAAACATCATGAAACTTTGATGACACCTGGACCTGCAACACAAGATCCCTTATGATTTTTATGGCAGTAGGAGCAAACAAGGACATTGAAACCTCAAGTAAACTTAACAGATTTGTTTTCTGTTGGTTTTGGTTTGGTTTTTTCTGCACAAAAACATAGCAAATGTGTAGGAAAAATGCAAGAAAAAATGTTGTTATGATCAAGCTCTGTTTTAAAATCATTAGAAACACAGAAAACCTGTAAATGGTATGTTTAATATCTGAAGATGAAGACCTTAGCTTGAAAAAAATCTTACTGTTTTTAGATAGTGAGTTCTCCTTGAGGATGCATAATGGAGGTTATATCCCTGGGATCCCTTTGTTATTATTAGAGAAGGTTATTATTTATCAGAGGAGTTTCATACACACATAAACACACATAAACACACACACACAGAGTTAAATTCTCCAGGATTCCTACAATAGAAGTTTGAACTCCACTTAAGTAAACTGTGGAACATCAAACACCCCTTTCCTCACATACCTAGGACCTGTCACAGACTTTTCTGCATGTGCTCAAGTAAAGAGAGGACTCTGACAGATTGATCTGAAGGGGTCTGCACCTGACCCGGACCAGAGAAAAAGCTTGGGTAAACTGTGGAATCCCTCCTTCCCTGACCTGTGCGGTGAGTCCCTCAGGGAGTGATATATGCAGGACAAGAAAAGAAGGGAGTCCTCTGAAATAGTAAAATACCAAATATTTCAGAGCTTCAGTAATCAGAACTCTTTGGATTCAATCATGAAAACTCAGGTTCCAATTACACACCATGAAGAATTGTGAATAAGGGGAAGGTAAGGTGATGAATCTGTGATTACATTCCTAGAAAGGATATGTTAAATATCATAGGCTGTTCAATTTACATATGAGTGCAAGGTCAAAATATTGGAAGCTGGTGCTAGGCTGTAAATCAAGCAGAAAACCCAAAATGATGGGATTAAATGGGAAAACAATAAAAAACATCAAAAATGTGGTTGGTTCTCCCTCTGTGCAATTTTAAAATCTAATTGAATAGATTTTAAAAGATATGCTCTGAGTCAAACAGGAACAAGCTAACTTACCCATCTGCAAGAAAAACATCTAGTCCTAACTGGAGACTGGGAGTCCCTCTATAATCTCCAGAGAGAGGCTGGAGTCCTTAGAGGATAGTTTAGCCTGTCTTTCTCCACAGATATTGTGAAGATGAAACCTGTATTTCATGCTAGTATTATTTGAAACAAAGGTTAGAAAACCACTTTTTAATCCAGAAATGGAATACTTTTTCCATTTGAAAACCAAGAAATGTTTTAGTACAACAAGGATATGTAAACTCATATGATGTTTATAAACCTTCTTCAGAATCTACATCCTTCCAGGTCTCACAGTCCCATAACTTTCTTTTTTTTCAGGCAACTATTTCATATCATAGTGAAAACAAAGGAAAAAAGAAATACCAAAACTCTGAAATGGCTACATTTGCAACACATTGCAATTCAGAATGACCCAGAAGACCTTGCAACAGGATATGTTTCTCACCCAAAAACATATCAAACATATTCCAATACGGTTTTGTTAGGCATCTGAATCACTACACAGTGTTTCTAACCATGGGAGTTCATGTTGTCTCCAACGTGAGCTATATTAGTATACTAGCTCTTTATGCTAGTAAACTAATCTTAAAAAAAAGGTACTGTGATTTTTTCTCAGTATGGTTAAAACATGATTACAATTGCAATAATATTTTTTATATATTCTAAGCTTCACTGGTTTGCTGTCACCATACAAATCAGAGGTATTTTTGAGCATCACTGGCACCCTAGGATTCTGTGCATGGTGTGTAATCCCGGTGAATTGCTCACTTTGAGAGTTGCAGACTCTTCCTGGCTAGTAGTCAAGCAGACATCAGATAGACCAGTCAGGCACCGAGACAGCAGGGAGGCCTTGAATACTTGATCCCAAACAATTAGAGGAAAGCAGTAGCTGAAAATGTAGAATTAGACTCTTTGAATTAAAGGATAACTTTTCTAGTGAGAGATACAATTCTACCTTTGGATTGGTTAGAGGTTTTTTATGTGTCAGGACAGTCTAGACTCAGAATTTAATTAAAAGATATGGGGCTTCCCATCAGTTTAAGGGTCAGGACTTAATCTGATTGCAGGATCAATGGTATAGTTTGCATGAGTCTCTGAAATCCAAGCAAAATTTACTGTAAGTTATTGAATCAGAAAAGAGTCTATGTCAAATAAAAACGTCAACTGACTGGATAAACAAAGTTTTCAAAGTTGTTGCGTTATTTGAACAATTCCCTATTTGCTCATTCTATGTTCCTATTGGCCTAATTTAAGCTTGATGTGGAATAGTACTGAAAAAATTGAACTTTTTAGATTTTAGAGTCTAAGATTTTTTTTTGTGCCTGTGGACATCTTATGTCAATTATGACTGGGGGTTGTCCACAATTCTTCTTGATTCTGAAGGACAAAGGGGAGTCATGTCTGAAGGATTTCTAAAAAGACATTTATCATATCATCCTTCAGAGTATCTGAGATCTTTGGAAGAACTATAATTAATATTCCATGCCATTCACATGATCAGTTCTCTGTACCACTGTAAAAATCACCATGATTGCAGGAAAATCTTATAGTTTCTCCACTTACAGGGAGAGAATGCCATGGAAACAGTTTTGTTTTTTCTTTCATTTTTTAATTTTTATCAATAGCACTAAAAGAAATATAAGAATGTGCAATATGCTGGTGATTGATACTCAGAATGGAAAAATACAGATAGTTCAACTGATGTTCATTGTGTTGCCAGAAAGTGAAGAGTTATTCACTCTGAATAACTGAATTCTGCTAAAATGCTCTGAAACTCATAGACTGGCTGAATCCTGAGAAATATCAAAGGGAAGGTTTAAATAGAAAGCAGTATAAAGATCTGTAAAATTAGGTCTGCTTTGCCTATATAATAAATATTCTGAAGAAGGCTGAAAAAGTTAAATATAATGTAGGCACCAAAAGGAGAAGAATGACCTACTAAACTGTAATAATACGTGCACTGTTGTGTTTTTCTATCTAAAAGTTTCCAGCAAATGCAATAGCAGAACTAGCATCTCCTTTATGATTTGTATGGATTTTTGATAAACTGTAATGAGTTAATAAAAACTAAGACACAATGTAATTAATAGCAGCAATAACAATAGTGCTTAGTTGCAATGTAGCATTTTTTCCTGAGAGATTTCCTTTTTAATTAAAGTAGCCATGATACTAAATGGGCTCAGTAGAAGTAATCTTATAGTAAAATCTTATTCTGATGTAGATTACTGTCAAATTAAATCTTGACCATTAATCCTTAGGAAGCAGACAATAAATTGCATTGATTCTTTCAACCTAATTTTAATTTTTCAAAAGCATGAAGCAAGTGGTACAGAAATAGCTTTGTTAATCAATAAGCTGTGTTTAAAGGGCAGTCCCAGATCCTAATAACTGATTACCCCAAATTGTACTGCTATTCTTTCTCTGTGAAAAGCAAGGTAACTGCTTAGATCTACATCCTCTGAGTGCAAAAAAGGATTTTGTCCCACCGACTACAATATTAGTTTCATTACAACAAACTGAACATTCTGAGTACCAGCCCCAAGCTATATATTTATGCATGAATCACAGGATCATAGAGTGATTTGGGTCAGAAGGGGTCTTCAAAGACCACCTAGTCCTCTGGCATCCACAAGGCTATCCTCCACTATATTAGATTGCTCAAAGCCCCATACAACCTGACCTTGAACACTGCCTTGAACAGAGTCTTTAAATTCAGGGGCTTATATAGGGCTACACTTAATTTCTCCATTAATGCCACAAAAGAAGTTTCTTTTCTCCTTCCTTGTTACTTGAATAGCACAATCATAGATCACTTCCCCACACATCACACTTTAACTGAAACACAGACTAGGGGTAAAGAAAAGTACAAAAGGCTAGAAAATTATTATGACTGAGGTAGCTTATGCCAAAGAACGACTTATTTACACATCTGCCACTGTTTCTAATCTATTTTTAGGCCACATATTTCTTCAGAAAGGAATATAGGGCAGAATTTGGCCATCTGGTCTTTCTTCAGATGCATTACTCAGCTTATCAACTACACTGCTGGGCATGATAATTCCTGATGAGCAGAGCTAGCATCCAAACAAGCAATGTCACCAAAAAACACTTGAACCTGGAGACCTCAAGATAGGCTATAATATTTCCATTTAGCTTGTTTTATAGTAACATGTAAGTTTCTTAAATTCTACAATGTCTGTAATACCTCATGCTAATATATTAATGTTCTCAAAGTATATTTCTTTGTGTCTTCATTTGTTTTACACAAGATTAGAGAGGTGAAACAACGGTCATCCAAAGACTAGCTAGAGACAGATTGCAAAGTATCCAGAAGATCACCTGTTGCTCTGTCTACTAAGCTGACACATTTTTTCACTGACCCTAGAAATTATATTCATATTTGTGTATCAAATCTGTATTCCTTTTCTGTGGATAAGCAAAACACAGCTGGAAAAAGTATGACTTTGCTCTAGAGACCTCATGTCCCAAATAGGACAGCAGCTGCCTCAATGCTGGCTAGCCAAACTTATCAAACCTACCTTTTGCCTCTCTGAGTTTTTCCTTTCAAGTAAATGAGAATTAGATTGCCAAAGAATCTCCTGCTGATATTTTACCTGGCCTCATTAGTTTCTAGAGACCATTTTGTCTTTTCCACTTGTGTTCAATTAGATGCCCTAAAATGTTAAATACACTGGTGAAAATACATAGGGATGAACACTTTAGGACTGCCTAGAATAAGTCTTACGGATGTAATCGATAAAGCAGGACTGGCTATCAGAGTACACAGAGGGTTTTACTTCTGGGATGTGCTCAAACAACAGGTGCTTCCCAATACAGTCTTTGAACAAGTTATCCAGTAGGTAAACCAGACTATGGACATTCAGCAGTGTTTGCTCTTTGATATAAATGCTTTTACTACAGCTAAACCAATGCTTTTACTACAGCTAAACCTGTTCTCCACATTACTCTGGGAGCAGCCTTGGAGACCTGCCATGCCAGTAAATGTCATCCTGGAAGGAGCAGCACTCCAGAGGCTGCACAGTTGTTCACTTGAGTCTGCTTGAACTCTGTATGATGAAATGTTAAAAAGCTGAGGGACTTTGGGGCTTACTGTATCCAGAGAAGAATCCAAGCAGAGAGACAACAGCATGTGCTGTGTTGTAAATTTGGGATTTTCTCCTCTGCTATAGCCAAATAAAATGCAGTTCTCTATTTGCAACATAGATTTTTGAGTTATTATCTTCAGATTTCAACCTCTATTCAGAATTTCCTAACAGATAAGAATTTAAAGAGAATGTTGTGCCATCTTCTTTACACTTGCAAGAATGTCTTTGCATATATAATATCTTCCTGAAGCAAAAATACACAATGTTGTTAATAATGATACCACTGGGCACAATTCATTTGCCTAAAGATAGTCCTTTATCATTAAAGATCCTTAGAATTTCTCACTTGGTCTTCAGCTGTTCCTCCAGAAGGGCATGGGTTTTCTGAAAAACTTGTGGGCCACTGCTGTTGATGTCTCAAATGCCCTGAGGCACCTCAGCTGACATGGTAATTATCAGTCTTCATTTATTGCTACCAAATCCATTATTGATCATCTGTCAAAATATCAGACACCACAAATCCATATGAAGGTAAACAGACTTTCATAAGTCATCTAAGGACAAAATATTTTATGAACAGCTGGTCCTTCTGTGAGGATTATGCCAAGCCTTCCTTTGCAGTCTTAAGCTTGTGCGGTGTCTCCATTTTTCAGCATTCACCTAAAATAAACCTTGACATCTACTGCTACTGCTGAAGACAGCTAAGTGCATTGCAAAGTTCTGCATAGTGGCATTTCACTCCAAAGTGACATAGGTTGTATGTGCTACACCATGATCCAGAAATTGTGATTTAGCTTGACAAAGCTGGAATATTTGCCTGTGGATAAAATTTTTCCCCTTTATGGGGTGGAGGGGAAAGTACAATTTAAAGTGATCCATTGTTATTGACTGAAACTTTCCAGAAATAAGAGAGGTAAGACAAATTTTCCAGAAATAAGAGAGGTAAGACACATAAGTACTGCAGTAAAAGTGCAGAGAGATGACAATGCAATAAAGAAATCAGTGCCCCAAACCAAACAGCAAAGCATTCAGAGTAGGTTTTTATTATGCCCCATTTTCATTACCATGTTGAACTGAGATATTTCTAATATTGATTCTTACCTTACTGCTAAGCCCACAGATTCTTGTTTTCACAGCAATTTTTGGCAGTGAAATAAAATCCTAAGTACTTCACTGCCTAAAGTAGGCATTCACATGTGTATGCTGAAAACTAGACTTTGATGTGCTATACCCTAGTTTGTAGTGGTTAACATTTTCAATTTAAAATCATCACATATAAAAAGCTGGCACTTGACTAAGAATGCATATAACACATGGTTTTGATGGGATGACAGAAACATCCAAGAAACAAAGGATATTCTATGAACACCTAGAGCTGTGCCTTTGCAATGAAAACCTGTACTGTCCTACCATCCACCCCAGCACAAGCAACTGCTTCTACAGCAGCTTGTTCTGTCATTGAATGCCATGGAGTACCCAGTGCACTTGGCTATGGTACAAGCAGCCTCCTTCACATCCAGCCTGAAGGGTCAGCACTTACTGGCTTTGCACTAGCTCCTGCAGTTGTCAGTCCAGGGCCTGTGGAAAACTCAGCATTCTGTTGGTCCATTTTGGCCCTTCACAGTTCAAATCACTGGTAGAGCATTTCCCCTCTGTGTTTTCCCATCCCACTCTGAGCACTGTCTGCTGCTCAGTTCCTCCCCAGAACCAGCTCTGGGGTTTTGCTCTCTGCACCAAGTCACATGCAGGTGACACCAACGCTCTCATTCAGCTTTTCTGCTCCCAGGTGTTTCAGCTCCACAGGACATTTCTAATCCAGACTCTGAGCTCTCAGGAAACATACTTGGCCTCACTGTCTACCCTTGGCTTTCTGTAGACCTCAGCCATTTCTTCTGTGTGTTCAAATACTTTTCATGGGAGAGTACTCCTTGGCATCAACCAGGTCTATTTTTCTCACAACTTGTTCTTGTGTGATTTAGGACTATAATCCCATTCCAACGAGCTAAAATTGACGTTATCTGCTGTTGTCAGTACTGCAGCAGCTGCAGCACAGAGCAGTTCCTGATGGGAATCACCAAGAACCTCCTAGCTAAATGTGACTACTCCCTTACCTGCAATTTACTTGCTTGCTTGTCAAGAGTCTGAGTTTACAAAAGAGAGCAAGGAAAGCTTTCAGACAAGAATCCACAGCAATCCAATGAACAGCAAACTGACAACTCTTCTACATGTCTTCTCTCCACAATTTGGCTCTTTGCAAGACAAATTATCTGTGACAAAGAAGAATTTCCTACATGACCTTGTAAGGAGTCATTTAGATCCAAATTTTGTACAAAACCAAAGTGTTATGACTAAAAAGGAAAACTAATTCAAGATGAAAATCATTGTTCTCCAGATTAGAAGGAGATTGATTGTAATTATACCTTCCTGGTCTTGCTGGTATTTAACCTGGCTAGGCAGGAGAAGGGGCTCCAGGTACAAAAGAGACTGAGAATCTCTGCGCCAAAAAAAAACAACCACATTACTGCTTTCCTCAGAGCAAGTCAGATGAAGGTCTAAAGAAGGATTTATAATCTCCTTTTTCATTATCTCTGCATTTATTTTTCTGCCTTTCACAGCTCTTTGAAGATCATTGTTGGACTGAAAAATATGTATACATGTAAAAGTCTTTTTTTCCCAATGACCTAAATCTGTCCTTTCAAGCATAGCACTGATGTGTTGGCTTTGGATTCCAGTCTTTGCTCTGGGAGGAACGGCCTAGTGGACATCTGGAAAAAGTAGTTGACTGTAGAAATCTCAAACCCATACAAAGGGGCTGTGTTTGAGAAAGGATCACAGGACTTGCCTTCCTTTGCTTCTAGGACTTTGCTTTGATCTTTTTCAGATCACTGGCAATCAGAAGTTACTCACTTCTGATGGCTCCATGAGGGCTCATGAAGGGGAATGTGGTCTATTTATTCCACTTATCATGGGCTGATAAACATAATGCAAAGCCATAATTAGCAGGAATGATTAAAATATCAGCAGCCATAGTTAAAGCTGAAATGGCTGGTGACTGAACTCTCTGTACATTATCCTGATGCGTCAAGGCTAGACCACATTGTTGTCCCTGTTCCATGGACAGAACTCACCAAGATTGCTAATCAACACATTTCATAGGCCCTATCTGCTCACACAATTTCTCTTTAATCCCTTGTTCCAGGACTGACAGACTTAATAACTGCTTTTAAAATTGGAGGGAACATGAAGGAAGACCTACTTTCTAGTATGCATTATATGTAAAAATATGAGTGTTAGCTGGCAGGCAACCTTTTTTTCCAAAAATACAGCTTTTCAAGCTAAAACCCAGCTTGGATGAAAGGCAATTTTACTCAAAGGAGGTGTTGCTCTGAATGTCATTCTCTCCACTGTCAGAGTAGTTGAGTGCTGCTCACCACTTCATATCAATCTGCCAGGAAGGAAGGAAGGAAGGAAGGAAGGAAGGAAGGAAGGAAGGAAGGAAGGAAGGAAGGAAGGAAGGAAGGAAGGAAAAGAAAGAAAGAAAGAAAGAAAGAAAGAAAGAAAGAAAGAAAGAAAGAGAAAGAAAGAAGAAAAGAAAAGAGAAAAGAAAAGAAAAAAGAAAAGAAAAGAAAAGAAAAGAAAAGAAAAGAAAAGAAAAGAAAAGAAAAGAAAAAAGAAAAGAAAGAGAAGCTGCTCACAAGCATTAACTGACGCCAAAGAAAGTTGATAAAGGTATTCTCTGTGTTTCAAATCGTAAGAACGACAGATCACAAAGACTTGTTACTGTTGTGGATTTACTGGGAGTTGCAGCCTGTTGAGGCCCCTGAAAGCACAGGTACTGCAGAGGTTATGTGCATGGCTGCTCAGAACTCAACACATCAACAATCCTTATGATCCATTTTCCATTAATTTTCAAAAGTGTGTTTGGGATATATCAGTTCTTTAGCTTTTTGATATGTTTGCAGCATACAAATTTGCCTCCAATATGACAAAGGAATTCTTACTTGCAAATTCTTTTTCTTTCTTTCTTTTCTTTTTTCTTTTCTTTTCTTTTCTTTTCTTTTCTTTTCTTTTCTTTTCTTTTCTTTTCTTTTCTTTTCTTTTCTTTTCTTTTCTTTCTTCTCATCAGTCCAGTTTCTGGAATTTGTTTATTTGATGATTATTTTATATGATGCGTTAAACAATTCAAGAAATTAATATAAGTTTTCTCCATAATTTCAATTTAAATCAAAGAAGCTCATGGTTAGTTTAGTCCAGAAGGACAGTTATTCTATCTACCCCTTATGAAGTATGTCTTGTTTTCTCATTTAGGGCATTTGATCTCTGTTGCTTTCAAGTAAAGGCTTGAATTTGCACCTTGGTGGATTTGTCCCATTTTGTCTAATATTAGGAGATTTAACATGAAGACATCCATTATCATAAACTGACAAATACAAAATGTACATTTAGTTCAGTAGTCATGTTTAATTCAAGCTCCAGTCAGTAGGAAAACAAGGTCCGTCAACAAATGCAGCACAGAGGTGTTTGCTGTTCTCTATATTTTTCATAAACCTTGAAAAGAAAGTCCTTTGAAGGATCTGAATTTCTATCCTGCTAAGCACAGAAAGTGCTGATGAGTCACTGCAAGGCTTTTACAAACTTATATGAACGTGTCTGATGTGGGACTTGATTTGGGGATGCATAGGCACAGGCGCACTCGAAGCATATCGTGGAGTTTCTGGCTGCAGTACAGTTGGAAGGATCTTAAAACAACTTTCCTTGGGGCTGCCAAGGGTTCCATCAGGCAGAAACATTTGCAGTGCCTAAAAAAAAGAAAAACCCGCTGAAAGCCATGCCACTTCAAGTGCTCAGTGTTTTGGGGTTTGCCTCATTTTTATGTCTAGTGAAGAATCATAGTAATACCAGTGCATACAGATTCCACCTCAGCTGCAAAACTTGCCCATGACACAGGGGGAAAGAGGTTGGAAGCTTTTGGCCCCATTAGCACCTTCACTGCTCTCCACAGGAAAGTGATGCTCCAGTGCCGCCTCATGGCTTCCTCCTCCACAGAGAGGGGTCATCCCAGCAAGATATGGTGCCACTGCTACCTTGTGTTTGCTTTGTGTATTGAACTATTGTTTTTAATTTTTTTTTAAATATCATAAACACAGAGCTCCAGAAATGAGTTTGTGAATAGAGTTAGTGCTTAAATCTGATGAACAGCTCTGGCCCAGACAATGCTGCAGCTCACTGTGCTGCATTTGGTGCCCTTGGATGGGATTAGGTGGCTTGCCTGGCGAGACCCACTTTGAGATGGTCAGTAGGATAAATGCAAACACATGTCCTCAGCCTTTCTTTCTCCTCTCTAGCCAGAGTACCTTACCCAGAACTGCCAGCAACCACCTTCATCTGCTCAGGACTGATCCTTCTGTTAGGAATAGGCATCTGCAAATGCCATAAGAGGAGGGAGAGGCAAAAAAAGACACCTCTTGCACTTAAATGGAGGATACGACCTTCCACACTCATGCTGAAGTGTCATAATGAAGCCTCAGTACTAATGGGGATAGGCAGCCAGAACAACCACCCCTACTCTCTCCTTATGGCCATATTATAGAACCATATTTTTTTTTACAGTCTCCTCACAAACCACATTATTTTCCACGTTTAGCTGAAACTGCAGCGGCATGCAACACCTCACACAGACCCTGCTAGCTTAGGATAGCCCAGGGTAGAGTAGCTCCACCATGGGACACTCTGCTGGGAATGGGGAGAGAGAGGGACACATACCCTCCTTTGCTGAGGACTAACCTGTTGAACTCAGGTCAAGGATCATCTTCAATCCTCTAAAACTTTCCTTTCGTGAACTGGGACTGAATGAAGACTTCTGAGCATTTCAAACTGTGTGAAGCTTTGTCTTACTTCATTTCTACTTTCCCAGGTACTTGGCAGAGCAACTCAAAGTACCCAGACTCCCAGCACAAACCCAGGAAATATCAAACATTTCAGAAGAAAAGGACAAAAGGTCAGACTTGGTGTTATTCAGACTAAAAGGAACTTACTAAAGAGAAACCTGAGAGGTGGTAGGTACCTTATCCCTGGAAACAAACATTCTAAATTTTGAACTGTTTGTGTATGTTGTGTCATTACGTGTGTTATAACCAGCCTTTTTTTAAATGAACTTGGAAAAGCCATCACTCTTTGATAATGTCTGTTGGGAAGATGAGCTGGAGAAAAACTGCTGCCATAAGCACTTTCAGGGATTTAATTGCCTGCTCTGGCAGTCAATCTAAAGGCTTGATTTAATTTCTTGCATTTTGACAAGGTTATAATTAGCTTTAAACTTGTGAAGATCTGCAAAGCTGAGATAAGCAAGTTGTTTGTAGCTGGAACCTCAGTTTTTCTGGGTATCTCATTCCAAATCCTCCCAAGGACCTTGCCTATACAGTGTCTTATGCTAATTTTTCCTGTGATAAATATAAGTTACAAAGGCCTAGCATCAACTAGTCACTAAAACATCTAGGTTTTCCTTTCCAGTTTTCAACTTTGAAAAGTGTCCTTCTAACTTCCAATGCGTATCTCTATGCCAAGATACAGCTTGATTTTGGCTCCCAAGACGATAAAAACTGTCTTTCCCCTTTATTATTCACCAGCATTTGTAACCCACTTGTCTAGCCCCAAACTCCCCACCTGCACTGTATTTTGGAGCTGTGAATTTCTGTGCAACTCATTTCCTGCAGTGTCAGACAGGATCTAGGGCATGGAATTTGCTTAAAACTGAAGTGGATATGTTTTATGTCAATATGTTTACACATCAAACAAAACTGAAATGCTACCTTACCTTGGAAATATATTCCAACTCAATTTACCAGGGAAATGTCATGGGTAAATACCACAGCCCAGCCTCTACACAAATGTACTTTATTCCTTCTGTGACATGTTTGAGATTGAGCATTCTTTTGGGAAATGGTATTTCTGGATACACTCGGGGTCTAGAAATTATGCTTCTTGTTAAGTGGTAATTTATTTCTGCTATTCATCTTTGCATTTCCCTTACAATAGGATGCACAATGGAATGGTCTTGTCTGTGGTAACATTAGCAAAAGAAATCTGCTTACAGAGTTTAAAAGGTACATTTTAAGTATAACAATAATTATCTATGTGATGATATTAACAACACAAACTGTAATTGAAGATATTAAAAAGGAATAAATTTCTTCCGCTCTCTTTCTGGTTCTGGTGTATTTTTATTGTTTGGTTACTTCACTACTGCTTTAAAATGACACTTCTGTCAGAAACCTTTCTCCAAGCAACATTTAAGAACCCACTCTGTCATCCTAATCACAACAATTTCTATCCCTCTAAGTGTCCTGAAACAATGTGCTAGGATTCTTCATGCAGTTCCAGGGTGAAAAAGAGGAATAAAAGTATCAAAACTCTTTTGAGTTTCTCTTCTTTTAACCCTGATGCTTCTAAACACTGTGAGTGAGGAATCTTCTTTTATTTCATATCTTGGCAGTATGAAAGAGGAGGCTGAGAAGAACACTACTTTGGGACTTACATACTTCTGTCACTTTATGTCACAACATTAAATTTATTTTAATGAGAGGGTGTTACATGTTCATGTCTGCCTAATACACATAGAAAAAAGATATGAAAGGCAGCAAATTTTAAAGCATTAGACATTTTTATAGCTAATGAGTTCACCCTATTAAATTAGGAAATATAATCTATTACACTAGAAAAGATAAACACAGCTGCTTTACTAAAAAGAGATTCTTTTAGTCCACATTAATCAGTTATAAAACTGAGCCATGTTACTTAAAGGCAGATAGAAATGTTTATCCCCCCTCAGAGTTTCCCTGAAGAATTTCCTCCAAAGTTTTTGGCAGAGAAGACACATAAACTCACACAGGCACATAACATGCTCTAGTATAGTAGATTCCATGCTGTTGCAATTCCTTGTGAATGGAATGAAGACATTTCAATATACTGGCTGTATTGTTAAGGCAGGAGATACCTTTAGTTGCTGCAAACAGAGTCCTGGAGTTTTACCCTCTCATCAAAGCACTGTGTACAGCTGTTCTTTGAGCAGAGAGTACTGTGTGACGCCATTCAGTGTATGTTATAGTCTGTTAAAGGCCTACAGTGCTGGCAATTCTTGATTTTGTCTCCTTCTATCCTCCCATAGCAGGGACCAAGGGGAAATGCTGAAAGACTAAAAATGAATGCTAAAAAAATGCTAAAAATCACTACTGACTTTTAACTCAAACAAACTGAGAGGGGTTACATAATCACACAGTCACCTTTACTTCCACTTCACAGAAGGAAGAGACATTTGTTTCCTAGGTACTGCCTTTATCCTTAGACAAGAAAAAAATTTTTTCAAAAATACCAGAAAACAAACAAAACCCCTAAAAAGCTGAAAACAATACAAAACAAAATAATCAAAACCCCCTACCTTTGTTATTGACTACATAAGAGAGCAAAAGAACAAAAGCATAAGGAACGGGGCATTGCTCCAGGTTAAATTTTGTCCTTCATTTAGAGTCTGGAAGAATCAGCTCTCAATTTTTCTGTGGGATAAAAAACTGCTAAGTAAAAATTTTAAACTAGCTACTACCCAGGCCATCATCCTTATGGCTTGATGTGAAATGTTACATTGAAAAAAGATACAGCTTTGAATTCAGATAAAGGACACGGAAAAATATTTTTCACTTAATCGTCTATCAGCTTTTGCTTCATTCTATATTTCATAATTTATTTTACCCTCAGGAATATTATTTTCTTCATAAGGAAGGCAATTTATTCTTCACCTGGACAAATAAAATTGCATGCGTATGTATGCTCTTGAAGTTTTTATATTGCTAAATGAGCCATTGCACACTTTTCAAACAACTCAATTAGCATGTTTTCTTTATTAAATTTCCTTTTCTAAGAAAAAAATTGCTTTATAAATCTGACACCTGTACACCACTTGTTTATGGTGAGGGATTTCAACATAAACAAAAACTGACTCTAACATTTCGTCCTTCAGTTTCATCTCACCCCTCAATAATTTTGCATCAAAGTGCAAATAAAATCTCTCTGCTCTTCACCACAAACTCAAATACTACAGAGCTCTCTTTTGGCCTAATCACATTGCTTATTCTTTTAAAGCAGAATATTTGCTTTATATGATGCTTACTAATCTGTGAAATCATTCTTCTGCTTTACTGCACACTTCTGTGAACTGCCACCTGTATACATTTCTGGAAGAATAAGATGCATGTCTCTTTCCTAACTGCCTAAAGAGAGAACTTGATGCGTAGGTACAGCATGGGTAGAGCTATAAATGTCACCCAGCTCCTTTAATCTGGCATTGTTAAGACTGTTAGCATTGTTGTCTAAATGTGTCCTCTAGCTAATATCTCCAAATCTTGTTCATGTCTCAAAATAGATCAAGGACTTTAGGTTAAGCTAAGAAAACCTCCAACCTTTTCTTCCAGGCACAGCGTTTCTCACCCAACAGTGCCCACACTTTCTGAGGTCTGGAATAGGTACAATTTGCTCAATTTGACATATTTTATTGATTTTGCAGGCATATGCTCCATTTTTTTAGGTGCCCTACAGCTTGAGATACAGACCTCCATCGCACTGTGTGTTGCAAGACATGGCACAAATGGAGGTTGGTGCTGTCAAGGAATGAACATTTTATGTATCTTTCAGAACAGCTAATGCACTCTCTTAAGGAAACTTACAGGTATTCTGTTCATGATGTTTTACTCCTAGGAAAGATTCTCCTGCAACTAGAATTTTAAAATTGAACAAAGCTATTTAGGTTTAATTCATTGATAAAGTAAGTACTCAGTGGGAACATTTTTTTTTAAGCTTCCATTAATTTCTACATTTGGATTTCTAGTAACCATGAAATTTAAATTCTACATACCCATATTTTGTGAAGATGTACATTTTGGTTAAAAAAAAAGTGAAACTGATAACTGTACCATGTTTCTTACTTGCTACATGACCTCTATGACTCTCTCAGACACATTAGTTTCTCTACATTTTATCCAAAGGAAATAAAAATAGATGTAGTCTCTCACAGGCATGAATCAGTGCAGAGCCTCCTCCAAAGTCTAGGCAGGATGACATGCAAGATCCACAGTGTATGTCACCTCCGTCTGCAGAGACACAGAAATAACAGCTTTGGTAGAAAGCCAAGACAGCTACTCACTAAGCAAAACCTGACAATTCTATTGTTTCGTTATTTTCTCACTTCTTTTCTTCAACCCCCATCTTTCACTGTGTCTTGCGATTCCCAAACCTATTAACCACTGAGACTGGAAATTACTGCATTTTTACAACATTTGTACAATAATTTCTTCTATAAAAGAAAGTGTTTGAAGTGTTTTAGTCTATTTTAACAAGGAAGAACGTGAACAAGAGATACAATAACTGAAGCACCAGAAAGTACACGTTTCCTCCAGAAAGCACAACTGTTTTACCATCCATGCAACTTCTGTGATATGGGGCACCGCACAACTTAGGGAAAAATTTTCTTGGGGTGACATCCAATCCCTGAGATTTCAAATCAGAAATAAGTTGCTTGCACGGGTGTTTCCTTCATAGCAGACCACCATTAGGAGATTTCCCTGCCATGTATTATTCTGAAGGTTTGGCTTAAGCATGGTCTATCCCTTGCAAGCTGAAACATGAATATTCATGTTTCTTAAAGGAGGCAATCCACACTACCAGTCTTCCTAAATACATTTCTCGGACTGGCTCTCAAGAGTAGTGCGCCGTGGGGTGGTAGAGACTGAGCTGTAACATGATACTCGGTCTCTACCAAGCTGGGAGAACTTTCCAGCTTCCTGCTATCAGCTCTTACCAGCCAATCCATGTACCAGCAGTGCATGAACTAGGAGTTTGCCTGGTCTGTGTTTGGAAATAACACACAGCTCTGGGTGACATCCACTGCCAGCCGTGCCCTCCCCACCCTAGCACTCCCAGAACAAGGCAACAAGGGCACAAGCTCACTGGGCAAGAAGCCTGTTCTCCTCCAAATGACAGAGTAAGAAGTGCAGGAGCATTGCACTGAATAGTGGGAGGTTTCTTTTCTTTTGTTGTTTCTTTTTTAACCTGGAAAAAAATAGTTAACATGTGGAAATGAGCTGCGTAATTCAGGCACTCATGGAGCATTATAGACAGTTCAGATATTGAAAAATTCAAAGCATATGTGAGGCATTTACTAGGACTATTTTTAAGATGTCAGAAATATGTTTCCTCTATCTAGACTTCAATCAGTGGTTTAAGCAGTCACAGATTTTCAATGGGAGTTGACCTTACTTACCTTTAATTTTGCATCTTTCAATTCTTTCTTTGTAAAGCAAGATGTCTTTTGCCATATGTTAAAGATTTTCCTCAGTGCCATTGTTTCCCTTGACATTTACCTGCTCAACACATCTTGAAAACTCTCTGGAGGGGGACTGGCTTGCTTTGGGATGGTTGGAGCTCCTTACTCCTGACCCTCCCACAATAAGTCCTTTCCCTAGATTAGGTAAGGTTCTGCTGCATTGCCACTGTCATTTGCAGATGGGTTCATAATGGTACACTGGAACAAATTTCAGGATACTTAAGGAAACAAAACTATCAATTTTATTGGCTAAATTATTTTTCATGGACATCCATGAAGAAGGGATTAAAAAAAAATGCAAGAAAGGGATAGAGCAGAGAGCTGGGGGAAGGGAGTACTATTGTGGCTACTCTGTAAGATGTTCTTGCTCGGGAATGTGAGACTCAGTTCTTCCACTCTTTTATTCTGGGAGTCACACTTGGTCATTGCTTACTATTGTCCTTTCTAGTCTTGCCACTACAGATATCAGTTGCCAAACTGATGTCTTATTTTGTAATACCTCAGCAAAAGTAGGCAGTTGTAGAACTGACTCTGACGATGATCTGTTAAATGTCTGGCAGCCCATAAGGGATTGTTCTGCTTTGGAAGGCATAATTAATACTACTCCAAATGTGTGGGAGGTGTTTCACCTTCATGAATATATTATGACATATTTTCATGTTCAAACTCATATTATCAGTTTCTGTGGTGATGTTTCCGTCAAGTATTTCCCATCAGATCACATGCAAAATAAGTAATTACCTTTTACTGGTATTACAGCACACTTTTTATTTCCCCTTCTTTCACCACAGTTGACAATGTTCTCACTTTTTCCCCATCATGAAAATCTTCCAGTGAAGCTCTGAAATTAGACTACATAAAATAAACAAGTCATTCAATACAGAATAAATGTCACAGTATTTATAAGAGTATTAGTTAGCACCAGTCTCTGTTTACAGAGTTTTCCTCTGCTTTATATCCTCATTTTCATATATTTGCCTTGCTTAAGCTTTAAGGGCCCCAATCCTCATCTGAAAGAACAATATATTTTAAAATCAGTGAGATCTCATCCTTGCAGTTAATTATACATACAGACATTTAAGGATTTTGTACTCCTGAATAATGTAAGGAGCATGTGGCAGTGGTGAAAACATAGAAGTCTAAATAGAGAAAAAAGGTAAGGATTAAAAACCCATACAGTGCAATCAAGGCAATGAATTATGTTCATTCTTCAATATGAAGAAAGGTTTTCAAGACTGACAAAATATGGGGAAGTAACAACCAAGTATTCATTTTATAGATTCTTTGCCTTTTTAAATCATTCAGTGGATAGATTCTAACGAAAACAGAGAACCAAAAATCACACTTGTCAAAGACCTTAACTTAGTACTCAGATTGCAAGTAAATCAGAAAGATGTAAAATGTTTTGCAGAATGTGACAAGGATTTTCCTGAATCTTTGGCAGATGTTCATCCCTGTTGCCAGTTTTAGGTCTATAAAGTCTAACAGAAAAATGTCATGCCTGTCTTTTGTAGTAGCAAGGGTTTTAATTCATCCAACTTCGTGAAGCACTGTGCTACAAGAGAGAGTGCAGGAGAGCACCACGCCTTGTATGATACCTCAGCAAGGTAAGTGAAGCTCACAGAAGGAAACATGTCAGTGTGCTGTGTCAGAGTGAGTGTGGTGACTTGGTTTTGGGTTCTATGTTCATGCTTTTTTGTCTGTGCCTGCCTTTTCGCATTTACCTCGTCCCACAACAACTATTCCCAAACCTAGGCTCATCACAGTTGAGATCTGAGCACTGCCCCTTCCCTGTCAGTCAAAGCTAACCTCAGTCTAGCTCTTATCCTAAAGGCAACAGGTCCATTGAACTCTACTGCTGTATGCTACAGCCCCAATCTACCCTGAGACCTGCTTTATACTAATCCAATGTAATCCTCAAAAAAACCAACCCCTGTTGCAAATTCCTGTTCTCCCGCCCATGTGATTGCTAATCTAAAATCCAAGAATGTTTCTGCTGTCAGTCAAACCTCTGTTCTGACCTGCCTGCGAGATTAGTCCTGGACTAGAAAGGAATTAACTCCTTGGCAAATGGTAGTTTTATGGTGGTACTGGAGTAAAGTCATACCGAGGAGGGGAGACTTTGCCTATGGAGTATTTCTGGAGGAGTATGAATTAACTTTAGGCTACTTGCTTCTGTAGAAAATTGTGTATTGCTCTTTTGACACATGAAACAAAAGCACAAATACGTTTATGTTTAGAACTTAGTGAAGTGATTGGGTGTCATTGGTGAGTACTTCTCTCACTACTGTGTTTTGAGCAGTTCCTGAACTCCTCTGCAAAAGCAGAAGTTGTCTCTCATAGCCCACTGAAACTACTCTGACCAGAATCTCTACAGGCAGTTCTGCAGCAAGGTCAGAACTCAACTCCATCCGTAGCAGCATGACAGCCAGAGTGACAAACATGTTTTATGGCATCAAGTCTTCCCTCACTCTCAGTGACACATTTCTCCCTCCTATCCCCCAAAAGCTTCCACCACCTCTGCCCCTCTTTGAAGGGGCTCCAATCTTAATTATCTGTTTCCACCTTATTTCTGTTCATCTCATTCAAAAAATTAGTTCAGATATTATCTCTATGATGCTTACCTTAGACTGACTGTTTTACTCCAGATTTGCCTTCTCATATGTCAAGTAAAAATATATTATTTTTTGACATCTTCTCATGCTTTTGAAGGGAATTCAGAAGTCAGTAGAAAATGTGGAATTTCATGGCATTTGTTTTCTGTTTGTTAAAGTCTCTGAGTCTTCTTGTGTGACCGAGGATTGTTGGGTTCATCCCATGGCACCCCCAGCTTCACCTTTGGCACAGTCCTACCATTGCTCAGGTACCTTTAAGAGAATGAGGAAGCTGAGGAGGGCAGGCAGGAGGCAAGGTTGTTTATTAGATAAAATCAGTGCATACCTGAACAGGAGACCTTCTTTAGATATATCACACAGTACAGCAGTTACTCCTTTCTAAATGAAAGTTCATGTTCATACTGGACAGATTTGTATGATATATATCTGTCCTTTCATTTTACTGAATATGTATTTCAGTTTAAATATTAAAATATATTCTTAATTTTCTAGTCTGTTATGTTTTATAGTTTAATAGAAATGATGATGCCCAGAATTTCAGGGTCTCCTTTGAGACACATACAAGTTACACGCCTTCTCTGGCTTGATGACCTGGATTTAAAATGCTGCATTTAAGGTTTTCTCTCTGTTATGCCTATCTCTATTAGTACTAAATTAATAATATCTGTGACTACTAATAATATAATTTGACATTTAAATATTTTTCTCTATTATTAGCATGCTACTCCCTTTGCTGAAAATTGTAATTGACTCAATGATTTCAACAGAGACAGCTTTTTTTCTGGTAGTATATTCATAACAAATGATTAATTACCCTCAGTATATTCACAAAAAAGTTGGGCAGAAGCAGGCCTGGCTGAGGGAGAAGTACAGGATAGACTTTTAATATTGCTTTGTGGTGTTATGTTGAAGAGCACATAGATAATTTATTTTCTTTCTGTTAGATGTCTGCATTTATGACCACACATTTCTTAGCATGCTCAAATCTCACAATTTGACTGCCTGCCTTATCACTCCATCACCACCTCCTTCCTGCTGCACCACTGTGCTGAACCTTGATCTGTAGAGATTAGATCACCCTAGGGAAAGGGGCAAAGGGTAGTTTGGTCTCCTGGGCCTTTTGATCTAATCTTTTCTTCTCAGGTTTTCAGGCGGATTACCAGAAAATGTAGAGTCTGCTACTATTTTGGTGACTTTTCTGTATTTTATATATGTTTATTCCTCCAACAGAAGAGTATGTAAATGATACCTTCTGGAATGCGAAAGAGTATTATTGGATTGTAACTGATGATATGAAACTAGAGATAATCAGCTGTTGTGGAAGCTAAGCTGTTTGTTAAACTGATGGCAAAACTACAAGGGCAGTACTGTAGATTCTGAACATAGTCAAAAGATGCCAGCATGACTGAGGGCTTTAAATGCAACAAAAATGCTTTAAAAAAATTGTGCAGATAATAAAAAGCCTTTTATTTCTCTGCCTTATGCCTAATATTGCCATCCATTCAGACACCAGTTATTCCCTTCTGGCTACAATGGCACATACTTTGATGTCCAGAGGTACCAAATGAAAGGATTGTAGTTACCACGAGCAGTGGCAAATACTTTGATGTAACACTTTTGCCCAAACCTGCACAAAACCATAACAGAGTAGGACAAAAGTAAGTTAATTAAAAAGACAACATTCTTTAATGTTGTTAAAGTCTTTAACGTAATTAAAGTCTTTAAAGTTGTCTGAGACTCTTTGGATTCCAATTATATATAAGACAGAAAAATTAGACTTTGCAGTTCTGAATGACTTTTAAATAAGCATTGTGGGTTCTATATACATTTATGTAAGTGCAGAGATATTTCTTTGATTTAAAGAGAAATAACACTGAACCCTGACTGGTAGAGCAAAAGTGTATGCAGTTTTTTCACTTCCCTGGAACACCACATTTAAGTTTTTCCAACTTTTATTCACCAAAAGGACAGCTTTACTCTTTTTTTTAATTGATACTACAAATCAGCAAAAAAAGTAGAGTTTCAATAGGAACACAGAAGGCAATAGGTTATATGGTCATATAGGATATCAGTGGCAGAACCCAAGGCACTGCCTACAGGATCCAACCCTGCCACACTGTGAGAACCAACCTCGCATTGGAATTGTGATCTCATTTCTGTACAGTTTCCTAAACAGCAAAAGCACAAGATGCTCCCAAGCTCATCTATGTTGCAATGCCTATTTATCTCTTCTGAAGATACTCAAACTGAGGTATGATCCTCCTAAACCTAATAGAACATTATTCAGTGCTGGCCTAGCCCAATACCTGCACATGCAGTTCACCTTTGCATGCACTTCTGTTCAACTATTCTCATGTCATTTTTCTCCTAAGTGCTGTCGGCTGGAAGTCTCTACAGCTTTGAAATTTACAAAGCACCAAACACATCCTTTTGGCCACTTGCCCTTTTAATCATGTGGATTGATTATCTCAGTCTGACCTAGATAAGACCCCTGCAGCTGTGAGCCACTGCAGCAGATAATGGAGATGACTAAATCCCAGTTTCTCAGGTGACTTCTCATATGTCATAAACAGACAACACTGTTGATCACATCTATTAACCTACATTGAATTTTTCCAACAGTTTAATTGTGAAACAACAAAACACATTTTTAGGAGGTGTTTGGGCCTTTAAGTATTTGCCAATTAATTACAATCTGCATGTACCATATTGTGGTCTGAATGCAAACATCTGCTCTGTGTTCTAGATGTTCTGGAAATTGTGTATTTTTAGATTGCATTTTCATCTACTCAAGTAAAAGCAATGCCATGTTAGGACTCATATGCTTCACATGGTTCCTAGATTTTCAGCTTTCTGTCAGGACAAACATATACACGTCCTCAGGATCAGTGTGTGGGAGATGAATCTTTTGTTGAACATACACTTCCTTTTAATGAGACTCTGAACCAGCTGACTTAACAAAGCTAATTGTTAAGTTTGCTCTCTGCAAATAAAACATTTTGCATTTTACTTTAGCTACAGTATTGTCCAGTGACTAGATATGAATAGTTGTTGTAATAAGCCATTATTTCTGCATAGACTATTTGAAATTTATCTTGTGCAGAACACCAGAACAGAGGGCTGCATGTGCTTTGTTTTACTGAAGCTTTTAAGTTGCTCACTGAACTGTGATCTTTAAAGAAGCCTGACTTTGATAGCTTTATGTCCTATCAGATTCTCATCAAAACCAATGCTAGGCAAGGATCCCATTACTGTTCAAAAGATTTGTTAATGAATTATAAGCAATATGAGATGACATGGCTGTGCCCCACCATTTTTTCCTAGTCTTCAAAGCTCAGTCTTAATTCCTTCTCCCAAAGCCCATCTGCAAATCCAAAGCCTTTGGTTAGGGAAGGGAACTCTAAAAGGATATCACAATCTTACACTCTCTTGGGTTCACCCACAATCTTAAAAGACTCAGCCTCTGGCCAATAGTGATACCACTTTGTACTTGCATTTGCAAAACTGACATTGTAGGTTTTTTGCAAGCTATGAAGTTCCTAATTGCAACTGGACTTTCAGTGTGCTGAATTTTCTAGAAGGCATCAGGATGAGATGGATTCTAGACCTGCTTTTCTGAATGACTAGACTTCAATGGCCTTTGATTCATTTAACTATAAAGGGCTGCAAAGGTTTGAAAATTCATGTCATAGATTACCAGGCATGGGTGTGTATGTTTGTGTGCAAGGGAGGGAAAAGGATGTAAAACTCTTTAGAACATATTTAAACTGCAGGGTTAAGAACAAAACCAAAACTGATGTGCCTGGGAGTAAGAAAAAGACTGTTTTAAAAAAAAACAATAACAACCCAAAACAACAACAATCCCACAAAAAAATACGGTTCTTTTTGGTCTTTCATGGATCTTTAGGGCACAGAAAGAAACTTGGAAAGACCATAACAGTAATCACCCAGAGCTCACTGACAAGCATCTATGACTTTGTGGAACAGGCCACTTTTCACTGATGAAAATCTGCTATTTTGATTTATCATCATGTAAAGGACTCCATCCTGTTCAACTACTGTAATTATCAAAAGTACTGTCCTAAAGTGGAGTTCTGTAGTGTCTAGCACGTGATAGTACAGGGTCCAGGTATGGCTTTTCACTCTTTACCACTGTCAACGGAAGTAAAAAACCAGATTCTGGGATGACTATTCTCTAGTGTTCAGCAAAAGGGAAATGAGCACATCTAGCCACAACCAACACATTTTATTTGTCATTTCAGAAGACAACTTTGCACTTTTGTCTGAGTTTGTTGACCTTCAGTGTCAGAGGCCTTCCAACAGATTCCCTCCAAGAAGTCTGTTCTCAAAAAGCTTCAAAAAAGTGCTGAAAGAGTAGTTTAAAAATACTGAGCCTGGAAATCCCTTTTTAGAATAATCTAATATATCCTTTCTAACAGTCTCATCCTTGTCCAATTCACTTGCAAATTTCACTATAATAAAGAGTTGCAAAATACTGAGTTATCAGTTAATGCACCCATTCCTTGCTCTAACACTCCCTTCAACAAGTTGAAATTATTTTTGATATATTTATGAAACATAATTGTCTCAGCTGCAAAAACTCCACCCTCGGTGAGAAAGAAACACACTTGTGTTAGCCAGGGAAGCAGCAGAGATTTGAGAGTACATGATAAAGAGTGAATATTTAGTAAGAATAAAGGTCTAGATTAAAACACAAACCAAAGACAGATGTCAAACTCAGTAGAACAAAAATAACTAGTTTGACTACATTACTGCAAGTGCAGGTCACCTTCTAATCTTTCTATCACTTGGCCAAACTGTGTGGCTTTCTCTCTAATGGAATATTAATCTGGTTTAGCTGTAATTGGCAAAAACAGTTGTCACTTAAATGACAGAAGCCGGAGATAATTCTCAAAAAGGTTTGCATTTGGCCTTCTAATTACAATGGTGAACTTGCATAGCTCTCCTTTATGGTGGCTGTAACTATTACTCAGCAAGGTTTTGAAAAAACATTAACAGGCAGTGCATGCACACCATCAACCATATGCACACTCACAGGTACAGCCTGAAGATCACTAGGAACATTGGGGGTTTTTTTAATCCCTATCTAAAGGGCTTGTAACTTGTTGGCTGCACTAGAAGGTGATATGGCTGGGGCTATGCTTTATTCCCATGTTCTCCTGTCTGCCTCATGGTGAAATCAGCAGCATTGCCCAGCCAAACCCAAGGAGTGCTGGATACTAAATGCATACTCAGATAATTTTCTTAACTGCACGAGTCCAGCACAGGTGCTCTCCTTTTTATTTTAAATTTTATTTTTCCTAGTGAGAGCATACCAAACGCTCTCTTAGCAATGATGAGATTTTTATGGCTTAAATTAGTCTCTGGAACTTAATAGATACTATTTAATATGCAATTCTATTATTGACTCCTTGCCTTCTCACCACAATGTATTGACAGTGACCACCTCCCAGCAGAGTGCTGTAGACATTCATTTTAGCAGCACAACTCTTACACCTACATTATATATATACATATATATAAAAATACATATATACATGTATTTATAAGTATATATATAACCTATATTATTTGCACAGTGTTCCATAAAATTAACTGTCTGAATAATTGAAATATTGCATGTGGTCACTAAAGTTGATTTTAAATCATTTCAATCAACACTCAATTTCTCTGGAAGAAGTGAAATATTAATGCAAAACCTGAAGCCTTTGAAGAAATATGTCAGCCTCTCCCATGCCTTGTGTCAAGTAAAAATTAATTTTGTTACTTTGAATGCTAATGTTCACCATTAGCCTTGGAAAATTAGAATTCAGACTGCTTACCATGCTTCAGATATATTCCATATATCTTCAATACTGCAGTCCAGAAGGTACTGAACAGCATCTTTCCCTACTTTATGTATATTCATGTCTAGATACAATAGAGATAGAAACAGTGGTGAAAATCTACTGTATGTCCACAGCTCCAATCCTACTAATAATTTTTTGTTACTTGTATTAAAAATTCAGAAGTAGCTACAGCTACAGCTCACTGCCAGGTTTCTGCTGCTTAAAAATAAAGAACAATGGTAAGAGGCATGGGGAGGAAGAGGGGGAAGGAGGAGGTAAGGACTATACAGTGGATCAGAATAGAATAATTTCTGTGCTCTGTCTTCCAATTGGAAAGAAATTACAGATGACTGGGAATACTTCCACCAAAGAAAATTAAAAATTTCCCCAAGTCAACAAAAGAGATTTTGCTCAAATATATTCATTAACTCATAGGTGATGGATTTTAATAATGGAAAAACAGATTATAAACCCTTTTGGTATATGCCAAAGAAGATATCTGAATCCACCACCTCAAAGCATGCCTTATGGCACACAGCCAGTGTGTGCAGTGAGGAAGGCCCAGTTCTTGCTCCAAAGTCCGTGGTTTAGGCTCACATATGCTGAGGAGTGTGGTAAGAGCAGAAGAACAAACAAAATTCCCATGAAAGTTATATACACACCCTGTTTTGGCTACAGTGAACTTTGGTAAAGGCTGACAGTAATAACTTGTTCCTCGGGCCATGCTTTACTTTCACATTTGCTCATCCCACTTTTTCCTCCTCCCTCTCTGGAAATGTTCCAATAAGTGTAATGAAAGATATTCAGCACTTCTAAGAGCAATCTAGTGTGAGGACAAAAAGAATTTGCTCGAGTTACTCCCTCAGCTATGAAGAGGGAAAAGTTGAAACATAGGAGAAGGGTCTGGCAAATACAAAATATTCATACAATGCTAAAAAATAGCATGATGGATTTTGCAGAGAGCTGACATAGCACAGCTTTGCAGTAGGATCAGGAAGGGCTGGCTGGGTGGGCAGCTGGGTGCTAGCCCCGACAGAGGAACTTCTGCTGGAAAACATTTTTACCTCTCATGTCAAAGTGCAAAAGGCATCAGAATATGGAGATCTGTAGTCCTTTCCCAAGTCTCTTCTTTCAAGAGGAAGAACTACAGCTAGATCTGCAGAGACTACAGACAGATCCCATTTTATACTTACCATTCCTAAGAACAAGTCAAAATCCCACGAAACCTGAGACCCACACCAATATTTTACTTTGAGAAAACTGAATTTAATCTAGATTTTCTCTAGGTTTAAGGGAGGGGGGGGGGTCGGATGCTGATGATGTTCAAATCTAGGTAGCTACAACTTACAGAGAGATGCAAACTAAGACAGAGGGGCAGGTAATTACCATTTCTTTGATATATTAAATTTGACCATGTCTATAGAGCCAAATGATCTGCTATTTCACACAGTTTTACAGCTTTAACTGAAATTCTGTATGTAAAACATATTTGTTAAAAAAGTTTGTTCTCAATGCTCTTTAGAAAACTTGTGGCAACACAGTAAACCCTCAAGAATAAAAGGTATAGAGATAACAAAAACTGGCATGCTAAGAATAAGGCTAACATTTTCATTAGTAGCTCTGTTATTCCTAAAAGACAACAGATTGTTGTGACTACATTAGCAAAGCATGATTTGAAGGAAAATATCTATCTTTTAGACAACTGATGTAATTGGGAGAAAAAACCCCAACCAAACAAACGGGCATACTTCAGAACAAAACTGCGACCTTCAGTTTAGCACAGATTGAAAAAAATCCCTGCACTGAATTTTACTGGCTTATGTAAATGACCTAGACAATCTGAAAGAGAAGGTACTGAAATCTGTAGAGAACAGGCCAGTTTAAGAGGAGACTGAAAAAGAGAAAGAGGAAAAAATAATGGTCTTCAGTGGAACCTTAAAGTGTGGTGGACAAACAGGGTTGGGGTGGCTAACGTACCATAGGATCAATAACCTTCCTCTGGGATTTTGAATTCGATCAGAATAATGATGTTTTTCTTCCTAGATTCATCTGTGGAAGTTGCCTCATGTCTCCTACCAGGACAAGAAGCACTTCAGAGAGGTATAGTGTTTTCTCTATGAAAAATGCAAGATTTTATGTCACAGTGTTTATAATGCATTCGTTATCTCAACTTTTCCTGCTGGAGAAAAGCCTCATTAAATAAAATCAAATTCACTGGTAAATGCTGTTTGCTAAAAAATACTGAAATGAGTCAAATATCAAGAGCAACATAAGACTATGTGGTCCTGGGGATTGATATAGCAATGCAAGTGGTTTACTGTGTTACAGCTGGATAGTTATTTCATGGTATCTCAGTGGTATGGTATCTTTGTCTACATGATACTCACTGTCGGGTAAATACTGGCACAGAATTCACGGTGAGTACCTGACTCAGCTGGTTAGAACTGGGTCTAGGCCTGGCAGCAGCAGGCTGAAGTAGCCACAGCTACCTAACTCTGACATTCCAGTAAAACCTGTGAAGCATTGCCTTGCTTAATACACATTCGGGTGGAGAACTTTTTTCCCTCTTAAAGTAATGTTAACAAAGAACATGATTTCCAAAAGTAGCTTGTGAGAGACAGTCCTCAGTGACCCTGTGGCAAAATAATAGGAGCCATATTTAGCTGCTGGTTCTTGAGTCACAGGGAAGTCACAGCAGAAGTGTTAGGGTGATAACAATCTGGCTGTGCAGGGAAGTATGGAGTGGTACCTCTCTCAATAGTTTTGCAAGTTCCATTCAGGAAATAACTACTCTCTGAAGTGAAACACCATCACTTGCTGAACTACAAAGTCAGTTTCCCAATAGAGTGTCGGATATTCTATACAAAGATATCCTGTGGAAACAGGACGAGCCTGGAAGAAACAGAATAAACCTTAAGTCTGTTTGACTTCACCTTGGAGTTATCCTTGACAAAATACTGCAGCTCAGAGAATGTTTCTAATGTGCTGCATGGGAAAAAACAGTTCTCTACAGTATAGTATTTAGGGAATGATCTAATTAACCTGAATGTAATAGAGAATATTTCTTCCAGTGTAACAGAAGGGATTTAGAAACCAATGCTGCTTACCATCACCTTCACAAGGACTATATTCTTAAAAGGTATTTTAACATGCACACATGAATAGAACACTTTTAGATCCAAGCTACTCACTTTTAGCAACTGAATAATCTGAAAACATGGTACTCCTGACATTCTAAAAATAAAAACTGACATTTAACATTCTCTCCTTTTTTTTTCCCCCAGGAGATTGTTACAGACTCAACATCTCCACACACTGGTTATTAAAACTAGGAAAAAATGTACCTTTTTCTCCCTTTCTTCTTTTTTTCCTCCCCTAATCTGTTTTCAAATAGATAGTAACATGTCACTACTATTCTTTTCATCACATAAATACTTTGCTATCCCATATTTTAAAGTGATTTTCCAGATGAGTGCCTTGGTAGCAAATCAACATCAGCATGTTTCCTGTATGGAATCATTGTCCTACGTAAAATACAATAAAACTGGTGAGGTTTAAATAATGATGCAATTTTCTTAATGAAAGCAGATTAAGTGGATATTTTATTTGTGTTTTGGGGGACTTTTTTCAGCTTTCATTTGTGTAGAAATTTTTCTGTGAGAAAAAACTATCCTGAAATAAAGCTATTGTATTCTTTCCAGGCCTCAGTCTGCTGTCATGGTGTCAATTTGAAAGTAAAGTACAGAGGAGTTTTCTTCTAAAACTCCTGTTTGTCAAGAACTTTCATAATTATATTAACTCTTGTTTTCTATAAGAAATGTGGGTTTCTTTCTGACATGGTGTCTGCTCTGAGAAGCAGTCAAGTAAAGTGGCTGAAAAGTGCCATCTGCTGCCTCTGGAGGAAATGATTGAACCTGAGCAAACACACCATGACTGGAAAAGCAAAAGAAGTCCTGGTATCTTCCTTGTCAGGCCACTACCGGAAAGACTGAGATCTTGAGAGAAGAAAACAACATTTTCTCCCTTAATTGTTAGAATCATAGAATCATTTAGGTTGGAAAAGACCTGTAAGATCATCAAGTCCAACCTTTGACTAAACACCAGCTTGTCAACTAAAACATAGCACTAACTGCCGTGTCCAGTCATTTCTTGAACACTTCCAGGGGTGGTGACACAGTCACCTCCCTGAGCAGCCCATTTCAATGCTTGAAAACACTTTCCATGAAGAAATTCTTCCTGATGTCCAGCCTGAACCTCCCCTGGCACAGCCTGACCATGTCCTGTTGTCCTGTTGCTATTTATGTGGTAGAAGAGGCTGAACCACCTTTCAGGTAGTTGTAGAGAATGATAAGGTCTCCCTGAGACTCTTTTTACTCAGGCTAAACACCCCCAGCTCCCTCAGCAACTCCTCATATAACTTGTGCTCTAGACCTTCACCAGTTCTGTTTCCCTTCTCTGGACATGGCCCAGCACCTCAATGTCATTCCTGAAGTGCGAGGTGCAGGACTCAGCACTTGGCCTTATTGAACCTCAGCTGGCCTTGGCCTTGGCCTTGGCCTTGGCCCATTGATCCAGCCTGTCCAGACCTCTCTGCAGAGCCTTCCTACCCTCCAGCAGATCAACATTTCACCAACTTGGTGTCATCTATGATCTTACTGAGGGTGCACTTGATCCCTTCATCCAGATCATCAATAACGACACTAAATGGGACTGGTCTCAATGCCAAGACCTGCCTTTGTAGCAGCAATAAGATACTGTGCCTTTGGAGAAATGCACTTCAGTGGCACTGACCTTTTCCATCATCTGGTACATCATGTCTGTGGCTTGAAAAACAACTAATGAATATATTTAGCTCTTTCTGTATGTACATACATACCTATATCATTCGCCGGATTTCTTTTGTGACCTTGGTATACTGGAAATAATTTCATATGCACTTCCTTAGCATGGTTCAATTTAAATCAGTTGTCAAACATTAAAATTATGGATACACAGCTGGTTCCTACATCCGTTTCCTTATTCTTTTTGCTCTCAAACTCCTTACCTCTAATGACTTTCTATTACAGTGGGGATATTGCAACACGTGTATCAGACAACAAGGCCCGTGGAAAAGAAATATCTATGGACCGATTCTTGACAGATGTTTCAGAGATGTTTATTTCTCCAGCCGCATGGCCGGGATCTGCCGAGGAACTGCTCAATCACAGGACCTGAGGGTCCTTGCCCGTGCAGGGGAACACAAACCAACCAATGGGGAATGAGGCTGACCAGGGGCAGGGAAACCTTGTGTGTCCCCTCAGGGCCCCTCTCCCAGGGCCACATGGCAGCGGGGAGGGCCCCAACATTTCACCCATTTATTTTTGACAGAAAGAGATTTAAAACTTAACATTGAAAACAACTGGATAAACATGAGATAACAAGGTCAGTTTCAAAACAAAACAAGCCACCCTCCTGAGTCTTTAGATGTCCAAACAGATTCTCTGGAACATCTTAAGGCTGTCAGAAGGGAGACAGGACTCTCCGAGCATGCTTTGTGGGGAAACTGAGGCAGGAGAGGGTTTCTTCCATCTTTACCTGTTGGAACTCTAAACAAAAATAGTTAATTTCTTCCCTCCCCCTCTTCATCCTCCACTCAGCATTGGAAAGGGATTTTTGGGGAAACACTTGGCAAAGGCATGGTTTTGTGAGGGAAACCATGGGTGAAAAAACGGATTGGGAATACACTGGGGGTAATAGGATATAGGGTAAAAGGGAAGGTGGGATTAGGAAAGGGAGACTGTAGGGGGGGCTTACAATGGAGATATTGTCTAACATGACTACGATTTTTAGCATATATACTGCCTTTTACAGAAACACCATCAGGCCCAGTGACCTCTGCTGCTTGTAACCCTTTTCTACCTTGCACAATTTTGAGCTCTACTACTTCTCCATCTCCTAAACTTGGGATGTATTTTTCAGGGTTATTCTTTTTAATAGCAGTTCTATGAACGAATATGTCTTTCTGGTTGTCACATCTCATTATAAAACCATAATTTTGTTTAACATTATACCATTTTACTATTCCTAAAACCTTAGCTACGATGATTTTTTCCTTTTTCCAAGTGGCTGCTGTTTTCTGTCTCGCTGCATTTTTGCTTTCTCTTTCGCTTTCGCTCGCTCCCGTGTTGAAATTGCCAGGGCTGCTGGGGCCGTCGGGGCTGCTCGTGCCTGTGCACTCTTCCCAGGGTTGCATTCGGGGCCATGTGGGCTGGGCCGGGCCGTGCCGCTCAGCTCCCCGCGCGCCACCGCCTCTGCTCTCAGCTGCATTGCCGTTGCCTGGGGCCGCACCCACGTCTTGGCCGGGCCTCCAAACAACGACCCCGCTGCGCCCTGCTCCAGCGTGCGTTTCGGCTAGGTGTGGCTCCGTTCCACAGCCATCGCCGCTGGCCACTGCCTGCGTGCCACTCCTCTCACGGGGCTCGCTCCACCACACGCTGCAACAGGGCCGGGCGGGCTCCCGCCATGCCTCGCTCCACTGCTGACACTGCAGCTCGCGTGGCTCTGCCCGTGCGTGGGAACTGCCTCGCTGCTGCTCAGAGAGCACTCGGACCACGTGGCCTGGGTCACACGGTCCCTGAAGCAGTTTTAACTTTGTAAGGACACAGCTGACATTGTTCAACAGTCTTGGTAATTAAATAATATTCATGAAAATATTCTTCCATTGGCATATATTTTGACTCAGAAATTAACTGCATCCAAACGGTCTTCCAAAAGTCTTTGATAAGAATCAAATCCCAAGAAACGTAGAAAAAGGTCTTAAATAACCATGCCAGGAAGTGTTTCAGTTCCTTTTGAGCTTGAATTAAGCTAAAATTTACAAATTGTTGTTCAAGAACCTTTTCAAGTTTAAGATAAATGTCCATATGTGGCTCTGAGAGCCAAGAGTCTTTCCAAGGTTCCTCCATAGTTTAGAGATGGAACAGCAAAACAAAAACAAGAAGAGAAATCCAGAGTTTACTCACAAATCAATTGCTGTCCTTAGGGATCAGGGATCATTCTGCTCTCAATTCTCTACCATTTGTTACAGTGGGGATATTGCAACATGTGTATCAGACAACAAGGCCCATGGAAAAGAAATATCTATGGACCGATTCTTGGTAGATGTTTCAGAGATGTTTATTTCTCCAGCCACATGGCCGGGATCTGCCAAGGAACTGCTCAATCACAGGACCTGAGGGTCCTTGCCCGTGCAGGGGAACACAAAACAACCAATGGGGAACGAGGCTGACCAGGGGCTAGGGAAACCTCGTGTCTCCCCCCCAGGGCCCCTCTCCCAGGACCCCATGGCAGGGCAAAAGGGACCCCAACAACTTTCAGACCCTATTTCTGCACAGCAGACAAAAAACCTTAGCTTGTATCCCCTTGAACTCCAGAGAAGTTATTCTGGTATGGCTGTCCCAGTTCCTTCAGAGAGTAGCTCTATCTGCAGCTGGTTTTGCTCTTCTATTCCTGCTACTGTAGTGACATCCTAAATCTGTCTAAAAATGTTTTTCATCTTTATCCAGGATGAACTGGTATCTCCTAAAATAGAAGATGTATTTCCTGCAGATTTTGTGAAGGCTGGGCAGCAGTGCACTAAACCACTGCAGTTACACTGGTCTTTCCCAGCTCCTGGAAAGCTGCTCTTTCCAATTCCTAAGGACAATAATGAGAAGAGGGGAGTGCAAAAGTAGAAACAGAGGCAATGTTTCTGGGTGTGGCATCACTGCAGGACCTAATAATGGAACCTTAAGACTCCAAATTAGGTATGAAAGTGTTGAAACAGACTTAAATAAAAAAAAAATTATGTACTTGTACTTTATCAATGATTTATTTTTAATGTCTTTAAACATACTAAGTCTCAAATAGATACTATTTGCTACTAAAAGGAATGTATTTATTCATCATGGGATATAAAGGGTCTGGAAAGGACTGACTGTATGGAACAAATTATTAAGATTTTTCTTTTTCTCATTTGCAGAGAATAATCAACTGCTGCTTAGATCTTGCTCCAAAATTTGGTCACATTCAGAAGTAATGGATTACTTTTCTCATAGGAGCATATGTATACTCAGTTGGAAGGAGCATGGGAGGTCCCACTTAATAAAACTTTGAAGTCTTGAATACATTGGACAGGCAGTTCCAAAAAAATACATCTTTTTCTCATTTTACCCCACCGTATGATATTTTACATAATTCACACACTGCATACTCTCTTGAAAATGGGCCAAACACAGAAACTAAAATAACAATGTTCTCCAAATTACATGTTGTCTTTGGGCATCATGACGCTACTTATACTTGAGGCACCGCAGTCAGTCGGTTCGGCTTATTGTTCCCACAGTGTTTGAAGTGAACTTGATCTGCCTCATTTTGGAAGCAGGCACTCAGTCATTTACTGTCTTTCAGCTGAGTTTCAGTATTTGCTCACTGAAGGGGCTGGAGCTTCCAGCTGAGGATACAATAATACTTTAAGGCATTTTGTCTAGTTTAACTTGTAATCACACTTTCAGCTAAACAGAACAGCACATACAATAGATAAGCCCTGTAAGAGAAAAGGTTTGAAGTTTAGGTGATGGTTACAACAAATTACAGAATTACAGCATTATCTGTATGATACCCATTACTGAAGGAGATCTTACAGTACATATAATTCAGTCTGTGACCTCTTTAGAACTTGAACTGTGTTGACTTCACCTCCATTCCCCTTATGTTTTTTAATATATTTTTACGTACTCAACATTTCTCTTAATAGCCTAGCCTGAAAAGTACATTTAATATGATTAAAGTTTACAACAGGGAGTAAAGGAAAAAAGTTATTATTTTTTAAGTATACTGCTTAATCTGAAAATGAGTTGGAGACTTTTTTTCTTGTCTCAAGGAACTAAACCAAGAATGACCTCAACTGACAGATGATTTTTGTTTGCTTTGTGGCAAAAGAAAAAACTTTTTTAATTGATAAAAGATTTAGAAGTTGTTGAAGTCACAACATGAACTACAAACCTCAATGAAGTGTAAAGCCATTTTTTTCTCTTATCTGCAGGTCATTTGTTATGGTGGTAAACCACTTTGTAGCTCTCAACACATGAAGAACTTTCTCCTAATACCTAACAAGCCATAACACTTATCTCTACAGTCCTTTGTATTAAAGTTCCTAGCATGTTGATGGATATAGGAAATTGTTCATTACACTATTTGTGGGCACCAAAAAAAGTGATTATTTTGTTGAAATTCATAAATGGACAACAAATGAAACTACAAATCAGATAGTTATATGAAAAAAACCAAAGGTATTTGTATATACACTCCAGTATTGTTGTTATTGTTAACCCATTTCACAATTTGGAATTGAGAATGAGATCACTGACAATGCTGACTGGGAGAGATTGGAAGGAAGTTAATGAAATATGAAGGAGAATGAGACTTTTTAAAAAAATCTATCTTTGTTTACAAATGCCATTCCTCGCTGCTGAGGGAAACAATACTCACTGCACTTTCCACAGTGCCACAGTGAGTTGTTCTGGAATCACACAACTCTAGGGCTGGGAACAACTGCGTCACAGCAGACAGGAACAAAAATATATTATTAGATCTTAGACAACAGTGTACTTAATGACTGCCCTTCAGCCAGTTTCCAGGCCTAGCTTGTGCAAGACCAAAATCAATCTTCGAAAGGCTACATACTCCCTTTATTCAAAGGAACAAAAATATCTAGTCTATTTCAATATGTGTCTTCAAATGCTGTAGACCAACAAAGGTACACAGAACATAGACCATAGTTTTGAAAACTCAGGACAATTACAAATAAGCATTTCTAAAACAATGTCATTAACAGGTGAGCTAATGACACTGTCATTCCCTTCCCATGGTCAAACATACCACCCTCCGTCAGGTTTTTTTCCTAGTATCTCAAAGAAGTTACAGCTGCTTGAATCCTACATAGCCTTTTGGAAGGATTAGGGATTTTACTTTGTTCACCTGGCTTCAGATAACGATACATACTTCTCATCCACATGTCTGACTTCTTGACATTTTGAAAAAGTGAAGACGTTAAATTTAAAAAAACACCCCTCACACAAAAAAAAACAAAAACCAAAAAAAACCCCAAAAAACCCACCCCACCCAACAGTATTCCCCACATGATGCAGAATCCCATTGCTTTTCAACAGCTGAAAAAATTGAGAAATAAAAACCAGATTAAAGTCTCTAGTGTTATACCTTGCCATCTTTTAAAAGCCAAAAAGAAATTACTGTAGCTGAAGATTAGATTTCAAAGTCAGAGACTTATCTGGCCAAAGGCTGATCACTTTTAACACCTACAGCTGGTATTAAAGACATTCTTTAGAACAGTTTGTGTGACAGTCATGCTCAAAGAGACAAAAATTTTAGATATTCCTGCTGTCTGCCTCATACACTATTGGGATAAACAATTAAGAATTATCTTTTTGCATGATTCGTCCATCTGTATCCTCAGGCAAAAAAACAGGTAAAAATTTCAGTAAAAAAACATGGTAGGTGAAAGAGAACATCAATGATTGGGAAAAATTAGTATGAAATTACTGCGGAAGTAATCTCACAGTGAATGAGATGTTCTTCCAACAACTCTAATGAAAAAGGAGAAAAATTATCTTCATATTTCTGAAAAGCTGCTGAATGGTTTTGCACCACATGTTCCATAAGTATAAAAAAAATCTCTTCCAAACTCTTCCAACATGTAACACCCTACCCCCAGAGAAATCTGCTTCTGCTTTCTGAAAGATATAGTACTGAATTGAAATGTCACATTGAAAAGTTACTAAGGATTATTTTGAACATCCCAGCATGGAATATAGAATTTATTGAGTCCATGTTCAATATAAAATGAGACCTGTTGAAAACATGCTTCAATGGTCACACTAAAAACTCCAGCTCTACCTCCTGAGAAGCAGGAACATAAATACAAAATTTTCAAGAATTTGTGGTAGGTAACTTTTTGGAACAAAAATATTGCAGCTGGCTCTCATGGTCCCAAGACTGGAAGAGCAAGAGGACTGCTCAGGGGTCCCCCCTGGAACTCTGGCAATCAAACAAGTTGTGCAACATCATGGTGGTAGCAAGAAGGAGCTGTTAATCTGAACACAGACTCTTGTTTCTGTTGCTAACAAAGGCACAATATCCTGAGAGGTTCAGCAATGGCACACTGACAGCAGTAAAGCCTCAGGTAACTTTGTGAGTCTCCTAGGAAGAAAGGACCAAGAGCAGAAGATGAAGAGAATGGCAGGGTAAAAATATGAGTAGAAAAAAAAGATAATTCTGAAGGAAAACTGAAATCAAATCTAGCAATGCAATTGGTCCTATCCTTTCCTATCCATGCCTGAATCTTACACCTCACATTTTCATTCTTATTTTCATTTATAGACACATATATCCTGTTGATTATAGCCCACAGTAGGTGATGCACCACAAATCTATTAAGTTTCTAACCAGCCTCACCCATGAGTTTCTGCTTCTCCACAGGCTTTGGTGGTGCGTCACAGTAACCTCAGCTACAGGGCAGCTATTGATTCAAAATACAAATACAGTGTGAGAGAATTTCACAGCACAACAGGCTATTGTGACTGGTCTGAACAACCCCTGTTTCAGCAGCAAATGCAGAACCCGAGTTTCTGAGCACCTTGTTAGATACTCCACTGGGCATTCTGATTTCCTCTTGTACTTGTCCAGGAACTCGTGACTAAGATATAACAACCAGAATGTACACGCAACATACTATTCTTTTAATATGGCACAGGCATAGTACTACAGAAGTGTTCCATCAGAATTATGTCTTTTTTTGCAGTGGTGAAGAAAATGAACATTATAAAAATCACAAGACCAACACTAAAAAAACAACAACAAAAAAAAAACCCAAAAAAATTTGTCACCAGTGCCACCACTGCAGTTGTTGCCCAATGTGGACAGAACTTCTGAGCACCATATTCTGCAACTTGATTCATCCCACCTACTGCCGTCATGAATGATGCTCAAGAATTTTTTCTCCAAGATTTTTATGACTTCATTTTGCCTTCATTGTGATAAAAGCTCACACTGTGCCTGAGACTGTGTGCTACTGATTAAAGACAGAGCTCTGAGTTAAAAATTTGGTTCCGATTATTTCCTTTGAACAAAAAATTATCTGGACACAAGCTATTCTGCAGAATGCCCACAATTTAAAAAATATTATTAAATGCTCGTAATTTAGTTATCTTTCTACCCCTTTTCACTACCATTCAGTCAAAACAAAAGCATTCTATTTAAGTTTGAAATACGAGCAAAAATGCAGAGTGGCAGAGAATCATGCCCACGGGAGCCTGTGTCTTCCCCTGCCTGCAATCCCTTCCAGGCACGAGCAGCTTTGCCCTGTGAGGTCCTCACAGGTCCTCTCAGTCTGGCTCCTTACAAAGAGACACAGGCTGGCTGCCCTTCCAGCCACCTGTGGTAGCAGCACTGGCAGTAGAAGTGGTGCAGCATCCAGGGGCATTTGTGCATGCTCACCCCTCTGCAGGATCTTCCTCCTAAAGCAAAAGAGTCACAGAATGGTTTGGGTTGGAAGGGACCTAAGAGATCACATAGTTCCACCCTCCACACACCATGGCAGGGACATTTTCCCCTAGACCAGGTTTCCAGCCTGGTCGTGAACATTTCCAGGGATGGATCAACAAGATTTGGGACTCCAGCCAATTGAACTTTCATTAATTTTCCATTCATGATGTAGCACTCATGATTTGGGCATAATTTTTCAACAAATTGTACAGATGAAAGGATAGTAACTCATATGGTATATGAAAACAATCACTATATTATATTAAAAAAATCATACTCTTCCTCACACTTGATTCCCCATGTTCTTTTCTCCAAAGAAAGTTAAAATCTGATATGTTCCCCTTTCAACTCTCTGTGAATTCTTCCAAAATTCTGAGGGAGTCCTGATCTTAATAAGTGTACATTTTAAAATATTTTTTCCCTTTCTAAAAAGTTTAATTTTTTCTGGTAACTGACTGCATTATTACCTATGAATGAGAAAACTGTGTAAATGTATGTTATTGTGAAATTTAAAGTGTTTAATATGACATATTGTACATTCTTGTGACAGTTGAAGGTTTTTTCTTTTTCTGTTGAATAGATAGGAACATGGAATACGTGTTCTTATTTGCATTATAAGGGCTCCATATTACGTGTGTAAAACAACTTTCACAGGAAGTTCATGTTCAATTTGCTACTTTATTAAGTACATTGCAATTATTGGAAATGACACACTAAAATATTAGTCCTACATGCTAAAATACTTCAATTACTTGCTCACCTTTTTTTTTAATGCAGTGAAACATAAAACTACAGGATAAACTTACATTCCCACCTCTTCTCACATTACTGGATCCCTTCTAAGTGCTCTTTTGCTTAACAGTGTGAAGTCAGAACTGGAAGATGTATCCTTATAGAATAAAATTTGTTTGTAGCAGATATGTTAGCAAGCCTTGGAATGCATTTTATTTAAACACATAAAAATTCCAATAGCTAAAAAAGAGAAGTGGCACTGCACACTCCACAATTTCGCACTAAGCACAAGCATCTGGTTGGACTTCTGTAGGAGGAGACGTTCAGGCAAATTCTCAGTATTTTTCTTCCTTCCCCATATATTTTATGCTTTAGATTCACTAAATGAATTTGGGTTTTAGGTACTCACCAGGATCTTCATGCTGCCCTTCCCACAGCAGCAAATCTTGGTGCTGGTTTTGTACCTGAATATGATCAGAGTTTCTAGTCCTGAAAGGGGAGAGAAACAGATTTACCCAAGGATCCAGAATTACTAATATCAAACAAAACCACTGATCCAAGCCCCACAGACACTTTGGAAATCCTTAGTCAGATTGCATCTGAACAGGAGAAATTTAAATGAGTTTAGGCTTAAAAGATACTCTTTGGCTGCTCACTCATACTCTTGTCAGTTCTGTCAGTTAATCCAGTCACTCAAATTTGAACGATAAAAATGTTCAAACATTGTAGCTGAGGTTTGAAAGTATTTTCAGCAGTACCCTTATTTTATTTCACTTTTAGTTCATGTTTAGTTGATTTGTTTAACCGTGGAAAGGACACTAAATCAAATGCTGAACCTGCATGAACATACAATATTCTAAAAGGAAAGAAAATAATTACTGAATAACAATTAATGAATAAATCAATAAAAATATTATGAACACACTGAAAATCCTTATGGTAAAAATACATGTCTACAGCAAAATAATGTTTCCTGTCAAGGAAGGGCCACAGAGAAGGTCTTCAACTCTTATACAAACTTAAACACAAAGTATTTTCTGAAGAAAATCTGGAAGTTGCAGTAATGTTTCCATGATGGAAAACTATAGCCTACTATGTTCAGAGCAATACGAGAAATAATCAGCAGCAAGAAACTGGAGCTGGGATTATGCCAAGTTATTTTGTTGCAGTAACATCAGTGTGACCTAAAGCCTACTCCATAAAATAAGGGCTTTTATCACAGTTAGTGTAAACATGATGGAGGAGGTAAAAGAACTTTGATAAAATTATTTTTATCAAAATGATTTGGATATGGATTTTGATTTTCATGTATATTTGGGAACTGACAGTGTCCAGGTGCAAGCTTCAGCGATTCTGCACATATGTGCCCTCTGCTTTGAGGCATAAATTGTAACATTGAACCCTCAAGTACCATTACTAAACCTATTGCCTACACTGGGGGCCTTGCTCTAATGACAGTGATTTATTTTTACTTGCAACTGCATGATCAGGCAAGCAACAACATACAACCATCTTAATGGAAAATATTTTAGGAAATACTAATTAACGTGGAGGATTAAATTATAAAAAAGACTGACAGATAACAGAATATATTAAAAATTCACATCTGCAAAATCTGTGGTGTTGCACTCATGCTGTAAACAGGGAAATCTGGCAAATATCTTGGTGAGGAGCTTGTATTCTGCAATGTGTCTGGGCTTCCTCTAAAACTTACTTAGAAGCTCCAGTTCTGATTCAAGAAACCAGTTTGTTTCCAAAGTGGGATGTAGAGTGCTGTGTGATAACTCTCCCTGAGGACTTTGCAACTCACAAACTTAAAAATCTTTAATTTAAAAATGCACTGCAAATGCATTTATGCTTTGGATTTTTCTCCATCCCAAGGTGATATTCTGCCTTGTTTATCTAATGCACCATTTCTCAGGTGAAGTTTTAAAAACTTGAAATCTGGATTTTTTTTCAAATATTCAAAATATCGGAAGTACTTTATTTTTTACAGACCTGGGATGGCTGGTGTTCTGCACAGCAACATATTTAGTAGTTTTATCTCACTTTTGATAGAAGAGCTCTCTTATAAAATTTAGTTTGTACACCAGGCAGTAACTGGAATCAGTGTACCACCAATCCTAAATAGTTTACCAATTAGTGAGTTCAACTAGAGATGTTGTAACTATTTTATTGTCATGTCTGCTTTCTCTTCACACTTTTATAAGGTCAGCTGTTAATATTAGCATTATTATTCTTAAATGAGGATAATGTATCAAAAAATGTTCATGTCTTGTTTACAAGAACATGTATTGTTCTTGTAAAAAGAAGGCTACTGAATTTTGATAACAAAATTTATGCACCCGAATGCAAGGAAATTATATTGAAAAGTTACTCAAAAGAGCTATCACTGTGTCCTTCACATGGGGGTGATAAACCACCTATTCTACAAACTGCATTTGTAGCAGTTAGACAGATGTAAAATGGATTATAATAAAGAAAACTAAGAATTGCTAATATTTATTAAAGGTGATTACAAATCTTTGTTGATTAAATTTTGCAAACTGCTATGTCCACTAATGAGCACACAAGCTGATTTAGTAGAATTAGTCCTTTGTATTCGGTGGAGTAATACATCCCTCTTTGTGTTGCAGGGACAAAAGAGAAGAGTCATCAGGAGCTGTCTGCCTGCACACACAAACACACTCTATAGAAATTGCCATGTTATTGGAAGCATGGAGGAATGCCACTAGGAAAACACAGGAAACCCAAGCCAAGATTTGAGATAGCTAAATTCATTTATCAGACATTTTCATTCAGATTTGAGAGAGATGCTTCAAAAGCCCCTGTTTTGCTGCTGCCTGTTAAAAGTGCCTATGGCATTCTTTATGATTATTAGTGAAACAGAAATTAAATAGCAAGTGACCCGTACAGTGCTCGCTGGGGTCACATGTCCCGGAGACCCAGATACGGCGACTGCATCGCACTGTGTGATGAGAAGCACGTACACACCCACTTAGGATCTGCTTGGGAGTGCCAGTGCAGATGAATGAAGGAAATTTGATGAAACTTCCTAAACTGATGTCACGCTAAGAATGAATGTTCTTGTTTTCTGTTTTAAACAATATATGACTTGTTTGTAAGCTTCTGTTCAATGAAAAAAACCCCAACAAACAGATGATGTCTCAGTAATGCTTACTAGAAATAGATGAATAGAAAGAGAATCCTGAAAGTTTCAAAATGCTGCTTAAAAGAAGTCATAGGAAATATAACATTGCTGTTAAGTAGATGTATATTGACTATCTCAGACATGGAAAAAACAAAGCCATGCATTCTTTAACATGCAAAAGGTACATCCACATCCTCATACCAGACAACATAAATCTGCTAACAGCAATACACAGGAAGAGCATTGTTTCTTGGGCAGAATATTTTGAATTACTTGAATTATTTGTAAAAAAACAATTCAGTGCCATAGGTTTTAACACAAACTCAAACTGATGACAAATTGTCAATGACATTGACCCCTTCTTCTGTTTTCAGCAGCAAACTATACAATGTCAGCACTGATTTCCTACTGTTCTGACTCAGGCAGCTATCTAACCTTTTGCAGAATTCTGGAAGCTTAGAAAAAGAAGCCTGTTGTTTGAAGATGTCTGTCTAGACATTGAAGTGTTATTATTAATAATTTCTATTATGTGTAACTGGTCAAGTGTGTTAAAAAAGCCAAAGGTTATTGCTGTTCTACATGTATGTCTTCTGCCTAAATATATGTTGCCATCTAGTTTATGTCATAAATATTAATTTCGTCCAGGCTTTCCAAACTATATTTTTTGTATAAGATACGAAATGTGGGTTATAATTCTTCATTTCTTAATGCTCTATAGTAAATGGCATTTGAAAGTGCTCTGTGGCAAGTGTTAGAGAAGCACTTGGTATCTTTTCTTCTTCTCCTTTAGCAGAAAAATGGTGTTTCATCACAAGTAGACCAAGCACACACACAGCTGATCTGGGAAGAATTAGTCTTCAGCTATCAGCTTCGAGCTCTAAGAGTAACTCAAAACTTTGCATGGTTTCTTTATATAACAAAATGAACAAAATTCAGGTTTCCTGATAAGCTGACATGTGGCTGCAGATCTGGTGCCTGCACAGCTCCAGTCTCAACTTTATTTTCCCAAAAGTAACCCTTTGCAGAACAATGGTTTTCACCAGCAGATAAAAGTTTGCTGCTACTACTTCTCCACACACAACCTAGAAAACTTTCTTTGAAAGCACCCTTTCTGCTTCCAGAGATGTCCATTTCGGAAAAGCTGAGTTCAGCATTTGCCTCTGCAGAACCAACTATGCCCATCCTAAATGCTTCCTTGATGCAATAGAAAAGGAACATGTAGGAACCAAAATCAGATACATATTGGTGAAGGTGTTGAAAAGCAGTTGAACACCGGTCAGGCATGAGGCACTTTCATTAAAATTTTGTGAAGGCCCTATTTAAAATGTCTCTGCATGGAAGCTCAATATTGCCATTGTTCAGTGGGATTTAACCTTTTTCTCTGTTGGGCTAGATGAGGGAGATGGACATTGGACATCCCTACACCAGACAGGCTCCAGTGAAGACTGTCTTTCTCTGTTACCATCAAACTTTTCAAAATGAAGTGAACCTAAAATATAACAACATCTTTAAGCAGACAAATGAGAGGCTGGCTATTGAATTTTCATTCATAGAGGCTTGTCCAAATAATAACCCTCTGTCTGCAGTCACTTTCTTATGAACGACTTAATTTAAGATGATTTCAGGGGCAGAAAATTAAATCATTCACAGTGAATAGATCTTCTAATAACAAGACACTTTTATCTCACAGGCAGCAGTGTTGTCAGTACTTGGGCATAATTGGGACTAGAAATTGGTGATTTTGCTGTAAAACAGCTAACCCCACAATAGAGACTTTTAAAATAGACTTAATATTGACTCAGGCTGTTTACTTGACAACTTTCGCCAGCTACGTGACATTTTGATTTGCTAAGTATTAATGGGCACAGGGTCTAAGGTAAGTCTTGTTTCCAAACCAGTCACTTCCCCTAGTTATCCATATTCTCTTAGCTGAATGGTGGTGGAAACAAATTTCTCTTCTGGGATTTTAGAAAAGCTACCTTAAAAGAATCTGTACTGCAAAACACAATCCTATTGTAACCTAGACTGTAGGGGAGGGTAGTGTGGGAAGCTAGCATTTTTAGTAAAATAACTGTGCCATTCAAAAGTACCCTTAAAAGCCCATAGGAATGTGAACAAAATATATTAAAAACAACATTAAGTGATTGAAAGGTCGAAATTAAGATAAACATCTGAAAGTAAGACACTTCAAAGTGTCACTTCGTCAGTTACACTTCAAAATGCTGACAGTCAGCATTTCCTTCTAAAATGCATGCCTCTGAAGCTCTTTCTCTTAGAGATGAAGTAAGCATTGGAATTTGGAATTTCCTTTGAATCCTTTCCCTTGTCATGGTTCCATTAAAGGTATTATGTTTATCTTGTAAGTGGTTCATAGGCTCTTTAGAAATATTATTACTTCAGACATATGACTTTTTTTTCTTTTTTGCACCATAATGTCACTGCAGGAGGTGCAATATGGCAAACAGTTACTAAAAAATGTCCCAGGTCATTCATAGCCTCTTGGGACCTAGGAAACCAGGATACTAAAAGAACATAAGATCATTGTTGGTTTAAATCCTGATCTGCAGAGGTGATATTCCACATCCTTTTTTATTGTCGTTCAGGCAAGTTTCTGGACAGCACATTCCAGAGCTTCCTGATCTCCTCACACAGACGGAGGTTGGCCTAACAATAAAATTGTATCATCCATATTACTCCCATTTTAGTTTGTATGTCTTGCTTTATCTTCTGATCAGCCATAACCAAAAAAGATCAGAAATCACCTGTTTTTCCTTCTCTAGTTCTTTTTCCTTGCTAGGTATGTACTGTCTTTTGGCTCACTATTGCATATAAATAAGACAAAGAGGACTACTTGTGTTCTAAAGCAAAGTGAGGAGCATGGTAGCAAGTTTAGCTGAAGGAAAAACAAAGAACAAAACATAACGGCATAACTGCTGCATTTCATCATTTCTTTAGAGCTCCTTCTACTGGAGAAGTTACTCTAGATGATCCACCAACCAAGTTGAAATTTGTATAAAAAGATTCAGAAAGATTCATTCATAAAGAACTTCAAAGGCTGTGTTAGGGATGCACAGGCCTTCATCCAAGCTCCATGTCAGGCTCTGGTACAGATAATATGATGGTGCCTGGACCAGCACTCATTTGGTCAGTGTGTCCCAAGATCAATGTTGGATTTGAGTTTTCATTTCAGAATACAAACACTGAACCTTTATTCACTCCCAGAATCTGAAAAAAACAGATTAAGGATGTGCAACCAGTTTTCTTCAGATGGTTCCTTTTTTGTTGTATCTGAAAATTTTGTTGAAGCATAACAAAAAGAGGACTTTGTCTATTGGGAGAGCCAGACACTACAGATTGGAAGCAGTTTCTCTGATGGTGCTACAAACTTGCTGAGAATCTTAGATGAGCAGCCATAGGCCTGTGATGACTCCGCATCCCAGGCTCAGATTTCTCTGGACTCACTGAGCGTCTGTCACTTGTTTATAAGCACTAGGTCTGACACACAGAGAACATACCTGATTCTGCTGGAAGTGGATGTGCAGCTGTCTGACACATACAAGATGTGCAGGGTCCACCCTCCGTGCCCTGCATAGTATGTGTACCCTCACTTCCATCCAATGTGAAAGAGCCCAGAGTGGATGATCAGACATTAAAGAAGAAGAGACTTAAGAGAGGTTGCTGTATAAGTAACCTTATTCATCTAAGGCAGCAGATCTTTAGACTTTATGAAAGGCAAATATATTATGGGAAAATAATAACAGTACTCCATTCTCTTGAAAAGCACTCTCCAAACACTGCTCTCTGATCCTGCTTTTAATTGCACTAATTGACATACTAGTCTGGGAGAGGAATTTGGCCATTTACTGGCATTTTTTTTATTTTTATTTATCTACTAGCCTGAAACCAAGGCTGTTCAAAAAATATTCTGTTGAAGGTTAGAATGATTTAATATAAATTATAGGAATTTTAGTATTTCATTATCTTCCTCACTGAATCACATTTCAACACTTAGAGAAACTAGCAATTTTTTAAATACTTTTAGCCATGTACATCATAGGATATGACAGTCAGAATGTGACAATACATAGTCATCATTTACTTGTATATCATAGGATTTTGACATTTATAAATTATATAACAAATAAAACCAAGTAATTTCATAAATAAGACCCTATGATTGTTTCTTGAAGTTTTAGCAGTAAGTTGTAATCATGATGTCACAGAATTCTTTAGGTTTGAAGACAGTCCTGGAGACAATCTATTCTGAAACCTTGCTTAAAGCAGAACCAATTCTAACATTAGATGAAGATGTTGAGTTTTTAAGATCTCCAAGGATAGTGTTCCACGGCAATTTGGTGGGATAAACACAAAAACATATATTTCTGAAGTTACTATTAACAGGATGGATGGAGCATGTGACCAATGGTTTCTGTTCCAGGACATCTGTTGTGCCACACACATTCATCACACACTCACAAATCAGGTCCCTATTCCTCTGGGCTGGCCAGCACAGACCTGCATCATGAATGAGGGGGAACAGGCAATTACTGCCCACTCAGTGTCGGGGTCCTGGCTGGTAGCTTGCCCATAACTGTTCCACTGCAGGCTCTGCCTTTGCCATGTTGGGACATCCTTTCAAGCTATTTCCCTCTACCCACCCACTAGGGACCACTGTCTTAATTATTTATTGCTTTCTAACTTAGATTGCAAACGTAAGCTGTCAATGGCCTTGCTAATCACATAGCCCCAGGCAAATCTTTTTGACTTTCTGCTTAGTTAAGACTAATTACTAATTGTCCCCAGGGACTCTCCACCCTCTGGTCTCCTGCCACCAAATGTTACAGAAAGTGTGATGCTAAGCAGCAGTTACATAAGAAGGTTCATCTGTACTTCTTTGTTTTCCAGATCCTACTGTACTAACATAGCCAGAGCTGGGCAGCTGCAGTCAAGGTCCCATTTGCAGTGATTTTTGTTACACTTTTAAATTTTTGGCTTTTTTTTTTTCCCTCCTTATAGCTAGACAAAATTTCTCTTGTAATTTGTAGCATTGTCTCTTATTTTTTGTTGTGCATCTCTGAGAAGAGTCTGGTTTTGGTTTCCCTACAGCTGCTATAAAGCAAAGAGGTGAAATTTCAGTAGAAAGCATTATTAACCCAGACACATCTGCCTGAAACAGTCAGTTAGAGCCAGAAACATTAGAATACTGCAACCCTCATGTTTTTCAGATGTTTTCAAAATTTACTGTTTAATGGAAATTTCTCATGCTGCTAACGCATATCTTGAGTGATGGTGGTTAAATAGGTGATTGGTTACAGGTGGGAAGAATTACATATACAGCAAACATGATAATTATTCCCATGTGACCTCATCAAGCTCTTTTAGCTTCCTACAAAGTATTCTATCTCATTGTAAAAAAAGGTTGCTAACAGTTACTCACTTTACTATAGCACTGTGAGAAATAAATACCTAAAGTTAATTTACTAGTTTTGAAAACAAAAGTTGCCATTTAAGGGCTAAGTATAAACGTATGGGCAAAATACCCTAATATTTTCCCATCTCTGTCATTAAACCTTAAGTTTGACAGCAAGAAATAATAAAATTTTCTTTTGCTTGACTTAATGAAGCCAAGTTTATGTGCCAAGTTAACCTGGAAAGACAGTACTGAAGACAAGTCACAACAAGCCACAGGATTTCCATAAGAAGAATATGGAAAGAGATTCTTCACTAGAAAAGCTTTACTTTGGATCAAAAGGGTTATACCTAAGCATCTATGTCTTGAATCAACATGTTTGGTAACTACAATAAATTAAAGCAATAAAGTTATTTATTTTTAATGAACTTACACTGTAGTACATGATTGAGTGTGGACAATGATTAGGACCATAATTACATGGAGATAGTTAAGGAAAGAAGCTAATTTGAAATACATTTGAATTAATCTGAAATACAGTCTATACAGGTTCTGGGAATGAATTCAAGAATCTGGGAAAGATAACATTTCAGAGAATTATTTTTATCTCTCCAGGAACATTGTAACTGAATGAGATCTATGTTCTCCCTAGTCCTACAGCAGTGCCAGGATCTGAGTATGGAATACATTTGTAATGCCTCCTGTCCACAGAGAACAGCATCAGACTGTTAGTCTGTAACTTGTAATCTGAAGCAAGGCATATAGATTTTGATTTAATTTTGATTTATTATCAATTTTAATAAAAAATAATTTCTTCTTTTGATTTATGATGTAAGCAGCCTAAACGAGGATTTATTTCACTGATACAGCAAACTAAAACTTTTGTCATTCTCATGTCTAAATGACAGAAAATAGATATCCCAAAAAACAATCAATATTTAGAAGGCAGAAAAGAAGACTTAAGATGCTCATTGAAATTTACTTTAAATAGGTATGATTTAGCGTAAATGATAATATAGTCATTACTGAAAAGAATAATCACACCGTGAATGCACCATCACATAAATGCTAGTAGAGATATCTATGTGCTTTTCACCTCTGATTACAATTGAATAAACTAAAAAGTTCCTAATGTCCAAATCAAGTAAAAATTTTGCAGAGTCAATTGTGGGGTCATGTCCTGCTGTTGGATGTCTTCTTACTTGTCTTGAAACCTGACATTAGAGCATATGCACAACACAATGCAAGGAGGATGAACAAATATTTAGATAAAGTATTAAAAGCAAAGCAGTTTTGATGACATGGAGTTTTGGTGCAGCTGGAGCCCTCACTGCTTGTGCTCTACTGGAGGTACTTGGTAACTAAGCTTAAGCCCACATGAACCGTAGCACAGCTCTGGAATGGAGAAGCAGAGATAATATTAATGTATCTTATGAATATTGTAACTAGGCAAAGTTCAATTTTTGCAACCTGAATATTCTCCAAAGACTTAGGACAATAAATGTCTTAAGACAACAAGACTGTATAAAAGCACCATAAATACTGTCTCATCAGAAAGTTATAATTTATAAAATTCAGAACCATGTCCCTAAATGCCTACAAGTCTTTTAAATACTTCCAGGGACAGTGGCTCCATCACTTCCCTAGGCAGTCTGTTCTGGTGTTTCACAATCCTTTGGTGAAGAAATTTTTCCTAATATTCAATCTAAACCTTCCATGGTGCAGATTCAGACCATTTCCTCTCCTGTCACTTGTTTGGGAGAAGAGACTGACCCCACCTTGCTACAACCTCCTTTCAGGTGGTTGTAAAGAGTGATAAGATCCCTTCAAGCCTTCTTTTCCCCAGGCTAAACACCCTCAGATTCCTCAGCCACTCCTCATCAGACTTGCGCTCCAGACCTTTCACCAGCTTTGGTGCCTTTCTCTGGACCCACTCCAGCACCTCAATATCATTTCTGTAGTGAGAGGCCAAAAACTGAACACAGGATTTGAGGTTTGGACTCACCAGTGCCGAGTACATAGGGACAGTCACTGCCCTGACACTGCTGGCCACACTATTGCTGATACTGCCCGGGATGCCATTGGCCTTCTTGGCCACCTGGGCATACCCTGGCTCATGTCCAGCTGGCTGTGGAAAGCACCCCCAGGTCCTTTCCCATCACACAGCTTTTCAGTCACTTTTTCCCCAGCTTGTGATGCTGCATGGACTTGTTGTGACCCAAGGGCTGGACCCAGCACTTAGCTGTGTTGACCTCATATTGCTGGGCTCAGCTTATCCATGCAGATGTCATGAGCCCAAGGAGTTATGGTGAATTGATTTAAATCCAGTTGGTGCCCCATCACAAGTGGTGCTCCCCTGGGCTCGGTGCTGGGGCCAGTCCTGTTTAAGATCTTTATCAATGATCTGGATGAGGGGATGAGGAGATCCAGTGCCCCCTCAGCCAGTTTGCAGTTGACATTTAGTTGGATGGGAATGTTGATCTGCTGGAGGCTGGGGGAGGCTCTGCAGAGGGATCTGAACAGGCAAAACATTTACCTAAGTTCTGTTGCACTGCAAGGGAAATATGAAAATATGAAATATGAAGCAACTGGAAAGAAATCAAAGAAGAGCAAAAGGAATGATAAGAAATTAAAAAAAAAATACAATAAAATATAAATAATTAAATCTTACTAATAGTTATATTTATTCTGCATTTCTGTACCAAATAAGATAGAGAAGCAATAAATTCAAATTGCAAGAGCAGAATTCATATATTAAGACAAAGTTTCTATGGACAGTTCCACTATGAACCATGAAACACAACAGCAAACTGCTTATAAAATTTTTAGGAATAAAGCAGACAAGTTTAAGTCAGAAGTCACAAATCACAAGAAGTCTCAAGTGTACAACAGACAGGAAAGGTTCCAGATGATCTTTCCAGGTTTCCTTCTGCCCTGCTGTACCATTACAGAAGGCAGTTTTGTGAGGATGCAGGTATGTGGTGGTGTGTTTTCCAGAGTAAAATGGAGGTACTTTATCAAATAGGACTTAACTAAACTAAAAATGGAAAGTAAATTTCAAATAATTTTATAACTATAAACTAATATTATAAATATAATTTAATCAAAGGTGATTCTTTGCATCTTAGAGGAAGGAATGTTGTGTGCAAGGAATGTTAGGAAGGCATAGATTTATTTGATACTCTGTCTTAAAATTTCTGAGTATCTTGTAAATATTCCATAGAGTTATGAAAAAGTGAAATATTATAAATTAGTCCATTTTGTACTTTGCATTTATTTCAAATATTTTTTCTGACACTGTTCAAGCTAGAATGTTTTGGAATGTTTTCTGTTAATTCAGCATGACTTACCCATGGTGCAACTGGATGAAGTTTACATGGTGGAATTAAGCCTCAGGTCTCTGCCCTAGTAATTAAACATAATTTTGGTCTAAGAAACTGATCAGCATAAAAGTCAAACATACAGAACATCAGAAAAGGGGAGAATCAACAAGGAAACAAATGGCACAACCAGAGTCAGAGTTTCATTCACTAAAGCCACTTCTTTAACTCTTAGAAGTCAGATATCAACTAAACTTGCTCTCTTTCCCTGTCTGGATATGTAAATATGTAGGCCATCCTTTAAAAGCTGTAATTCTAAAAGATATGAGTGCTTTATTTTGTGCTACTTAAAACCAAACAAAACCCAATAAAACCAACTACCCCCCCCACACACAAAAAAAAAGCCACCAAAAAAACCCTCAAACAAAAACTAAAACACCACAACTGTGGAAACCCAGCATTAATTGGACAAATTGGACTCTAAAAGCACTCCTATATAACAAAAGGGCATAAAAGAGACCTCTCAATTTTTCACATATTCCTGTGGTAATCAGAGCACAGCACAAAATCAGCAGTTTTAAGATCTGAATACATTTCATTTAAAAAGAAGGCCATTTCACCCCAATTTTAGCTACTGAAAAAGCATATACATAAACCATACTCTGCCCAAAGAAAATGTTGACCTGATAATCAGTATGCTAAAAGGCAAAGAAGTAGATATGCTGATTTGCAGATGACACTCAGGGTTGGTTATACCTGAGTTTAGATTTATCTTTTCTTTAATTCTACACAATTCTGCCCAGCTAAACTGTACTTATCCCCTTTGGAAAATTAACTTTCCCATAAAAACCAAAATCTTCAAAAGAAAAAAACCCCAGAACTTCTTTTATAATAACAGCTAAAGATTTTACATGGGAAAATTGCTGGTATTTTTGCTAACTGAGTGCAACATTTTTCTACCGCTTAACAGAAAGGGGGAGAATGTGACAGTAACTCCAGAGCTAGAAGAATAAGAACAGAACAAGGACTCTAGAAATTAATCATTCTTACTTCTGAGCTACTCCTGCAGGGCTTGCACAGATTCCCTCTACAGAAGTATTGTAAGTGTGTTATTTTTGTGTGTGTTTACATACAGGTGTTAGTTCATGGTGGCTGTGCTTGACTTCTGTACAATGACTGTGCTGCTGTTGTAACAGGAATTCTCTTTTCAGGAAATGATTCAGCTGATTCTCAAACACACAGCATTCATATGACAATTAACATTTCTTCTCATCTCATTTTTTGATGTTTAGCCTTAGTGGCACTTCTGGCAAGACTACTAGCACTAACTTCAGTGATATGAAATGCTGACAACTTAATACAGTTTTTCTGTGTTTTACTCAGTAATTTGTATTTTGATTTGGTGGGTAAGGCAGATGTAACCATAAAACCATATACAAGAACTTCCAGAAAAAGGCCACTAACTTAGGGTCATTACATCTGAGTCACCCTGAGGTACATTTTCCAGACAAAAGTGGAAATCAGGACACCAGATTCACCAATGTCATTTGAGAGTCAGTGACATGAGACTCCTTTAGCCTGGGAAGCATCCTCCATGCATCCGAGTTTCAAAGATATTTAGCATTTATGTCTCTCAATACCTACAGATAAACTCATTTTGTGAGATGGAAAAACTAATAATCATTTTGGAAAATTTAGTTTATATATAGATTAGAATTTTAAAGTATTTAATGGATTATCCAGTTCATCTACCCCAAATTTTTGGTTCTCTGCACTTCATTAGGGCATCTGAAATAGCTGCTTAGTCCGTATTTTCTTTTTCTGAAGAACACATCATAAAGGAATGTGTTCCTGTCCCCAAAATTCTTATAAGACCCTTTCAATTTTCAGTTTTAAATACTCAACTTACCATTCTACAGCTCAATTTTATATTGTTTAATAAATAAAAAAAATATGTTCAACAAATTCGCTATTTTAATGTGTAACTAATCAGGTTCAAATAATTGACAGGTAACATACAATGCACTAACCCACTGATTTCAGAGGGATTCCTCGAAATACTTTTTTTGTATCTTTAATGCAAATAAGTTCTTTGTTTTAATTTCAAGGCAAAATTATGAAATTATGAAATAACTTATTTAAAATATAGTTATGCTAAAACTCTCTTTATGAAAAGATGTTGTTTTATCTATCTAATATCATGCTGCCCTGCACAATTCAGTAGTGCATTTCATGAGAGCTGTGGCCCATAAAAACTTGTAGGAGAAAAACTTAGTTTTTCAAGAGTCTGCCAGCAGATGAATCCAAGCTAAAAACCTAAGTTGTGCAGCAAAATCTACCCAGAATTTTAGTGCAATCACAAAGAAATATTTTTATAGTTATGGATGTTTTGTCAACCTGCCTTCTGAGATATTACTAATGTTAGTTATTTCAAACTGAATCTGAGTTAAGAAATCAATGTCCTGGCAGGGAAGTCAATCTGTATAGTTATGTTCATGGAAACCTGCTTAAAAATGAGGAGGACTAATGTCTTTGGCAGCTGTGGGCAGACAATACACAAGCTGCACAAAGTGGGACAAATTCCCTCTTATTTAAGAATCTTTAAAAATGTAAACAATATAAACTTGCTCAGTTGTGATATAACCATTGCAGGAACAGAAAGACAGCTCTACAGAATCTTTGCAGGAATTAATCATAGTATTATGATTTAGAAGGAAGTTGGCCAACAGAAGTCTGACATAGAACTTGAACTGGGAAGAAAAGTACTGAAGAAATATGTACTTAAGAAGATTTATATACTTTGCAGAAGAAGAAAAAGAAAACATCAACATTTTTTACAAAACAAAGCAATAATGACAGTTAATTCAAAAACTAATTACTGTAATTTCTGGCATTGTAGCTTGTTTTGTAATCTTGACTATTTTTGAGTCATTGAGAAGTATTATGTTGTGAATATTACTTCAAAATTACCTGGGGAATAGTCGAACTAAATTCCTTAAATCAAAAATCTTGTAACAAAATTCATGGACCAAACTAATATACCACTTAGCGAATTCTGATGAATAATTTCATATTTTCTATGAATTTAGTTTTAAATTCAACAGCACCTTTTGGTTACACTTGTTTCATATTTATGCACTTTATATGACTCATTTGGAATCAGCAGAATTATCTGAAATTGCAGTTGCAGAAGCTGTAGAGAAGTATAAGCTCAAGCAATTTTTGCTGTGAGAAGGTCAACCTATCTTTTTTTCTGGTAAATTATTTTCTCTGTATTTGGAATTCTTTCCATATCTAATCATCTGTTCACACATGTACTGACTCTAGTGAAAATACTGTGTGTACAGTACCATACAGTACTTAAACCTTCGATGTATTTTGGTTTTGTTCATAAAATCAAAGGCAAAGAACTGTAAATGTAATTTGGTCAAGATAATATATATAGCACATGGATATTAGAGAATTAACCAGGCATTTCACAGTGTTATTTTCAAACAAGATCTTTGTCTGTCTTTTATGAGTTCTTGTATAAAATCATCATATTTTGTTATAAAGTTTAAAGTCTGGGGTTGGGGAATCAGCTTTTATATGAGGCAGAAATGTGCTAGTTATTCATAGTGAGGAACAGATCCTTTACTTTCATACATATTTATTACAGACTACTGTTGCACCAACATCAGCTAATTTATTCAATTAAATAAGATTATGATTTTAAGAAAGCAACAATACTTTTAAGTTTCCAGGTTTCTCTACTTGAAGTCAGACAAAACTCTGATCTGTTTGCTGTCATTCACCCTGTCTATAAGGCTGTGAAAAGTTACCAGGTTTTCTTATGCATTGTCTGAAACTTGTTTCAGGCCAACAGGTCTGAGATTAGGAGAGTCAGAGATGCAAAACTTCTGGACATTGCATATGATGTTTGGCATTTGATATTCCTAGCATTAGAAGCACAGAAATCCAAGTTTGTACTTGTCCATGTTAAATCAGATCCTACTGCCCAAGTAACGGGGTAAAAACTTGTTGTACTGTCTAACCCATCTGTCCCATGGTTCCTCCTACATATGGATGATCAAACCCTGCCATTAGCATCTATTTTGCAGTAAAGGAGGACGTGTCAGGATATTTAGTGCACTTACATTACTACTACAATTAATTTTTTTTCTATTTTTTGACCAAAATATATTATTCTTTAGCAGAAAAGATAAAAATGAAAACACTGCTCTGAAATAACCTTTCCCACAATTCAGGTGTTCATTTGGGTTTGTGGAAAAATGTGATATTAACAGTTTTATCTAACTGAATAGTACTTGAATACCTGAATACTTTAAGTACTTGAATTCCTGAATATTATCCTGAATATCACTTCTTCTTGTGTTTAAGTCCTTATGATGGTGTGCTCTGGCAGCTCAATCACCCATGGTGATGCAGTGCTGGTGTGTGGGTTTGTTTAACCAGAAATTTAAAAGGGGCTCAAAGAATACTATATCCGAATCTCAAAATTCACAATTAATGTTTAAAACCAACTCTGCCATTTTACTAACGACTGAGGTTAATTTATGAATGAGGTCCCAGGGTGTCATAGAGAGAGCAATATATCAACAAAAGAGCTTAAAAAGTTAGAAAGGCATTTCTTAAAATGTAAAAGAAAATAATTTCTGTGTATTTTCTTTCTAAAATTAGGTTTTATTTTATCAGCCTTGCCAGCAGCAGTCATAAGCTGTCTTTACTGCATCTGATGGTTATTTATTTTCTAATCCTTTTATATAATTAAGCACTATTTTGATGCTGTTATATGTGGAGGAAATAACATAAATGAATGTGTTATCAGACTTTATTTCTTCCTCAGTGTGAATCAATATCTGATATATTGTTTTAATTTCATAAATTAATTGTGGCCATTTCTAACAACCATTTCATAAACCACCAGAATAACACATGTTCAGGTATTACATTCTTGGCCTGAAGCCAAAGAACTGGTATAACAAAGCAGGAGTAAATCAAGCCGTGAACTAAAATGTATGGATCAAAATATAAAATAGATATAATTGAATAAAAATTTAAAAGCTATCACCTTGAAGTTTTTTTGTAAAATACTATAATCTTTCTTCTGAAAACATGATCCTATAGAAAAGATTAATTCATTTTTGATAAAGAATCATTACTCATGTAGATATCAAGACAAGGGTCACTAACAAAAATGTCATGTCTTGAAAAATTCTAAACCTTACCACTAACATTTCTTAAATTAATAATCTTAAGAAGCTAGAATGTGATTGAAAGACTTCTCAATTTATTTCTTAATGTATCATTATATTTGAAAGCTGTATACCTTGAAAAGAGATTTTAACATAAAATATAAAGAATCAGTTGCAAAAACGTGCATTCATGTAAAATGACATTTTGGAGAAATTTAATTAGCTAAATATTTATGTAACTTATGAGCCAGAATTTGGTTTTCTTTCTTACTGCATGCATTAAACAAACAAACATCAACTACCAGAAGTACCAAATTGTTATCTGGATTGTTTTCTGTGTTACTTTTTCCATCAGCTATAAAACGTTCATGAATCTGAGGCTAAAAAAAAAGAAGTAAAATTAATAATTATACATTTTAATAATTCTTAAGATGTATCAGAGTAGAAAAACGCTTGTCAGAAATTAAAAAAAAAAAAACATTCAAATTGAAGAAAAATATATTCCCAAATTAAATGCCCCATTTACAACATATATAGAGATTTAGTTCAGAATATCCTTGCATGCTCCAAGTTCCGGGCACAGGAGTTCACAGTAGGAATAGCACGTCAACAAAGATACTATTGCTCCACCTAGTGAAAAATCTGTAACACAACAGGTTTAAGTTTGAAGCTGACCGACATATTTTTTGAACCTATCCAATTCATGGGGCCAAATAAAATATATTAATCCTCGATTTAAATTCTATGTATCTCCCTGTTGAAATGGAGTTCTGATTTTGCAGTACATTCCAGTTTTAAGACTTTATTCATAACCTTTTGAGATAGAAGTTAGAAGTGGAAAATGAAACTGTATTGAAGATTACCAGGAATGGGATATAGGAGATAGAATCTATAATCATGTTAGTGTTATGTTAACAGAATGCTGCATTTTGATGTCGTGTATATCTTCTGGCTGTTTTATGAAGTACATAAGGTTGGTGGTGAAAAAGATATATATTAATTGCCAATTGATCTATCAGAGAAAAAAGCTGTCAAAATTTGCATCTGTGTTCAAAGTCAGTAAAATGATGAGGAAACAATTCAAGCTGTGGTCCTCAGAGAGCTGTAAATGTGGAGAATTAATGGACCACTTGCACTTCATGTTGACTTGTCTGTACTTTTTATCTCAAAGTTTTATCATCCTTATCTTGTTTCCAGGTTGTGTCAAGGATAAAACCTTCAGGATCCCTGAAATCTAAAGATGTTACCTACTAATTGTGAATTTTGTGACAGTTAATGAATAATAAACTGATCCATGAAGAATTCTGCATGAAATCTTCTCAAGAAGAAGATGGAAAATTAAGATAACTGAAAAAAGGTACTGACACTGTGCAGAGAAAGACTTAAGGTAAACAGGATCTAAATCTTGCCATCCTCAGTAGAATTAGCCAGAAGATGAGTCTGAGCTGGAGGTTGCTGACTTCATGTGAATATCTGTGTCCAAAACTACAAATTATTCAGACCAAAGTTTCCCAATTTTGTAAGGGAGCATATAAACTTTGTAAATTTCCAGCTTCACTTCTGAAAGCATTCCAGAGCTGTGTTAGTTTGCTCAAATCTGCTTTTCTCTAGGTTTACATCTACCGAAAATGATTTTCTCCTGGCTTCTCTCCACAGACTTACCACTCTAAGTCTCTGATAAAGACCTTTTTATTACACTGGCGTGTAATTCCTTGAACAAAGACCAAAAAAACCAAAAGGCTTTCTGACCTAAAAAGCTGCTAGATTATCTTTTGAAAGCAAGGGAGGGGGGAAAAGGAAGTTCTTTGATATTTCATAACATCAGTGAGTGATATTTGTGAATCCAATATCAAAATAACACTTCTAACAAGGAGCAGTTGTAAAAGATGTATTTTATGTAAATTCAATCAAAAGTTAATCAGGTGATAGGAAAGTTAGGGGTGCATATTTGCTGTGAATTCTCTCAGCAAAGACAGAGTAAATTGGCCAGGGTGCAGGTTAACACTGGGTGTGTCAACTGGGTACAGCACTTTTTTGGCACAAGAGGGCTCAGCTATCAAGATGATCTGCTTGGGAATGCATCATTTTCATTATTTAAAAATAGCTACAAAGCATAGTAGCTGAATTGTGTCTATACAGGTATAGTCTATCATTCTCAATATTCACATATTTTATGAAAATACAAGATATTTTATTTATTTAATGCATTTTAACTTTTAAGCAGTCACAGATATAACTGCATTTGGACTATTTCTTCATGGCTGAGAGCAGTTGAAGAAAGTTCAGAAACTGGGATAAATGTAATTGTGTTCTCTGTGGTTGAGCTACACTTCTGCTACCCATGCCAGCATACTTGTAGCTCCATGGAGTGCTAGGGTCCATGCAGTCAGTATCCAGTTGTTTGTGATATTCATTTTACAAAAGTTGCAGGTACTCAGCACCTCAGAAAGGCTGAATCTCAGGTTAACGTATTGCAGTCAGAATTGTCCTGTTATTATTTCAGAAAATAAGGTATTTCAACAGATCACATTTTGGAAAGATTTTTAGGAATGGGTCACACCCATTCAGAAATTTACACCAGAACATTACAGAATTTACAAAGGTTACAGAGTTTTGCTGTAATTGCCTTTCAGTACCAGCACAAAGATATGCAACAAAAAACCCCCACTAGAAACACTGCATTCCAAAAGTAACTAAATCTGTTTATTTACTATTAATTGGTGTTTGAAAATTAAAATAGTTTTAATCTGATTAGTACACATCTTATACTTTTTACTTAACCAATCTGAAAGAATTATACTTTTTTTTTGGGGGGGGGGGGGCGGGAGTGGAGTGCAACATCTGGAAAAACAGGTGATGTTTTTAAAACCACTTCTGATTTACAAGGAAGGGAGGAACACTGACAGGATAGGAAATTAGGTTAAAAAATCTCCCACAGCCAAACAAAAAGAGTCAATATACACACCAGTGAAGAAATCTGTTTCACCTATACATTGAAGCAGCATTGTACACTGGTAGGAGTGAATCTGTCACTCATAATGCTAATTGTCTTGTAAACAACTGCATAGGCAAGACTTGAGTGAATTTTGTTTCTGCATAAGATAAAGCAAAATTTAACCAGATATCTGACTGCCTAAGGCTGATATAGACTTCTAAATGAGATTCTAAGATGAAAAAAATAGCACTTTTACATACTTCTGATGAAAAAAAGAGTAACCTTGAATTCATGTGATTTAGCCAACATTCCAATGATATAACACCATTTACTCACTCTTCTGCTGATTCTTTGTCATTTGTTCTTCAGTATTAACCTCGTGGCTAAGAGCTGTCAACTGTGTTAAAAAAAGAAAAAAAATAGAGGAAGTTCTGAGAAAAATCTGTAGATATAGCCAAAACATTGGTAACATGGAAGGATTTTGTTTGTCACTTCTGAGTGAATAATCATGATATGTCGGATTTATCGTTAATTTTAGATTAGCTGAAAACAAATTCAAAAAATGACACCTTTTTTTTCATGTTTCTTTCCAAGTTTCTCTCAGTGGAGGTGAAAAAACTGGAGTAAGGTGGCTTAGAGCAGTGTTATGGTGACCTCTTGTGGTTAAGTGATTATGCGTTTTGGTTCAGTCTTGAAAACTTGCCGCATCAAAGGTTAAACTCTGTGCTTAGATCTGAAGAGTTTTGTGTTGTTAACGCTGCTTAACCTGAAATAACTCCTCCTCCCACCCACACTATCAATATTTGTTTAGCTCACTGCTAAAAGATCCTTTTAAAAATATCTCAACCTTTGCACTCCACAAACTTAACAGGTGAGAGTATCGTATTTTCTCACACGGTAATTTGTTAAAGCAAATTCACAGCTCTATAGAAATAAGTTCATTAATATGTAACCAACTAATATTTAATAAAACTGTGCCCACTACAAGTGTGAAAGAAACCATATAGTACTAGACACTCATAACAAATAGCATTTTATTGATAGATTGCAACAGTAGATATTGAATATATATATTTTTACATAAAATTTTAGTGCATTAGCTAACTATATGCATCATGCTTAAATTGTTGCTAAAGCTGTCTCTTTTCCACAACTTTTCTTTCAACAAAAATCAGAGATCAGAGAATTTTCTGATGCTGCCAAATGCAGCCTATCAATCTGGATCAAATTATCTGACACTTTATCCCTTAGTAGATAAAATCACTCAAGACTTTATCCTGATTTTCCAGTTTCATGAAACCATTCAAAACTACACTGATTTAATTAAACATCTTTGCTGAGTGATTATACTTCAAGTGATGGTCTCATCAATATTTATGGCTCTGTGGATAATACTTTCCCACTGGAGGATCACCAGTGGTGGTATTTACACCTGCCAGGCAGTGTTCACATGGCGTTACTAAATTTAGGATCTATTGCAAAGCCACTTCTGCACTGGCTCTGCTGTCTGAAGCTTTGGAAGCTCATCGGCAGCACAACCTTGGACTGCCCCCAGCTGGACATGTGCCATATTCTGCTGTGATTGCAGCTGGGGGTGGCCTGAACTCAGCTGCTGTGAGACATTACTTGTTTATGCAACACTCACTTTGGAGATCTGTAGGTTAAACCTACACGCTGCTCTTAGTGTACACAGCAATTATTATTGCCTCTCCCCCATTTTTTTTTCTTTGAAAAGGTGAAAAACAGAGGCTTTTGAGCAAAACACACTGGAACAAAGATGATGACAACAACAAAAAGGCAGGTTTAAGTTAAAATGTGGTTATCTTCACGTGTCAGTAAGGAAGCACTGATGGCGGTCATGTATCCGGAGAAATCTCTCTGACTTTTGAAACATCATCAACAAAATTCTACTGAAACCTTCTTGCCTTGGGAGGTTCTGAGTACTGCTGGCATGGAGACTTGGGAGACAAAACCAAATTGTTTGTGTGGGGGAGGGAAACGTTTTGTTTCTATTGTCTAATAGGCCTAGTTTGTCTCATTCTTCTTTAGCTGGGTTTACTCTGCAGTGTTAAGAACTGATTGACTTAACTGTAAATCCAGTGTACAAGTAGCAAACTTCAATACTCTTGGCCCCATTGAACTCCCAACTAAATAGAGTTTGCATATCTGAGCATATGATTTTTCAAAATGTCTCAATGCTGTCATTATTTCCCCCACTGTGGGTTACAGGTGGGGTAATATCTAGCCTGAGACAACTTTAATTTGACCCTCAAGGCGCAGTTGTATCAATCCCCTGGCTCAGCAAAGCTGCCCAGTGGCTTGTGGCCACTTCTTGCCCATTGAAGGCTCCTGGCCAGTCAGCCAAGAAACCAGCCAGCTAGTGACCTCCCCAGAGGAGGTAGGGGGTGGCTGTTTTGGCAGCAAACATGCTGGCATCCTGTGTCTCATTGTGTGGCATTCAAAGCCTTGCCATGCCAGGAGCAGTGTGGTATAGACAGGAATCATCTGGTGAGTACCAAGGTCTCATCAGTTTCTCCCCTCCCAGGACAGGGGAGAAGGTCTCATAGTCACAGCCATGTCCCACTGGCTGCCAACTCACAACTCTTGCTGCAGCCACATTTCATCACAAGGGTCAGTAGAGAAGGCATGGTGCATGTCTTCAGCCAACACAATACACCAAACATGTTCAAAGCTCTCAAAAACGAGTGTGTGTGTCTAGGTATGAGTGGCACACTGGGACAGACTATGGTGTGGAGGCAAGTTTTGAATACTGGCTTTCAAGGACAATGAAAGTCAAACCATTCAAAAACCTTTCACCTTTGCACATTGTCTAATGTTCACAGTAATTATTAGAAAGCTCTTATAATTCCTATACATATTTAGTGATAGAGATGAGCAGCAAAACATTTCCAGCAAGCAAAAACATTAAAAAAAAGAAGGTAATACAGCGACACTACCAAACCACCTAAGCTCCTTGAATAGGCTATGTTCTGCCACAACCCACTGTTTTACTGCAGAAATAGTTTCTCTATAGGCATTCTCAGATAACTTCCTGTTTATAATACAGTTAAGAAATGTGAAAGTTTTATCAAGCTGTTAATGTGTTTTCTCATTCTCCAAGCAGTGCAGAGCATCCTTGCAAGCAGGGGTTAAATCCTGTACTTCCTTTTTGGCTTCTCTTTCAACAATAATAGGTTCATTTTCTGGCTTTGACAGGAGGGAGTTGGATTTACTGGCTGGCTGTTGTGTAAGCATCAACTGTACTGGAACTACAGTAGGAGCAAGAAACAGGAAGAAACCAGTTGGTAAAACACAATCATAGGCTGGCAGGAATTCCGTGACTATTTGTCACTCCTTCCAAAGAGGAGAAAAAAAGTTGGTGGCAGATATTCAGTGCCATCAAGAACCCAGAAGAGTGATCAAATATCTTCTTCTCCATGCCAGGATACTCAGAGTTTTACTTCAATGTGGACCATGGCTACTTGGAGGGTCTGGTCCGAGGGTTCAAAGCTGGGATCTTGACAAGTGCGGACTATGTCAATCTAGCACAGTGTGAGACACTAGAAGGTAAGTCTGCTGGTTTATTTTATTTAGGAAGAAACATTGTTGCTTAGGCATTTGAAGAAGGGAAGGTAAAAGACTGAAGTATTGAGAGCTTATCTTAAACCCAGAGATAACCTACATGTCCTTTGAAGAATCTTGCTCATATTTAAGTTAATAGTTTTCCATAGACTGTGATTTGCGTGCAGGCTGTGATTTGCAAAGCAATAGAGAGGATGGGACTTTTGGTTTACTCATAAGGTTTAGAAATCTCATCCACAGAGTTCTTACGGAGACTGGCAACCTTCTCCCAGATTTTAACAATGCTATAGAACAGTTCAGGTGTGGAAGTTTCATACCATTTCAGCTGTACAAAAAGTTTCCAAAATCTTATTAAAAGCTTACCATTTGGCTCTGAGTTTCTCTATAAAATACATAATTTTAGCAATTGGTTACTTCATGAGTTTTAGGGCAATAGTGGATATTCATCTTACCAGGAACAGAAAACTAGACTCCACAAAGATAAAACTTAGGGAAGTAGAAAAAAAAAAAGAAAAGCTCTTTTCAAGGTGACTTTGCCACAGTAATAAAGAGAGCACACAGTAGTTTCCAAAACAGCTTTCTGTGACCAAGACTGGTCACAGCCTGATGAAGACAGACTTGTACCAAAGAATCATATGACGTACCTTTAGACACTTGGCAGGAAAAAAATGCAACAGAAAGTAATCACCTTTCTAAAGGAACATAAAGTTCATTTCCCTGACTGCAAAATGAAAGCTATGATTGTACACTCAATTTCTATAATGTGCAGTCTATTAAATCAATTTGGAAAAGGAAGAAGGAGAATGAATAACCTCACTCTATTTTAAGCTTTGGTTGATTTGTGCATGCAGTAATTGGTTTGGGGTAAGAAAAAGTGAAGAATGATCATTCTCATATCCAACAGTTTTGAGGCTGTCTAAACTATTAATATAAATAATAACATAAGTCTGGGAAGATTGCTTGCCATTCAACTCTCAGATTAAAACACCTACATTTAAAGAAATGCAGGTAGATATTTACCAGTCCACAGCATAAAGTTCCTCTTACAGTCAAAGAAGAGATTATCAATGCAGTCAATGAAATCTAGACGCTGTTCTACTGACCAATTGCATGTGTCTACTTCTGCTGATAACCTGGAGAGCTGTATCAGCTCTCCATTTAATACAGTGGCAGTTTAGACACACAGAACATATGTATACAATCAGTCTGAGAACTGAAATCTATCCCTTATGTCAGCTGGACAAAATCTACAGTTTCTTTATCCTATTTGTTCCAGCAGTTGTGATCTATGTAACTTAAAGAGTCTACAGAAACTCTTGATGTTGTATTTAATTGTGAAGTGAAAAAGTCCTGCTGCATTAGTATACCGACTTCAGAAAAAGGTAACAGCTTCAAATACCTATAAAAGACACAAAGGACAGAATGGTAGAATAATTAAACTTTGTTGTCACTTCACTTCTCCCTGCAGATGAGCTCAATAAATGATGTCATCCAAAGCTCCATGAAGGAAAAAAAATCCCAGTTACTCTGAATAAGAAGAAAGTATACAGAGTTAAAAACATACAAGCCAAAAGGATTATTTGCACCCTTCACAAAAAAATACTTGCTCATGTTAAGTTTAGAATAGTGAAAAAACTCTAAATTATAAGTCATGCTACAAGAAAGTTATTTAACACCATGAAGTAGTTTTCAAATATTTCTGAGATATATAAACCTTCAATATTTTTAAGAGCATGCAGCAGATGATCAGGTAATAATAGAGAGATAAAAACCACTTCAAATTAAAATTTACAATAGGAAGAACAATTAGTTTTATTTTTGAAACTTTTTTTTTTCCGGTGTTCATTCAATTTTGGAATGCAAATTATTTCATCAATAGAAGCAGCAGCCTTCATCATCCCTCCTACAAGCACATCTCTACTACCCACTATCACTTCCCCTTTTTTGCTATTCAGCTACATCTCTTCCACCATTGTAACATTTTTCTACTTATTATAGACAGCTAACAGATTCCCACCATTTACCTACCAAATGTATTCTTTATAATGAAAATATGAGACATATTGGGTTTCTACATGATGTTAACACACTTATCTCTCTGCACATGTAGGACGCTGTAATACTGAACCTGTGCCATGAGTGTACAGTGCACCAAACCCACAGACCCCTACCTCTAAAGTAAATTTCATACATTGTCTTTTGTTTCAATTTGAAATATTCAGCAAGTGTATTTGTGCTGTAGTACTATGATGCTTGTTCAGTAGTGCCATCACGTCTTCACATTAAAAGGTAATAAATTTACCCTATTCTGCATTCTGTGGCTTAGCACCACACCACAAAAAATGGCCTAAGTTAAAAACACTATAAATATGCTAAAACAAACAAGTAGAAAACAAAAATCAAAACCGCTCAAAGTAACCCATAAATAGAAACAAAAAAGATCTTTTAATTTCAAAGTGGTTTTGGTATCTCTAGAGAGGAAACCATAATGTCAGCACTGAAGAACCACAAGAAGAGCTGTAGATTAGTGCTTTACGTCTGCTTGATAATCACAGAGCAAGCGTAAAAGCAAGACGGAAAGAAGAAAGAAGACTTCTAACAGACTAATGATACCGCTGTGTCCTCTCAATTCAGGGCCATGCAGACTGGAGAAGAAGTTTTCAGCTTCATTTAGAAATCCTTTTGGGCTTGGTTGAACTACTGTGATTCCCATGCAGCTACCTCATGGGCTGCATTTTTCTAGTTTGGCCCTATAGCATCATCTATTTCAAGGGAATGATGTTCCCAGAGCAACCTTGCTGACAGTTTTTGAAGTAGAATGTGGGGGTGTGGGGGTGTGGAGGTGTTTAAATGCAGTGCTTTGTTCTTCTCTTGCTTTTTGTGTGATAGAAAGACTTCTGCTCTGTAGAAAGGAGGCTAGGTCACAGAAGGACAAGCATCACAACTCTGCTCCCAACAAAATCACTGAAATAAGTTTACTTAGCTTGCCAGAGCCAGGGCCTGCCAGCACATGGTGGCTGAAATAACAATGTTAACTGAGTGAAAACTGTGGCTAGTTGGTTATTTGGCTATCAAAGTCAGGAGTCAGATAAGTTACCATGAACTTGATGCCAAAAAACAGGTTAACACTTTGTTCAAATTCTCACAATACTCTTTCCTTCTTTCTGATAAGGATCATTTCCATTTTAACTGCATTCATCTTACTCTCCCTCTGTGCATTAATTCATTTTAGTCATACTTTAGTTAATTGTGTTTCTTTGTCGTTCAATTGTGAGTAAACTCATTATTTAAGGTAATACTTTTCCTGTAAGTTGTTTTCCTGCATGTAATTTTATGAGGAAATACACAATGCAGACAGATGACAAATAAAATGGATGGATGACAGCTGAAATACAGGATTTTCTTTCCTAGGGATCTTTAGGACAAAGTCCAGAGTCTTGTGTAGGTCTCCAAGAGACCCTGAAAAAAGGGGCAGCTACAATCAATAAAAAGTTTTGGCGAACAGGAATGTCTGAGGCACCTGTGATGCTCAGCCATCTACTCCTGCTGAGTCACCAAGTCACGTCACTAGTGCAAGGGTCTGACTGCGATAGTTCCCAGGCTGTATTTATACCAGCAGCAATGAAAGGACTGTAATTTAGGACCACCAGATCAGTCTCTGAGCTGCACTGAACTCTGTCTTGATGTGAACTCTGATTATGACATTCCTGATTGATATTATATGGTATTGGATCTTGCGGATGATTATTTTGGCCAAGACCATGAGGTAGGGTTGAATATTTTTTATACATACAGTATGCATGCTGACATTTATTAATTCAGTTAAAGAAATACATCTATAAAGCAGGCTGTGTAACTGACAGGGTTATAAACCCAACATTCCTGGGTTTAACATTTCTTCCTTAGCTTTTGGGAGATGGGTAAGGATATTTAATGTCTTACAGATAATATTTTTCATGCCTTATATTAAGGCATGGTTTATGATGCCACTCAATCAATCAGAGAACTGAGGAAGAATAACAAAGTCTTCTGAAACTACTCTAGACCAGCAGGTTTTTATTTCTGTTCATCTTATCATGATGTTAAGAACACTTCAGAATGGTGAATAATTGGGCTGATATTTGGGTGCTACAGTCTGCTTTAGGTAGTTAACCCCTGAAGACTACTGTGTTTGAAAGGCATTTACAGAATGTGACTAAAGGTAGATACCTGGGGTTCATCTGAAAAGGAATTGAGGAAAGTTGGAATTCAGCTCTGCATCTAATAAAGTAGTATTATCTAATCTCACCATATGCCAAGTTTTTTTACACTCTTTGCAACAAAAAGGAGAAAAGTAAGAATGAACAGTTTTCACAGGAAATGTAGGTGTGAAATCAAAATATTAGTGATGTTTTAAAAACTTGGTTTTACATAATTAGACTAATTTCTGGGTATAATTCTGCATTTATTTATGTCTTAATCTTGCTTACCTTTCCCTCTTTCTTCTATTGTGTTTCTTTTTTTTGTATTTGTATTCTCTTTCTCTACTTCCTATATGGAAGTATGTACTGAAACTATGACTTTTTCTAAGTGTGTTATGTGATTTGATATGGATGTGATGAACAGACTATATTTGGTGGATAAGGAACTGGCTGAGTGGTTGCATCCAGAGTAGTGGGCAATGCTTCAAAGTCCAGACAGAGCTCAGTGACGAGGGTCTTTATTGGGACCAGTACTGTTTAGTATGTTCATCAGCGACACAGGCAGTGGGATCAAGTGCACCATCAACAAGTTTGCAGGTGACACCAAGCTGAGTGGTGCAGTTGACACAACTGAGGGATGGGATGTCATTTAGAGGGACCCTGCAAAGCTGGAGAAGTGAGCCCACGGGAATTTCATGAGGTTCAACAAGGCCAAGTGTAAGGTCTTGCACCTGGGTTGGGAAATCTCTGGTATCAATACAGGTTGGGGCATGAAGGAATTGAGAGCAGACCTGTGGAAAATGACATGGATATCTACTACTCTTGGGTGAAAAGTCAGACATGAGTTGACAATGCGTGCTCACAGCCCAGAAAACCAACCATATCCTGGGCTGTATCTAAAGCAAGGGAGGGAAATTGTTTTCCCCCTCTACTCTGCCCTCATGAGACCCCACCTGGAGTACTGTGTCCAGCTCTGGGGTCCCCAGCTCAGGAAGGACATGGACCTGTTGGAGCAAGTCCAGAGTAGGGCCACAAAGATGATCAGAAGGCTGGAGCATCTCTCCTATGAAGAAAAGATGAGAGAGTTGGGACTGTTGAGCCTGGAGAAAGCTCTGGGAAGACTTTATTGCCAACTTTCTGTACCTGAGGGGGGCTTACAAGAAAGATAGAGACAAACTTTTTAATAGGGCCTGTAGCGATAGGACAAATAGTAATGGTTTTAAACTACAAGAGAATAGATTCAGACTAAATACAAGAAAGAAATCTTTTAAAAGAAGAGTGGTGAAACACTGTAAGAGGTTGCCCAGAGAGATTAGAAATATTCATGACCAGTTTGGACAGGACCATGGGCAACCTTGAGTGGCAGCCAACTTGCATAGAAGATTATGAAGCTTATCTCAGTAAGCTACAGTGCTAAACGTAGGAGTCCGAATTCACAGTATACTAGTTATTTTGCTTTAATTCCCAGTGTAGGCAACCTTATTGCATATTAAGTAAGGATACACATTGAGAAATAGGCAAAAGTAGCAACTGTACTGAAAATTCTTACCTTGCTGACTGCAAATTTACTTCCTTACAGGTACACCCTTATTTCCGTCAGTGGGAGCGTTGCTGTTCTTTTCCCTAACCCTCACTTCATATTTCATATAGAAATCTAATTATTATGAATGCCCAAATGATATAAGAGTATCCCAATCTATAATTTACAACAGTTTTAATACAGCATTTGAACATAATTATGCATTGCAGCATGAGCTTTTCTAAAAGAAAACGTTAAACTGCTTTGAACAGCAGTTTGAACTGACTCAAATGCTTGCTTTTGTCTCATGCTAAAAAATGAGAAAATTTATCATATGAATTCTTTGATACCATGAAAGTTTCATTTAACTTTGTGGTCTAAACAACCCATTTTCCCCAGTCACCAGGGTTGAGAGCTCAAACAGAAAATGTCACAATGACCCAAGTTTCTGGAACAGCTTCTAAGGATTTGCTAGTAGCAGCCATAAATCAGAGAAAGCCAAACCAGAAATGTTAGGAGAATATAACTCTACCCTTTCAAGTGCTCCACTACAGAATCCATTTGGAGTCCAGAATGTGTGCCAGGCAATATGTGCTCTCTTCAGACAGCCTGATAACAGAAGATTATAATCCTACCTGAGATTTAAATATTTCATAGAAATATATAAGGTCTTAAAAAAGTTAAAGGATGATTCCTATTGATGAAAAGAGTCCATGGGAGTGCAGCAGACAAAACAACTGATATGTTATAATGGTGCAAATCAGTGAAATTGAAACATTGAACAAACCTGATGGGGAAGGCACTAGAGACAGTAGTAAGTAACACTCTGAAAATGGCATAAATTATTTGTTCTTTCCTACAGCATGCAGTAAATCTTACTGGTAGAAGGCAGTACAAATCTGCATAAATTTTGCATTTATACTATATTAGATCTACGCAAAAACTTTTCAACAGAGTATGATCAGTTGCTTAATAGAAAAATATATTAGAAATTAACTTTTTTTAAAATTCGGTTTGCAGACAATATGACAGTCTATTCTCATGATCTTTCCTGAATTTAATTCCAGATCTGAAGTTACATCTACAGACTACAGACTATGGCAACTTCTTGGCTAATGAAACTGGCCCTCTCACTATTTCCACCATTGATGATAAACTGAAAGCAAAACTACTCACAGAATTTCATTACTTTAGAAACCATGCTTTTGAACCACTTGCCACTTTTCTGAATTTTGTCACGTAAGTAATATTACTACATAGCTTACCACACAGAGGTAAAAAAAGCAGTTAAAATAATGCCAATGCAACATATTGGAAATTCTATTAAGTTTTAAAACCAGAAAAATTACTTTGATACTGCTACATTTGCATACTTTATTTGCTAATATAAGTTCTGAAACTGTATGTGTATATGAAGACCTGTTGTCTTTGCCACTAATTATTTTAAAGAGCAGAAGCAGATTCTTTTATGTGAACAGTGACAGAAGTAGTGGTAGAGATTGAGAAAAATGGTTAAAATCTTTAAACACTATTTAAGTCAGAGAACTTGAAAAACTGACATTTTGGGGGGGGGAGTGTGACTCATGCAAGATTAACAGTTTCATGATGTACACAGAAGTGATTTAATTCCTAGGCATGTGGCAGGTTGTAGACCTTTTTTTAAAGGGGAAAAGACAACACATCCTACACCTACCATACTTTTTATATTATTTGAACCAAATAAATAAAAACTAGGAGAACTTTCTGTGGCATATTGCAAGATATTTAGATCCAAGTAGCTGTCTTTGAAAGTTCAGCTGCTGTTTGATGCCAGATGAAGAGAAAGCTCTGATCTCAATACCATCACAAATAGATGAAACTTGCAAATCAATGGTTTAAACAACTTCAAGAACAGGAATTTGCTTTATAGCAGTATAACAACATGGATTAGCAAAATACCAGCAGGATATTTTATCTAACTATTTACTCCCCTTGATCTTATCCTTTTAATATATTTTAACAAGAACAATTAACTGTTCAACTAACTTTCAAGGAGTATTTTTATTATAACAGTAAAAAAGAAAGTATATTTTTTTTTTTCTGGTCATATGTAGCTGATCACTTTTATTTAGGTTAATATATTAATAGGACCTGTATTCATACAATGTTTACATTTTGTTTCAGGAAATAAAAATGAAAACATGAAAGTTATGGCAGCTCTTTTCTCACACTCATTGACGTGAATGTACACATATGTATGCACAACCTTTGCACACTGTTGTTTTTCTAAATAATGGATACACTAATGAAACATATTTCACACAAATCATTGAACTACATTCCACCAGATCCTCCACCCCTCTTCACAAATGTTGGGTGAGAACATATTAATCCCTGTATGTTTCTAGCTGTGTTCTTAGTCAAAAATGCAAGCTGAAGACTGGCATTCAAGGGAATAGTGTTCCCATTTCCAAGTCACTGGTAAGACTCTTATCAGCCTCTTTGACAGTGAACTAGTATGAAGCAAAACTTTTAGTAATAAAGAAATCTATAAGAGCCTGTTCTTAGTTCCCTCATGGGAGGTTGTTTAAAGCTGAGTGAGAAGAAAACCCCGAGGTTGGACCATCTGCATGAACTCTGCAGTTTTAGTGCTGAGATTCCCATGTACTTGTCTGTCCAGATGGTATATATGAAATAAGAAAATCCCAAACTAGAAAAGTTGCTAGCTCAGCTTTGGCTACGACTCATTGTCACTTATTATAGTGAATCTACATCTCTCAGCTGTTATGCTTATTACAGTCATATGTCAGCACCACCTTCTTTAAAAGTGTCCATTTTCAGAATCCGTCATATGGTTTAAAACTAATTCTGTGTTATCTACTTGCTATTTAAAAGCTTCTGTTGATATTTAATGAATTATTGATATAGAATGAACATACATTCTGATAATACTTTGGTATTATGGTTAATTTTCAAAAATTTGGGGGTTATATTTTTTCAACTGAAAGTTGATTATAAAAATAATTTATTTTTACTTTTTCTTTCCAATACAGATACAGCTATATGATTGACAATGTAATTCTTTTAATAACTGGCACATTACATGAACGACCCATAGCTGAACTTGTTCCCAAGTGCCATCCATTGGGAAGCTTTGAGCAAATGGAAGCAGTCAGCATTGCCTCAAATCCCACTGAGCTCTTCAATGCAATTTTGGTTGACACACCATTAGGTAAAAACACTAAATTATTTCTTATCTTCTTCTCAAAACTACTAATGCTGTATGACTAAGAGCAGCATGTTTCCCACTGGATATGCTGTATTTTGGTAACACAAAACTTGAACTGTGGATCAAGCACTTCCAAAATGGTGTTCAGGACACATTCTATTAACATATATTAACAGCTTCTATATCCACCTTGGGTGCTAGACACAGAGAAAACATGCTACTCAAGAACTATAATGTATATCTTTTATATCCAAAGTAGTCACTGATTTAAAGCATCTAGATTTTTATTTCAACACCTACATCTTTATTAAAAAATATGTCTTCACTAAGGATCAAGCAGAAAGCTACTAATACATACTAGATGTCATGGTAGAACCTAGATTCCCTCTTGAAATTTGGGCATGGTTCAAATATAAATAAAAGTCCTATTTTGAAGAACTAAATCTAAAAGTAAAACAGGGTAAAGTTTGGGAATGTCACATTATGAAATTAAGATTAAACTCTGCTCAATGTGGTGCAGCAGCCAACACAAACAAAACCTAATAGGCTGTGAAGGGCACTGAGAATAAGATGGAACTGGATGGATTTGAATGTATATTAAACCATTAAGTGCTCTCATCTTTAGTACTGTGAGAGGTTTTGGGTTCTGCTTCTCTAGGAGGTGTGGTAGGTTGGCCCCAGACAGAAAAAATTTCCCACCCAGCCACTTGCTCACTCCTTACTCTCAGCACAATGAGGGTGAGAAAAAAGGTAGAAAAAAGAGATTGTGGGTTGAGATCACCCACAAAGTACTGTTGCAGGCAAACCAGACTAAATTTGGGGGGAAATTAACTTGATTTATTACTGATTAATGTATGACATAATTAATTACTGATCCAGATATAAGGAAACAAGCAGAAAATAATGAAACATTTAGACACTTGGGGAAAACACCTTTCCTCCAGCCTTTGCCGCTCCTTCATGCCAGGCTCCTCTTCTCTGCCCCCTGTTATCCCCACAGGTAACACTGCATCCCTCTGGAGAGGGATTGTGTGTCACAAGGAGCAGGGGGAGTTTAGAGCCATAAAATCATAGAATAGTTTGGGTAAGAAGTGAGCTGAAAGATCATCTAGTTCCAACCCTCCTGCCATGGGCAAGGACACCTTCCACTAGACCAGGTTGCTCAGAGCCCCATCCAACAGGGCCTTGGACAATTCCAGGGATGGGGCATCCAGAGCTTCCCTGGGCAACCTGTTCTAGTGTCTTAGCATTTTCACGGTAAAGAATTTCTTCCTAATATCTAATCTAAATTTATCCTCTCTCAGTTTAAAGCCATTATCCCTTGTCCGATCATTACATGCCCCGATAAAAAGTCCCAATCTGGTTTTCAGGTAGGCCCTCTTCAGATACATCTGCTCCACTGAGGGGCTTGGCTGTGCCCTGTGGTGGGTCCCAGCTGGAGCTGGCTGTGTTCAGCATGGCACACTCCTGGCTTTCCCTCACAGAGCAGCACACTCCCACCAGTGCCTGGGCACTAGCACAACTGTAGAGTGAAATCAGAGAAGGGACAGAGCAGGACAGCTAAAATGAACAGTGCTGCCATGTGTAGACAGGCTAAAAAGTCCAGAATGCAGTTCAGAGTGGACAAAGCCAATGAGAGATATGGACATGGTTTACAGAGTCCTGAGGGCAGTGGTTTGTTCACAGTGAGTTATGAACCTACTAAATCCTTCAGAAGACCAAATCCCAGCAGAAAACTAATTTTAAAAGGTAAACTAAACCACTGTTTTCACATAGCTGGTAGTAAATTTCTGGAATTTTTTTTGCTAAACTATTTTGTAAAAGAAGAGAGATGTATCAGTTTTTTAAAGTCATGGGACAAATTTATGGGCAATAGATCTATAAGGAGAAATTGAAGGGAACTCTCAGAGCTACACTTTGTGATAGTCTTCATTTAAAATCTGGATGCTGGAAGAGTAGGAAGGGATGAGACCACAAAACATGGCCAGACTCACATCCTCTCTGTAAATACTGTCTTCCATTGCCACTGCTTGAGACAACACTCTGTCATATAGTACTGCTCTGCCCCACTGGGATAGCTCAGGAACAGCGAGAGGCACACGTTATTATGAATATCATATTTTTAAATGGTCCAGCTGCACAAGTGAAACTCATCCACTGCCTCCCTGCTCAAAAGCTTGCTCTTTAGTCAGCTCTGCAGAGGACCCGTAAGCACAGATGGCCAAGGTCAAAGCATGTGCCCTTTATCAGCTGCAACCTGTTGCCTTTCCCACAATATATATGCAAAGAAGAAAAGGGAAAATAGGAAAGAGGGTTCTCCTTAACAATTGCAGAATACCTGCATGATTTCAGACAAAAATTATTTTTCACTCACTAGAAAATCGCCATAATAACCAAACGATACACTTCAGAGAAGATTAGGGCTTTCATTAGCATTCCTATCTGATTTTCTCTGGAGATATGGACTCTGGCTACAGCACTGATTGATTCCCCCCACTGCAGAGTCTCATTAAAAAGGAGGGGATAGGAGGATAAGGGAAATCAAGTGGATTTTTCTTCCTCTCTGTTATAACACCCTCTCTTGTACAACAGAACCCTCGGATCCTTGTTCACACACTGGTGAGCAATAGACAGGAGATGCATATTACCAGCATGCAGATTTATACTGCTATATTATAAACTCTACTTTCAGCTGCTTTCTTTCAAGACTGCCTGTCTGAAAATGACCTGGATGAAATGAACATTGAAATAATGCGCAACAAACTGTACAAGGCAAGTTTTTGCAACATAATGATAATATTTGGGGTTTATCAAAGTGTCTCAGCAAAGCAGGTCAGTATCATTAACCCTGTTTTATGGATGGGGAAACAGAAGTATGGTGAGGTAAAGCAAGCTGTCTGAGGTCATCTGGTTGATTTCAAGTCCAGGAATGAAACCCAGCTGCTTTCATTTCTACTCCACCCTTTGGGGAGTTTTCAAATTTTAGGTCTGCATCCAAATTCTTATTTAATATCTCATTCATGAAAATGCTCTAGATGTCAGGCTAATATCCAGATCCAGATTTGTTTATGAATAACTCAGTTATCCACCAAATGCCACAGAACTCTTAGGTCCTAAGTGAGTCTAGACAGGCTTTTGGCTAACATTTATCTTTATGTATATAAGGAAGATGTGATTTGAAAGGGTCTAATCGTTCTGAGTCTAGCTAACATAATTTTTACTTAAGGATTTTGTATAATTTTCTTCATTTCTAAATAATTTTAGCATTGTTACAGCACAATGCTGCAAGGATATGCATCTAACATGTGCCTTGCATCTTCTTTACAAATATTAACAAACAGATCTCTACTTTTATGATGGTCTCTTTAAAGGCTAAACATACTCCAATCCATTAACAGCTCCTCCTGGCACATTATCCCCAAAATCTTTATTATCTTTCTTTCATAGTGGACACCCCAGACTGCAGGAAGTATTTTTACAGTGATCTGATTGCACTAGGGGGAAAGAAAAAACTCCTCTGTTTGTCTTATAAATTATATTTATAAATTCCCATGCCAATTTTTAATTCTTAAAACTTTTACTAATTCTTTCATTCAATACAACATCAATTATACCCAAGTATTTTAATTTCTTCATGTATTATAATTCTTTTACAGTACCACTATAGTAGATACTTCTTCCAATTTGGTAACATACATATTTGATTCTTATATCCTGTGTGGATAATCATATATTAACACTTCTTAAATCTATTTTTTTTTCCTTTTTGCTCATCTATTAGGGGGACCATTCTGCAAACACTATTAAATTATTAATATAAATTTTCTCCTTTGCTTCAGCTGTCAATGTGACCAATTGTTTCTGCTCCATTATCAGATAGCACTGTACAGAACCTAATGCATAATTCTATGCAGTAGATCCCCCTTGAGATGTCTACTTAAAATTCACTTAATTGTGTAATTAGTGACAGCTCCTAACAAGATTGTGTGAAGTTGTAGCAAATGCATTTTAACATAAATATTCCCTAAAACACTATTTTGGGGGATGGAGAGTCAGGGGGAGCAGCATCTCTGAGATATTTAGTGTTTTTCCTGCACAGGTATTTTCAAATGGGTGCAGATGCCAGAATCCTTAACAGACCAGAGGGCTCTGCAGACCAGTATTACAGAAGCTTTGTCTGCTGTTCTGTCCTAATCCAGGGTTTAGGTAGAGCAGCAGGGATTAGTTTGTGTATCCTCATACTGCTGGCCCAACAGCCGTGGCATATGCCCAAATCCCCTCCTCCACACACTATAAATGAAGAGTTTCCTCCAGCCATCTGCTTATTATGCAGTGGAAGCTCAGTGGAGCTCAAAAGGTTCCTTCTTTAGAGCACAAGTAAAACATAATATTTGTCCTATTACAATTTTTGAAAATATTTGAACTCAAATTGTAGTAACCAGACATTTGCAGTTGAATATTTCAACTTCCATTTGAACTAAGTAATTAAGCACATACCTAAATTTAAATTCATAGGTGGAATTATCAAAGTTAATGGAAGTATTTAAAAATGAGGTTCATGGCTTTGTGCAATCCTAGTCCAGGTCTTAAGCAGCATTTAAAATATTTCTCTTCTTTCATGTAGTCTTACCTTGAGGCATTTTATAAGTTTTGTGAAAAACAAGGTGGTACTACAGCAGAAATAATGAGACCTATTCTTGAGGTAAGAAACATTCAGTCTTTATACATTAAAGAACTCCACAATGTTGTCATAATTATCTCACTTTGCTTTTCCTGTTGAATCTCTCTCCATTTGCAAAGCAATCTGTCAAATGTTTGCTTCTCCTCTAAAAATACCTGTTTTTCTAAGATGTAATGAATAGTGTATTCAAGGATGACTTTTGCCTTTTGACTAGAGAAGCAGCTAGACCATTACTAGGGAGGAGCCAGTCTCAGTTAATATTTTTCTGTAACAGAGAGCAGAACAGAGTAAATAGTTTGCTAATCTCAAACTGTTGCCCTTTAGCATTTCTCGCCATTATGTAGAAAACCCAAAAATGTTGATTATTGATTTTGGGACAGCTAAAGCCTGGCATTACTGCCTATTTACTAATCAATAATCTTCAAGCTTCATGGCAATATTATGTTTGTTTACTCTCCTATTAAAATTAGTGGTTGAGGTTAGGGTTGAGTGACCTTTGGAATTAGTGTCATATAAAAACAGTCCAATATTCTGCATTATATTTTTGTCTCGACTCAGAAAAGTTTAATATTTATTTTTTCCTTGATATACAAAGTTCCTAATCTCCTCCTCCCAAAACATACATGATATTTTTGTCTCTGTTATTCTAATAAAAGATGCAGAAATTTCTAAACTTGAATTCTCAGCATTCAGGTCCCCCCCTTTTTTTTTTCCTCACATGATCTATCACAATTCTTTGCAGAGGTTGAGAGCCAGACCACCCATTTGCTTCCAGGAGTCTTTTTTCTGGATAAGCAATTTTACTCCCTGGAAACCAAAAAAAATTCACTGAGGTTTGATGACACCACACTGAAAGTTTGCATTTAGAAGAGAGATAATAACCCTGGGAGTTTATCCCTGAAGGAAGAATGGGTCTGAATTACATTTTACAAAACAGCGTCCTAAAAAGGATTACAATTTCCTATTTTAATTAAGCAGGTCACAATGTTTCAATTTATGATCTAAAAAAAATACTTCTAATCAAGCTAAATTGAATAGAAATTAAGTATTTTGACTTTTCTTAAAAATAAAAATCAAAAGATTGGTTGGCAGACATAAAGGCATTTTCCACAGTTGATTCAGACTTTTCAGAAAGTTCATTTTTAAATAGAAATTCATGCTGAGAGCAGATTACTTACTAACATTAGTTTAAGCATGTTTTAAAACTCCCTTTATATCAGTGGTAAAAATTTAGCCTATCATAAAATTCTTTAAAATCCCTATCTAATGTCAATCAGCCAGGAGGATAAACTTTTCTATAGAATATTTTTTTCTATAGCATTTTGTTAATCTGAAGAGACACATAGAGCAGACTGCTAACGGTTGGATTTAAAAAAAACCCCCAAAGTTCAATTATTCAAAAGAATACTCGCTATTTATTTTGTAATCTTATATGTAAGACTACCAACCTGACCCTATCAGAATGAGGCTGAGGTATTTAGCTCCCCAACTCCTTGACCACTGCACATGGTGCCAAACTTCCATATTAAGAATACTGACGATCTCTCTTCCTCCATGGACAACACATGCTGCATGTTTAGCCCTGAATCTGGCAAGAAACTGCAGGACTGCACTGCACTGCAGATAGAGCTGTGTCTGTTACCATGACCCCATGCTAAATTCTGAACTAGCAGTCTCCCACATGGAAACTTATGCACTTAGGAAATGGTCATCCTCTGACTTGACCTCTGCCTGCAGCAATGAGATGGAGTAAGTCACCAAGTAACTGCCTCATGGCCTTACTCTCTACAGAGAACCTCATGTGCCAGTAATTTGATGAATTGAGAGGTCTGCCTGGATGGGAACGATCCTGCAAATTCTCTCAGACTGGAAGACACCAGAAGCAGAACCCCCATCTGCTACCATTAGTTGCTGTTGCCTCTAACATGTTTTTTACCAACAAAATATGACACATCTAACAGCTAGATTCTACATGACTTTAAGAAGTTAAAAAAAGAAAGCATTTGTCCTTCTAAAGTGGTTTCAGTAGGTCTAATATGCCTATTTTTATTAATAAGGGAAGTGAAATTTGGCCCTGTTACTCATTAGCTAGAAATCTTTTCAAGCACACTTATTTTCTTCTCATTACTTCTTTATTGTTTACTCCTTTTCCTTACTTCGAAGTCGGTGCCAGCGGGTGGTGGGTTCCTGTCATTGTGTGTTCCAGTACACAGGCGTAGATGTGAATATGTGTTTAATGGCTAAAGTGGCAGATTTGTGTTGCAAATGCAGCCTTATTATTCAACTGAAAAGAGTACCTCTCTGCTTAAAATAGCTCAAATATTCACAGCACAAGAAATTTTGTAAGCTGCCTAAAATGTGCATATACTGTATATACTTCACTTGGAAGATTTCTCCTGCATAATCCCTGCAAATAGCAAGGCCTCTGCTGTTCTAAAACATGAAAGAAAGTAATAAAGGAAAGAATTAAAACCATAATCAATTTAGATCTCAAGACAGAAGAAAAGATTACTTTTATTTACTATTGCATTTTTAATTCATACTGTAAGAATGGTAAGTGAAATTTTGCCTTGCACAAAATAAGAACCTGAGATCTAGACATTGGATTGCCTTTCAGTCTGCTGCTGCAGTGAAAATACTTCAGATATTACAGGCATCTAAACCCGACAAAAGAAATATAGCCTTTGATTCTATGTATTAAAAAGTAACTGTTATTTGAAACACTTAAAACTTTAACTTGGAAAGTAAACGGCCCCCTCCTCCTTATTGAAATATCATTTTAAAGATGTGCATTGAGAAATTATTTTGTTTAGGATTTTCATTCAACCTTTACTATCAACAGCACTTTGAGCTACCCCAGAGCAGTACTATTGATTCTTGTTCCTTTCCTTCATTATCATTATTTATAAGATTATTATTTCATAATCTTACACGTGAGGGTGTGAGGATGTTTTTGTTGTCAGCATCTGGGTAACTAAGCGGGGAAATGAGGAAGCAGCAGAAATGATATTTTTAGTACAAAAATCACAGAATAAAAGCTGTGGTTGCAAAACCTTGCTTGATTTTCTAGTTAAAATTTAAGGCATAGTTGCAAAGAAGAATTTACAATTTCAAAACAAGGTATGTTTCCAGTGCTCTCAAGTCGGCTTTTTTTTTTTTAATTAAATTTCCATAGTTTGACTTACTAAAAAACCCCAAAATATGCCCACCCTAATTTAGAATGAGATGTCTAATAACACCTCTTTGTTTTGTATGCTAAGTTTGAGGCAGACAGACGAGCCTTTATCATCACCATTAATTCATTTGGCACTGAACTGAGTAAAGATGACCGAGAGAAGCTGTATCCAACCTGTGGAAAACTTTATCCAGAAGGCTTACACCTGTTGGCCAATGCAGATGACTACGAGCAAGTGAAGTGTGTTGCAGAATACTATGCAGTACGTAAACTAATTTATTAAAACAAAAAACCAAAATACAAATATTTAACATCTCCTGACATCACCAAAATTTTGAAGAGTAAACAAGTAAGTTAAAGAATTTTTGAGAGAGGAAAAAATCATCAGAGGTACTAAAGTTCCCATAAAAATGTGTATGGGATCAAAGACCTTTGATATGAAGACATAAGATTAAGATAAGACATTATTACATTAGTACAGTACAAAGTTCCTCTTATGAGGATGCTAAAGTAAGACCAAATCACATCCTAGTATATAAAAATCTTCCTACTCCATTAACCCTCCCCAAACTGAGTTTCACTTCATTGCTGCTGCCTCCAAGATTTTGGAGCATAGCCATACATCATTTTTAACTGAGCTGACCAAACAATTAATGTCACAGATTAGTGCAAACCTGATTTATTGCCAGTATACCAAAAAATTCCCTTCTGAAAAGTTTTCTCTAAATCACTAATTGATTCAAAGAAGTAGATGAAAATATTAAGATTGATGCAAACAGTGCTGTTATTAAAGATTAGTTAATCTGCAACACTTGATCTATGAATTAACTGTTGTACTCTGTCTATCTGTAATATTTAAGTTATCTCTAAGTAGGCACACAAAACAAAATGTTGTCTGGTCTATTGCTTTCACCACAAAAAACCCTCACAAAGCTGGAGCTGTACGTAAACAGAACATTTTAATCATGAGTTACCATGTCAATGGGGTATGGAGCAAGACTATTCATGAGATGGTGGGTTATTTAGATGAATTTGGGAACCATTGCAGTAGACCTATACTACACTCCTGCTTTAAGGGAAAAACAAACCAAACACACAGAGAAGGAAATTACACAGAAACGTAACACCTAAGAAATCAAGTCAAATATATCCGCACAGGATATTCCAGGATGAAAAATCAGAATAAAAGTTTTGAGTACAATATTAATGCAGGTAAAGCAAATCGAGCTGACTACTGGAAATAAAAGGAGCAGCCATGTGAGGATCAGAGTTCAGTGTTTTGGCTCCATTTAGAGCTCTGGCTCTGATGGATACTATTTGTACAAGAAGTTCAGTGCTCTCTGTCCAAAGGAGTGAAAGGCCACGTGTCATTCTACAATAAGTGTCTTTTAGTGCCTTCAGTAAATTACTTTAAATTGTTGGAAATGATGATAAGAAATACAAGAATAAATGTGATTTTTCTTTCTTTTGCTGACTGTATGCTTTTAACTTTTGATTTATGTAGAATTGTAATCTATACATGAGATCTTCTATACAGACAGATTACTTAACGTAGATTCATTTACAAAGTAATGTAACGTGTCTGTGCTGCACAGAATGCAAATGCACCTTATTTACATGGAGTGGTTGTCTATGCTTTTAGGAATACAAGGCTGTGTTTGAAGGTGTAGGGAGCGGCACTGGAGAAAAGACACTGGAAGATGCATTTTTTGAACATGAGGTAAAAGCTTCTAACCTTAAAATATAAAAATGAATGTTACTCCCATGGAATAATAATTAAAACAAGAATGAGGTACCAGGCTTTTGGTTCTACTGTACTGCTTTGTATTCAAGAACATGGATTTTCTATGGCTGTCAACATTTGGCTGAATCAAAATAGAAGGATTTACCTTTTAAAGTAAAATTAATCCTATAACATTCTTCTGATGACTCTTTATAGAACTATCAATCCTGATAGCCTATCCAAAAGCCATCTCATGAACACCACTTAATGAAATTTCTTTTGAGTAGTCTACTAGAGAAGGTATTTCACCACTGTCCTTTATTTCCTGCAATATTGTTGTAGTCTATTACCAAAATTAATCCATAGATGACATTTCAATTACATTGATACCCAAGAGACTGCTAAATATAGTCATGGTTGCAAAGCTCCAAGAAATCTTGATCATAAAAGCTACCATATAAAAATCCCATTCGCCTTCCTTGATATTTTATCATAATATTCGTTTCATCTTTTCTACAGGTAAAGCTGAATGTGCTTGCATTCAACAACCAGTTTCACTTTGGAGTATTTTATGCCTATGTGAAGTTAAAGGAACAAGAATGCAGGAATATTGTATGGATTGCTGAATGCATTTCTCAGAGACACAGAACCAAAATTAACAACTACATTCCAATTTTCTAAATCTGAGAATCTATAATGCTTGAAAAGATGCATCATTTCATAGAAAAGTAGAAAAATCTTATTTCAAAAATTAACTCTTATCAGATATTTTTAATTGTATTAATGAGCCTCCTTACATACATCAGTATAGGAAAAAAAGTAATGCAATTAGAGATACGGGTACTTCATAAGGAAACACTAATGTATTTACTCCCAGTTTTGTTGGTAGATTTGTTCCCCACTGCGCCTATTTTAATTTAATTGATCAATAAAAACCTCCTGCAAGGTCTTACATATATTTTTTTTCTCTTTTGTGGAAGCACGATTTGTATCAATGACATTTGAAAAGCTCTTTAATGGCTTTTTTTTTAATTAATGTTTTTTTCAAAGGGCCAATTAAACCACTACTTCTATCTCACAGGGTCTTTCTCACGGCATACAGATTGTATGAAGGACTTAATACACAAATAAAAGGGAAATTCTGAGATTTCCCTTAACAAATCTGAAGGGGGAGCTTCCTGAACTTAACTGTGACTCCTCTCTGCAACTAAATGTAAATAAGTAACTTCAGCGTCACTAAAATGTTTTTTCTTCCTCTATGGTCGAATGAGGTGTCAAACAATGGGGGCCTGATCTAGCCCACAGCAATACAAATGCCCCCTCCCAGCACACCAAAGAATTGTCTTTATGTACATACTAGGGATGATTATGAAACATGAATGAAAATGCCAACCAAGTCTGTATCAGTTATACATCAGACACAAACACCACCAGCTCTGAGCTATTTGAGGACCTGGCTAGGATCAGTAACTAAAAATAGAGGGAACAGTTGAAGCCAGATTGTAGCAGGACAAGATTAATTCTGCTGAAGAAAAAGGAAGGATTTTGAAAGCCTTATCAACATTTTGCCTTCCTACTCTATTCCAAGAATTTGCCCTTTTATCGTTCAAACTGGCCATACCTTTATTTTCTGCATGACTTCTCAGTCTCAGGCTGCACAACAGCAAATCTCACTGTTTAGCTGAGTGTTCCTCCAGTAAATATGATACAGAAATACAATCCATTTCCTGCTGAGTAGACAAAAAAATAAAATATATCTGATGTCAACACCTCAGAATTGTGGAAAATATTCAGGCATCATGGTTTTAAAAACAGAGATATAATACAGCTCTCTCTATAATATGGAAATGTGCACATGCATTCATACATAAAAAGTAAGAAACTTTGTGGTTTTTTTATAAAACCACACTTCTTGAACTGCAAATAACACCCAAGGGCCATATCCCAGAACATGCTATACTCATTTAATGCAGAATTGAGAAGATTTTAGTATTTTGCTTTATTGTGAAAACCAGACAACCTTATATTATTACTTTAAAAATACTTTCACAATTTAGTTTAGAAATAATTTGGGAGGAATTTAGAAAAATTGACTAAAAATGTATAAGTGTATAAGCAAAGAATACAACTCATATATAAGATATAGATGTATCTTTAGCAGACCCAGCAATTCAGAATAAAATAAAAAGAAACAAAAAATAGAAACTGAAGATTTGTGGATTGCAGCTTCATTTTGGCATGTGTAGTTTCCTCCTTGAAACTTTTATTAACTTGGATTTCTTAATCTGTATTTTTCAGTCCAACCTGTGATCAATGCTTTCCTATATCACAAATTGTATCACAAACTATTTCACAAACTGCAATGGAGAAAGCAATAGAAAACATTGCCCTAAATTTGTAGATTTGTAGATTTTTATTTATTTGCATTAAAATTACATGAAATTGTATAATTGCATTAAAAAATGTTGGGAGCAGAAGAATAACAAAGTCAACTGGTCTGGGACACAGAAACTTAATTAATACAATTCAGCACAGTGCATGAATACTTTTTCTGTACTGATAAATCAGGCCTCCCTACTCGAACAAAACAAATGAGCTGACTTTCTGCCAAGAATTTTCTGAAGTGATTTGGAGGGGAAAGAATCTGCTCTCCACCCTAAATCATTCTGTGCCAGAGAAGATACGCAGCTGCTGTTGCTGCAGTCTGGATACTGTTAGCTCAGAAAGAAGTGAGCAGGAATTGAAGCTTTCATGCCTGTGTTGTCAGCATAACTGGTCTTTAGACTATGGAAAGGACAGCATCAGTTTTGATTGATGCTTTTTTCAAAACAAATGTCTAGATATTTGCTAAATGAGGACGGGATGTTATAGATCTCAATTATATTCAATTCAAGGACAAGCAAGCTAGGACTTTAAACTTTTAAGTCCTCAAAACCTATCTTTTTCTAGAAATATTATAATTTACATTACTCCCTTGTTAGTAAAATAGTCTTCATGCTGCTGTAAATATAAATATAAATCTATAGATCTATAAATCTGTATATAAAATAGAATCATAGAATTTACTGAGTTGGAAGGGACCCATCAGAACACATATATATAAAAATTATATAAATTATATAAATATATATAAAGGCCATGTATCATCTCTAACAAGATCTTATAGTGGAAGTTCAGATCACAGAATCACTACCAAGGTCATCATTAACTTCTTAATGGTAATGTCAACCTATAACATAGGGGAACAGGAAGCAACCACTTTTCATCTTCTTCCTTTTACCTCTCAAACAATAGGAACTTGTGTTCACACTCTTTAATGGCTAAGCCTATCCAGAGAAATTTGTTCAGTATGATTATGTTAACTACGTCCCTTGGGCTGCATCTTTAATGAGAGATGGAGAGCAGGACCAGGAAAGAGTTTCTGGTGAGCTTTGAGAGCTGTGAATCTTTCCCATCTTTGCCTGAGCTGTAACTCAGGCTTGATGTGCTTGCCATCTGCTAAAAACTGCTGGGCAGCACACAATTTTGGATGGACTGGGCTGCAGTGTTCGAAGCACTTCCCATGCCCAATCCCTCCTTTCTGCATGAATTACTGCATTAGGTGTGTTTGTTAGGAACCGAAGATTTATAGAAAGAATTATATCAGCATATGATCATAAAACTCTCTCTGGACTCACAGTCAGCTTGACAATACTAAACTCTCTCATTCTGGTTTGGTCAATTCCAGCATGACTTTCAGAAAACACCAAAACCAATCCAGTGTCACACTTGGCTTATGCTACCCATTTATGAACGTTAGAGAAGCTAATATTGCACAACTTTACTTCCTTTCATGCATGACAATATGTTGCTTTCTGGTGTTACTAAGTATCCCTAAGTTAGAGCACATACAACTTTTCAACAACTCAACAGCAAAACAGCAGATCCAAAGTAAATGAATGTAGAGATAGCTGGCCAGTGTTTGGATTTGCATCAAATTGATAAAGCTGTTAGGATGAGTATTACCATAATAGTTTAAACAAGAAATAAGACAAAATCCATTGATGTGCTAGACAACTAGATTGATTTACTGAGGAATTGGGAGAAATAATGTAAAATAAATCACTGAAAAAAAGAAGTGATAAATGGCAATAAATATCTACCAGGCAGTTAAAACAGTTTACATGACACAAAACGTCTTCTCAAACAAACAGAAAATCATTCAATATATTGGAATGTCTCCCAAATGACAAAGAAAGAATAAAAAATGGGATTCAAAAATAAGACAAAGCTCTCAAAGGAAAAATTTTTATATTGATGACACACTGTGAGAAATATTTGGCTATTTAGAATCCATATTCCACAATTCTTTTAAGCATTTTTTAAGAAAAATGTATTCTATGGAAGTTAATTACTTGTTCTAACTTCATACTTGTTACATGTAACAGCAAATCAGACCAACTGAAAAGGAACAGGTAGCACTTGCAAGGTCCTTAATAAGATAATGGCCTTATTTTTTTTTCCAATCCAGAAAAAGTACGCATTCTTATGTAACTAATATTATATTGAAAATGTATATACTCTTTTTCCTTTGTGTCTCTTTGCTTTCTGAATCTTCTGCTTTGCTATATAACCATGCATGTACCCACACACATACACAGACACGTATGTGTCAACTAGAATTTTCTACTGACTCACAAACCTGCTGGAAATTGAGAGAGCAACCATTGAGTAAATCAATCTAGAACAATTTCATAGTTGTTCCTTCACAACAGCTTTTTTTACCAGTGAAAATGTAAAGAAAAATTAAATAATTTGAAAGAGTTTTAATAAATTCATTGAAGTCAAATAAAGCAAAGGAAATTCTTTTTGCATTTTCAACTAAACTGATTTAAACCATTTTCTTCCTACTACATAGAACAAGCTTGAGAATGGTAGAGTTTGAGGACAAAAGCTGTCCCTTATCTGGAGAAACCAAGAAACAAAAACAAGGAAGTCACATATTCTCTGCCCTTAATAGGGAAATTTAAAAAATTCAAAAGGCTGAAATCATGCTTTTTAAAATCTTCTCTCTCAACCAGACCTTTGACAGAAATGGCTTCACAAAGTGTATATATATATATATATATATATATATTTTTACCAAAAGACAGGATGGAACCAACAAACCAACATAACTGTTAAAAAACCAATACCAGAGCATTTTACCTATTATCTGTTACATGAAGAGGGAGTACTAACACTGTTAGGAATGTGCAGAAGACAAAGAAGCTAAAATAAAACAGATGAAGTTAATTAATAGCAAATATTCGGACTTTCATGGATGTACGAAAACCACAAACAAGTTTCAAATTGCTCTAAATAATACGTTGTAAAACATATAAAAATATATATACAATTGTTCTATATCTCAAAAAAATAGCAAAGGACTTAACAAAAGCATATAACTACATACAGCAAAAGCTACTATAGGTAATCATCCACTAATCTGCTCCTATGGGAATAAATGACAATGCTTCAACTGACTTCAGTGGGAGAAGGGTTAGAGCCTCTGGGTGAGTAAATGACTGTGTGTGAGCTGTATTCACAAGGTTTATGTGAAAAACCTGAATGTGTCCTTCAAACTGCTCAGCGTGGCAGTGTGCTGCCCAGTGTCCTGCAGCAGCCAGGATGCTCAGACAAATATTGTGTCAGGTAGTAACCAGCATGGTCACTGTGCCCAGCACAGGTCACAGCACACAGAGCAGCTGACTGAAAAAGATGGCATTTTTTTAGAACCCTTAGATGAACTCATGTTGATGACTTCTCATTGGCAGGAGACAATAGCTGAAAATTTTGCCAACATTATTATCACCACTTCCCTCTCTGGTGTCCATGGTCTACAATAGAGAGCTTCTGAATGGGTGCACTTCAGTTCAGATCCAGAGGTTTGACCACCTGACGAATTAAACATTTAGTATATGGGATCCAGCTGCATGTACACTCCTCGTTTTCCTCAAACATGCAGAAAGCAAACAGGGAAAGCCACTGAACCAGGGAAATCACTGCTTTTAAAGTGCTACTAAAAGTGACTGCCTAAAATAATGTCACGACTTCCATATCAAAGTCTTATTTCTGTCATTCCAAAGCAAAGAGTCTGTCATTTAAAGGTGTGAGCTTTAATATTTTTCTCTTAAAGCCAGCAGTAACAGTTTACAACCTCCACCATAGCAGCAAGGCTGTCACTCTGAATGCCATCATAGCCATGTAACTTTTTTCTTTTATGGTTTTTAGATCAGTCCTTGCTATTGAATCATGACAAATGATATCGTTTGTAATTTCATCTCTCAGGATTTTACCCTTACCAAAGCACAAGCCAAGTCTTGCATGAAAACAAACCCTTGCCAAAAGTATTAACTCACAAATCATAATGCCAGCCTTTCCAACCAGTCCTACTCATTCTAATCCCATGTGCCCTTCATGCTATTTTATCTAAGTGTCTTGCAAATCAAGTGTTTCATTGCACAAGGCTTCAAGAAGTGTGGGCCAGACCTTGAACAAACATTCCATCTAGATGTCCAGTCTTATTTTTGAAGTGGGCAGAGCCATATTTCTTGGAACTAACAAAAAAAACGTTACTAAACCAGATCGTAGCCATTTATTAAAAAACTCTACAGTGAGTTCACATATTCTGAACTCTACAACCCTGAACACTCTTGTAGATTTGAGACCTAGCGGGAAAACAGATAATGAACAGGAAATCAAGAAACTAGAAAGTTCTTTCATATAAGTATTGCTTAGGATGCAAGTTGCTTTATTTCATATTCACTGGAACTACTTTATGGATGGCATAAGCATTTTTAGGTGTGGAATACTTATAGGTCTGCTACCTTCTTAAGGACTGCATACAAGATTAATCTCAGAAGTCCCTTTAGAATTCCCCAGGGCTTTCGACTCCAAAAGCAAATCACTGCTATGAGAAATTCCATTTTGTTCTTAAGTTTATCGCCCAATGAATGGAATCAGACATCATTTGCTCCTGCAGGAGACTTACACAGCACAGATCACCTGGCGATCTATGTTTCTGTGGCAGTACAGACACTGAATTGCCATTTTATGAAAAATAACAGACTGCTTTTTTAATGGCAGCTCAGAACAATGCAGCTGCCTCATTTTCAATGTGAAATACACAGATCTGGTTTAATATCCCAAAGTATTTTTAAGCAAAACCCCTAACGATGAAGAGTTTACTACAATTAGTTGTAACTATGGCTGTACACTCTGGAAATGATGGGAACCACAGAGGTACAGGATTGATGCACGTACAGTCTTAATCAGCATTACCTTAATCATGGTTAGATTAGTTTTAGCCGGCTGCTGCTTTTGTTCAAATGTTGAGATTGATAATATGGGGAATGTACGATTTGAGCAGAACGATAGAGGACAAAGTCGACACAGATCTCTGCCTTCTTTCAGAAGGACTTAACAAAAGCATGTAACTATTTGCAACATTTTTTCTTCTACTTAACTTTGAGTTTGTAGGGAATAAAAGCTATAATCCAGTTTCTCAGGAACAATGAGCCTCTGAAATGCTGCAGACTAAACTTATTTACCAAACAACATTCACTTGTATTCAAAGGAAGTGATAGCAATTGGAGTGTAGATGCTTTCAAATATATTCTACACTTCTATTTCACCTACAAAATAGCTGAGATAAGTAAGTATGTGGGTATGTTTTAATTTCTATCACAATGCCTATAGGCCATAATCAAGATAAGAGTCCCTTCACCCACTATCAGAGCACACGAAGAGCCAAAGACTGTCAGGTACATGGCCACTTCACAGGGTGCCAACACATTAATAGGTGCTGTCTGGACAGCTTAAGCAAATCAAAACGTGTCCTGCACTCAACTAAACGAAGAGATATATATCTCTGATCAACAGCAAAAGCTAAGCTCAGAGCACAGCTATACTTCTCAGGAACATAAGTGGGCTATCCAGTTCTGGAGCAGGAGGCTGCTCCTAGGTGTACGTGCCAACAGCTACATTAACTTATCAATTAAATCCCTCAGCAGGGAGATCTTGGGATTGGTCTGTGCTGCCAGAACCACTTACTTATCTATAGCCAACAGCAAAAGAGCTGGAATAGTTTTGGCTGTCTGATGAACAACCCAAGCTCAATGAAAGGTCCTAACCAGCATAACTTATAGGCATGAAGTTGCAAACCTGAGACATTGGAAGCCAGATGAAAGTGAGCCCTGAAACCAACGGAGTTTAGGTCTCTAGGCTTTTTGCAAATGTACACAGTGACTCTGCATGACAGGAAACAACTTGACATTGCACCAGTTCCTGCTTCTAAGCGAGTTTAAGCAACTTAGTGGCTAAGTTGTTCGCACTGAGACAATACTAGGCAAAAGACAAGCAGAAATCCTGCAAGCCAATTGGAAAATTTTCAATGACAGGTGAGTTTGGATATTTTGAAGAGTCAGAGGCTGAATGAGGCTTGTTTGGAATAATTTTAAATTCAAATGCTCCAAGCATGACAGAGTTATATTTTCAGTGCCAAAGTCCTAATTGGTTTAAGCCCTATAAACAAAACAGAGTGGAAAAATATTAACACATTAGTGCTGGCAGATCAAAGAACAGAGAGATTTCCCAAGGCCACTTGGGAAGAGACAAGAACTGAGCATGCATTTATCAAGCCTTATCTCAGCATTTCCATCATAAGGTTCTTTTTAAAAGACTTATTTCCCAACAAGTCTTACCAATAACGCATAGTCCAACCTCCCTCCCTCCCCCCCACCCACTAAGAGTAGGTCAAATTATCATCAAAGATAACTATCCTGAACAGACTCTGTTTTCTCTTTCGTTGTGCTCAACTACCTAAACAAGCTCAGTCTCTCCTTGTAGATGACATTTTCTAGATGTCTGATACAATCTGTTTGTTTGCTCTGGACTCTTTCCAATTAGTACACATCTTCTGAAGTGCACCAATTAAGATTAGTTTTGGGCACAGCACCAGACACATTAATGAGAACGATGATTATTAAAAACTCTCTCAAAACATTCCAGTTTGTGCACTTACAATGTACACAAATAAGCAGAAGAAAAAATAAATAAAACCTTTTGGAAATTTAATTCTCCCAAAAGAGTTCTAGCACCTACTCAAGGATGCTGATAAAGAAGGTCAGATCATTACTCAGACAGTATTTGAAGTCACAGAAAAAACAAAAACTGACATATTCTGGCAAAGTCCCACAGCATCCAGAATGGGGACAATGATCTAATTCCACTGAAAGAAAAACAGTTAGACAATCTGTCTCTACAGAATTAGAAATTCAGAAATATATGGACCAATACCAAAATCTGCGATAAACCTGAAAAATTAAAATTACCTAATCTAATTATACTGTGACACCAGTTCTAAAGTTATAAAGTCTAACTTTATAGAAATATTGCTTGAAGAAAATTACTGTCTGAAGTAAATTAAATTATGTCTGAATTTGAGTGAAAAAAAGCTGTTTTTCAGGAGGAATCTGCTACCATATACAAGGGTAATACTATCAGCAATAGGATGATTTTTGCAAGATAAGGAGTAGTGAAGACTGAGTCATATTTTGTCCAAATGTGTTTGGGTGCGGTTTGTCCTTGGCTAAGAAAAACGATGCTCACACTCAGACCAATGATTCTCTATCTCTAACACAGGAGTTTATGAATCCTAACATAACTTCTATCAAACTTTAAAAAAAATAATCTGTCAGTTCCCTGTTAATAGGATCCATCCTGGTTAATAGGATCAATCCAAGTTTTGACAGTTTGAAATGGTCATGTACATCTATTTACATTCATGGTGCATGATACAGTTGCACTCTTGCCCTGCACAGTCAGGCATGGTCTTCTATTCTTAAGATAAGAAAATACTCAACAGTGAAGGGATTGTATCTCAGAAACAAGGCAAGACATCAACAAAGTTACTGCTAAGCTGGAAAATACCTTGTTCTATGGCAAATAAAATCTTTTGTCAAGATGAAACTTAAGTTGTGAAGCAAAAACCGAAAACACTTTTTTGTCCTCTCAAAGCAATAGAAAAGACTGTTTACCTCCTCCTCTGAATAAGATATTCAGATATTCATGGCCTACACAAAGACATGAGTTATCATTATCAATAAGAACAACTACAGTTGGGGTTGCTTTTTGCCACACTAATACAATAATGTGTCCCCACTTTCTCTCAGGCTGCAAGCCACGTGAAATATTAATTAATGACTTGCTTCCAAGCTGTAAGTGGAAAAGCAATGAAAAATTCAATTTATTGTAATTTGTGCCCTTTCTGTCTCAAAGAGACCACTGGGTAAAAGTAAACTTAGAAAAGTATGCAATTCAAGGAAGGTATAATACTTGAAGTAGTTAAACTTAATTAATCTCTCTGGCTTTTGAAAGCCTTGCTGGCTTTTGAAAGGTAGAAGCTCAGGAATTGTACTACCTTGTCAGAGGGAACTACATTAGTGAGAAAAAGCACTCTGGCAAAAGCATAGAATGAAAAAAGAAAGGAATAAACTAATTTTGTGTCAGAAGCATAATTAAAAAAGAACCCAAGACACTATTGCTGCACATCTTGATAATTGCTTATAGAAGTCTTCATAGAATTGTCAACATTTCATGCCATCAAGTGGATTACGTACATCAGAGAAACTACAACCAGTCAGTTTACTGGCCAGGTCTTAGTCAGTTCTTTTCCTCACTGACTGAACTCAGTGGAAAAACTCCCTACACAGTGACTATGCCTGATCCACTTTACACTTGTACTACAGACTCCTAACAGTAATTTTCAGAAGTTGGTGGTTTGTTTCATTTTGCTTTGATTTGTTTTTAATTATGAGAGAAAAACAGCAACAGCAATTTTAGAATTTTATATGGCAGATTTTGCATTAAACCACACAGAGAAACAATGTTTTAAACTCAAGCAGACATTTCAGGCCACCAGTACAGGAAAACAGCCCTTCCATAATCAAAATACTGACAATGTTAAAGGCCAGAAGAGATTTAAATAACTGACCATCATGGGACAAAGAATCAGCTCCACTTTATAATTATTAAAAAATTAAGCTCCTTCACAAAGATCATTTGACTTGAGTCTTCTGATTGAAGCCTGTCCAGCTTTGCCAGTTATGCTTGTTGCAATTAAAAAAAAACCAACCAAACAAAAAACCACATTGGCTGCAATACAGTTTTGTTATCAATTATTTGTTTGCAAGTATTTCAGTATATTAAAAATGAAAGTGAAACTTCAGAATCCACATATATATATATGCATATATATTTATATATATAATTTACACTAGACCTGTATGTTCAAGCTTTGCTTTTTGAAAGAAAATGCCTTCTCATCCTCATTAGAATGTAATTCAGGTTGACTGAAAATGCAATTACAGCATCTTAGCTGTTGTCCAAGTCTTGTGCTTGCTGTTTGGCCAGTGTCAGTGCAGCAGGCACAGCTGCTGAAAAATAAAAGCAATACCTTGGAAACAGCAAAGGCTAAATATGTGGATCACTCTTATGCATAACATTTTAGGAAAGAAATCCAACCGAATTGCTACCCAGAGGATAATGTGATGGAACAAGGATAGATTTCCATATCTTTGCAGAAAGCCCAAACAGTTGTTTGGTATGAGTGAACAATTTCAGAATAACTTTGAATTATCTCTGCCTCAGAAGGGATCTTATTTATGCAGAAATATATACACTTTCTTCTGCTTTTTTTACCATTTATCTTTCAAATAATGACTGATCTCAAACCTTCAGGAGTGTATAAAATCACTCAGATTCAAGATGACTTACCATTAAAAAATTACATATTCAAAATCATATGAGTTCTCACTTCGTTACTACATTAATATTTTATCCCTCCCATTTCATTGAAATGCACTTTTATTAACTTTTGTTAACTAACTTTCTTTGCATTTTCTTTCATAAAATAAATAAGAAAATAAACTTGTATAACAAGAAAAATCAACAAAATTGGTCTGTGACTTTGCTCAATATGGCAAGACTAGCATGCTCCCTAACAAAGTTAATGTGCTACATCTTGGGAAAGAGGGGAGAAAATAAAATACTCATATTTGAGAAAGGCAAGTTAACTCTCTCCCCCCAAATGTAGTTTTTAATTAAATTCATAATAAAATCTTTATCATTAGGGAACTTGCTAACTGACATTTTTATATTATTTTAGATATTCAGAGCAAGTTAAAATGTTTTAGCACTTTCAAATAAAATTTTATTTTACCTAAAGTAAGTATCCAAAAACTTTACTGGATATTGCTGAAAAATAATTTTTTATTGTTGCACTGACTTCCATAGAGTAATCAGCCATGTGAAAAGAACTACATCAGTCAATATACCTTTTTCCCTAGTAATTTTTTTTGAAACAGGGATGAAAATGAATCACCTTTTTGGGGTAACAATATTTTGTTTTTTGTAGGCAAAACTGTTTTTAAATTTAACAAATTCCATGTAAATACTACTCCATCAAGTTAATCATTCCTTCATGAATACCAAAGCAGTATTTTCTTTAAATTCTAGAGAGGAAAAATAACACACCTGAAAAAGAACTATCCTGGTGTATATTTCATTGTTGTATGTTACATATTGCTTCTCACTCAGGAACAGCTAGAGTCGTCAACAGGAATAACAATGATAATGATAATGGTTATAATGATAAGAATTTATAATACATTAATATTCTGATTTCTGTTATTCCAAAAAATCCATCTTCCATCACCTTTCTCCTTTCAACCTTGCTTTCATTTTTCTCTCACTTACAATCCACTGAAAGTAAGAAAACTGATTGGTAGTACTATTTTCCAAAAACAGGAACCATCCCTGAGGCCATATTCATAAAGGAGATGATTTGTGCACAGTATCTCACGTCAGTTCTGTAATTCACTCAGTACTTGGTAGAAAGCCAAAGGAGATTCCTACAGTTCACACACAGAGATGTGCAAGATAGGACTCCCCCTTTAAAAACACAACTGATCTATCTGATCATATCTTCCACATTCATCTTCCACATACCTTTGCCTGTAAGAATCTCTGCAGTTGGAAATTCAGAACTAAGCCTCTTCTTCAAGGTCTTACATCAGACAGAGAGATATCTGTGGAAAACCCTATGTTTTCTAAACTAAAATTCATGGGCTTTTACTCATGAAGCTCGTTTCCCTCTGCTATGCCTCAAACAGCTGAGCAGGAAATACAGACTTAGTTGCATTACTTGTGATATTGTCAACGTTTTAGTGACCATGTCACAAACTGGCCCACCAAAGCAACAGATGTCATCTAATTGAAGGCAGAAGACAAAAGAGAGCACAAAAGCAGCTCTGTTTCAAACATGTCTTTTGTCATTCCATCAGATTTGTGCTAAAAATTTTACGTGTTAAGGTGAATGTGCAGGATGTAGAAGAAAAAGTGCAGTGCATTTTTAAAGGCTTTTAAAGAGCAGCAGTACACTGATTTCTACAGTAAACATTGAGATGTTCTGTATTAATATTTAATTGGTTAAAACATTCCTGTCATAAGAAAAATGAAGTTTTAAAACCAGCAATTTAAAAATAGTACTACTCCAATCTCTGCCTAAAAGATTTTAAATAGCAAATTACATTTACATAAGTATAAATTTTATATCTCATTTTAAAATACACAACATGCACAAATTGCTAGTGAAATTTTAATAACGATCTGGGGACAATGTGTCGTAGCTGCATTAGAACAGATAAGAGCAAGAAAATCAAAATCAGCAAAGTTAAACATTTCCTAGTTTATTCCTATTACCAGTTTAAACAGTCATGGAAGGAACAGTTCACCAAGATTCCCATGTTCTACCAAGGAGGTGCATTGTCTTAAAATTGAAATGCATTTAACTACATTAAACATTGGGATTATTCATAAAGAAACCAACAGTACTGTACCATAAATACTTGGCAAAAAAAGGACTTTCTCAAGTGATTAAAACACATGCATGGATTTATGTCTATTTTATTACTAGTATACATACAATTCTGTGGTCTAATTCATATGTCCAGTTGAGAAAAAGAAGGGAGGATTTTCAGAGACAAAAACAGTTCTAGGACTTGAGGAAAAGAAGAGGGGATTTTCAGAGACAAACGAAGTACTAGCGCTTGAGAAAAAAAAGGCCTGCAGGTAAGAACCCAAGAAAGATCAGAGATGCAGGTCAGGAGAAAGCTGAGATTCAAGATCTTTGTTTTTCCTTGGAATAAAAGAAAGTCATGGCAAGAGTTCTGCACAGAAATGCAATAAGCACATAATCTGTATTAAAGGAAGGAAGAGTTCTCAGCTCTTAAACAAGCATGAACACTGTATGAACCACTGTAATGTTAAGAGAAATATATGGTTAAGTCTCAGAAAATACAAATTTTAACATTTCAATTTCTTAGTTTTTCTGATTAATGCTCAGAGAAGGTTCAACAAAAGACAAAAACAATTTGCAGCCAAACTGATGGCTGACTCTGGTTCACTTAGGCCATGCTTTGACAAAGGACAAACACAAATTACATTCACCTGATCATTTTCAGTTATGCAAGCTAAACAGGGAAATAAAGGAAAAAGGACATAGGGTTTCTTACAACAACCAAAACCTGATTCTCTGACCATGGTCTCTAGACCACTACATTTCTCAACCTTTTCAACTGAAGGAGCACTTAACCTCTGGAAGCAAAACAAATTCAAAAGCCATACTGTGCTTACTGTGCCAAAGTATTCACAATGACCTTCTTTTAGAGACAAATAAAAATAAAAGTAAAAAATTTAGCCTAATTTTTATTCTCCTCTTCCAATCTGCTTATATGTATGGGAGAATGTGGCTGTGCAGGAATGTCTGGTTTTGACTTGCTTCTTGAGCTCTCTTTTGATTTTTATTGACCATCAATTACCCACAGACTATGGGCTGCATAGCATTGCTTTAGGTAGTGCTGCAATTAAATCACATCACTCAGTGAGCACTGGAACTAATGAAGCTTGGTCTCTTAAAGATTTGTTTTTCATGGTTGATTGACTTTGGTGCCTAAGAATGCAAACTCCAACTGAAGCCTTCTCCTATGGTAGGCATTTATAAGGGCTGGCTGGTTTATTGTTTACTCTTTCCCTGCTCCCCATTCTCCAGTGGTTAATAGTGTGCAATTTAATTATGTAGCTTTTCCTTTGTCTGCAGCCCTTCCAGGGAACATTTACAGAAGCTTTCTACTATACTCTGCCATCTATTTTCTCAAGGAAAAAGAATTTTATCAGATTTGCTAGACATGTTTGAAGTTGGCCTGTGAACTCAAAAAAGTTCTTATGGAGATTTAAGAGTAGTTGCACAGACTTGGTAAAAATGCGTCTTCCTTCCATGGGAAGTGAGGATAAAATAACTTGCCATACTTTGATTTTTTTTTCCAAAACTCATTGCCCTTTTATTGGTGAGAAAAAGTACAAAATATTGTCACTAGAATATGAACAGAATAAACCAAACTATTTCCCTTCCCTTATTTAAATGTCCTCCCACACCTCATGCCTTCTAAACAACCCTATTCTCTTTCTTTCTCCACCCCAAAGTGAGCTGCTATGCTCCCACACTCTTCTGTGATTTACCACTTCTGCTGGAACTGGAGCCCCTTATTCTCCTTTACCTGTCTCTATACTCATCTCAGTCACCTAAGCCACACTCAGCTTACTCAGTATTTGTGCTCAACCTCAGCCCTGCTTCCAAGCAAGGAGGGCAGGCATGCTTCAAAAAAGTAACCCAGTACTCAACAAGAGACTTCCAACAGTGGCTCAACATTTATCTGCTACAATTTCAAGACAGAAGTGAATTTACATTAATATATTCCATGCTATTGTTCGTGGGAAAACAGTACTTGATTAAAAGATAATTATATTTTAGCTGTCTTTTAAATACATTATATGTTGACATAAAATCTGAGGTTTCTGATTTTAGAGAAGGCCTTGGAGAACCACACTTAAAGGAAATTACAACACAATCTCATTACAATAGGAGATGAGATGTACTGGTTTGTACATTTTTTCCCCCCACAAAATAACTCTAACACTCCATGCTGCTAAGAGATAGCACAGAAACAACAGCACTTTGACAAGTTGTTTTCATAGTTTTCTTGGATTTGGCACACAAACCTCTAGACTTACAAGAAAAAAGCAATAAATTGCTGATTCACTAATGTCTAAATGATGATTAACAGATCTGAAAAGTTGACAATGTCAAGGTATTGAAACAAGTGTATTCATGAAAGACAGAACCATTTTGGAAGATGTTTGTACATAAAAAAATACATCTGTAGATGAAAATCAATGAGTTTTAACCCCTCCGTAATTCATTCATTCCTTACAAATTTAAAACTTTTGAATCAACAATTTTTGGTCTTGGAAAAAGGTGTAGGAAGAAGAATCTCCTCATAATCCCAAATTTGTAGACAAAGAAACTAATATTGTCAACATCCAGAGGCAGGCAATTTTATTGATTTATACTAACTGAAGTCAAGTCTTTGCAATTTTTCATATTTCAATTTCTCCACCATACTGCTTTAAAAACCTACTCATTGTAATGCAATCAGACACCAAATTTTTGTGAGGAATCAAGTTAAATTAATTGTACCCAAGGTGATTACTGTCATGTATTATTTACACTACTACATATGCAAAAACTGGAACATGATTGGGCCAAATATTGCACACATAATAGTAGAATCCATATCTCACACCTTAAATGAGAAGCAACATATGCATACCTCTGACAGATGGAAGGAAATAACAAATAGGAGTAAATAACTGGATGGTACAGTATCCAAGTTCCCTAACCATTGTGAAACTAGAGACTTTTAATTATACACAGTAAAAAGTGACTAAAGTAGGGCTGTACTCTAAGTGTAACCTCAAAAACCCCACATAACAACATAGGGACAAACATTTATCCGTTACTTACCACATAAATAAGATATTTTGTAAGGACAATATATGTTTAAGGTATAATTTTACAAACAAGCATGTATAGAAGTCAAATATATACATAACTATACTCATTCTGCTTTCAGAACATAACAACTGTGGAATCTGAGAGAGAAATATGAGAAGACTCTGACTGAATGCCAAAAGTGAAGACATTCAGTTGTTACAGGGAGTGTTTATTGTCCTGGAACAGGAGCCAATGTTGTGCATTGAAAAGCCATTGATTAAAATGTCTGAACACTGTTGGGAAGCAGGACCAGAAACTAAAACTTCCCAGCTGTTCTAGCTTATGTTCCCTAGCTGCTGAGTTGTCCGGCATTACTCTGCTGCACTTGAGTGTGCCTCTGTAAAGCTCTATAGAGCACAGGCACAGGAAGGATAATCCTGGTCCCAAATCAGACAGCACTAATTGGCCACAGGCTGTCTTGAAAAGAGAGATTGGTTTGAGTTTAGGAAGGCACAGAAAACAGGTTTTTTAGGTCCTGAGTTCTCCAATCATGACACTGTAATGCCTGGTGATCACTGCTACCACGTTTCTCCCTGTTTCTGTCCTTGCTGTAACTTCTGTACTTTGTATTGATTTCAGATCTTTTCTCTACTGGATACACCTTCAATCATGCTTCCCTGATTCACCCTTCCATGGATCTTAGGTGACATATTACCCAACACCTGGACCCCAAACAAACCAGGCATAAGCCAAGCAGTAATTCTTTTACTGCAATGAAGACATCAGGTGCCTGTTGCCAATGCCTATGGACACTGAGTACATCCACTTGCAGACTTGGGTGACTACTTCTACAGGGTTTTGTGGCTTGTGCTCTTGAGGCAAAATTTAAGTTTTATCTAATCTACAATTCAGGTGCCTAAATGCTTTTTTGAATATGGTCCAAAGAAACTTGTTCAAAATTTTTCTTACTCTGCATGAGTTTTGTAATAATAAATCTCCATGTAAAAAAAAAATTTCCCTCTACTCTCATTAGATACTGTTTTATCATTATTATTATTATTATTTTTCACATTTGAAATATTAGGGCTGAATAAACAATCAACCTAACCACTTGCATTTAAGACTTGTGCTAAAAAACTTTGCTCTTTTCAAACAGAAACCACACAGATTAGTTTTGCATACCTGTGCTCAGGCAAAATCAGCTTGCATTGGAGTCTATTAATGGCAGAAAGACTTGGTTTCAGCCTCATCTTTTACTAATGCATTACTCTTAAGGAAGTTGAATTATTACACTTCGCTTCCACTTTTGTACAGAAATTCGTAAACTATTCTGTGGCATAAACCTTGAGGTTTTTAGTTTAACATAAGGCTTTTGTAAGATGTAAGAGAAATAAAGACAAACAGAAATGCAAATAGATGGTATTGTACAGTAATTTTATGGGCTACAAAAGCCATTAATTTGCAATTGTACTGGTTTACTTCCTATTGAGGTCTACAAGAGTTCTGTAGAATTATAAATTAAACAAAAGTACCGTCACTCAGACTTTTCAATTAAAAGCTAGCAGAGCTCACTGCCACTCCTGTGTGTGCAGTTACAACAGAGAAACATTTACTGAAAAGGTAAGATACAATTCCAGCCAGTGGATACACTCTACTCCATTAAAACCTAGATATTGCAATAGCCTATTCTAAAATCCATGCTTATCAAATGTACATTGTTCAAGCATGCCAGAAAAGATCTATTAAAATCTGAGGATAAACCCAGTATATTCTGGGGGAGTCTGTTTTATAGATATCTATTCTGAACCCAAGTTCGCCAAAACTCTCCTTACTTTGTAAAGAAAAAAGGAAAAAAATGTCAGAAACACACAAAAGGAGATGCTGTTAAAACCTTCCACTAGTATCATAAATTACTATCTCAGGAATGTTGTGTATAGAAAGTACTCCTATACTCAGTAAAAAAAAAAAAAATCTTCATGCAGACCCTTTTGCAAAATTCCAACTTTGGTTGATTTGTTTTGGTAAGCTTAGTGGCTTATCAGACCTTACCTGAAGTTCGCTTTCTAAAGGGATAACTAAGGGGTTAATAAACACTCTTTATTTCACCCTATAAAGAGCAAAGCTCTTAGGCAACAAGGACACCAGACCTGCAGGAATTCCTGCTAGCCTTCAGCACTGCATGATAAGAGTCTGTAATCTTTTCTGGCCAAAGAAACAGAAGAAAACAAACAAAGGTGTTTATCTGCAAAATGAACACAACTGTATTTGCACTTTCTCAGTAACCTCTAAGCATAACTTAAATGTTTTCAGCAAGTTTTCAATGTATGGCTTTTAATTGTTAAGTATTTAATACCACCAGGGGACTGGAGAGTGACGGGGCTCTTCTATGCAGACAGGCTGAGAGCATTGGCATTGTTCAGCCTGGAGAACAGAAGGCTCTTGGGAGACCTTATAGCACCTGCCAGTACCTAAAAGGGCCTACGAAAAAAACAGAGAGGGACTTTTTAACATGTAGATGTAGACATAGGACAATAGGGAATGGCTTTAAGCTGAAGGACGGTTTAGATTAGATATTAGAAAGAAATTCTTTACTGTGAGGGTGGTGAGACATTGGAATGGGTTGTCCAGAGAAGCTGTGGATGCCCCATCCCTTGAAGTGCCCAAGACCAGGTTGGATGGGGCTCTGGGTAAAACCTGGTCTAGTGGAAGGTGTCCCTCATGGCAGGGAGAGTTGGGAAGTGGATGAACTTGAAGGTCCTTTTCAATCTAAACCATTCTAAACCAATAAAATATAATAATAATTCTAAACCATATAATCCTATGTTTCCATTACCTACTGCTCTAAAAGTGGTCAGAAATATTAAAAAATCTTGAGGTTTTATAAGACATTTAAAACCAAACTTGTGGCATTAACAAACTTGTGACATTTTGCATTCATTAGTGTATCAAATGTCTTTTAAGACAGAAGAATACTTGGAATGTTACTGTTCCCCAGAGTGAGACAAATGTATGGCAAAATTTGTTTAGAAACAGGGAAGAGGCAAGCCAGAGAAGCCCATAATTCATGTACAGAGTACTGTTTTAAGTAACTACACACTTTTCATACTTCATAAGGCAAGAACAAAGTACTTAGAAATTTTACACGTATACTAAGAAATAATGCTCATACTTTCAATGAAGTATCAGATTACTGATATAAGTAACAAGCAAAGCTTTACAGAAGAGAAATTAGTATCTTATGCAAAAACCAGAGATAGAATATTGCCATTTACATCTTCACCCACCCTTTGCAGCTGGGGATATAATGCTACATCCATTTCAATTAAATTGCTTTACACCAGAAAAACAAACAGCCAGGAAAGTGAGATGGAGCTTAGTACCAGCTACCAAAGTGCTGGAAGTGCTACCAAAATATTATAAAAGTAGTTCCTTGTAGTAAGCAAATACCTAATTTTGGACAATCTCAGAACTAAAGAGGGACTCTGGTTTTCTTTAAATGTTAGCTTTAGTTGTTGCAGAGAAAATAGTATATGCTGAATTCTGTAAATCAGATGGATTAATTAGGTTGCTTACTGCAAACAGCTAGTTTTACTGCCCACGCCAGATTATGTGAGTGTAGAACTCACATATTCTGTTACGTATGCTGTGTGCAAAAGCTCAACCCATCACAGTTTTCAGTCACTTGTACTAGTATTACCAGTCAGGAGAACACCAGTATTTTTTCTTCTAGAATACTCTAAGATACTTTTAAAGCTGAACTGTAAATACAGTTTCCTTTCCAAACACTGTTTGGAAAGTTTGTTTTCCTACAGATTTTCTAGGAAGAATGAATAGGTTGGAAAGTATTACTTTTGAGAGCATTCCTTTTATTTCCTGAAGGAATTTACATGCCCAAATCTGATTGCTGGCCCCCATGTTGTTTTTTAAGAATAATGAAATACCAGACGTTGCTTCAGGGTCTCACACTGTAAGCTTTTGTTCCTTTCAATTAACAGTAATGCTGGACTTTCTGGGACAACCACTCAAAGGCCTTGTTTGTGCCCGAAAGTTCATGCTATCACTGCCTCCACAGGGTTATGCTGTACGGTACGAAGACAAAGCTTCATTAGTCTTCAATGTAAAGCACAACGTCAGCCTCACATATTTGTGCATATAACTACTTTTGGGCTTGTAAATCCGCAGGGAAGGCCTATGGTTCCTGCCAGGGGAAAGCTGACCCCGTGCCCATGCCGGGGCTGTCGGAGGTGCCCCCGGAGGTCCCGCCGGGGCGGGCGGTGTCTCGCCCCTGCAGCGGGGCAGCGGGGCAGCTCTGCGCGGAGCTGCCTCTCCCCCGCCTACATCCGTCCGCCCGAGAACGGCAAAGGCTGCGTTACTCAGAGAGGGAGAAGAGGTCCGGCGGCGGAGGACGGGGAGCAGTCGAGGGGATCGCGGGCAGGGGCTTCTATCACGGCGGCGACGGAGGCTGCCGGCAAGGCGCAGGAGCCCGCCCTGCCTGCGCGGCCAGGGAGGGAGGGCGGGAGGCGGGTGGAGGAGACACCCCCCGCCTTTATCGCTCTCACCGCACCGGGGTGTGCTGGCTCTCGACGCCGCGGAGGAGCCTTGTTGGGGGACAGCGACTCGCAGGAGCCCTCCTTGTCCTGCCCCAGCAGGCTCTGTCCCGCGGACGGCGCTCCGGGTCTGCAGCCCGACCCCGCCTTCCCCGAGGTCGATTCCGTGCTCTCGGCCCTTCTCCCCGCCGCGGCGCCCGACTTGGTTCAGCCCGGGGCAGGCGCTAGGAATAAGCCCTGTCCCCTTTGAAGAGCCTCGGTTCAGGCTCGTCTCTTCCCTCCCACCGCCGCTGCGCACTGCTCGGTCCCGACTGGGCCCTCCCGCCCCGGCGGCGGCGGCTCCAGCGGCTCCGGCTCCAGCTCCACAAATTCCTGCTGCCCGTGCCCGGGGCGCGCACGAGGCTGGCTCGGCCGTCGGGGGCGCCCGGCGGCAGCAGCGGGAGCAGTACCGGGAGGGGCGGCGGCGGGAGGAGGGCTGTTGTGCGGGAGCCGCTGATGCCGCTGTGAGATGGCATCATTCTGCGCGGCGGCGGCGGCGGAGCGCGGCGCGGAGGGGTGAGGAGCCGCCGCGGCGGCGAGGAAGCGAAGAAGAAGAGAAAGGTGGGAGGAAGGAGAAGGAGGCGGCAGCAGTTGTGAGGCTGCGAGCCACGGTAAGGGCACAAAACAGACTGTGCCGCAGCCGCTTCGGTTTGCGGTCTGGCCCGGCAGAAACACGGCTGCCGTCCTCGCTCCTCGCTTGGCCGTGGGCAGCCAGGGGGGTGGGCGGTGGATGGGTGCAGTCTGCCCCTGTCACCGAGGGGCGGGGAGGAGGGGAATGGGCGTGGGGGCTAAAATGGCGAAGGGAGCTGTAGTGAGGTCTCGGTCTTTCCGGCACTTCGACTCGTCGCACCCCTTGGGCTCTCCTGGTGGGGGGCGCCTGCTGTTGCTTCTCCCCTCCCGGTGCCCCACATGGTGCTCGGAGAATTGCTGTGTTTCCCTGCCGTCTCCCACTCTGGCTCGCGTCTGGACAGGGCTGAGGGCCTCTGGGCCCGCGCCTGGCGAGGGTCGGGAGGGTCGGGGCTGTGGTGAGCCTGTGTCGCTATGGGGCGGGGGGAGAGGGGGGGGAGAGTCGCCGGTGTCCGGTGTCAGGCGAATAACCTTGTTTATTCCTGTCTACGGCCTTTGCGAGGGTGACTGAGGGCTGAGTCGCGACCTGTGTCAACGCTGAGTGGATTGCGAGAGGCTTTAGTGACCAGGAGTCAGTGAGGTAGCTCCACGGCCGGCCCTGGCTTGCTTATGTGCGGGGTGAAAGCAGAGGAGAAGGATATTGTTACGTTTAAGTTCACCTTCCTTTGGTGAAGGCGGGGAGGGAGGCGTTGAGGAGCCGTGTCCTCTTTCCGGTGCGCTACTGTCGCCCCTCACGCTGCCTGGGCTCACGGGCAGGGGGCACGGCGGGGTGGTTCCGGTCACCGCTCAGGCTGTAGGTGTCTGCTCGTATCTCGGGGTCCCTGCGATGGGTGTTTGGCTGAGCCAAACACTGAAACACTTCTTGAACTGAAGACCTCAAAAGACCTGTTTGTGTCGTTTATTTTTGTTTATGTTGTTGTAAAATGTTACAACTCAGTGTGTTTATTTACTTGATTTTATTTGTCGTTGTCTTATTTTTGGAACGATACCAATTCTCATCCCAGTTTAACTAGGATGATCTAGCTCTGCTTCCAGATCTATAAATGTTTAAACTGTACATCAAAGAGAGAAAAGGACTTAACACCATCTAATCATTTTAATAGGAGCTCTTCGATGTTTGGGTGAAACTGTAATAAGAGGTGTTCATATTTCAGTTGCGTTTTCACAGGGCAGCTGTGTCACATAAAAAGTCATCAGGATGTTGTGCAGTGAAAAAACCTCAGGTTATGCAAGTTAAGTAATGCTGACTTACTAGGGGTTGCAATCACTGACTGCAGGTAGCTGGGTCATACGCATGAAAGACAGTACAGTCTTCGTAGTAATAAGAGTCTTCTCTTAAAATTGGTATTCTGGTTCAATCTCTTTGCAGTATAGAAACAAAGGGACTGTTGTTGGCTGTGATAATGCTTTACTAACTTGGAGTGGTTGTTTATTTTTTAAAAATTTTCCATGCTGCCTTATCTGAGGCCGTGTTGGTCAAGGTATAAACTGAATTACTATTTCTGGTCGATTTTAATACTGATGAAGATTAAAGAAATCTGCATAGAGAAAAAATCTGAAGGTTTTCCATCCTTTTGAGAAAAATTTTGCAGCCACAAAAGCACAGTTTACTTGGAGTCATGACAAAGATGCTTTCAAGTGGGGCATCTAGAAATACTTTTGGTTGATGCTGCTTGTAAACTTGTGGGTTTAGAATCCCTTTGTCACCTCTTCAGTGTGTATTGTGAACTGTATTTTAAAGGGCTAGTCCTGTAAGTACTTCTAGCTTGAGCAACTTAGTACTAGCTGTAGACTTTCCCCAATGATACTGTAGAATAATACTCTTAAATACACAATTATACTTGGAAGCTTGAGAGCTTTGGGACTGATTTATTCTCTTGGTATGGGACACTTAGTTACCAAAAGAATACGGATTATTTTTGTTTGTAAAATAGTTTACATTTTTTGCTAAACATCAGTGAAAAAACCACTGTAAGTTAGTCAGCATGTTTTTATTAAAGGACTTTCAATAAAGTTGAAATAATCACTTGCCTACAAGCGCTTCTTAAATCACAGGAATACTGATGGAGTTCAGAGCCAACCCCTTTTCCTGAGTCTGTGGAAGCCTTGGAAGAAGGAGAAATATTTGCTAGTTTTACTGCTTTTCATTTTCCTTTTTATCTTTTAGTATGAAGTTGGAAATTTTGATAAGTTGGAATTTCTACCCACTTCCCTGTTGTTTCTCATGAAAGAATGTATGTGGGGACCAAGATTCCTGCTGGGTTTTGGACAGGAAGAATCAGGAGTAAGGATTTACCACAGGGAGTTGGTATCGCATTCAGTTTCTTCGTGCTTCCTATACCATTAAAACGTTAGACTTGAAAACTAAGGTGCCATAGTCAAAACATCATGACCTAAGCCATGTCTATTAATTGGAAATGGCTACTCTTTATGCACTTAAAGCAAACGCTCATTGTTAGCTTAAAAAACCCGTACAACCTAAATCCCCCCCGCAAAAAACCCCAAGTTCATTTTGAAATTGAGATAATGAAATGTAAAGGCTAGGTGAGGTAATGGATGGAGTGATAAACAAAAATAAGTGCTTGCTGCAAGCTGTCTTTAAGTGATTCTTGTAAGTTACTTTTAGCTGTGTTATTAAGACTCTTTGTAAAGACTGAAAAGAAGGAGTGAAGCTACTGACAAAAGTGTTTTATCTTTTAAGTGACCTTAGTACTGCACTTGCCTGCTTCTGCACAGTGTAACATTCACCTGAATTTAAAAAAAAAAAGAAAAACTTTCCTGATTTTTTTGTTTTCTCTGCCAGAAAATCAGTTGCATAGTGAGTCAAAATCAGAAAAGCTGCTCCTGTGTGCCTGCATGAAAGTATGTAAACTGGGGCTGGATTCCCCAGTTTCTATGGTAGTGTCGTATTAGGCAAAAACCCTGTTATATTTGCTGTCCTTGTGAAACTTGTAAATCAGAACTGCTGAACTCTTCCTTTGAATTCTGTGTTATGCAATGCATAGTGACACTCTTCTATATTCTTAGGTGTCCCAGTGCAGACAGTAGGAGCTGGTTACATTCAGGCCCTTCTTTCAAAGTTTGTTGCCATTGCAACAGTAGGCCCCTTTTTGCGTAGGTGTTTGTTCAGATTTACTGTAGTATCCTGGCATTCTCCTGTGGTTACATAAAGTGGCCATTGGAAATATTGGAGATCTCACCTCTGTTTTCTTGAAAAATAATATGGCTGGAAAGAGAAATCTCCTCTTCTTATCAGCAGGTGTTGGGAATGTCCAGAAGAGGCATTCCAAAGGCATGTAAAAAAGAACAAGTCTTAGAGTGGTGCACCCTCTTTCCCTGCCCTCCCCCCTCCCCTGTAGAACACTGACATGGCATAGTTTTTGCTAAAATTTGCTATGGTACTTTTAAGAGAGAGTAAGAGAGAGTTTTTGTTTTTAATTGCTCTTTGTAAGTGAAAAGCTCTAATTACTGCTGCTTGGGGCATGTGTTTGCTGTGTTTGAGGACCTGCTAGTTTAACCAGAAGCGTATTTAAGTTTAGCTCTGTTTTGCAAGTGTAGTGTTGCTTTACAGAGAAACACTGGAGATTCCAGGGAAGCAATCAGCTGTCAGAGTGGTTATAGATGTCAGAATTATTTACAGAAGAATGTGCTAGTTTTTTGTTGTTTTTTTGTTTTTTTTTTTTTTTTTTTTTTAATTTCTTAGCATTGCAGGGAAAGTGTCAGGAAAACCTTTAGGTTTCTGTTACATATAGGTCTTTCTAATTATTGCACATATAAGAAGAAGCAATTAATCATTGCAGGTTTACATGACTGTACTGCTATAGCAGCCTACGTATGGCAAAGAAACAATTATATTTTAATTCCTCTCCCCTCAGTCAGTGTTGAGGATTGTGTAAACTGTTAATCTAATGTACAGTTTGATGATTCAGTACTGTAAAAAAAAATCACTTTTAAAATCCTGTTAAAAGAGAATATAGCTTTGGATTTAACTTATAAATTCTACTGATTTTGAAGAACCAACTGAGATTTACTGAGCTGGTTGTGTTACTTTATAAAGGCTTTTGACTAAAATAAAGTCATCAATAAAATTGGAGTGAAGCATCTAACAAAGCAGACTACGTTCCTGGCTTTTTATTAATCACCGTTTTTCTTCTCGTTGGAATATGTTAGATATGCTTATGTTCTGGTTTAAATGGCTAGCGTCTGAGTATACTTAAATGTAACCAGTTCAAAACATGAAGACTTTTTTTTTCAAATAAAATTATCTGTTACACAGTAGGACAATCTCTTGATTTGTCTTATGTGTAAATGACATTGGCAATGCAAATACCTGTTAGTAACTGACCACTCAAGTAGTTCAAACAGCACAGAATTGCTCCCATCTACTTTTATTCCATTAGGATTTTAGACTTATTTTGCAGGAAATTGTTTTGGAGATAGAAGAAAGCAATTTAAAAACTGATGAGGAGAGGAAGTCAGATTCTAAAGATAAGCAGCAAAATAATTCTGGTTTATGCATTTAAGTATCTTCACCTTGCAGCCTGAAGTGGGCAGAGGAGAGCTCTCATCTGTGCTTCTGAACATAGACAGCAGTAAACAGGATACCCTGCACACATTTCTCATTACTGGGTTTTTAACCCAGATCTTTTGCTGTAAGCTCTAAATGGAGCCGGAGATTAGCAGAAGAATCCTTTAAAAAAGGCGGCAACTAAAACCATTTTATCTGTTCCTCCTATAGGTGGGTGGAAAATATGAGAGAACTTTGGACTGTATGTGCATTTCAAGGTAGCCAGCAATTTCTCAGTATAAATCAAATCAAATGATTTGTAGTTTTAGAATGGGGTAAAGTAAACAGGAAAGATAAAGTTGATGATCTGTAAAATTGCACAATATGCTTTGGCATCAGAACTGAAAAAATAACACATCCAGTTTTGAAACACAGTGCTCTGTTAGTTCTTGAGAAATTCGGAAAGATTTTTTTTGTTGTTTGTTTGTAAGGATGAACTAAAACTGCTGAACAGATACCTTAGTCTTGAAAGCTAGCCTTGTTTTTACTAACTAGTGTACTAAATTACATACACGATACTCTCTTGCATTTCCTAGCATCTATGATGACATAAAATTATATTTGTAAACATAACAATTAAAAAGCAAAATAAAATGTAAGAGGAAAGCTCAATAGAAGATGAAGAGTAATAGGATTGGCAAACTTCCCTTTTCCCCTCAGGTTAGAAGTGTGGAAGCTGCTTCTTCTTAAATTTCAGTTCCTTTTTTTCCTCCATTCTTGGCACAATTTATTTTCCACTTCCAGCTATCTTCGTACAGTGTTATCTTTTTAAAAAATGATCACTCTTCTTACTTAGTAGCTGAAAAGATTTTGGGCTTAAAAAAAAAAAAAGAAAAAAAAGATGTATTTTGACTTCAAGATGCCAGTTACAAGGACAGGAAAAATTCAGTCAGTGTTGAAAATGTGGTGGAAGACTGATAGCTGTGTGTCATTCCAAAATAAAATAAATCCCTGGCTGAATGTCTTGTAATAGATTGCTGACAAAATGTTTTCATGGGATGGCAAGTTAAACTGCATTGTCAAGGGAATAGCTATGGGAAAGAAAACTAGTTGGAATCTTAGTTCATAACATGATAAACTGTCTCCTGCTAATGAACTGGCAAAATATTTAGGTAGTAGAATTATTTATTGAGTAATGAAAGTTGAACCTTCAGATGGAAATAACAGTGGCTAGTGTAATATTTGGTGATAGGTACATTTTTTGTGTTAACGTTGGAGACCTAATGTGTGTTGGAAAGAGCAGCTGCAACTATTCCTCAAAATGAGGTGTAATGAAGTATTTGTTAACAAGTACCAAACATAGTTAAGAATTGTTGTATGAAAATGTCCCATCAGGAATGGAGTAAAAAACTCAGTGTTGGAATGTATTCAGAATATAACATATATGAGCTTACATGCTATTTTTATATTACTTACATAAGCATATTTGTTACTATTCTATGGTAAATGGTTTTGGGAATCTCCTAGCTTTGGCTCTTTTAGAAATGGACTGTTGGGTTTCTTTCTTGTTTGTATTCAGTCTTTCATCAGGAAAAAATAACTGATTGAGAAGAAAACTATCAGAGTAGTGCAGCTTCTGTGCTAATAAAATGAAAAATGTTGTTACTTTTTAGCATTAAAAAAAAAAGTGAAGAGAGGCCTCTAGCAGAGGCCCACAGAACCTTAAATATTAAATCTAATAAATATTAATTCCAGCCTATGCTTTTAAGCCTGTGTCATACAATTAAACAAGGAGATGTTAGAGCACACTTTGAAAAGTTGAGGAGGATAGTATATGAAGAAGTAATTCTTACACAATTCAGTAGAGATTGACTGATGTGTGATTCAAAATAAGGAATAAATTGTCATACAGACAAGGACAAAATCCATTGCTAAGAAATAGGGATTTTAATAAAAAAGATCATACAGATCGTATGCACTGTATTTTAGTGCATAAACTAAATGCATTTTAAAATACTTTCTAAGGGCAAGTTAGTCTGGACTGCCCACTGTAGCCTTTCTTGGTGATAGTTTGTTTATGTTTTGGTTTTGTGGTTTTTTTGACTAGAACTGTCAGGGACAGCTTCCTTTCAGAGTTGGTTGCTGTTCTTGTCTCTTTTGTATAAATCTGTTATGCTGCTTGCTTCAGTTGCAAAGCTTTAAAGGCCGTAAGAAATCAAAATTGATTAAATAAATCTGTATTAGCAGAGACATTCACTTTGGGTTTATTTTCCTTCATAGTTGGACATTTAGTGTTTCAATCCCTCCCTGATAACAGAGGGGAACTAAGAACATTTTCCCAGATGTTTATTGATGCTACACAGCTTAAAAACTGGTGGTTTCAAAGGTTGATGTAGGAATCGACTAAAGAATAAAACAGACAATGTCATCATGCCACTGTTTATGTGCACACAGCATTCCTAGCTTGAGTGAATGCTTTGTGTATTTTTTCAACTTTTCCATGTTCTGCCCTGTCTTAAAAGCTGGACAGTATAACTGGAGAAGGTACAAAAAAGGACAGCAAGCGGAGGAGAGATTCATATGGAAGAAGAATTTGAGAATGACTAAGGGTTTTTAATATTCTTCAGGCTGAAGGCCTGTGTGTTGACCATATCATGCAGGTGTATGTTGTGTGGGTAAAGGATGCTGGAGACGCTTTTCTCTTGCTTGTCTTTCCTCTAATAGCTACCCTTGCAAGTCCCTTGAAAATCAGCCTGAATTAGGGAATAACTTTCACATCCTTCAGTGGGAAGCTGGATGGTCTTTTTTGTGAGCTTTACGTAGCCACCTGATTTCAAGGCAGTGTTGCTCTCAAGAATAAGCTGTTAATCATTTTAAGTTTTATAACTTAGTCTTTAGATTTTCACTAAAAAGGATACTGGCATTTGTGAGAGTGTGTTTTCTTTCACTGTTGCTTTTATAATGCTGTGTTAAACTTAATATGCAATGTATTATTGTGGCCCTTGAGAAGTCAAGCTTTGGGCCCTTCCGGTAAGACTCGTGTTTTATTAGTTTTCGTGTTCTCGACTTGTGATTTTTTTTGTAGTTAAATTTTGGAATCAGATTAACTCAGATTAAAATTTGATTGGAAAATAATTAGCAGAAACAGGAAACTCTTTGTTTTAAGAAGTGAGAATTATTCATCACCTTGGAGCCTTAGTTAGGATCAGGTTGAATTCTCTAGCACTGTAGAGACTGAAGGGCTGTTTTTGAAAAAGTAAGTGACAATGAATGGGCTGAATGCTCCCAGGTAGCAGTAGGTAAGATTAGTGCAGTCTGTGACTGGAAGTAGGACAGACGTGTTTTAACACTGCTGAGATTGACAGCTGGAAAGAGCCTTGCATAGCACTTTTAAAAAATCAAATATTCAGAGAAAAGAGAGTGAGAACATGCAGTGAATTCTACTTATACCTCTTTGAGCTATTTTTTGAGATAAAGTTGCTGGTGAGAGGTGGATCACATCAAATGTCTTACTGACAAAAATTGTGCAAAACCCTTTCTGCCTCTTTCTCATAACACTGAGCAGGCTTCTCTTCCCCTCTTTGAATCGTTTTTATGACTTACCAAAACAATGGGGAGGCTGGCAAACTATTTTGTGGGGCAGTGTTAATGTATTTCCCATTACTGGTATTCTTTAGTCACCTTTTTTGATATCCCTTAAAAACAAAGTGGGGGGGATGTAACAGTAACAGCAGCACTCTTGGTTAACATCTTTAAAGTTGTTGCTCGTTTGCTAATTTTGCTGTGGCTGCAGTAGAGATGTGTTTACACCAGTCAAAGCTATTGTAACTAATAAGGTGGTGCTGACAGGCATGAATGCCTGCAAGTGGATTTTATATGCTATCTGGGCACTCCTGGTATGTGCTCAGGCTCTCTGCCTGTTTGGAAGCTCACGCTTCTCCATTTTCCGTGTTGTTAAAATTGATTACCTATATAGTTTAATATGGAGGTGCCTGTATGTAACTAGGGTGAAGTTTCCTGTTTGCAGTGTAGGTACACTAAAATCTGCCCGTATTCTAACAATCTATCTTAATATATTGCTTTACATTGCTCTTGATGCAAGTCTGATGAACAATAAGTGTTAGGGTTATCCATAACAGAGGACAACCCAGAAAGACTTGTGTAGCTAGCATATTACATGTTCTAGCAGATATGAGAACTATTCAGCTAAATATTAGCATTAAGGAGAAAATATTCTTCCCTGATTTCTTGATGTGTGTGTTGGCCTTTAACTACCGTTGTTCTGTTCAAGAAACCTGGAAGTTGTTTACTCTGTTTCACTGTGTGTGTGTTTTTATCTGTAATACACAGAGGAGGCATTGTGATATTTTTCATTATTTGACATTGTGGTAGGACTGTGAATGTAGAAGCATTATTGTGATTACTGTGATTAAGATTCGCAAGCAACGTGTACTGTAAATATTTTGCTGTAAGTTGCTCTGTAGCAGTGGGACTAGGCTCCATACAGACTTTTCTTACAATTCGTTGCTTCATGTGCTGTTCTAGACCTTTCTTACTTGTAGTAGAAAAGGCACTATGCACTGCTGCAGCTCAGGCTGATTCAGAGCTTTCTGTGGTGTTGGTGTAGCTTTTGAGTCAGGCAGTGTAGCAAGCTTGAGCTCATACTGCAGCCCTTTGCTTAGCAAGCACATGAAATTGTGTCCTTTCCTCTTCTATGCTACTGAACTTTGTGGAACTGATGGGAACTTAGTGTTTTAGGGGATATTACTTCTCAGTTTATTTTAACTGAATCTGGTGGTGAACAGATTCACTTAGAGGGATGGAGATGAAAGGAAGAGGGGGAAGAGGCAGGTGGACAGTATGAGTCATGCATGTGATTTTTGCTTGGGAAAACAAGGCTAAAAAGGTCCAAGTATAAGGCAGAACAGAACAGGCAGTGTGTGCAGTGGAATCATAGTCATTTGTCTGGGCCTCTTACATAACACTCGGAAATATAGTTTTTTGTAAACTTCTGTAATGGTACTATGTTTTTTCTTATACCCTAATATGAGGCTGGTAATATGTTATGGATAATGCACAGATCAATTCTGCAGCATTTGTAACACGAGTCAGTGAATGTGCTTGAAAAAATGCAGAAAATATTTTTTGTGTATAGCTTGCTCTCCATATCAACAGGAGTAGATGATTTGGTTTCTGAGGTGGAGGGGTGGAAAATGCATATAGCTTGGCTTAAGAAAATTAAATACAGTAGTATTTATATCAGACCCGGTGTGAATGTTAGAATTTGTACAAAGGAGGAGTAGAGAACATGACTTACGAGGAGCAGCTCAGGATACTACATTTGTTCAGCTTAGAGAAGATGAAATGGAGAGGTGACGTCATTGCTGTCTACAACTTCCATATGATGGGGACCAGATAAGGAGGTGCTCATCTTCTGGTGTCCAGTGATAGGGAATTGCTTAAAACTGTTTTGGGAAAGTCCAGGTTGGTTAATAAGAAGAAGTTCTCCACTGAATCATGGAATGGCGTATGTTGGAAAGGATCTCAAAAGTTGGGTCAAGCACTGTAACAAGCTCCCCAGGGAAGTGGTCATGGCCCCAAGCTGTCAGTCTTCAAGAATAAAAGAGAGTACAACATTTCAATTGTCAGGGACCTACAGTGATGATCTAGTCCACCTGCCTGAGCAGTTCAGGGCTGACAGCAAGGTAAACTATGTTGTTAAGGGCATTGTCTGAATGTCTCTTAAACACTGACAGGCCTGGGGCATAGACCACCTCTCTAAGAAACCTGATACAGTGTTTGACCCCCTTCTCAGTGAAGAAGTACTTTCTAATGTCAGGTCTGAACTTCCCCTGACTCAGTCTTGAACCATTCCTACATGTCCTGTCACTGAATACCCTGGAAGGGTGATCACTGACTCCCTCCCCAGTTTCCAATCAGCAGACTTGCTACTGGAGCATTCAACTCCAGTATCCAGATCAGTGGTAAAAATATTGAACAGGATGTGCCCTGGAACTGAGCCTTGAGGAGCACCACTGGGACAGGTCACCAGTCAGATGTAGTCTCATTTGGTACAACCCTTTGAGCTCTGCCCTTCAGACAGTACTTCACTGAGCATACCATGAGCCTGCTTATCCCACAGTTGGACAACTTGTCCAGAAGGATGTTGTGAGGAATAGTATCAAAAGCCTTGCTAAAATCCAGAACTATATCTGCCACCTTCCCTTGATCCACAAGGTTGGTGGCCTTATCCTAGAAAGATGTAAAATTAAACAGGATCATTTCATGATCACACCAGCCAAGACAGCAACCTACCATCACATCCCCCACGAGTCCTTTATCACAAATAGCAAGTTGGGGAGGGCATCTTTTCTAGTTGGCTCACTGAGTATGTGTGACAAGAAGTTATCTCCTGCAGACTTCAAGAATTTCCAAGACTTCCTCATCACAGTGGTATGGTGCTCCTGGTTGATATTAATTGAAATCTTTCATAAGAACAAGGGCTACAAATTCAGGGATTTCCCCTAAATTGCTTATAGAGTAATTCATCAATGATTATATCCTGGCTGGAGTATCAGGAGTAGACACCCACTGCAACAACTCCTTTTTTTCCCCTCCCCCTCATCCTCTCTCAGGGGCTCTCAATCACATCATCACTAACTGTAAGGGCTGTGCAGTCAAACCCTTCCTCACATACAGTGCAATTCCTTCACCTTACCTACTCTGCCTATTGCTCCTGAATAGCCTGTGGCTTTCCATCCCAGTGCTCCAGCCATGGGACTCATTCCACCAAGTCTTACAAACACCAGTGATATCATAGCCTGGGAACTTGACCAATCCATCGTGTTCAGAAAGTGTTCAGACAGTGCTCTTAGATACATTGTTTATGTTGCACTATGTGGAGTCAGGAGTTGGATGAGATGATCCTTGCAGGTCTCTTCCATCTCAGGACGTCCTGTGTTTTAGGAAGAGTTACAGTTTGCTTTCCAGTTCAGGTCTCTGTTGGTCTGCTGTAGGGTTGGCAACTTGGAACTTAGTAACAAAATATTTACGATGTATCGGGGACATTGAAGTATCTCTGGAGAAGCTGTTGGTTTACTGTCAGGGAGAACAAATGCCTTGTCTTATTGGCAAGGGCTCATAAACCTTGGAGGAGGAGAGTGCTGAAGCTGAAATTCTACTTGTGTGAAAGCAGATCCTGAGGAAGCCACTACTATATCTATACCCACCAGTATGTACTGTGGGCTTGGCAAAAAGATGAGCAATTAAATGCTCCTATATCCCTGACTGTTTAGGCTGGTCTGAAAATTCACTCCCAAAAGTATGTTGATGAAAACAGAAAATACGAGGATATTCTCATAGCTTTCTTCTCCTTGTTTTGTTGGAGTACTAATTAACAAATTTGGGTCCTTTTTCAGTCCTCTCGGCCTCAAGTAATTCTCATTCTTTTGGGGAATACTTGTAAGTTGTTCTTAGATAAAGGAGTGAGGGATATTGTCAGTTGAAGATGATTTTTGTTGTACTTTTGAGTTTTAAAAGGAGAAGAAAAACATTCTGCTGACAGAAAATGATCTGGGGGTCCTGGTGGACATGATGTTGAAAATGATGCAGCAATATGCCATGGGGGCAAAGATGGTGACTGGTTCCTGGGCTGCATTAGACAAAGAATCTCCATCAGGTTGAGGGAGTTGATCCTTCCCTTTTGCTCAGCACTGGTGATGAGGTCACACCTGGAGTGCTGTGCCCAGTACTGGGCTCCTTAGTACAAGGGAGACATGGATGTGCTGGAGAGAGTTTAATTAAGGGCCATCAAGATGATTAAGGCACTGGACCATCTCTGCTTTGACTTAAAAAAAAAAGTTGCCAATATTCACTATTAGCATAGAATATGCCCTACAGTTACAAATGTTTTGAACAGTACATATTACTGTCATTTCAGGTTTTCCAGATCTGTTTGCATAGGTAATATTTATGTGCCTGATGGAATAGTTATTTTTTTTAACAGACATATTTTAAACTCATCAATACCTAAGGAATTGGAGAAACTATTAGTAAGAAGTAAGTTCTAAAGGGATCTGAAGGAATCTTACGGTCTTGATAAGTAGCTAACTATTCTGTTAAATAGTTTCAAGTTGTTAACTTTGGATTTTTATAAACTATCCTAGATTTTTTTTTAAGGTAGAGACCTGCATTTCAGTCTATCAGTATTTGTCTGACTCAAGTTTAACAGTAGTACCACAGAAAATAATTTGTTGCTCAACAAATGATGGTCTTTACTACAGTCCTGTCCTAGAAGTACTGTCGTCATGTGTTTCCATTGTGTGATGAGAAGTAAAATCAGTGCTCTTAGCATTATTTTAAATGATCAGTGAAAAACTGATTTCCATTTCTAATATTTTCTAAGCTATTAAACAATGACTTAAGCTACTATTTATAATACTTTTACAAATGGTACTTCCTAGGTGAGGAAACTGTTCAGTACTACTCACTGCATCTTACAAATTTACTGGCTAATTAGTAAACTTATTGTATGGTTTAGGATTCTGAATACATTTTGTTCCATCTTTTGACTTCAGTTTGAGCATAGGACTTAAATTGTTTTCACGGGAATTCTAAAAGTTAATAGTCTTTCCTTCGTTGAGCATACTATCCCAGAAGTTAGGATTTGTAATGTTTCAGGTTCTTTAGTTTTATGCATAATTTTAAGACATAACCTGATGGTAAGCATGTATGCTACTTTGTTCCATTCTTAAATATTTTTTTTATTTTGCAACATATGGCTTTCATGTGTAGTTGTGTGTTGAATAATTAAAATATCTCCCAGAAAAATTTTAAAATACATGGGTATAATATACAAAGAGAAAAATATTCGTAGGACTGAAATTTAAAAGTAGTAAAGGTGAAAACAACAAAAAATAAGGGGTTTAAAAGCCAAGAAGTATTTGAATTCATACAGATAAAAAAATGTATTTGGGAATTGGCTGCTTGAGGCAAAAGCCAGAATACCAGAAGACATGGAACTTGGTTTAATCTGTGAAAAAAAATCCCACATTTCAGTGTCATATAAACAGACCTATTAAATTAAATTGAAAGAATTCAAGACTTTCAGTGTAAGGCATCCAGATTAGAAATCAAAGGTTAGAGCTGTGTGTATAACTTGGACTTTGGTTTTTTTGCATGTGTCTAGCAGGAGTCACACATTGAAGCCCTACTTACTGGGCTTTGCCACTGAACCATTTCTTTCAGTATATGTGTAAGAGAGACAAAAAACCCCACCTACTGCTTAATAGTGCTTCATTACTCCATAGTTCTTGTTGAATTAATTTACTTAATTTCAATTAACTAAAGAATGTCAATGCTTTTATTTGACATTAAAAAAAAATCTCTTCAATGTTTTTGCAACTTTTAGTAATTTTGAGTGGAACTTATTGCCAGCTTAACTGTTACAATATGTTCATTTATAGCTATATATAACTCTTTTTAAAGTCCTTGCCAGCTTGAAAGATGTGTAATGTGAAATAATTAAAACAATAGTATAGCTAGACAATATTTTCCTTTTCTTAAAGTTTGTTCTTATGTTCAAACAATTTGGTTCCTTAAGAGTGACTGTAACAGAGTGCATATGTGACAGAGTTTTTCTAAGTGGCTGAAGCATGTCAAGGTACCATTTTGCCAGCTTTATGAGTAGTTTAAATTCTGTCATTCTGTTGAAAATAATCAAACCAGAAAATATTTTCATTGAGTATGTAAGATGTCCATGAATATAGCTTTTTACTGGAAGCTAATATTCACAGGAGTAGGGTTGTTTTCTCTTCCCCCGCCCTTGCCCTATACACCAATTAATTGCTGGTTAATTAGAGCTAGTACCTTGGCTTACGTGATGTCTTTTCTGTATCCCTAGTCCATTGCACCTAAACCAAAATTTATATTGGGCTTCACTGTATATTCCTGGTTACCATATATTTGTTCAGAAAAGAGAATGAAACTCTGGCCATTCCGACTTGGCCTGTAATAGTAAATCTTAAAGAGGAAGAGGACATCTGAAATGGAGGAGGAGAGATGAAATTTCTGTGAAGGACAAATTAGTTTTGTCTTCAACATGGAGCAAAAAGTTCAGTGGTTCTTAGAAGGCCGTGCTGGTGTTTGTGGAAGTCTTGTCTTACTGGTAAGTCTTTCCATTGCTTTTTAAAGTGGCAAGTGGTTTGTAGTAGGGTTTGTAGCACTCAAAGAAATAAACCTTTAAGTTCTCTGTTTCCCTATGTGTAAATATTACTGTAATTTAGCTTTTGATGATTAAAGCTATCCATTTAGGGAATGCCAAGTCTTAGATTTTTTTTTTGTTAGTTTTTGTTAGTTTTTGGTTTTTTGCAGCGGGCAAGAGGAATTGTAAAAATGACTCTACTATGCTGCTCATTTTAAGAAGGGCCAATGCATTTTTGAGTCTACAGATATTTCTCCAGTTCTGTTTCAGACCTGGTTTCTGTTTGTGCATTTTGAATTATTGAGCTGAAAGTTTCCCAATGGCAAAGGGAGAAACCATTCATTTTTTAAAATAGAGTTACTGGTTCTCTCTGGAAGGAATACGGTTTTGGGTTTTTCCAAAAAGCCCCAGTTAATTAGACATATGTTCAATTAGCTGTGACAAAATCATCACCATTTTTATTGTTGATAAATAGTGAAATGGACTTTCCAATCAGAATTGTGTTGACTAAAAATTCTGGATTTTGAAAGTCTTAATAGAAGGAAATCGATTAAGAAACTTACTTGGATCTGACATAAGAAAAGCCATTTTTTCCTTTTTTTTTTTTTTTTTTTTCCTTATTTTTACATTAAAATCTTGCTTCCAACCCTATACTTGCTGATTTTCATCAGTGTCATAACTCCCTTCCCCCCACCCCAGCCTTGTTTCTTTGGTGGAAGAAGATGGCCTGGAGGCAGGACTAGAAGTGTGGATGATTTCCTATGCTCCCCAACATAGTGGAACAACTGTCTTTTCCTGAAAGATGCTCTCACAGGGTTGCTTTGTCACCCTGTACTGCATACTCCACCATGGGCAGAGTTTCCCGAGAATCTTTCCTTCCCATACCTCACACTCAGAATATCAGAACAGCTACAGTACAGGGATTCTGACCCCTACAGCCTTCTGAAATCACTCGTCACCTTTCCAACCTTTAGTATTAATTGACCTTTTTACATTAATGAACTAAAGTACAAGAAAAAAAAACGAGAAAAAAATTAACTGTTTTCTTTGATGGGATTTTCCATATGTTATGAAATGATATCATGGGTAATTAGACCAGACTATTCTGGTACTTTTTTTTGTTTGTTTTATTCCTAACTTGAGTCTTGTGGTATCATACGAGTTAGGAAATGGTTTTCTCTCTTGGTGGGTGTACTCTTTTGCTTTTGAGTGCCTTGGTTCTTCATGAAATACCTCCTCAATTACTGGTTCACAGCATCAGGAAATTTATAAACATGTGTTTGCTGCTCCAGTGATACTTTTTAAGTTTCAGCTTCACAAGAAATACCTGCACCAGGTGCACTCATTACCAGATGAGTAATGCAATTTAAAATGTACCTGCTTAAATTCTATGAATATGTAATTGTTCTACTAATTACTGAAAAATAAATAAATGAAGTATTCACTGTTGTAGTTCCCTTTTATTTCTGATGTTTTAATAGCATTTTGAGATTTAGAGAACATTGTTCACAGAAGTGTAAATTTTATAAATATAGTTAACAAGACTGAATTCCATGGAACTGTTTATTCACATGAATTAGAAAATGAACCTTTAATTTTTTTAATACACTACTATGTTGTCCATTCCATGGTTTTTCTTGGATCTTATTTTGTCCTAATCAATGTGTAGTTACCCAAAATAATATATACAACTGAAGTAGTATTGAAATATCAGCTGTAGGAGTTAATAACGAGATTGTACTCTTCCAGTTGATGTGACAGTTATGTAGGATGAGGATGGTTTAGACAGAAATGTTGTGATCACGATGGTCTTCATGGGGCTCTCCAGAGTCTCTCTGTGAATTTTTGTTGTCCAGGAATTTTGAGGCTGGGGGTGGTATTTGTATGTGTTGATGAAACAGTTCTGAAAGTAAAGCTTCACATACTCTAGACCAATGAAGTTTAACCTAGAGCTTGAATAAAGAGGTGTAGTAAGTTCGTATTTGGGAATGTGTGGTGACTGTAACCCTGTCAGAATTAATCCCCTGATTTTCAGGAAGATTATAACTGCAAGAATTGTGACTCTTACATTGATGTATGTAATCCTCTTTTTAAGATTATGTAAAGACAACCTCAAAGATTTTAACCCTTAATATATTCAGGAGCCAAACTGGGTGTTTATTTTGAGAAACAAAACCAAGGGATTTTGGGATGAGGAAAAAAAAGTTTGTCCATGATGCAGGAAAACAGTAATTAGTGCCCCTAGTGTTCCCTTGTCCATTAGTGGTAAGGGCTTGCATTATTTGAAATATAACTTTTAAAATTGTTGAGTTAAAAAAATCCTCATCTTTCAGGGTTTCTTCACCATCTGTTTCTCATGGAGACTTTTTTGCAAATTAGATCAAGAAAGTACAGGTATTTTGCTTTTGTCATTACTCTGGATGTGAAAACTACTCAGTCCTCCTAATGAATATTTTCATTTCTCTTGGTCTAATTGCCATCCCATGCATTCCTTCAGATCAGACAACATGTTTAGTTGAAATTCTGGGGTTTTTTTTAAATATTAACATTAGAGTAGCTTTTTGGATCTTGAATGAAAATGACAAACATCGTCATGTCAGCAGGCTGTCTCCCAGAAGAGCCAGCCTACATCTGAGCTGATTAGGCAATAACCTGCTAATTTAAAAATGTCAGTGGCTGAGTTTGGATAGTTAGTGATGAAAATAACTGATGACTGAAGCCTTAAATAAATTTAATGTTTCCTTTCTCCTTAATTTGTAATACAGTTCTTGATTTCTAATCAGTTAAGCAAGAATGGGTGGGCTGCAGCGTTAGAATCTTTGGAACACGATGAAAACAGAATCAGTCAGTTCAACTAATTTGATCTGTTCAGTAAAGCCCTTTTCAATATAAACTATGACACAAAACTTTATGTATCATTGATAAAGACCTATGTTTATTTGTAATGGTTTAAATTTTGTTTTTTGAGCTTCCATATATTTTATTTTGTTTTTCTAAATAGTATTTGACATGAATGTCAGTATTTCATTTACAACATACTGAAAACGTGGAACTGTAATCATTGCTGTGTGAATGGGCCTAAGTGTACCATATTGCCAAAAATATAAAATAGATTCTTATTACAGAAGGATATTAATTCAACAGGGGCAGAACAGAATATCGGGGGACTGTTGTTGTGAGTTGCAGTCATGTAGTTACTTACATACAGCCCCTCAGCCAGCCCCAAGCTAACTTTGTTTCATCTCCATCAGCTGTTGAGATCTCCCTCACACTGCAATTTCTCCCAGGCATCATGGTCATTTTTTCCTTCAAGAGGAAAGATGCAAAGCTAAGTGTAGTGAATTCTCGCTTCCCTGTTATCAGAAGATTGGCAAACATGTTTGCCAAATGCAGTTAGCAGCTTAGTAGCTAGCAGAGCCAGAAACTCAGGTTTGGGTAGGTGGTATTGCTTGCAGATAAATCAACACCTGAAGTCTGAGGAGGTTACACATTGAACTGTCTACCTGAGGACTCTGACACTATTTATTTATTTATTTATTTTTTGTATTTATTTTGCTTTGTGCATCCTTGATGTAAAGTTAAAAAAAGTACAAAACCCATCCAACTGACCAAATAAAAACCAAGATGCCCCTAGTGTTTTAGATCTATGCAGGTTAAACAGTTAGAGGAAAGAAACAATCATAATTTGTCGATTAAAAAAGTATGCCTAAACTAGTTTTTTAGTGGGTGCGTAGAACTAGATTGCAGATCTTGGTTTCTTGTGAAGAATTTGAATTTATTTGCCTCAGAGTTGTTTGAATGTGTTGCTTTTATGACATTTTCCATATCAGTGGCCTCCAAACTTAGGTGTAGAAGACCATCCAGTGAAATGTAGGAAGAAAATCTAGGACTTACATTTTACCTGAAAAATAAGACAGGAATTAAGCTTTATTTAGTATACATATTGACACTGGCATCCTCTGTAGGTCTGTTTGTGGGATGGTCCTGTGTCACATTTGGTTCGTGAGGTGTCCTGAAGACGGATCCGCTGTATGATGGGGTCACCTTCATTTGTTCATTCACTTCCAGTGTATTGTAATGGATGCAGTTTACTTGTGCCCAGTTAGGAGGATTTGTGGATTATAATATTTAGTTTTTACTAAACAAACCCTCACAAAATGGGGAAGTGGCTTAAAAAAATTCCTGCAAAGAGACCATGGATTGAAGATAATATTAATAATGTGGATAATAAGAACATGGCGGAGCTGATGCTCCTTCTACTCCTAGCATGAGCTCTTGGTTGGATGTATTATGAGATAAAACCATTGGCAGTTAGATCTGACAAGAAGTCAGCCAAAACAATTTGCTTTATCAAGAAGGGTATTTCAAATACGGATATACATCCACTATTGGAAATGATGAACATTGTTTCTTGAGGTATCAGCTAATGATAGTATGAAGCCATCACAGTTAGCAAGGCATTTAAAAACTAAGCACCCTGAACATGAAGGCAAACATCTACAGTTTTTTTCTGCAATGTTAAAGTCATGCTATACTTAATCCAAGACTTTACATGATTTCACTGAACTTAGTGATAAATCATTAGAAGCCTCTTTTGAGATTTCTCAGCAGAAGACACAGATGCTGTTGAGGAAGCACTTCATCTTCCTGCAGTAGTAAAAATGTCTGAAATAAAACCAATTTGGTGACAGACTAAAACATTCTTTTGTCAGCAGATACTGTTGGAAGATGTCTGGAAAACATTGCCAAAGTTCTGAAGAGACAAATATTAGACAAAATTACACAGTGGCTTGCTGTACAGACAGTTGGATGAAAGTATAGGTGTTTGTGGTGTGGCTCGACTTACAGTAATTGCTAGATCTGTGTCCATAATGAAATTCACTAGGGAAAGATGTATCAGACCGGAGACATTCTTAACCATAAATTCTAAGCAGTATCTTCTTTAATAACAGCAGTTTTTTTAAATGGAAAAAACTGTACAAAAGTAACCACAGATGGAGTGGCTGATTGACCAAAGTAAAAAAGGTTCTGGGCTAAGGTTACAAGGTGAGCACCACATGCAGAATTCATTCACTGCCTGGTCCATAGGCAAGCAACAAGAAAGTTGGAGCCGTAAGTGCACAAAGTGCTGCAGGATGTCATCATTGTGGTTCATTGTATGAAAACAAAACCTTTAAATAGTATTTAAAATAATCTGTAATGACACCGGGTGTGACCAGGAAGATCTTTTGTACTGTGCAGAGGTTTGCTAGTTATCACAGCAAAGTGCTTAGAAGAGTTGTAAAACTTGAACATTAATTACATGTTCTATCTCACAAAAAGACAAGTGTTAGGAATTTCCTGACCTGTTTGGTGATAACAGTCAGCAGTATGCTGACTATCAGTTATTTTCAAAAAAGTTAAGACACGTAAGACACCTTCCCTTGAAGGTGAAGATGGTACTTTACCAAGCAAGAATCCTACTGCTTTTTAATAAACTGATGCTAGGGAGAGACCATTTTGAAAATGGATGTTTTGAAATGTTTCGTTGTGTGATTTTTGTTACCAGAAAAGATGTGTGTCATCTGTAAAACCTCCCATATTTGTACAATTAGACTTGGAAGCAGAATTTTCCCATCTGCTTAAAAGTCCTCCCAATTAAGAGTTTCAGAATCTGAAAATTTGTTAAAAGTATGAAGATGCAACACCATCCATTACCTTTTAATAACAAGTGATTGATATCAGGGAAGATGGAAATTTACTGGCCAAATTTCAAGAAAAAACTTTGTGTAACTAGTGGATGGAGAGGCAAAATGAGTGTCATGATTTAGAAAGTGTAGCCAGTGATGCACTTTGATTTTGGATGTACATGTCTTTGTAAATTGTGTTTTCCATATATGACAGCCAATAAACTGAATTTAAAACTAGACCTTCAAATCACTGTATTACAAGGTGTTAAGCCAACATATTAAAAAATGCTGCAGCATATTCAGTCACATGACTCTCACAAAAACCAAAAAAAAATTAGTAAGAGCAAAAGAGCTTTTTATCATTAAAAATTCTTTAAAAATACTGTTTATTCCATCTTCATCTTATCCTTTTTAATTTCTGGTTTTATATGTTGTAATATATACAGAATGTATTAGTACGGTGGTACATATATATAATTTATAAATAAATACACACATATTGGGGATATGCACTCAAAATTTTTTTACTTGTAGAGGTGCATGATCAAAAACGTTTGGTGACAGCTTTTCCCATATTGTTATTGAAACCAGTTGTGTTCACAGAAACATGTGGAAGTTCATCGAGGTGAGGGAATATATATATTCAGGTATATATTCTTTCCTCATGAAAAGTAGTTGTCTGATAGAATATTTTACTTCTAGATGTGTTTCCAGTGTAGTAATTCAGGAGGACAGGAGTGATGCTGTCTGCAAGTCTAAGTGCTGGGATGCCCCAGCTGGGATCTGACACACACAGTTTTAGTTGCTGAGTGGTAAGGTGGGGTGGTCCTTGTAAAGTGCATATGGCCTCAATAGATGAGGGAAGTGATTTGTGGGTGGACAACAGTGGGGCAGAAAGCTGGTGGCAAATTTAGGGATAGAATGCAAATGTTTGTCTGAATCGCTTTTGGTACTGCTTGAGTGTATTGTTCTGGTGGCAGCATGATTTTCAAGCATGTAAATACTTCACATGTTTTGTTCATTTGAAGTTGTTGGTGCTCAGCTTATCTGAAATGAGACCATGAGTATGTCTTCTAGAGAGAGAATTATTGATACATCACAGCTGAGTTTCTATTCTTGCCTTACACAGTTGTTCTAAACTACATAAATATGTATGTAACTGAAGTGTCTTGGCATCCTTAGAGGCGTAAGATGGGACAAATTTCCAAAGTGATTGCTTTTTATAACTGCTGTTATGAAATAATATGTTCTGCCTCACCTAAATAATATATGGTAACTTCTTGATTAGTTGAACATTTTATTTAATAGCTGTTGCTAACATGCAGAGATAAGTACTTTTTAATAAGCTACCTGTTTGCTTTTTTTAGGCTGAAGCCTAAACCTCTGACATGGCCACAGCCTCACCAAGATCTGATACAAGTAACAACCGTAATGGAAGATTACAGATGCAAGTAACAGGCAAGTGGTGATTAGTATCATAGTGATTTTTACAGGAAAACATGTGTTTTGTACAAAAGCAATCCTGGAAGTGAGTGTAAAACTTAACTAGTGTAGTTAATATTTTAATAACTGGTATGAATGTTACAGTTAATAATGTGACTATAATGCATGTAGATGATTTGAAGCTAATTAGAGATTATACGGTGAGTTGCATGACAGGGTTTAATATATCTTCAAAATAAAAAAAAAAAGAGATCTTCTGTGCAACAGTACAGACAATTGAAAGAAAATTTGCTAGGGAACAAATGGTTATGACGTGTTCTGAAGAGGGAACACATATTAGTGAAATTCTAGGAAAAAGATTGGTGGTTGTAGTGAACCCCAAGCAGAAAATTAGTACAATGTTGTAGTGAAGGTGGAGAACTGGAGGGGATCACAAAATTTGCTAGCCCTTCAAAAGATTAAGTTCTTTCACTACATATCAGGTAAATACTTGTTGAGTATAATATTCTTAGGGCCGCAGGTTGGATTAAACAGACATATAGAATAATTTAGGTTGGAAGGGACCTTTGGTGGTTCCCTGTTCACTCTTCTGATGAAGGCAAGGCTACCTTTGAAGTTGGATCAGGTTGCTCATGGTATTGTCCAGTTGAATTTTCAGTATCTCAAAGGCTATAGACTACCAGCTTTCCTTGTGATAAACCACGTCACTGTGATTGTTTTTCCTTCTATCGAGTTGAAATTTACTATGTTGTCTCTTGTGACTACTTTTTTTTCCTTTTGCTCTGCTAGTTCTCATAGTTCGAGGCAGAATTCAGCCATCCTGGTATCCATGGAAGGGAAACACAGTAGGCTACAAACAGGCCTGGAAATTTCTGATTGTGCTGGGGATGCTTTTTCAGTAGATGTTGAACAGGCCAAGTAGGTTATGCATTTTGCTACTGATGGACAAGAACTGGTCAAAGATGTGACAATTGATGTCAGTCTTAGCTAGTCTCTCTGTGGGATGGCAGAGCAGAACTGAGACTTCCTTGTAGTCTGAAGATAAGCAAAATGCATCTAGGTAAACAAGTTTGATAGCTAATTGTGACAGTGTTACAGCAGTTAAAAGTGAAAATGTTACCAGCACATAGTATATGTATTTATACATACATATGTATACAAAATACAGTGCATAAATACATCTATCGTAAATACTTATGTGTACAAGTATTATTTTACCATTGATAACTTACTTGAACTTTCCAGGGATTTTGAGAAATCTGGGAACACTGAAGTAAAAATGAATGCATGGCCAAGAATATATTAAGGCTATCCTGAAAAAAATTTGGAAAAAACATGAGTAAGACACCATGTCTTAATAAAGGCTGCATCCAAAGAAAGATGCGTCTTGTTGGATGATCCAAAGATGGCCAGGTTATCTGAGAAAAAAATATAATTTTGAAGAGTGCCCCAAATGGATATGTTATGAAATTAAATAAGAGATGAATCTTAAAACTGATAAATCTTATGTAAGGAGCACATTACTCAATAATGTGATGAATCATCAAATCTGGCAACAGCTGACAGCAGAGATGGAGCCACCTTTAGACTGAATGTAAATATACAATTGTAAACTGACGTGCACGAATTACCCTTAACTTCAGATCTGTGTATACAGAAGTGGTAATTTTGTATCCTGTGCTAAGCTGCTCCTTATGTAAATAGTCTTGTATTCTGGTACTGGGACTTCTTTTGACTCCAAGAAATCTGGGTCAGGGCTCAAATGGGAAGAGGTCTTTACAAAGTTTAGGATTAGTTTTCTGAAGGTTTATTTCTCTAACCAGTTTTTATTGCAAAATCACAGGAATGCCAGTGCCAGTACAGGGAAAGTAGTGGGACACAGAGGAGTGTGGGACTGTAGTATTGCTTGACCTACACTTCATATTTATGCACAGTTTTGTTTATGCTGCTATAGAAGCTAGACTTATATTTCAAGAACTACACTTAAAAAGCACTTTTATAAAGGCAGCAAGTCTCATAGACTCATTTTGCAGACAAGGAATTCATACGGAGTGGTGACTTGTTTGAGTTTGGACAGATGCAGCATGTTGCAGGCGTGCTTTGCCATCAGTATTTGTTCAAATATTTTTGGTGAGATCTTGTTTTGGAAGGGTTGCTGGTATTATTACTTACTCATAGTTTTTTTTAGAAGATGTCCTAACCAAAAGATGACAATGGTCTCCTTTTATGTTTGGGCACTCAAAATTTACTAACTTAAAACATAATGAGATACAAGCGGGGAAAATAAAAGGAAGCTTGAATATCATTACTAATACCTGTGTTTTAATAAATCTTGTATTTTCCTTTGGAAAGCAAATTCTGGAGGAAAAATGTGGAAGAAGTAGAGGTTGTCAAAGCTTAAAAATGTATCATGATTTCAGATGAAAAAATGTGACTCGTGGAATTACAGTTTTAGTTTTCTACATTCAAGCTTTCATCATTTTCTGGGCTGTAGTACCCTTTTATGACCCATGAAGCATTACTAAGACTAGGCTTTCCAAGTATGAGGGAGTTAATTTTGCGCCTTTTGTTTGAATCTAAGTAAAAGTCCATGGCTACTACCTTTAGAATCTTGGATGCTTGCATCCCACTAACTTTTAAATAACTGATGTATATGTCTCAGAATACTGAAATCCAGAAACATCTCTCCCTTTCAGTTTAGCAAACTTAAACATTGAGTTAGCAAGTACCATAAAGGTACTTTATGGAAAGGAACAGGGAAGAATTATTTCCAAACGGCTGAAAACACTCAGCCTTGTTTTAGTTTGCAAGTGGAGGGAGCAAGATCACACTGAAGCAAGAGAGAAGGCATAGCCAGCAGGTAAGTATAGCTGAGAGTCCATTCCTGTGGTCTTTTCAAGACACCATCTGCCTGAAATAGAATTTAAAATCTTGGCAGTTAGGCTGCTGTTGGATTTCCTCAGCTGGGCATGGAAGAGGGTGAACAGACTTACGTTCAGGAGCACAGAGGAACTCACCAGTGATTTGGAGGTGAAAAATAGCTTCTTTGGTCATGTGGTGTTTCTTAATTTTTGAATATTTACCTGAAACCTTTGAGTTCATCTGCAAAGCTGTTTAAAATAGGGGAGATCTAAGATCAGGTTTCTTAATTTTGACAAACGGATGTGTAAAACCACAATTCAACCATACAGTAATACAGGGAAAGAAATGAAGCTCTGTATATAGGCTTTGCTATACAGGGACATTTTGAAATAGGTGTGAACTGCGTCGACTTTCATAACAATATATAACTAAAAAAATAAGGCTTGATAATCTCTCAGATGCATCATAAGATGTATCATACTTAGGGCATTTTTCAATTAGGGAAGAATAGGAAGAACAATGAGAAGATAACCTATGTTATTTCCAGTGCTTATCCCTAAAATAATTGTGCTGTCTCTAAAACCAGTCCTGCCAGTATGTGGGGAAGAGTATGTGATGCTTGGTTTCAACTATCTGACAAAGTAGCTTTTCAAAATAAAAGCTACCATTTTTGCATTGACTTCTTTCTGTTCAGCAGAAGTAGAGAAGGAAAAACATTGCCATGCAATCTATTTCATACAGTGTGTAGGCAGTACGTTTTCTGTTTTTCAGCAACAGTGTGCTGTTATAGATAAAGCAATGTATTTTATTAGTTTCTAGTGCCAAACTGAAACGGAAAAAGAATTGGTTTGGAACAACTTTCTACACGGAATTAACTGCAGATGGAGAAATTAAGAAAACAGCAAAATCAAGTAGTTCTTCAAATCCCAAATGGGATGAGCAGCTGACAGTGTAAGTAGATTTTTTGGTTGTTTGATACTATTTATTAGACAGACATGGCAGGCAAATATTTAGTAAGCTTGGCTGCCTACATAGTTTGCTCTGGCTGTTGATGTCTAAATGCAGACATAAGTTGGTATTTATCTCAAATGATTTTTTTCTGAATCCTTACAATATTTTGAGAATATTTTTTTCCTACTGAGTGTATTACTTGCATACCGTGGCTGTACATGGTATAGTCTTGGTATTTGTTAGCACTGTTTTTAGCACACCTTCCTAGAAAGTTACTAATTGTAACCATGTAATTCTCAACTTTAAAAAGTCTCAGCTGGATAAGTAATAGTTATGAGGAAGGTCACTTCTTCCTTTGAATTTCCCAGTGAAGGGATGTGCACACAAAAACTGCAAAGTGACCCTGCAACTTACCCTGATATTTGACCATTTTAATCTTCTTGTAGTTTAGTTTGGCTTAACTGTGCTAGGGGTGTAGATATACCTGAATAGGACTTCATGAAGAACTGGCAAGAACACTTGGTTAGAATGCTTTATTCACAAGCAAGATTGTATTGGTTTAGACTTGGGTCTGGAAACAGCATAGCTCCTATCAAGTGGCATTGAGCCTGGGCCAGTACATTTCACGGCATCTGATGTGTCTGTGTGCAATAGCTGGGTTTGGTAGTAGCAGGAACCATGCTAGATTCCAGTAACTAACAGTGCTGGAGAGTGGGGAGTGGTACATCTTTGGGAAACTCTGCTTGGGAGCACTTACTTACTCCAGACCTGGTCTGAAGCAAGTAGAGTATTCCTGTGCCTCATTTCTTGGTATTTCAGGTTTAGTGAACTTATTAGCCCTTTGCAATGTTGCAGAAGAGAATAACATAGTCTTGGACGTGAGGATGATTTCCAGGATCAAGAACTAGAACAAGTACAGAGCTATCGGTATATTCACAGAGACTCGAGTTTCTGTTGAGGAGGTGGGTTTGATTTGGCAGGATTTGATGATCTGATAGAAATGGGACAATTTGCAATGCATAGTAAAGGCAGACTCATTTTGTAATGAGTATTGCTAACTTAGGGTCTTACCCTTATAAATATGTTTAAGATATTCTGGTCCCCTTTTCCTCTGGCTATTGGAATGGTATTTGACATTAGGTGAACTCTCTGGCTTACCAAATTCCCCTCACTTCCATGGGGCAGCAATATATTTTGTGTGTGTAGGTATTGGGGATTTTTTCCTTTACCTTGTTGCTCTTCTACTAAGACCTCCCTTAAAAGGCAGCCTATTCAAAATACAAAAATATATTTGCTTGTGTTTCAGCAAAAATGGTCCACCTTGTCCAACATGTTCAAGTGACTGTAGAGCTCTAGTCCTGTTGTTGGGAGGGGGGGGTTGTTTTTATTATTATTTTCATCATTTCTGACATAACTTTCTATATATATTAGGTCAATACCGATGGATATGTAGTCTTTGACTTTTTGCAATAAAGTACTTCTACTCCCATTTTTCACAGTCAAGAGCACCCTTGCAGTACTAGACCCTGTACTACAAAACTTATTCTCCAGGACCTAGCATAGCTTTAGCAAGGGAAAGGTCAATGCCAAAGCTTGTCATAATATTACTGCAAGTGGGTCCTTTACCTTTCTGCTTGCTTCCAATTTTTACTTTAGCTTCATCATTGGATTTTTCCCCTGTGTTTTCTGAGAGTATGCCTTATGGTTATATATATATTTGTGGATTCACAAAAAAATGTTTATCGACACTTTCATGGCAAGCTGACACCTCTTAAGTGGGTTCTTCCTGCTTGCAAATAGATGCTTCATTGCTTTTTCCTTTTTAAAAAATATTTAGTATTTTTCTTTTTTAGCGACAGGCAAGCATACTTCCCACCTTTTTCTCCATATTTAGTAATGTAAGCTTTTAGGTAGAACTCTGGAGGAATAGGGGAAATATGCCTTTCATAAATAAAGATATGTTTTATATAACTGAGATTTGAGCTTAGTGTGGGTTATTCTGATAGTTCTCAAATTCCTTATGCTATCATAGTAATTCACTTTAAGTTTGATCCTAAGTGAAAATGTCATAGTGTTCACAGCTCTTAGTTAAAAATTTCCTCTTGCAATACAGAATTTCACTTCAAGAAATAGTATCAAGAAATACAAGAAGGTGAATGAAGTTCAAGTACTCCTAATAACAAGAACAAATTCTTTAAAATCTGTATATATATTTTTTTTAAATGTATTTTATATGCAGGAATGTGACTCCACAGACTACGCTGGAATTTAGAGTGTGGAGCCATCACACTTTAAAAGCAGATGCGTTATTAGGAAGAGCCACTGTAGACTTGAAACAAGCTTTGGAAGTACACAATAGAAAATGTAAGTTGTCATGAAAGATATTTTGAATAAAGTAGAATTATTATTACTAATCTGTGTATCAAACTGGCAACCAGCTACTAACTATGCATGTAATTACAACTGGCTTTTAGTTAATGTCTTTACTTTTCTCTTCTAGAGATGTCTGTGCTATTGAGAACAATTTAAATGTAACAATGGGATATAATACATTTGAAACAAACAGTAGAGTATGAGTTGCTGAAAATTAAGTAAAAGCAGAAGTGATTAAATACAATGTTTTGTAGCAAGCTGGTAACTAATTTGGTAGAAGATCTGTTTTAGATTTGGTAACCAAAAAAAAAAAAAGTTAAACTTTCAGAAAAGCCATGTAATTTTTAATGTTTTCCTTCTCTGGAGTCACTAATAGAAAGGCTGGATATTTGTCCCTCATAATTTAGCTGCCCAGAGAGCAATAGAAAACACTGATTAATGAAACAATTGTGATCTTCCTTTTAGTACATTAGAGATTGTTTGTTCTAAGTAACTTCTAGTATTAAATATTTTTAATAGGATATATCTAATTTGCTTTACAAATTGTTTTTCTTTAGTACAACAAGATGGTGAATCCACACTTTAAATTCCATTCCAGAGTGGCAATAGAATTCCAGCTAAACCAATCTTAACCTCTTTCACAAGTTACATACACAAACCTGAGGTGTCTGTTTAGATGGGTGTGGCGGGGAAAGGAGAGCCAAAAAAAAAAAAAAAAAAAGCTAAATTTTTCTGAGTCTTACAGAGAAGTGGAACAGAATCCAAAATTAAGTGGGGCTTCTTCACCAGTGTTATAATAATTCAGCAGTAAATTTCATAGTTAAGTAGAAAATTTTCTTCTTAAATAAGAAAATTGTATCAGAAGAAACTGTGTTATAATAATGTTAGCCCCCAAAAAGTAATTATTATTTTAGCTATTTCTAACAAAATAGTTAATATTTTATTAGATCCAGGGGAGGTAGGACCTAACAACTTGACAAATTCTTTCAGGGAATGGTTGACTGAGTTTGCTGTACATTGCACCAAAAATAATTTATGTGCAATGTTTCTTATTTGGGCAAATCAGTAGTTTGACACTTACTGGATTATCTAAGAATTCAGTGGTAGAATAATCTAATTGGTATCCTTCATGCATTTAGTTATTGATACCTATTGTAAAATGCAGCACTTGAAAGGCTCTTTGCTGATGAATATGGAATGGGAAGTCCTCTAAATGCAGAAACTTTAGAATTAATGAGTTTACTTTTTCTGCGAAACACCACCAGTATTAAATTGCTGCCCACAATTTTTTGTTTTCTTGCCAGCTCAGCTGAACTACAGCCAACAGTTGATCTGGTTTAGGAAGATAACCTGTTAAAATAGCAGAAGTTAAACCAACCACCCTTTACAAAAATTATGAATGTGCTAATTAAACAATTCTGTGGTAGGCTAGTTTCTTCTTTTCTCTTCTTTGAGGTAGTACTCTTTTGCAAAATGCAGATTGCTAAATCAGTAATCCTGTAGATTTAGGAGCTTTGTGCTTGCTCCAGAGATTTAAAGTCCTTTAAAATGCATTGTAGTACAGCAGCGTGTTTCTGCTGGGAACTGCTGCCCAGCTACACTGTCAAACCTGCTCTTTCAAGTAATAGCTTGGGTGTATCTGGCAATAGATTATGGTAGCCTCCCCTGTTTTCGTGTTTATTTTTCACTTATGATGCATGTTAAGAATGAAGAAAAAATGGAAATGCTAGTTTAATGCATAGAAGTGCCCAGTTTAAATTTAACTTGGGATGCTATCATATGGAGGGAAATATGATGGCATATCTTAAAAAACTAATCTTTTAATCTGAGAACACAAACACTAAAAGGTCTTAAGCATTTTAACCAGATGAATGTGAACTCTTAGCTGACTGTGTTTGGATTTATGACATGTAGCTTTAACTGTTGTACTGGTAGTAGTTGATTTAGAGAGAATTATGTAGCATCCCCAGCATATTTTACCTCTGGATTATGTATGTCTCTCTACAAATGCGTGTACTGCTTGTCAGTCAGATTGAATACTTTTACTGCACCATCAGTTATCTCAAATTTTCTTTCAGTGAAAATAGTTTCTGATTTAACTTTCGGTTACCTGAGGCATCCTCTCTTACTGTTTAATCCTTGGAGCTGCAATCTATGAAAATGCTAGTAAGGGTTTACTAAAAATAGTTTTAAAATTGAGGGAGGAGTGACTCTATGCAGTCTTTGCATTTACTTCTTCCTCAAAGAGATATTTTTTTCCGTGGTCTTTTAGAATTAGTTTTGGAAGGTGCTATGGGAAATGAATATAAGCCTTGGTTGTAAAATGAGGTTCCTAGTGACTGATGATATTTGGATGTGTGGTTCAGAAGTTGTTTGACTTTTAAGCCATTACATGTTATGTAAGTAGTGTGTAATTTCCAAAGGGCTTAAGGGAAATGACAGACCTGGGAAATCATTAACAACAAAGTACTGAATCCGCATGGATTCTTTAGCATACCTATAGAGTATACTATGTAAACAGACAGTTCATTTTTAAAACAAAGTGTGCATTTACCCACAGCACGTGTAAATATACACAGCTCCATAGTGATTTCTGCATTGATTTGAGTATCTCGCATGTTCAGTTTTGTAGAACTAAATGCATATATCACATTTGTGTGCTGAAGGTCTCTTTTAATATTATTTAGAATTTAATCTCTCCTTTACCCCTTCTTTCCTTCTCTTCCCCTACCCACCCCAACTCCATTTTTAGTGGAGAAGGTAAAAGAACAGTTGAAACTCTCTTTGGAAAACAAGAGTGGCATGGTGCAAACAGGTGAACTGACAGTTGTGCTAGATGGTTTGGTTGTTGAACAAGAATCTCTTACAAATCTCAGTTCATCAGCAACCAGTAAGTTAAAATAATTAAGTCAATGATAACATTTGGATTAAGATTTCAAACAGATATAATAGAATATTTCTGTTGAATTTGTTTCTTACTGTTCAGTAGAAGTTCAGCAAAATGGCGGGGCTGTACATGAAAGCAGAGATGCTTCAGCAAGAAGTTCATCCAGGTTGGAATTCATTTTTGTGTTTTATGCCATATGAGGTATATTAGAAAATTTATCAGTTGAAATGTTTGGGTTGTTTGTGTTTTGGTGTGGTTTTTTCTGTTTTTTTAAAATTTATTTTAATGGTTTTGAAGGTGAGAGATTTCAGTTTCTGAGGTCTAAATTATGTTGCCACAGGTTTTAGAAACATTATTTGTTTGACAATTACATAATTTAGTTCAGCTGATTGGAAATCTATTAAGTGCTGCAGCAGAAATTAGAGGAGCAGTGGCTCAGTGTATTTTTACTTACTCATTCCATTTATTGCCTTTTTCTGCTTAAGAACCATTTCTATTAATGTCTACCAGCTTTTCGCAATGCAGCACCTGAACAGAAGGAAAAGGAAAAGAAAGCCTGAATTACTTCCTCCTCAGCCGCCTTAAGGTCGTGATAAGGAACTTAAGAGACTTGTATTGAGTTTCACAAGTAGTATTTGTAACACTGAGGCCAAGGCCTGTTTCCTCCTGAAGTGGCAAGAAAAAGACATTGGGACCAATTTAGAGCTTCGTTCTTGGGTTCTCAACCATTATGCCTGCTCAAGGACTGGCTGGAGAGAAGTAGGAATAGATTTTTTGCCCCCTCATCACTAGTAAGACAAACGGGTTAATTCAGATCAATTTAATGTTATTGGTCTGCTCAGTTACCTTGTGTGAACCCATTTCTGTTTAAGTTATTGACACTCACTGGAGTGAAAAAAAATCCAGTTGCTAGGCATTTGAGTGACAGGGACACATTTGTCCTTGTATGCTTGACTTGATTCTTTTTTTGAATATATGGGTGTTTGTCTCTCTTCCCTGATGGGTGCTCAAGATGAGGGAGTGAGAATAAAAAGTTGCTTCTGCTTTTTTTTCCTTAGAAAGGTTTGGGACTGCTAAAAGTGGTTTGAAACACATCTGCATATCATTTTGAAACAGTAGTAACAGTAATTCGTTTTCATTCAGCTGTTGTTGCTGTAGATAATGTCTCTTACTGGGATCCTGCTCTTGATATTGATATTTTAATTTACTGCAGTTTTCCACACAACTATCCAGCAATTATGATTTACAGTTTTAAAATTAAGAGATGAAGAACAGTTTTAAGGTAGCTTCTCTGCATGTCTTTCGGAGGCAAATTGAGTTTGTAGTCCAGAGTTGAAAAGGGATAATACCTTAATTCTCTGTTTATACCGCTCCTTTGGAGTTGGATAAGGTAGGATGGAAATGCTGCTTCTTCCTTTCTTACTCCACAAAGTTGGACTTCTAACCTCACATTTTTGTCATCTGTTTAACTTCACTATTTAGCCTCTACTCCTTGAGAAGATAAGGAGTTGGCATTGAGTGTAATTATCAAAATATGTGTCTCTGGTAGATGGCTTTAAGCATTCTGAAAGAGATTTAAGTAAAAAACCAGTGTACCACTGTAACTGAACAAAACTTTCCATTCACAAGCCCTTAAACTGCATTTATTTCTGTGTGGCCTTGTAAACACAGAGCTGCCTCTGTGTATTTGTCCTCACAATGTCCCATCCTGCCAGTGCATAGAGAAGCTCATCTTATTTTCCTTTTACTGAGAGAGAATTTTGTTGCTCTCTTATGTTACGAGTATTTTTAATGATGTGACTAACAAAACCAGTTCTTCCTCTTGCTTAATGAGAGAAAAAGCTTTCCTGCTCATAGCTGCACTTTGGCAGGGTCCCTAAGGCTGTTTCGGAAGATGCGGCAGGTGTATCAGTCTGTTCAATTCAATTCTAATATGTCATTAAAAGTAAAGAGGAAGTGAAAATAGAAACTCTTACCTGTTTTAAGTATCTGAAATCCTCAAAACCGATTCTTGCCTTTTTCTTAACAGTCAAGTGCGAGACCAAGACAATTATCTAGGCTGCAAACACCATGCTACAAACAGTTGTTAATTTACGACCATTTCTTTATTTGTTTCTATAGCATGGTTTAGTGTAGGATTTAGTTCAGTTGCATAACTGTTTAACATGTTGCTTGTAGTAACCGAAAATCATCTTTTATTTTTACCAAGATCTCCTTGTGACATTTCTAATGGGATAGACAATCAAGTACCTTCCAACTCTGTGATACAGAATACATTCTGTGTAGAAGCTGTGAATGGAGACAGCTCACCATCTCCTAATCATGTTGCAGCCAGACCCAAAAATACCCCAGTACCAAAACCACTTGAAGCTCAGCCTGTCAACAGCACTGGTAAGAATGGGAGAGTTATGGGAACGTGTTCCATAAGCCTTTTTTATCTAATTGTATCTGAAGTTGAGCTACTTTTTCTATACAGTCTTTGTTGGATTTCAGAAATACTGAAAGGATGTTTCTAGGCTTGAATTTATAATCTTGTGTGTCCTAGTAAATTTTTCTGCAGTAGACCCATTCTTAAATATACTGAGTTTCACACTTTATCATCAGTTCTTTTCTCTGATGAAGAAAGATTAAAGTGTCCAAAATCTTTGATTTTTCTGTCCCAGATGATGAAACTGTATTCCTGATTGTCTGGAGGAAAAATCAGATTTCTTTCACAATTAATTTGAGTAACTGTGGTTAAGTTTTTCCTGACATTACATAAATCTGATTTAGACAGGGAACTGCTGTGCTCTGAGTCGAGATGTGTTGCAGACTCTCCATGCCTTCAATTTTTTCAAAAATTCTATTTAAAAACAGGTTGTGGCAGATACTGAATTTCATTTTCCTCTTAAACACAAAAACATTGATTCTGACTACAGTTCACTTTTTGTACAGTGAAGCTAGTGAGAAGAAAGTGGTTTTTGATTTTTGTTCCTCTGGCATCTAATAATGTCTGTGCTTTCTAAGCACTTTGTCTTTTCTCAGCTGTTTGAGAGAGATTACAGTGATGGCAGAGAGAAAAGACAACTGTAAATAGAAATAGGCAAGTTGTTACTAAATAGTAGAACAGAGATTGTCAAACTCTCTGTAATAGAGTGGAAAATGTTGGTATGGTTGGAAGATAACAGAAACAATTATGAACTTTAAAAGGTAATAATTAAATTAGGCTGCCTCTGAATCTTTTCTCTATTTGGAGAACTTTAATTTGATTCCCCTCTCTTTTCAGCTCAAGGCTAGAGGGCATATATATTATTAAGACATTGCTCCCTTTTTCTTCAACAGCAGAGAGATCCATTTGAAATCTGTGTTATGATAGAGGAATTGAAAAATAATTGATTTGTTCAAATGGTAATATTGATGAAATCATCACTGAGCTTGCACTGAGGCATTGATATAGCAGTAGTCAAGTACTCTACCAGTTGGTGAAGATGTTTTTACGGCAAGGCATAAAACAGGTCTCCGGCATTTTTTGATGACACTTTTTATTTCCCACTGTTGTGCTTAGTAGGGTTGTAATTTTATGTGATGTTGCCATAATTGCTGTTTTAGGCATAACAGGTGAAGTAATCATCTGTTGTAATGTTTTGTAGGTCTCTTTGGAGATGAACTTATTAATAGAGCAGATGATTTGTTCAGTATTTTGCTTCTAACTTTATTATGTAATCTTATTCAGTCTTTCATGTGAATAAGTTGAATTTTTTTAATGGAAGTTGAAATTTCAGTTGGCTTTTTTCCTGTGTAAGTTAAGTTGTTGCTGCTTTAAGGAGAAATTTGAGGAACTTGATCAAATTGTTGGTAGTTTTCATGTCATGCTGAAACAATATAAAATCTTGATATGTCTTAATGTAGTTAATTTCTTTTGTGCCATCTGGAAGCAGTGATGTGTTACCCTGGAAAAGTTGTGTTGAAACAGTAGTGCCTTTACAAAACTTAAAAATCTGTTGCCTGTAAAGTCATGCTTATCATTATGCATATCAAGAAAATTCATATGGTACAGTGATAATTCCTTAAAGAAACTGACTTGCTAATTTAAATTCATTCCTGATGACAGAATTAAACAAGTGACCCCTTTAAAATAATGAAGCAACATTTTATAGGCACTAGTGTAGGGTTAAATTTTGCAAATGTGTATGACTAAGGTTAAGAGTTAACAGTATAAAATTGTATTGGTTTCAGCCCTTAGCATGATAAAGTGATAATATGCTGTAAGGTAAGAAAATTGCTTGAAGCCTATGTTGTGTATCCTTAGTCCTGTAGAAAATTGTTCCAACTCTAAAACAGGTACAAGCTGCTAAGTATAAATAGAATTGTCACTGTATGATGTTGATTAGTGGTGCAGAAAATGAAAGTGCTGAGTGATGTTGCACTACTTTTTATAGGGCCTTGACTTTTAATGGGTGTCCTCCAGACTGCTGTACCTGATGTCTTGTCTTGCCTAAGACAAGATCTTGTCCTGTTGAGATACTGTTCTGTTTAGCCCAGCAGATGATTGGTGTATTGTTGGCCAAGTGGGCTTGGGACTAATAAAGCCTTCTTAGCACCCTTTGCCTGCTAAATCCATGCCTGCTTTAAACTTTTTACGAGACTGTGCTTGCTTGAGTTTGATGACATTTATATTTTCTTTAAAAGATAGAATTGATTTACTTTGTGATTCTGAAGTAAGTTTCTTCATTCCTTGATCTATGTAAGTTGTGTTAGCCAATAATAGTTTTTATATTTTAATCCCTCCTTTAGCGGGGGATCTTTTTTCCAAGTCACACACAGGTGTAGAGTTAATTGTAGGGTTCTGTACCTCAGCTCTGAAAAAGGAAAGAAATTACCTGTAAGAAATGCCTCTTAGCTTTCCGAGTCTCACAGAGTAATCTCTTTTTTTTCCATTTCTCAGTTAATGGCGAGTCATCTGCCCCTGCGCCTGAAGCTGGTAATTCTTCTGTCTCTGAGGCTCCGATGGGTTCAGTCGAAGCTCCTGTGTCTTCGGCAGATTGCACTAATGATACAGCAGAACCTCAGTCAGCAACAGAAGCAACTAGTTGTTCTGAAAGCCACGCTTCTGCATTACCTGGTGTGTCTGCTGGACTAGAGCCTGCAGCTGCAACAGACTGTGCTCAGCCTAATGCTCGAAACAGTATAGCAGCAGATGCAGCAAAGCCAAGGGAATCCTCCTCCACGCCAAGTGCATCTGCAGAACCTGTAAGACAGCAGCCTGGTAGTGCCAGTACAGAACCTTTGCCACCAGGGTATGTTGTTTTGCTTTGTGTCATCTAAATGTGCATATAAAGAAGCAGAAACTTAATTCTATACAGGGATTGTCAAATGCAGGTCAACTGACTGAGATGGGCTTGTTTGATCTAAAATGGGATTTGTACTGCTGCTGTAACTGGCTACTCTTGTCCCAGAAAGTAACAACTGATAACTGATTTGCTGAGATGGTATTGTGATCTTAACAGACAAACTTTTGGGCATTATGGATGTGAAGACTTTCCATTTGATATTTTCAAACTTACTTGGGCTGTAATTTGTAACTTCTTTGTTTCTTAAGCTATGAGAAGGTAGTAAGGACCAAAGCACAGAGAAGTGAAAATTTTTAGTATTATAAATGCTTGGATGTGCTTGCTGCGTAAGAATGAATTTAGTAATGTTATAGTTAAAAATAAGATTTGATGTGTACGTATGTATATGCTAAGAATAGCTAGAATATTTTCATTTTACTAGATTGTTAGAAACTGCTTTAGTAGTCTTAAATACAAAATTAAAAATCTGCTTAGACATTAAAGGAAAATACAGTACGTGCTCAAATGTACATAAGATAGATCTTAACATTTTTTATACATGCTTTCATGTTGGGGTGAAAAGATACCTTCAGTTCAAATTAGAAATGCTGACATTTCCATAATATTGTAAATATTAACTATTTTAGCATTTTCTGGTCACAGAAACTGTTTCTTAACCCAAAGTGTATATACCTTTTGTCATTGTAGCTGATCTTTCAGAGAGCTTGTCTTATACCTGCCCCCTGTGAAGAAGGTTCAGTAAGTTATTAGTGACACGTCAGTTGAGTTTCTGCCATTAGATAAACATGAAAACAAACATTTAAAAAGATAGAAGTATTTTATATAAATTGTGGAAGAGTTACTTAGTATTTAATTTTCAGTTGCTCTGTCCTTATGGGTGGGAATTCTTTCACACATTCTTTTTTAAATTAATTACATGCTTTCCCACTGAGGACAGGGTCATGAGTTCCAGGCATAGTGCACACTATGGCCAACTGCATTTCTTCATCATTCCCTGATCATGTTTCTGCGGGGTTTCTATTTGGTGGTTCCCCACCCCCCTCCTTCCTCTCCCTTCCCCCCTCTTATCTCTCCCCTGCCAATTGAGTCTCCATTATGTTGAGACCTAGGAACTCTGTAAAATGCTGCTGCTCCTTTCTTCTCTTATTGAAATCATAACATATAACCTCTTGAATTGCAGAAAAACTTTTGTAGTTTTATACAATGCTCTGCAATAGTGAGGAAATGCACATCCAATCCTATGAGTAGCAGGCCAGGTGTTCTGTCTACATTTTTAGGAGCTAATTAAGTATTTATGTACGAAAAACAAATATGTATCAACTGCAGACAAGCACTTCAGCTTTTCACCTAATGTTTATCCTGGTTTCCCCTCCATTTATAAGTACTTTTATTGCATTATAGTAGTTCTCAGCGTCATGAAACTTCAGCTGTTGATAATGTTTGGTCCTAGCTCCATTTTCAATGTAAGGTTGTTTTGCAAAAAGAAGTAATCCCCAGGATATCAGATACAGCATTTACCAGGATAGGAAATAGAAACACAGGAAAGCCATCTGATAGCACACACTTAAGGTTCACTCTGAAAGGTACTGTTTGTTGGATACAGGGAACAGAGCTTCAAAATGTAAACACTCTCATTTTTTGAGAGGCATGAACTTGGAAATCCAAAGAATGCATCTCTAAGCACTTTCAGAGTGAGGTTGTTTTAGTGTCCAAGCATTGAGCACATAATTAATTGACTTTGTTCTCAGCTTAAATATAATAGGAAAATGCTTGTGACTATTGATGTATGCTCATTATGTGCCAAGTCCTTTAAAGAAGTCTTTTTGGTGGTATGAGTTCGATAGGAAGTAACTGATCTGTATTCTGGTGTGAATTTTCTTTCCTGTCCTAGAATGGGTTTTGGACCACGGTGTTTTCATGCAATGCCAAGGTACTTTTTTGTCTTAGTGGGAAGTCCCTAAGAAGTATTTTCACCTTGACTTATGTGCAAGTCTCTTTGTCTTGAAGGTGGGAGCAAAGAAAGGATCCTCATGGTAGAACCTATTATGTTGATCACAACACACGAACTACAACATGGGAAAGACCACAGCCCTTGCCTCCTGGGTAATGTAGACTTTTTTGAATTAAATATGATAAATGTACTATATTTTTGTTTGTTTGTTGCTGGAAACAAACAGCAGCTCATCAAAACTGTATTCTATATCATATATTAAGAAATTCTAGCCTTCATTTAATTATATTAATTGCAGCTATTTTTCTGGGAATGTTGATACTGGAGATGTCACTAGTTTTGATCACTTGTTCAAGTACAGCAACTAAGGTATTTTGTTCTTCCTTTAAAACTTAAGCATGAAATAATGCATATTTGATTGCCTTTATTTAGGTGGCACCACTGAGTGTAGTGCACTGGTTCTAAGCCTCAGATTTCCCAGCAACGTGTTCTCTGTGAAATCTGCCAACATTACTTGCAGTTACAGGAGTTTACAAAATTAAAAATGAGGTGACAGAGAGCTGAGCAGGCAATTGCTAGAAGTCTGTGTTTGCTCATTGCGGTTGTTCTTCTACCAATTAAGTTGGGGTGCTTTTGTGTCCTTCAGAAATTAAAATCATGCCTGTGACTCCAGTAGTTCATTCAAGTACCACCTAGGAATTTAGCATAAAGAGAAAATTGGTTAGTAATACTACTGAAAGAATTAGCTGTTAACATTTGTGTTTTTTGAAAGCTGGGAAAGAAGAGTTGATGATCGTGGGAGAGTTTACTATGTGGACCACAACACCAGAACAACAACGTGGCAGCGACCAACAATGGAGTCAGTGAGGAACTTTGAGCAATGGCAATCTCAACGGAATCAACTGCAGGGAGCTATGCAACAATTCAACCAACGATACCTCTATTCGGTAAAGTGTACAAAATTTAGAAATCAGTACAGAGGTATAGGTATACTTTTTGTTTTTTAACTTTAGAAAAAGTGATTTTACAACTATTCAATCATATATGTTAGAAGATGTTTTGCATCAGGAATTTGGATTCTGATTATTCTGAAAAAAGTTAAAAATCATCCTTGGAGGCAGAAGGTACTCCCTTCTGAGTTTCTGAGTTTGTTCCCCAACTGGAGCTTTGTGTACTGCATTTTTGTAAGACTTTTAATGCCAGTGGGAAGGGGTAAAACTAAAGCAGTCCCTTAAAATGAAAAGGAATGTAAACACTGTTAGGGGACATTTTGAACTGTAAATAGTCTTCAAAACTGTTTAACTGATTAGGAGTCCTTCACTAATGTAAGTGGCAGTTCTTTTACTTTGAGCTTACTTGGAAGGTTATACATCTGGTTCAGCTCTGGAATTTCCTACGTGGTTTTCCGTTTCTCTCAGATAGTTGCTTACCTCTGCCTGAAGAAAATTTGAGTAGCTTCAAAGAGGGTATTTCTTGAGTCAGATTTTCACATCTGTGACTGGTTAAATAGGATAGTTGTTTCTTCAGTGTTAACAACGATGTTGCCTGTGCATCAATGGTGCCTGTGTGTCGCTGTCACTCTAAACAGTGTCACTCTAAACTCTTTAAGAATTGTGCTTGGCTTCTTAAAATTATCTGATCCCAGAGACTTTGTAACATCTATAGCAAAACTGGAGTGTTGTAAAGAAGAAACCATTGAAGTACAAGTCTCAAACAGCTTCATTGGAATAGGACTCTGCATGTGCAGACCTAATTTGAATTTGATGGACTTTATTCACACACCCCTCTGAAGTAAAGGATGCTGCAGCATTACTTAAAAGTTCTCAACCTCTCATTATTGAATTAGACATTGTATCTTGTCACTAGCAATAGAAGAAACATGCATCACCACTAATTTTTGAACTCCCAGAGCTGTACATCAAATTCAATTTGTTTTATGCAGTTAGAGAAAAGTAGAATGGCCAAGGCTGGAAGGGACCTCTGAAGGTTATTTGGTCCGATGTCCCTCCTCAGGCAAGGCCACCTACAGCCAGCCATCCAGGACTGATGTCTTGTAGATCAAGGATGGAGACTCCACAACTCCTCTGGGAAACCTGTGCCAGTGCTTGGTCACCCTCCTAGTAAAAAGTGTTTCCCAATGTTTAGAGGGAGCCCCCCTGTGTTTCAGTGTGTACCTATTGCCTCTGGTTTTGCCTCTGTGAACTAGTGAAAACAGCCTGGCTCCATCCTTTTTGCACCCTCCTTCAGGTACTTATACACACTGGTAACTTCTAATGCAAATCCAAGAATCACAGCTGAAGCATGTTGAGCCAAAACCTTTTGTTGACTGACTTTGTGTACTTGTGTACTTCTTTGATCAGTTGCATAAAACATCTGAGAAAACTCTCTTTTCTGATGCCAAGACTTTCTTTTGAGCTAGATTTATTCTTCAAGGAACAATGTATTTTTAAAATTATGTTACTTCCTTCATTAAATGATAACCCTTACTGAAAACCACAGACCCATTTCTTAAAATGTCTCATCTGACCTTAGAATCATTAAATGAGGATTTGTTAGTGAGACAGAATATACTTGAAGGAAAAGAAAACTTGACTGTTTGCATCTCTTTAGAATTCTAAGTATTATATCTGTTGCACAGGTAGAATTCACAGTTTATTGAGGGGGAAAAATTGAAATTATATTCAAGAAAGAGTGTTTTGTTTTCACTTCAGTGTGCTTTTGTATACTTTTCTTCTAGAATAGTTAAGGTCAAACTATAGCTACCTTTTCATGCTCTGGTGATGTACCAGGAGTCTGCCTATATAGCAGTTTGAGTGAGATTGTATTTTATTTTTTGGGAAAAAGTAGATGAATACTTTTGGTTAGAGAAAGTTTCAATTATCTTTTGTGGTCAAAGCTTATCTATGTAAAGAAAGAAAAGTAGATGGGGTATAGTTGTTTTAATTAATTTTACCTGGATTAATTTATCATAGTCATTTTGGAAATGAATCTGCCTGGTCTTTCAGTGTGTTCTGTTAAATATACAGCTCTGTGTGGCCAGCAGCCACACACAAATCCTCGGACCCATTAAGAAGGTTGGAAGTATCTGAATTGTGCCACCATTCAGTTCTCCGGCAGACAGCATTTTGCTTTTGTGCGCTATTCTTTTTTTACACTCACCACAGGGAAGTCTTTGGTTAGAGGGTCACTGTGATTGTGTAGTCTCCTAAAGTAGAAAAGACTTACTGCATTTGCTGCTGAAATAACTATAATTCTCTGTTCTCGTGTAGTAGCTGGTGGCTGGAACAACTACGCAGCTCAATTTTGAGTGTAACTAGTGCATTTCCTCCTGGTCCTTGATCTATTTCTCCTTCAGATAAAAAATATCATAGGTTTGTTTTTGCCTGAATTTGCTGCTGTAAACTCCTAAGTTCATTTGACATTTTTGTATTGCAAATGCCATTTAAAGCAGTATTAGTTCCTAAGACACTCTTTGGAAAACATAGCTTGGACACAGCTTGGTTCCCCTATATCAAAATTCCATTCTGCACCCACACACACTAAAAGTTAGTGTCCACAAATTTTAGGGGTGGATGCTTTTAATTATAAATTAGAGCATGGATCCTATAGTCTGTGGGATTTCTGCCTTTTGTTTTTATTTTTCTCCATGCTTTGTATTTTTGGGAGCTACTTGGGGACTTCTGCAAGGTTATAGTATATTATGAGCTTAGCTTGCATTTACATAATAACATAATCCCTTTTTTTTTCCCTTTTAGCATTACTGTATGTTGGTATAATTTTGCCCATCCACATATGAATGCAGCTGCATTAAAAAAAAAAAATTACAGAATTTGAAAATAGCCAAACATCCAGGGAAGTTATCATGTATTGAGGAAGTAAAACCCCCTGTGCTGGCAGTAGTCACTGTGCGTGGAAATGTTTATTATGATAAACAAGAACTTGGTGCTTATCTGCTGATACATGCTTCCTCAAAACTTGTATGAACACTTTGTACCACTACTCAAGTTTGCTGTAGGAAGGGAGAGGGAGGGTATATTGGGTTGGAAACAAGTGTGCAAAGCATATTTTATTATCATATAATCTAAGCTTCTTTGCAAAACCAGATTAAAAATGGCATGATGGGTTTTTTTCTTGCAGAATGAATAGTCTTCAGGACTAGTGGTAATCTTAAAACACACTGAGAAAAAAGTATGAATAATATTTGGCCTAACTGGAAGTCCTCTTGTTTTTAAATAGGCTTCGATGTTGTCAGCAGAAAATGATCCACTTGGGCCTTTACCACCAGGCTGGGGTAAGTTAATTAGCTGTGGATTTCAGGAGGTGGCTGTTACAGAAATTTGGAATGCAGTTGTTGTATAGTGGATTTTTTTCTTTTTTTCCCGTAGAAAGGAGAGTGGATTCAAATGATAGGGTGTATTTTGTAAATCATAACACAAAGACAACACAGTGGGAAGACCCTCGAACTCAAGGGTAGGTGTGTATAATGACTGTGCAGATACAAAAGGTCTTGCTTAATTATTTTATATCATGATATGGGAGAAAAAGCACTGCCTGCAATTTCTTTTGCAGTTTACAAAATGAGGACCCTCTCCCAGAGGGCTGGGAAATCAGATATACCAGAGAAGGTGTCAGATACTTTGTTGATCATAATACAAGAACCACCACCTTCAATGATCCTCGTACTGGGAAATCTTCTGTGTAAGTGAGAAATTAAATATATTTTTGAATGTTTTACCTTGTTATAGTTTAATAGTGAACTTTTCTCATACTGTAAAATGATCTACAGTTTTAGCTGGAATTGCACCCTAAGTTATAAACAAGTTTTTGTAATACAAATTTAATATATTTTTAAATTTTAATTGTTACTTTATCTATGTCACACTTTGCTGTACTGCTCTGATTGAAATACCAAGATTGTAATAATTTTATTAATAGAGAGGGGAAGTGAGGTAAACCTGAATGATGAACTAATGTAACTAATAGTTATATTTTTTAAGAAACAGAAAATGATCATTCTGAGTATTGCTTATAATGATACACACTCTAGCAACAGTAATGTCTAAACAAAGTGCTACTAAATACTTCTGAAAAAGTTTACATGCAAATCTTCTTTTGAATATTTTGTTTAGAAGTATTGACCCAACCTATAGTAGCTTTCTTAATGTCTTTTATATGGGGTAGGGTTTACTTCTGACAACGTGGTGATGGCTTTTCATTCAATGAGCGTGTAGAATGTTGCACTAGGAAGTCCTGCATAGTTCCAGAAGAAGCTAAATTTATAAAGCCTAACTTAGCAGTCTTTCTCTCAGTGAAGATGATAAATTAAATGTCTCTCCTTTATGTGACTTGTACTTTTTACAGGTTTCATAGGGATTTGATATCCTCTTCATCTTTCATCTTTCTATCAAGTTTGGTAAATTGACTTGCAAAAAAAAAGGGTGAGGGATGGTGGAAAGGAAGACTGGCGTTCCAAGCCACCAGCTGCATTTGATCCTATCTTACAATAACAATTTCTGTGTATTTTTGAAATCTTCATGCTGTTGTTTAGCATTGAAAGTATTATTTGATGTCTGCATGCTTAATGTATCTCAAATATGTTTCCTTACAGAAATAAAGGGCCACAGATTGCTTATGAGCGTAGCTTTAGGTGGAAACTTGCTCATTTCCGTTACTTGTGTCAGGTACTGATTTAGTAATTATTTACTTATTGAAATGATTTGAGTTTTTACGTATGTATGTGCTGCCTTTTAATGTTACTGCCTTATGATTACAGTCCAATGCACTGCCAAGTCATGTGAAAATCAATGTATCCAGACAGACTTTGTTTGAGGATTCCTTCCAGCAAGTAAGCCTGCAAAAATGATTGTGTTTGTTTATGAAGTCAAAGCAGAAGAACAAAAATGGCCAAAGCCAGTTCAGACTAAGGGTCCTTCAGGCACAGTAGTCTTCCCCTGGTATTAGCTAGTGGGGTTTCTTAGGGAAGACTGTAAGAACAGAAGTATTGTATATAATACTTTTATCATATGATCTTTCATTTTCCAGCTGTTTACAATTGAAATACTTCTTGAGCTTCAAGTAGTTTCTGAGTATTTTAATAATCCTCAAGGGATTTCTCTTCTGTGAGCTTGTCTGTGTTCCTATGGTGAACTTTTTGCATCTACAGCCTCCTGTGGTAGAGTTCCATAGCTTAACCTACTGTGGCAACAGCCACATTGGATTTGCTTTTCTGATTCCTGTGTGTGTTTAGATACATTACAATATGTTGTTTTCTCCAGTTAAAACTGGCGTCCTGCTTCATCCTTCAAAGATTAAATCTGTGTAATTGAAGCTTACAGTCCTTGAGCTCTTAGAATCTGCAGCCAGTGTATGATGAAAATTCTTGCTGCTGTCACCACATCAAGACCTCTTGGCAGGGATTCTCTATAAGTAAAAAGTATATTATAAATGAAAGTATATTGAATTTATTCTGGATTAAATTATTTCTTTAAGTGATTTCCCTAAACCCAAAAATCATATATATCAGATGAAGTGCCTTTTTGCCTGTTTTCCTTTAATAATGCCTGCCTTAGGAAGACTGTAAGAACAGGGTACCCATACAGCAATACTTTCCAGGTGTTCCTTCCACTTGCTAGCAGTCTGCTGCTCAAGGATTTTAAATCCAAGTTGGTATTTTTGTGTGTAGTTCATTGATTGCATGTTCCATGAGATGGTCTACTTGCTTTTCAAATTTGTGCAACATTTGACATATATATCATTTCTGTATCAGCATTAAATTAAATTTGAATGAGTGATGTAGTGACAATGCATAATTTATAACTTATTAATTTATTTTTTTAATAGATTATGGCATTAAAACCCTATGATTTGAGGAGAAGATTATACGTTATATTTAGAGGAGAAGAAGGATTGGATTATGGTGGCTTGGCAAGGTAAAAGAAATTTGCTTAAATAGTTTTTATTTTTTTAATAGCACTCTAGCCTTGATTTCTCTTGCAGTCTGACCCTAGGTACCTTCTTAGGTACCTAAATGTATTAAGGAGGTGGAACTGGCAGCACTGGCTATTTTTACAGGTTGTAACTTCACCTTGGTAAAACTATGGTCTCAGTTGTTCAGTTCTTTGACAAAGAGGGATGTTTAAATTAGAATGAAATTAATTGCTCTAGACTGAGTTATTTCAGAACCTTTCTATCAGAAAGCTCAGTTTTCCTAGAAGTGGGGACTATGGGAAAATAAAGTGTTCTGCTGCTTATTTGGAAAAATGGCAAGCAAACAGCAGATTGGGGCTGATAAGAACAGAAAGGAAAAAAACCAAAGGAGAGTAGTGCAGGCATGAAGGAACAGCAAACAGATCATGTCAGCTCCACTGGAATGTGAAACAGCTGGAGTATGAGTTTTTCTAGAATCTGAACTGGAAGTCGGAGGGGAAAAACCTGATAACAAGAAAAACACAGACAAAATTTCATTTCTTGACCACAGATAATACAACCACTGACTACTGCTGCCTGTTACTTGAATGAAATGTTACTGCTAGGATAAAAATTTCAGTACTGCTGTAGATCCAGGGAACTGGAAGAGGTTATAGGTGATAGAATTTTTCTTGTCATGTTGTTTTGGTTTTGTTTCGGGTTTTTTTTTAATGTAAAAATGTTCTGTTTTGGTTCTGTTCTGGTTTTATGTAACTTCCTGTGTTAAAATGGAATTCAGTGAAAACGTGTACTATTTATAAGTAAGGAAGCTTGCCTCTGAAGGTTGAGCTTCTTTGGGTATGTGGTGTTTTGCTTCTGATTACAGTATCACATAGGCTTTTGGGGAGTGATTGCAGGGAGGAATTCAATTTTTGCTTTGCATGGATTTTGTTTGTTTGGTGTCCCTATTGTGAGGGCTGTAGGCGTAAGATGGGAACCAGGACAGTTCACATAACCTTTTCCATAGAAATGGGAGTATTCCATAGAAAAGATATTAAAATAATTTAACTGCAGTGTGTTAATCATAGAAAGTAGTAGAATAAATAAATAAATAATACATAAGTAGTGTAATTTCATAGTTTCATAGTTACTTAAGTCTTGCCCAAGATTTTGTATGTGACCCTGAGAACCAGCCAGGATCTCACTGTAACTTGAGCTGAGAATTGTTAAGTGACACTAAATAAATGTTCATGTACTGACTAATGAAATACTGCATTAATACAAATATAGATCAGTTGTCTCTCAGCAGACTAAATTCAGTGTTCCCTTCAGATTTTTACCTTGCATGTAGCAGGACCAATCTGACATTATGTCCTGTGGCAAGTTTTAGCTGCTGGTGTGAAAAATGCATTGCTCCCACAACTTCTTGTTAATGACTGATTTAGTTAATTCCTCCCGTGTTATCTGACTTTGTTTTAATTTAAATGCCTGTTAAATTTGATGCTTCTATGTAGTTAATGTAATTGTGTCACTATGAAACTTGCCTAGAATGCTGTACAACATTCTTGTGCTTACTGGAAGATACGTGGAACTCTGTTAGGGTTATTGGATCCTGGCTGCCTTTCTCTGTTTACTCTTCCTACTTGGCCTTTGGGTTGGAAGTGTATCATTGTGAATCATGATCCATGACTTGAGTTTTGCAGCACTGGTAGGAGAAACATACTAGCAAACCTCATTTCTATTCCATGATCTTGAGTAAATACAGAGGGATAGAAAAGATGCCTCTTAAATGTGACAGCTGAAAGGCAGTAAGAATGGAATTCAGTCCCTGAAGTTATTATGGGACAGACTTTTAGCTTTTTTATGTCACTGAGCCTGGTTATTTAGTACCAAACATTTAGTGCCTGATACAGGAGCTCCTGAGTGTGTATGACTGCTCTGAGGTCTCTGCAAATACTGTAAAGCAACGAATATTATAAGAATCACCTATCTGAACACTGAAATGCCAGATCCTGGTATTATTTCAGATCACTTGAGTTGAAAACAATTGAAGTGGTGAAAAACATGTATTCATTTAACCTCAGCAAAAAGATACTTTTACACTGTCATGTCGTGTAGGCTTAACCAATACATGGTAATTTGTTAAACTACAGTAACTCAGTGTGTGTTTTTCTGTCAGACTGGAAAAGCAAATAAGGTGTGCTAAGGTTTCAATTTCTTTGTTTTGTTTTACCTAAGTTGTTTATAATAAGCCTGGAATAATCTGTGATTTTTTTTGAGTAAAGATGTGAGTTGTAGACAGTAAAGTAGGCATGAGGAGGGTAAATGCTGTGTACTAGTTGAGGCAAGGACTGCGTAAGAAAAAAATGTTACTGAGAGGCAGCTAAAACCTGTGCTGTGAGGGTGCATTCAAGGTGAAAATCTTAACTATAATTTCTAAACTTTGGAAACTATGACTTTCTAACATTATTTGGTTTGATAATTAATTTTCTATATTTAAGAAGTGTATAATGCCATATATTATTCTGTGATTCTAATACAACACTGTTTATATTATTTTTCAAAGTTTGCATATATTTTGACCATTTTGCTAGTTACCTAAGGGGAATGGTGATAAACATCTGTATTTGATGTTTTTTTATGTGTATACATGTTTTTTTTCCTTAGAGAATGGTTTTTCTTGCTTTCCCATGAAGTACTGAACCCTATGTACTGCCTATTTGAATATGCTGGCAAGAGCAACTATTGCCTGCAGATAAATCCAGCATCAACAATCAATCCTGACCATCTTTCATATTTCTGTTTCATTGGGCGCTTTATTGCCATGGTAGGTTAGATTTTTAAGGTTTTATATTTGCTGTAGCTATACATTTACTCCTGAACAGTATTTGTTTGTACAGTTATTAAAGGTTATATTAATCTCATAGAAATGGAAGATTAAGGCATATAAATTTATTGAGCCAATTCCCTGAGAGTTAAGTCTCTTCCACACTCATGTTTCCTGGGAGAGTAATGAAAGTTAATATGACATTCGATATAATATTTTATTTTCATCAATTGGATGTGTGTACTTCATGCAAATTGCTGTTTGATTGAGTGTCTGAATACTGATGCTCTGAAAAATGTGACATATTTTGTGAAAACAGCTCCTCAGTTGGACTTGGTATACCTTAGTGTATTTGAAAAAATGAGTTAGGATGTTTTGCAGAGTACACTGAGCCTTAATTTAAATGTACATGCTTGGATACCAAAGTCAGATACTGCAGAGACCAAAAGCTGTCAGGGAGCTGATTCTCTGCCATCAGATTTCTCTTTAACTACAAGCTGATCAGGCATGTTGTATCATTTCTTCTGGTATCGCTGAGTTGGTCTTCTGTAGTGACTCCTGTTCTGTCACATTTCTTTCCTTCCATGTAGTGATACTGTCATCTTTCCACATAATCATCATGTCTACAGGTAGTCCTCAGCAACACCCCTGAACATGGTGAACAGTGAAACCAAAAAGAGTTCATATTGAAGAGACTATTGCCTTATGTTGTTCAGGCTTCGTGTATGAAATTAGAATAAATACAAGCCAAGTGTAACATAAATGAAAAAATACTTTCAGACTTAAAATAAATTAGGTTTGGGTGGTTTCTTAGTTCTGCTTTTCTTATAGATTCTTCTTGAGAAATTATTCAGTTATGATGATAACATCTCTGATTTCAAGTGTTTTATGGCTGAATTCACAGTTTTTATGCTGTCATGAAAATTTATCTCATTGTGTTAACACTTTCAGTAGGCTGCCAAGTTTTTTCTTTATTTTAGAGTCCTCAGCAAGTTACAATGCCACTTAGAAGGAAGGCATGATAAAGCCAGTTACGTGCTAGAGCCATTGTTTCTTTTAGTTGGTGTTTTTTGATCTTGTGTGTAAGAAATGTTAACTTTAGGAAAGCTATTTCATAACAGTACAGATCAAAGTAAAAAGCTTAATTAAAGTAATTAATGTAATTAAAAGACAGACTTTTATTTCCTGAAGTATATATGTGTTTCTATTTTAAATTCTCCAAGTGGGGCGAGAGAGACCTGTGTAACAGTGCCTGATGTGCAAGGTTTGAGTGTATTCATGGTTTATACTGGGTGGTATTTTCTGCAGTGCTTCCTGGGATATCCTCTAGTGGCTTAAGATAGCTCAGGTAATAATGTAACTGGGAAATGCAGTTGCAGTTACTGTTCTTCTCACAGTTCTAAAATAGTAGTGGGTTTTTAAGTTTTAAGTACTGAAGTAACCACAAATGTTTTCAACTGAAACAGGATTAAACATAAAGAATGTGCATCTTACTTCGTAATAAAAACCTGTTAAATGAAGTTGGCTGAGGCAGCTTTTATATTTTGCTCTAAGATTACCATACATATTAAATAAGGTGATTTTAAGAACTTAATCTTGAAAAAGCAGAAAATCACATGCCCAAATGCTGCACTTGACATTGAATTTCTATCAGGTCACCTTCCCATGAGAAGAGTAGACTAGCTTAAAAATAAATAAATGTATAAACAAACAAATAAAGGCCTCTAAGAGAACCTCTTTAGGCTCTCCTTAAGCAGAAGAAAATGCATGCTAAGCCTAAAAGGGGGAAATTAGGTGGGGAAAAAAGATGGAGCCTAGAGGAAATGGGCTGTTAATTGGCTGTTCTGCTCACAGAATTTCAGATGTGATGAAAGAGAAGCAATGAATGCCACACATGGCCTATGTTTAGGATGATTTCTTTAAAGAGCTATTTTAGTGAGGAAAGTGTACTTGATAAAGCTGAGGGGAAAAAAGGGTTTCAGGGTTATGGTTGTGCTCTGTGAGCTCTCAGATGCACTGACTCAGTGTAGAGGTTAACACTGTGTGTGTGTGTCTGTGTGTGTGTAATGCTATGCTTCAGTACTAGAAAGCAGGTTTCTAATTCTAGAAATCAGTGTGGTGAGACAAGTGTGACCATGTTTTGGGTTTGGTTTTTTTTTTCAGTTTCGTGGAGAACTCAATTCCTCAGTTCTGTTACTCACCTATAAAAAAATGTGATTCCCAAAGCTCTTTCTTACAAGCTGCAGTAGCATTCTGTAATGGATGATGTTGTTGGATGTATGTATGTAGTAAAAAATGGCAGTAGTACTCAAGTAGGATCAAATATTATGATCAAGTAGGATCAAATATTATGATCAAGTAGGATAAAATAACACAATTATGCCTATTCACATAATGAAGGTGAAGAAAGGATGAAGTCCTTTTATGAGAAGTTTTTTTTTTTAATCAAAGAATTTCTAAATCGTAATAACATATGCTTGGATAAGTTTTGTCTTTTTTTTTGCTTCCCATTTAATTTAATGTTTTGTTCTTTATAAATACAGTTTTAAAAAGCTGGTACTGCTATTGGGTGCTTTTTATTATTTGAAGGAGAAAGGAAAAAAAAAAAGACTTTGAGTCCAGAAACACTTCAATAAGTCAGTAGTTCAATAAAAACTGAACATATTTTTCTGTTCAACAGGCATTGTTTCATGGGAAATTTATTGACACTGGTTTTTCTCTGCCTTTCTACAAACGAATGCTGAGCAAAAAGCTTACTATTAAGGACTTAGAATCTATTGATACTGAATTCTACAATTCCCTAATTTGGATAAGGTTTGTAGTTAATTTTTTTGTGTGTGTCTTTGATATTTTATGGATTTTTTGTTTATATAGAATTCATTACAATATTTTTTTCTTGCCATCCAGGGATAATAACATTGAGGAGTGTAACTTGGAAATGTACTTCTGTGTGGATATGGAGCTCTTAGGAAAAGTAACCTCACATGAACTGAAATCAGGAGGTTCAAATATCTTGGTAACTGAGGAGAACAAAGAAGAATATATTGGGTAGGAAGGTGTAAATGCTGAAAAAAGTGTTCCATGTTTCTCCTGTTGCTCTAGTCTTTTTTGGCACAGTGGTTTTTGTTGGTTTGGTTTGGTTTTGTTTTTTTTTTTTTTTCTTCCCATGATACTATGTAATTCTTGTGGCTGTTACTGAAATGGTATCTTGGTACATGTTGCTATCTTGATACACAATCACTTGGTACAGAAGGAGACCATGTGAGGAGATGACCTGTTGTGCTCTTGTACATGTACAGTGAGAGAACAGGTGAAACTGAAATAAGCAAGCCTATTTTCAGTAACTTCAGGTAACAAATCCAGGTAGAGAGAAGATATCTGTTTAACAGAAGATTCTAAAATTGTTCAGAACTTGGCTCTAAATGTGGAAACGGAAATTCAGAATGCTGTGTAACATGCTGTGACTTCAACTGTTGTTTTTAAACTCTTTCTGCTGCTGTTTTCTACTTATTTCCTAATTTTATCACTGCCCTTCTTTTTCTGAACCTCTGTTTCTGATCTGTCTATTTGTTGATCGCAAAAGCAGATGTACACAGACCCTTTTCTGTGATGCAGTGTATATCCAGTGCTACAAATAAAGTTTCCACTTAAATTAGTGGTCTTCAGTTTCTGAGAGAAATATAGTATATAGATACATATATATATAGTATATATATATTCTATAGTATATAGATAAATTAAAGTTAATAATAATATTTATTTTTAACTGGAATGGTAATCTAAGTTACATCTTGCTACTTTACTATTACCTGAGTTTGAAGATTTGGGATAATAGAGTATAGTAGGTTCCTTATAGTTAATAGAATTGAACAGTGTAAGAAGTAAAACTTGAGGGATTCTTACCTGATGGGAACACACACACAATTCTATGTGTTTGAACTTCTTCATGTTGAATGCACAATTGATGTTTAATTCACGTTTGGTTTTGTTCTACCCCAGGCTAATGGCAGAGTGGCGATTTTCTCGGGGAGTTAGAGAACAAACCAAAGCTTTTCTTGATGGTTTTAATGAAGTAGTTCCTCTACAATGGCTACATTATTTTGATGAAAAGGAACTGGAGGTGAGGTTTTCTATTCAACATTTTTACCTTTTGCAAGGATTATACATATGGAGAGATTAAATGGATATGTCAGCTTGAATCTCATCTGTGCATCCTCCATTTGATAGCTTCTAGAACATGGAGAATTTATTAGGAGCAGTGGGATTAAATCATGATAAAATTGAATCAGTATTTTGAATCAGCGTTTTGTGGTGTTCAGCATTGCGGCTGGGATGGGGTCTGTGGCTCAGACCCAGGAAGCCGTGACCGACCAGAGAGAGCGTCCTGCAAGGGACAGTCCCCCAGAGGTCTGCGGGGATCCCTCAGCCACCGGGCTGCCTCCGCAGAGGGGTGCCTGTCTCAGCAGGCTGTCAGCTCTTTAGGGATTTCAGTGAGAGTGATTTCAGCTCTTGTCCTGCAAGGCAAACCCCAGGCTGGACCAGGAGGAGAGAGACGAGAGGCTCCTTTGGCGGTTCTGCATGGGGCAGCTTTATTTGACCCGCTCCCCGCGAAGGGGAGGCCAGGGATGAGCTCTCCGATCTCTAAGGGGGAATAGGGATAGTTCTTATAGGGATGCAAGGGTGGGTGTGAGAGGGTAAAAGCCAGTGGGTTACAAAGGATCTACATAGGGTCTCCCAGAGGATCGTGGTTCTGTTTTCTCTCACCCTCACTGAGAAATGCCGCCTTTTCCAAGGGGATCTTGCTGGGAGGCTATGCAATCCCTCCAGGCTGGGCATACCCCACAGTTCAGCATTAAAATGTTTTTTTGAAAGTTATCTGTGAAAGTGTATCAGATCACTTATGGATCTCTGAGTCACAGACTTTTCCTTCTCTGGTAGATGGGTAGACATGTAACAGATGACAAAGAAGTTGAGTGTAGTATATAGCGATTGCTTGGTATCACATTGACAGTCTAAGGTTCTAGGGTTCTTACATTTAAAGACAGAAAGCTGGAGCAACCAACAAGGTTTGAAATTGAACTTTGCAGATCCTCAGTATGTAACCCAAAGGCTGGTAACAGGGATTGCTTGCATGCTCCATGTTTACTTAACAATCAGCCTGCCCTGTGTTCAATCTTGGGGTTGTGACTTGGAGTAGGGACAACAGGCTCTGTAGTGCTGTGCTCATTTATTTCTGTGTGACTTGCCAAGGTTCCCTGTATATGAGCAGCTTTCTGAAACCTTCTTAAGTAAAATGGGAGGGTTTTTTCTAAGAAAAGGCTTTGCTCGATCTTATTCAGTTTTCAGTTTTGTAGAAGGCTTTGCCTTTAGAACTTTAGGCTTTCACTGCCTCTTGTATTGAATACTTCTCAGACTTACACTTTGCAGTATGTTTTATTTTTATTAGTAGTAGCAGCAGCAATATAATCATTATCATTTTGGAATATGAGGCAAAAGTTTAATGGAGAGGGTAATCTCCTTCTTAATATAAAAATTTCTCTTATGGGAAAGGTAGTATCTTTTATTATTGAGCTATTAGTTGGAAGATACCAAGTTTCTGGTATTCAGTCTTTCAGACCACTTAAATACGTACACAATTTTGCAGTAGCTCTGTAAACTTTGGAAAAAGAAAAATCTAATTGTGTAGTAAAATGAAGAAATTACCAGTCCTTTTTTTGGAGCAAAAACTTTCATTTTTTTTTACTATATCTCATACAAAATAGAAAATACTCTTAATTTATGTGTTTAATGTGAAGAAATTGTTTTCTTTTCTAGGTTATGCTCTGTGGTATGCAAGAAGTTGATTTAGCAGACTGGCAGAGGAACACTGTTTATCGTCATTACACAAGGAATAGCAAGCAGATCATATGGTTCTGGCAGGTATGTTAATCAGTTACAGTTCTGCCTTCTTTAGGTTTTGTTTTGTTCTGGAGCACAAATGACATGTGGAGTGGAGGGCCATCCAAATGAAGGTTCTTACAGCCTCCTTTCCTTTTTCTTTTCAGAGAAGGAAAGGAGGATTACTGGTCTTTAGGGAGCATACTTTAGGGTGAGAAATGGCAGATAGATACACACATTACATTTGGATGCTGGCTAATGAATATTTTCTTCTGTATATTGTCCTTACTGATTGTTCAATGAGGTTTTTTTTTTATTCTGAGCAGTCATTTGCCTTCTTAATGTTTATGTATGTAGTACACCTGTACATCTTCAATTTCCAGTACCTGAAGGGAGCCTACAAGATAGAGAGGGACGTTTTACAAGAGCATGTAGTGACAGGACAAGGAGAAATGGGTTCAGAAAGAGGGTGAGGGTGTGAGGCACTGTTTGCTGTGAGGGTGGTGAAGCACTGGAACAGATTGTCCGGAGAAGTTGTGGATGCCCCATCCCTGGAGGTGTTCCAGGCCAGGCTGCATGGAGCTCTGAGCAACCTGGTCTAGTGGAAAGTATTCCTGCCATGGCAGAGGGCTGAAACCAGATGATCTTTAAAGTCCCTTTCAACCCAAACCATTCTATGATTCTGTGATCTAAAAATGGCACATAGTACTTTTGATTATTGTCATATTAACTGCTCTGGTCTAGCACTGAATAATCTTCACTCACATTTATTTTAATGAAGTTGGCTAAGGAAAAATCCTCAAATACTATTCAGGCTCACAGCTTCTATGAATTTTCCTGAAGAGAAGTCAGACCTAGGGTCTTCCTATCGTATGAAAAATCACCATTTTAGAGATGCTTTTGACTAAGTTTCTCTGGGAAAGTGATGCAAATCAATTATTTCCTATTTATATTGTAAGATCTGATGATATATCTTTTTAAGATGCTTGGTACTGAAAGAATCTAAAGACGTTTAAGTATCAAGATTTATATGCAAGTTTTTCTGAGTCAAAATTCTAGGTATATTAATGCCCCCTGTCTTACTGAGATGTTCTCCATCTCTGCTCTCTTTTCTTCCTCTTCCTTTCCCAGTGAATTTCCTGACAAAGTGATGCAGCTGTTATGGATGGGTTTTCTCTCACTGAGACTTCCACATACAAGGAATATTTAGTCTTGAAATACCCTGAGTCTGTGGCTAGACTAGTGCTGTGTTTAATAACAATGGCAGTAGTCTTTATAAAAAGCATTGGCATGATTTATATTTTAGTGTAGAATAAAATAGTAAGGATTCTTCTTATTTGCTGTGCCTTCACACTGTAATGGATGACAGTGCATATAATCTGAAATCACTGTTCTCCCTCCACCCAATTTTGCTAAAGTCAAGAAATGCAAGCTGGTACGAAGGTGGTGTATTTTTAAATGGAATTAGACTTTTCCAACCACCTCATGGGGTTTTTGTTTTTGTCCAGCTATGTTAAAACTTTTTATTAAGTAATTTGAATTTCTGTGCCTAGTTTGTAAAAGAAACAGACAACGAGGTTCGCATGCGACTTCTGCAGTTTGTCACTGGCACTTGCAGATTACCTCTGGGTGGATTTGCTGAACTTATGGGTAAGTAAAAGGTGACCAAAACAGTTCTTATATTGTCACTGTGTCATTTGCAAATGAACCGTGCTGCAAGCGTACAGGTAAGAGGAAATTCATGTTCATCACCTTGTATCTAGAAGGGCTTTTGACATCATAAATCCCATGAATACGTTTATAAACTATTTGGAAATTAGCTTGTTTCTGTGAGAAGCATGTTCATATAACTGATGAATTCTGTCTGCTGTGTCTGAGTTGTGTCTTATGTGACGTATATATCATGTATGCTACTTAAAGGGAACAGATTACCCTTTTCAAAATCTTCTTTTCTAGGAAGTAATGGTCCTCAGAAATTCTGCATTGAAAAAGTTGGCAAGGAAACCTGGTTACCAAGAAGTCACACTTGGTGAGTTGTTACATGTAAACTTTCTGTACTTTTAGTGGTTTATCTCTTCCAGGCTTGCATTGGCCAAATTAAATGAAATCTAATTTGAATCAAATCTCTATCTCCATCTTCAGCTTTGTTTGATTGCCCTGTTATGACAGTACTGAAAACTTTTCTAGTTGCCCTCTTCTTAAATTTTGCTACTGTGCTGAACAGTTTGTCAGTGCCAGATCTATCAAAAGTATGAGAACATCCGTGTGTAGAACTCAGGGGTGTTTTCCTAATTATTTTAGAGAATATTAAATAACTGAACAAGTCATGTTAGTAGTAGGTACATACAGTTATTAGATACAGTTATTATGCAGTAACCTTATAAAAGATAAAATGTATAGTCATGAGAAGAAATCACAGCAAACGCTCAAAACAAGGATGCTTAGCCAAGAATGCTGATATTATTTCCCACCAGCTTCAGATGGGCCATTATTGGCTTGGCATTCCTGTGCATACTGAACTGGTGCAACAGGTACACAGATCAGTTTTTTATATAACTCTGCAAGATGGACACACTTTCCTTTGGCACCATGTGACAATAATATTCATCATGCTTTTAAACTACTTAAAGGTTATCCTCCATTTTACATTTTCTCCACTGGATTTTTTTTTAAGTGATGTTTGCAAGAGTTACACATGTCTTGTCTAGGATAATTTTGGGGAAGATGTGGAATGAAATGTTTTGGCAGAAGCCTTTAAGGGCAAAGTTGGGAGGAAAAAACACCCACCTATATCCAAGCATGTGTAGGAAGGAGAAAAGTTGATTTTCATGCTGTTGTTGAAATTTGGAGATGCATCAAACTGGGACTATATTAAACTTCATGCTGAAAATTTCCTTTTCTAAGTATTACTATTATAAGAAATAGTAATTATTATTGTAAGTATCATGTTTTTATATGATTTTTTTTCTAAGTATTATAGTTCCCTGTATCTTGGGCTGTCTTCAGTCTTTAATGATTCTAGTTTTTTATCTGGTAACAGTCTTTTGTTTCTTAAAATATTCCTCTGAAAATTTGTTTTTACTTCTTGTAGAAATGTCAAGGCAGTGAGATAGTGCTGATTTTTATTTCTTTTTTTCTAATTGTTAGATCAGAACATTTATAACTTCTACTATAACAGTGGAGTTCTGTAGAGTTTTACATGGGATTTAGATAAACTTAACAAAATTCTGTTTTCTTTTTGCTCAGTTTTAATCGTTTGGATTTGCCACCATATAAAAGCTATGAACAACTAAAAGAGAAGTTGCTCTTTGCCATTGAAGAAACTGAGGGATTTGGACAAGAGTAGAAGTGGCTTCTAGTCAAAAAGGATCTCTTGCATAATAAAAGGCCCAGCCAACTAAAATTGCACACTTAATTGTATATAAGCTTTTTGTTCTGTACAGTGATCTTTCTGGAACTCTAAAAGTTTAATTGTTCTCCGTTCTTCCACAAATATATGCAAAACAGTTCAGCCTTTTCTACTTTTATTTATTGCCCTTTCAAAAGACCAGAAAAACCCCTCCATAAATTTTGAAAGCAGACAAGAGACTTATTTAAAATATATATATAAAAAAATATAAATATATATACTAATGAGCTCTAGTTTTATAGAGCTTTAAGTGTATGAAAAGTTGCAGCCATTTGAAAGGGCCTGGATTTGCTTTATCTTGGCTTTATCATTCAGAAAAATGTTTAAACTGCTCAGTGTTCTCTTAAGAAACATCTCCAAGTTTGTTTTACTGCATGGCTGTTCTAAAAGGTGTTAAAGGCTTAGGCCAAACGTATCCTAAATATGTAGAAAGATGCTGCTGGTATTTGAGATGACAGAATCTGTTTTCTGTCAGTTTAATTTTTTTAAATACATAAATAGCTGATATATCCCTCCTTACTGATGTAGCCAAGGTCATGAATAAAGCCTTTACTACTTGCACAAGAGTCATGTACAATGAGATGAATGTGATTTAATGTTGAAAGGAATTGGTGCCACTGTTCTGACTTACTGCAGGAGCTGAACAGAGTATTTTAATTCATTTGAGCAGCATTGAAATTTGTTTACATAGTACCTTGGGTTATTACCACGAGGATGTTAGGTAATCTTCAAAGAAAAAATAATAAAAGAGAAAATACTACCCTTTATCTTCTTGGTCTGGTGTCTTGCAGGCTTTTTGTTTTGTTTTGTTTTGTTTTATTTGGTTTCCCTTTTCAATCCATCATGTCCTTTTTATAACGTTGTAGAGTTATATTAATGTAAACTGAGCTGTAAGGGTATACAAAAGTTAATGTGAATTTTGCTGCTTTCTGTGTTCATGTTCAGTTTCAGATACTGGATCTAGTAAACTCAAATAAAATGAAAGTTACTTAAGCTTTGCACAGATAAAAATATTTAGTATTAAATACTCTCATTTCTCTAAAGTTCATAACAGCAATTTAGATGTACTTGAATGAAGTACATCTAAAACCTGTCATCCTTCTATGTAGGTCAGGTTTGTCCTAAGTGCACAATAATATAAAAGCATTTTAAAATTAAGTTTTATTGGCATTTTATTGGCATGTATTTGCTGAACTGCAAAGATGTGTTTAAAAAAGTACTAAAATTTAACACCTTATTCATGTGAATTATATTAAATGCTACTTTTAGCAAACTGTGCTTCCTTATTTTAGAGTAAAAATGTTTTAAATCACCATTTGTAATATGCTTTAAATATTATCTGTAAATTCCATTACATTTAAATTACACAGAATTTTGTACACACATTAAAATGATTTTAGAATACAATTCAACACACTTGTGTTAACATATCATATTGCACTGTTAAAAGTGTACATGTGGAAAAAATAGCTATATCTGTTCATGTATCTTTACAATACAGCAGCTGAATTCTGCCAGAAATTTATTTTTCTACATACGGGATTGTCTCGAGGCTTTGTATTCAATATGCACAGCTTACACTGGAGCTGTACCTGTACAGAGCTCTGGTCACAGCAGTGGTGCAGCGGGCCCAACAGACTGCTGTCTTACATGAACTCTTCTGTAAGAGCTTCAAAAATTTCCACCACTTTGAGGGTTTTTCATACATCACCAAATATCTTCTGCAAAACCATTTTTATATAGCACTGAATTCGTTTGAAGTGCAAATCCACTTAAATTATCACTTTTGCTGATTAGAATGGAGGAAGTTTAAGAAAACAAACCAAGAAGGTCAAAGGCCAGGCACCAGGAGTGTGTGTCACTTGCCTAAAAGACAAGGAGGGCTAAATGTCACAGTTAATGAATTTGCACTAATGAATGACTTGGTGACCCACTACCAACTGCTGAATTTTGTGAATCTGTGAGTAACTGAACAAAATAAAAAAGACAGCACATCACAAGAATGTAGTTGTTTCATTGTTTTGGTAACTTTAGCTGTCTCATAACTGCACTAGTTTTTCCTGGGGATAAGGATTAGTAAGCAAGAAAAAACCAAACCCAGTAGCTTTCTGTACATGTGTATGACTAACATGAATTTGACTATGAATTGGTCACAGACTAAGTCTGTGAATTGGACTAACTGAAACCTCCTGGCTACGGAGGAAAAAAAAGCAAAATTAATATACCTGTGTGCATGTATGTACTGTAATTGAATTTTCTGGGAATTTCAGTAAGACTATGTTGTAATTTTTTCTTTTCCCATTTGAATTCTGCATATTTCACCTATATTTGGGGGGAATGAGTAAAACAGCAAAAAGAGGGAAGGCAGCAATGGCTGGAGGTCTGACCAGGGAACCAGTGAGGTAATACTACTTGAAGGAGCTGGTGTGTAGTTCATGGGTTTTGTTGGTTCCTTTCTTCCTGCAACTCAGATGCTTTTCACTACACACTCCACAGTTATTACTCAGTACGTGGATATTCTTCCTTTTTCTGCTGCCGCACAAGGCACCTAAGTAAAGGTGCCTCTGTCACAAAGCTAACAGAAGAAACTCTCTGTATGGCAGATGTTTCAGTAGAACATGAATGCAGAAAATTCTCAAACACTGTATCATCCATCCTGAGACACTGTGACATAGAGGACTTCATTCTGAAGCTTTACTAATAGAAAAATAATAACGTTATGGTAGTTGAGAAAACCTTGTTTTAACTGTACTTTTGTGACATCAGGCTTTAATTCAAGCCCCAGATTCTCTCAACACCATGATTTTTTACTACTGACTTAGCTCAGGCTTGGTTTGTTAGTCTAAGCAATTTATGCTCTTCATCTTCCTCCTATAGATTGCAATACCCTTTCCTAGTAAAGCAACCATTAGGTATTTCTAATCAATTTTTTTCTAGACTGTTGTACTGACGATACCACATGTAATTGATTGTCTACCATTTCTTCATTATCTGGTCCTCTTCTTCTCTTGGGTAATTGGAATATATTGTTTGGCTGGACACCTAACTTAGGTTACTTCGTGTTTCTGGTGAAAATTCCTGCCAACATAGTAGAAAGACCAAGAAGAAAGTTTTATGTCTACAAACAGAAGTCCATATGCTTCCACACAGTAGTTCCTTTCTGATGTACTGGGAGTGTGTATTCATCCTGTGGTCACAGTCTAGGGTAAACGGTGTGTGCCCAGAAAACATTTACAGCCACTAAATCATCAGAAAGCTTCTCACTGCACATGCTGATATCACCCATAAAGGGATTTTCTTAGATGTTCCCTACTGTTTTTTTTCCTTCGTTTTTTATTTTAAACCACAACACTTTCTGCAAAGTCAAACACTTAGCATTTAAGTGTTACAGCGGGGATTATTGCAACAAGCATGTTTCAAACCAGGAGCCCCGTGGAAACGAAGTATATATGGACAGATTCGTGGTAGATGTTTCAGAGATGTTTATTTCTCCAGCCGCATGGCTGGGGCTCAGCTCAGGAACCCCGCAGTCACGGGACCCGAGGGTCCTTGGCCACACAGGGGAACACAAACCAACCAATGGGGAATGAGGCTGGCCAGGGGCAGGGAGACCCCGTGTCTCCCCCCCAGGGCCCATCTCCCAGGGCTCCATGGCAGGGGAGGAGACCCCAACATCTCACCCGTTTTATTTTAATAAAAGGAGAATGAAAATGACTGGATAACAAGAACAGTTTCAAGACAAAACAAGCCACCCTCCTGAGTCTTTAAATGTCCAAACAGATTCTGTGGAACATCTTAGGGCTGACACGAGGGAGACAGAACTCTCCGGGCATGCTTTGTGGGGAAACTGAGGCAGGAGAGGGTTTAATTTCTTCCCTCCCCCTTTTCATCCCCCCCTCGGCATCGGAGAGGAATTGTAGGGAAAGGGAATTGTATAGGGAAGCCATGGGGTGAAAAACGGATTAGGAATAAACTGGGGATGGGGTAAATTTAGGAAAGGGTTCATATTAGGTACAGGGTAAAAGGGAAAAGTAGGCTGTGAGTAGGGAAATTGCTGGGATGGATATTGTTTATAATTTTGTGCATAATGGATGCCTTTGACGGGAATACCCCCAGGCCCAGTAACATTTGCTGCTTGTAAACCCTTCTTTCCTTGCACTATATCAAATTGTACAACTTCCCCATCTCCTACACTTTGCAGGTAATTTTTAGGGTTATTCCTTTTAATGGCAGTTCTATGGATCCCCCTGTATCATCTCGTGTTATAAATCCATAGTTGTTTTTTACATTGTACCATTTCACAGTTCCTGTGACTTTCATTGCTACAACTCCTCCTATCCCGTGCTTGCGTGTTTGTCGTGGTTGCTGGTCCCGCGTGGCCGCCGCCTCGCCGACTCCAAGGTCTCGGCCGGGCCCCCGCGTTGCGGCTGCTCCGCGCTCTCCGAGCGGCGCTGCTCCGGCGCGTGTCTGGCCTCTGCACGGCCCCGCGTTGCCATCGCCGCTGGCTCCGTGCCCTGTGAGCGGTTCCGCTCCGCAAACTCCACGCTGCTTTGAGAGCGGCCCCGTTCCGGCTCGGCACTGCGCTGCGCGGCTTCTCGTGTCGCTGTGGAAACCGCCGCTTTTCCCTCCACAGGGCTCTCCGAGCCGTGTGCTCAGAGCGGCCTGCCCCGCCGATGCCCGGTTCCTGGCTGCTCGTGGCCCACGGCACCGCGGCACCTGCGGCATCGCTCCCTCACTCGCGGCCGTGTGGCCGGGGACCCCGAGACAGGGATGGGGTCTGCGGTAAGGGGCGCGCTCCCGAGGGGGCCGGGCGCATCCAGTGCAGGCACCTCCGCCGGCACGGCTGCAGACATGTGCTCCCGGGATGGCGGCCGCGCGATCTCGGCCACGGGATAAATATGATCTTCTGCTCTAGGGGTAATGGGACCATACAAATGCTCCTCAAGAGCTTCACTGATTATAAGGTATGCACGGAAAGCTTCTCTTTGATCCCATACTTTATCCCATATCTCGTCCCAGAAACACCCCTCACAAGATACAGGAGGTTCGATATCAAAAAGTAAGTCTCGAGAAATATCGGAGAACCTTTTGAAAAGCCAGATGAAGAAATGTTCTAGATCTCCCGGTTGCATTACTTTTTTGTTTTGTTGTTCAAGGATTCCTTTTACTTCTAGATACATTTTTTTCTGTGGCTCAGAGAGCCCCATTTCCCACAATTCTTCCATAGTCCAGAGAGAATATCCAAACCAAGATGAGAAGAGAGAGGTCTAGAGTGATTATTTTACTCACGAATCTTCCTCAGGGATCGGTGTCCTGCCCGCATTCCTCCACCAGTTTGTTGCAGTGGGGATTACTGCAACAAGCATATTTCAAACCAGGAGTCCCATGGAAAGCGAAGTATATATGGACAGATTCATGGTAGATGTTTCAGAGATGTTTATTTCTCCAGCCGCATGGCCGGGGCTCAGCTCAGGAACCCCGCAGTCACGGGACCAAGGGTCCTTGGCCACACAGGGGAACACAAACCAACCAATGGGAAATGAGACTGACCGGGGCAGGAAGACCCCGTGTCTCCCCCCCAGGGCCCATCTCCCAGGGCTCCATGGCAGGGGAGGGACCCCAACATTTAAGAGTATTGAAATTAATATGTGCAGCATTAATGATAAATCTGTAGGAGCATCTATTACTCTTGAAGGCCATTGAACCTCACAGGAAAACACTGTAGAAAAAATTTCAGGATTATAATTATGTCATGACCTTGTCCCTCCTTTCTTTAAACTCATGCTAGTCATGTTTCTTGTTATTCCTCATAAATAACTTGTAGTTTAGAAGTGTAAAAAACTTAATTAAAAATCCATGCAATCACTCTCCCAGCCTTTTCTGTCTAACTATAGACCCTGCTTGTGAATGAAGCCCCCTTCCTTCCCGTGTAAATCAACAAACAGGATCACATAATGAAACAGATCTTCCAGTTCAGAGTTTAATAGAAATTAGAGGGAGATAGAAGGTCTGGGCTATACTTTGATTAACAGCTTCAATAAACCAAAGTAGTATTTGGGGCTTTTCCTATGCTGCTCAAACCTGAAGCACTGAATTCCCATTATCTTGTTTCTTCTTATATAGAATTAAGCAGCTCCAAAGCTTCTTTCTGTACCTGAAAGAAATAAATGTAACATAACAGTGCCAGTTACAGGCTCTTCTAGCAAAACTTCCCTCACAAGTACCCAAATGTTTCACTGCAGTTGTGTAAATTCAGAACACTCCTAGGAGTAGTCATTTTTCTTCTGTAGTTCAAGATGCTCAATACTTGAAACATGAACAGGAATAAAACACTTAAGTGCCTTCAGTGTAATTCATTTACTATATAAATGAAGTTTATTTCTGTTGAATACAGATACTAGCTCTTGATTTGCTACAGTCCAATAGCAGCATGCAGGAAGCTGTCCCACCTCTGACCGTACCCAACCAACCTAGGATTTTCAACACTCTGGATAGCAACTAAGAAGTGCAAGACCATTTCTGAGGCTCTGTTTGCCTAAGGTTTCTGGTTAAAACCTAACAAAATTTTAATACGATCTCTAACATTCATATTAAACACCCCTCAACAACAAACCATACAAAACAGCAAAAAATTCTCAACACCCTCTCCTGCCTCCTCAAACCACATAAAAACCTCCAGCCCAACAAACTTCTGGTATTGACATAGCAAGCCATGCACACAGTGTAGGCCAGATACCTTTGAGTATCTGCGGTAAATGTTCAGAAAACCTAGTTATGCTGAGACAAGAATTCAAATGTCTTTGCACAGGCCAGTTTCCTTCATAGTGGACTATCAAGTCTAATTCCCAATGAATTTTGCATTGTACACATTCACCCAGAGAACGGGCAGAATACCACCTTTCTCAGTTCAGCAGCTCTGCACCCCTCTAAGATACTAGGAAATAGATGTACTGGGAGGCCACAAGTAGCTGAAGCAGATCAGCGGTTTAACAACTTGGCTACTGCACAGAATTCACTTCTCACTGTACTTTTTGTATGGTTCCTAAAGAAAGACAAGTTTTTGGGATCACTGGTTTCAAGTGTGCCTCCAGCTACTAGTAACTGTCAGAAGAACTGACCAATTTCACACACACCTGAGACCACTACTCCTTTAGGCTATTAAATTGCTAAACATTTTGCAAGGCACTGGAGGAATGTAACACTCATATTTCCACTGAAAGATGTTACTAAAGGAACTTACTTTTGGAAGAAACAGTTTGAGGCTGACTAGAGCATCTACAGAGGGATTCTGAAACACTACCTCAGTAGTGTTTTTTCTGAGGTGTGAAATGCAAAATCCTACCAAAAGTATTTCTTACGATTAGGACATTCAGAGTGTTGTATGGACATTCAGAATGTGCATCTCAACTGCAGCTTACTGCTAAATGAAATAGAAGTCTATCAACCATAAGAAAAATGAATTGGAAATGAGGCTTTGTTACTCCTGATGTTAACAGGATTGTTTATGAAAGGTAACTTCACCTGCTTTGGTTTATACTGAATGCATTACCAGGTATGAACAAACCTAATGGATTACCTCTCCTGGAAGTACTTAGAAATGTTTATGTAGGAAGCAGATGCCTACCCTCCAAACCAGAATCCTTCTGTGCAGTTTCAAAGGGTAATTAAGTGACTCATGTCATCTAGCATTTGCTAGATTTGCTGTCCAAGACACATTTCCTTAATTTGTTTTATTCAGATTGTCTGAATCTCTCCCTAGGGGCCTAGGAAGGACTGCAATGTTAAGGTTTGGTACATCTGTGGTTTTTTCTTCCTTGTGTTCACATGATTGTTAGCTATTCCAAACTGTGATTCCTACCTTACCCATTTCAGGCATATGAAAGGTCGATCTGTGTTCACATAGAAACCGGCTAGTGCAGGTGCCTGCCTGAACTTCAGCAACACAGCTAAGGCTGGATTGTTGTTAGCAATATGAAACTACCATGAAGAAGAAAGGATAACAGTTTTCTACTATGACTAAAACAAAATTATTTCCAACCACTGTTTTCAGAGGTGGCTGGTAACATACTAGAATTTTTTGGTGTTGATGTGATTCTGAATTATAGGTGCTAAACTGTAATTTCCTCTGAGTTAATTTTATAAAACATTCCACTGCCATGATGTCATACATGTTGGGTACAATATATGATTGTACTATTACAATTCTTAACTTCCTACCTGTTTGTCCTCCTCTGTCTGTGCAGGATACTCCTTTGCTTTGCTTAACCACAGAAGAGCCATCTTCTTATTGTTTAACTTCAAGTATGTTTTCCCCAAAAAGAGCAAATTTTTGCTGTAGAAATTTGGATCAGCTGCATAGAGACAGGTATGAAAATCTTTAGATGAGAATTAGCAGCATACTATACTTTGATACTATATACTATACTTTGGTACTTGTTTCAGAAAACAGAGTAGTTTGGCTTTGGATCAGAAGGAAGCCAATGTAAAACTTTCACTTGCTAGATTTTGGTCTCATAAGCAATTATACTAACTAGCAGCTTGTTAATTAATGTAATAAATAACACTAGATTCCTCACAAAGAGCAAAGCAGTGAGCTTAAGGCATAACAGCTTTGCTTTGCAGGTTTTGGACTCTCTGGACCTAGCACATACAACACGCAATGCAACCAGCTTAGCAGGTAAAGGCAAGGGAAAATAGGGCACATTTCCTAGCACATGCAGATACCAGCTTAGTTTTTGCTGCACAGAAGAAAACAAAACTATTTGTATCTACACAAAACATTTTTTAAGGAAAGATTTAAAGCTTGCTTTTATAAAGCATCATTCATTATTAAAGAGTAGTCTTGTCTACTGTTCATACTTATAGCAAAGGCTCTCCCTGCTGCTGGATTTAAGGTAAGGTTTCAAAACATATGGAGGTGTTTTGGAGGCAAATTTTGAGATGAAGTTCACTGTTCCAGTTCACAGCTGCATTACTTGACACCCAGGGGAAGACACACTATGAGCTTTTCCTTTGAACTTCACTGATTTAACTATGTACAAATCTTTCATAGAACACTGTCTTCCCTTGTCTTCCTTTATCTTTCAGCTAGTCAGTTTTGCTTATGGCTTCACTCCTGGAGAAATAACATGTTCATTTTTTATTTTATATCATGTGGACAGTTTAACTGTCAGGTTGGCACTCTTGATCATAATACCTTCTGAAATAATAAAAATTCTGCTTTTTCTATTTAGAAAACAGAGAACTTTTGAACTCTAAGAAAATTCTGAAAAAGTAACACAGAATTCCCTTTTTTAATTTCTTCTGCCCCCCTGCACTCCAGTTGAATTCCTTGGGAAAGAGTACTTTATTGTCAGGAAGGTACAAATTTCACTTTAATACTTATTCTGAAAAAAACCTTCATGTTACACTGTAAGTGGTGTATACTAGGTGTGTAACATACTTTTTAAAGTGTGTAACATATTTTTAAGTATCTCTGATAAAATGTTCCAATGTAACAGCGCAGTGTGCTGACTGGCCCACCACGTTTATCAGCTGATCATATGCTACTGTTTTGGGTTTGGTGGCTACAGTAATTAAGGTGATATTGACAGCTAGAGTTTTACTGAAAAGTCATCAATCCTAACAGATATTTTTCAGTCAAAACAAGTCACAAGTATTACCTTCTTCTGCCATGTGGAAGTAACGAAGAGCCTGTAAAAGACAAAGTTGTGCTCATTAAAGTGGAGAATAAACTCAACACAATAGTCAAATTACAGCCTTATGCACATACCTGAAGAAGGAGTTCCTATGAAAATGTGTGGATCTATGATATCATATTATCATGTGGATATCATAGATCCACACATTTTCAACTAGTTTCCCATCCAGCATATATGAAATTTCAGTCCATCCCTACCTTTTCCTAATGGTATTAGTTGGAGGGAAAAAGCTCTCACAGAACTTGAAAGTGCGGACATATCTACAAAACAGATTTTGTACTGAAACTGCAGAAGTCTTAGCAGTACAAGTTTTACTTCTTCAGCGACTTTTAAGTGCTACAGAACTGAATGCTGGGACTGGCATGATTGTGGTAGTATTTGAAATCCTGGCTGACACTCTGTATTCTTCTGAGAGTGTTTTTTCAGCAAAACTTACAAGCTTGACATTCCATTAAAAAGTTTTCTTTCTTTTTCAATCAGCTCTTAAATTGCCTTCTGTGTAACAGCAAGCAGTCTTCTACAATTACTTTCTAGTGACTCCTGCCCCCGCACTTTAAGAGAACAAAACAGTTATTGGTTGCTCTAAACAAACAAAGATTAAAACAGCTGCAGCAAACTTTTCTATTACCAATTGTATTGTCAAGTTTCTATATATGTACGGGTGTTTAAATAAGATCCACACTGGTTTAGACAAACACTGGTTTAGACACTATTTTAAAAGATAAACATCTGGATAGCATGTTTTAGGGTGTACAACAGCAGAAATCTTCATAGAAAAGATGAAGAAAACTACTTTCAACTGAAAAAACTCCACACCGTATGTGGCCAGAGAATGAAAGGGTATTTGTTCATCTTAAGTAACAAAGCAAGCTGTTGCTTTTTGCATTTAATATAAGGAGACAAATTATATTAGAGCTAGCAAATAAGTACATGGCATAACACCACTGTATAAATCATCAGCACTGGACTAGTACAGACAGTTATCTGGAACAGAGCATGACAGTAAATACAAACTAAGTTACATATAGCTTATAGCTTATTATTTTCTATTGCACAAACTACATGAAATAATTTTCACTATTCTGTGTGTGCTAGTTGTTTCTTTGGTTGGGTTTTTTTTTTTTGTAGCAATTTATAAATAATAGAAATCATCATCATAATAAAGCTGAAGAAAATGGAAGGTTTTTATGTTTTTAGATATCCTTTACTGTCCTGTTATATTCTCATTTTATTACTGACAGTTGTAAACTCACAACTCTATGCTTATTCCATAAGCGGAGGCCAGCTTTGTCAGAAAAATAAGTAAAAAGTCTATCATTAGCTTTCTGGGAGGAATAATAATCTGCGAAACATTTTCATACTGTACCTCTTGAAATGTGGAGGTTGGTGGTGTGGCAAACAGCGTCGCAGCTATTTTTCTTTGGTACCATGGCATCTCAGCAAAGGAGTAACACCTGAAGCAAAAAGACATGTTTGTATCTAAAATTCACATTTCTCTTGTTTTCGAGCAACAGTCTCATAATTGTTGTTGGACATAAAAACTGGATGTCATAACTGTTGATTCCAAGAGTCAAAACTGCAGACACACTGCAAGTTCTATAAGCACGTTCTCGCATCTGTACAAGAAAGTAACAAGATGTCTGAAGCTGCTACTAAAGAAGTTTTGGTGTGTGTTTTACTGGGAACTAACTACATTAGCTAAAACTGGGACAATTACTAAGCATGAGACAGATTTTGAGCTTGAATGATTTATGTGTGTTTTGTTCTAATGTATTTGCAAAAACAGCACAACCGAGTAATGTCATTGCCTTACCTCAACACTACTTTGCTTTTCTCAATTATTAATACAAAGTAGATCTGCAGTACATTCCTGAGACTCTGATCTATAAGAATGAAAATAAATTCAAGAATCAAACCACTGTGTTCTAGGCTAAGCCATGCTATGCTGTTTTTCTATCTACTAAATAACACAGGTAATCAATCAGTCAGTCACCTATCTTATTGGTGCTGGAAGGATTAAACAGCTTTATTGAAGCATTTCAAGTGCACAGAACATCCTGGGTGTAAACATTAAACAATGCTATTCACTTTAGTAGCCTCCCATGATGAGATTACAATTATTACTCACTGTGTAAAATAGAGCATTCTAGAGGTGAAAAATTAGTAACTGTAAATGTTTGGAGGAGAGGGGGGCAAGACATGGAATACACAGTCTGAGTTGAAATTGTGTCATTAGATGTGCCTAATCAAAAAGAGATTCAGTCCAGGACAGATAAGAAAGAGAAAGGAGAAAAATCTCAAGAACTGGCTGATACCAAATGCCAGTTTTAGATCAAGATGGCTCTGGAATTCAGCAATGAGTACATTTAAATATACAACATGGGAATATTTTAGAGCCAAAAGCAGTATTAATTGCACATTTCTGATCATCTTTTATAATTTTCTTTAGGAACAATGTCTTAAGTACTTTTCAGAACAAGCTTCCTATCTCAAAATGGACCCTGAGGCTTAGTCAGTTGGGAGCATATACTTATGCTTAGAAATCTGGACTATAGCAATTCTTAGATCATGTGGGAATGAATGGTGGATGCCAAAAAAAAAGTTTCTAAACTAGTAAAAACCTCTGGAGCAGTAGATTGTCATTTTCTCCGATACTCAGGAGTCAAAAAAAATGACAGAGAAATTGACTGTGGTTTTTAATATATTTTTAAGGTGAAAATACATTGCCTTTCTTTCTTTTCAACCTCTCAATCTTACAATAGAAATCTCCTGTAAAACAATGTAACACCTTTGGTCTTTTTCAAGCAAATAACCAAAAGTGCTGTCTGGAGCCTCTCACTAACACATAAACTATATTGCTTTCCATCACACCACTTACACAGAATACCCTGGTTAGTATGGAAAGTTCTATTTCCAGTCCATTTGCCTGCTATGTAACAGTAATTCTTAGTACTATTTTCACTGAGAAGTAAATTAAATTTCAACGATTTTTGTTTAATACATAATATATAAGCTCCCTTTATTTAACATAACTTTTAAAATACTGTATCATGACAGATAATAACAGAAACTATCAAAAGTGAGATGTATTCCGAAAATATTTATCACAGATTGTAATAAGTTGCAGCTGTCACTGAAATTCAAGGTAAATTCAGTGTTGAGTTTTGACTCGATTCACGTACTCCAGAACAAATGAGCACTACTCACTATCACTGATGCCCACTTTGGATTCTATGTAGCTAACTTAACGACTGCAAAATGAATTTTTAATAGTTCCATACAAATAAATTAAACGAACAATTATTTTTCATCTTTTTGAACTGCATAAGAATTAACAGCTAGACTGTTTCAAGGCATGATGTCTTATATCTGTTCAGTATGTTTTCATGCTTGTATCAATTACAAGCACATTCTAAATTATTCCAAGTAGTTCTGCAATTCATGCAAGGTATCTTAAACTGTTGCATTTTTCTTTGCCATGTGCTAACTTTAGTTTGAAAATACATCTTACCAAATCCCTATAAGATGAATTGTTGTAGCATCTTTTGGATTCAGTTCAATGGCTCTCTGGTGAGGGGAGAAAAAAGCAACACAACATGTGAATAAGTTGTTCTAATACGTGGATTAAAATATATTTAAAACTTGTTATCCTACTGTTAATTAAACCAGACTGATAGTGTGTAGAATTTCAAGGCAATACACTATTTATTCAGTGTACAACTAAAGCAGCTCAGCTCCAAAAATCTGATGACACTGACAGATGTCTAAGCACTTCTCTTTAGTAGGTTACTAAAAGTTGCATTTGAGACTTGGCATGTTCAGATTTTGATATAATCTCTGGTGATATAAAATTAGTAGTCCATGATCTTCTCCAGTATTTGTCCTTTACTGTTACATAATCCACAGTTAAAAGGACAGCCACACAGCCATTTCTCAATATCAGTTACATTTGATCTAGTCCTAAGAGGTGTCTAAAGCACTTCAGCTATTTCAAGACTCCCTTCTAAAGCAACGTAGTTTACTGCAGGAGAGAGTTTGTACTCCTTGTTTCTGGGGCATTTCTGGAGCATATGTCACAGTAACCCAAAGAACAAAGTGAACTAGGAAGTCTGAACAGAAGTACACTTTTGGTTTTTCACCAAAACTCAGTTAGCAGCTGTCACACAATCTACATATTGGACACATTAATCTTGTCATATGCAAAAAGCTGCATTACCTGGAAATGCTCTTTGATGACAATAGCATTTCCAATTTTAGTCTTGATTCCTTCGTAGTCTCCAACATCACTGAGGCAAATTCCATACCACTGTAATTCAAAAAACAAAACCAAAACATTTAACAGAGCACTATATTAATAGTACATTTTAAAAAGCTTGCAACCAGAACAGCTGCCACCACCACAGATGACAACAAGCAGTAGGTGTTTATTGTGAACAACTGAATCAATATCAGAGCAAGCTGCTGGTTTTCATGTGTAAGGGAATAAACATCCTCTTCTGATCCAAGATGCCAAGGCAACATTTTGCTACCTCTTTGCCTGTGAGTAAAGCAGCACAAAAAAAAAAAAGGGCAGAATGAAGCCAAGGCCTGAAATATTTCCAGTGAAACTCTACAAAGCCCAGGAACAGCATGCTGAATGTGAGATGTACAACATTTTTAAGCCTACGCCAGGGCAGGAGGAGCTAATTACATCAGCTGTAATCACCCTGATCAGTCACCTCTTTCCATGGTCCTGCACACACTGCATCAGTTTCTGTTTCCCTAGAGGAAGTTCCCCTGGAAAACTCTGAACTCAGATCTTCCAAAAACATTAGGAAGAACTAGAAGTCTCACTCATTCTCAACTGAAAAGATAAATTATGCTGAAGTTTGCTAAAACAGCACAATGACATTTGTTCTGTTTTCTATAAGCAGAAATCAACAAACAAGATTTCAGTTATTTTGCACGGCTCACCTTGTGTGCTGCAAAATTTGATTCATTTATTTCAAGTGCCTTTTTTGCATACTCAAGGGAGTCATATGTCAGTTGTCTCTTCTCCTCTGCAGAAGTACTACCAAGCTGAGCCAGATCCCGTGACGACCGTGCCAGCCGCCATAACAACTCTGCATCATCACTAATTAGGAACAGAAACATTGATGTTTTAAAGCAATTGGAAACAAAGCAAAGGTCTTAAAGGAGTCTTTCAAAGTATATCTCAAGTGGGTGGTAAGACAACAGTGAATCATCTGTCATGCTATGCTATGTACAACCCCAAGGTACCAAACAGCAAACGAAAGCCCACCATTACAGACTGTCTGACAATACCTTTGCTCTGCCATTCTGGTCTGCAAAGCAAACACATCTGCAGGAAAGATCTTTGTTTTCTCAAAAAACCCCCACAGATTTAGAAACCCCAATGGTACCACTCAAAACACCAGAAGGAAAAGGAGGGCTACTCTGTTCTTAGCTAGATGCACTCTGCTGATTTGTATTGATGTCTACTTGGAATACTTAAAACATTATGCATCTTTTTTTCCTCTAATTGTACTTAAATTATTAAATCCTTCCTAGAAAAACACTGAAAAAAAACAGATGAGCCATACCACCAGCACATAAATCTGTGTATTTATGTATTTATTTATATCACCATATCAAATGGTGTATAGCAGGTTATAGTCAAAGCTAAAGGATCATAAGTTTTATTTTGGTAACATATTGTTATGTAACACTGCTTACACTTCATTATACTTTAGGTAACTACCATTTTAGTTTTGGCTTACTAATTTAATAGAGACTTTAAAGTCTTTCAGGATTTTTTGCAGTATATTTTAAGGGATTTTTAGAGTAACAAAACAAACAAGCAGGACTGAAAAACTTGAGGGTTAACCCTCACTTTCTACAACTACCAGCTCTTCCTTCATTCATTTTTCCATTAGGAGGAAAAAGATCACAAGTCCTTCTTTCCTACTCCATAAGGGTGAAAAATAGGTTCTCCAGCATTCCACAGTGAGACTATTAGTTGAAAAACTGATACAGAAGAGCACAGAAAAGAAGCCACAGCAGTGCCACAAGGCAGTGAAGTACCTATTTTTATGCTGAACCAGCAACCGATACAGCTTCTCAGTTTCTCCACTCCCATACAGGTAGTCTGCTTGTTCTATCACATCTTCCACTTAGGAAGGAATTAAAATTGTGGAGACAGAAGAACAAATTATAGTTAATTAGGACATTACCACCAAAACATTTTAGATCAGGACAACCTAGCTGAAAATGATGTAGCTCATTTTTAGGCCATCATTGCAAACAACTTACAGCAGGACTGAGTAAGCAAGACGTACAATGCACAACGAGGATGACAATCAGTGCCTCTCTAGTGAAACTACAACAGCTTTCAGCAACACAGCTTTGGATGCTGAACAGATTTAACAGTCCAGGGTGTCTTTCTCAGTGCATCAGACTACTACAAATAAGTTACTTTTTAACTTATGTGAAAACGGCAGAAAAGAAAATAAAGTATGGAAAATGGACCAGGAGGGCAAGTAAAGTAGAGTTGAGAGCAACAAAACCCCTTCATTAGTATATGTAGAGAATTTAAATCTTACAATAGCAATGAAAAAAACCCAACTTTTAAAAATATTCTTCATTCTCAATATGGCGCCACAGTTTTGCCAGAATATTACTGCAGTTTGAGTGGGTCCCATTATTTACTCACAAGCCAAAACAAAACATTGCTTAAAGGTTTTCACACTGAAGTCCTTAGGATTTTCCCAAATACAAGCCCAAAAAATGCAATTCACCTACTGAAACTCCCATGTGTTCAAGATACTAAAAGCAAAAATAATTTTGAAAATCACAACTGGCTTTCTAGAGTATCAATTTATGAACTAAGTAGCATTATTTTTACGAGACTTTCTTATTCTAGAAAATACTCTGAAACACAACAGTGGTGGGGGAATATAATTTCCACAACTGGATGAATATAATAATACATAAATTAATATAGTACTTGGAACAGCATATAGGAAAGAGAATTATCAAACACCACACTATAGAAGATTATAGCATGAGAAAAGATGGAATTAGATGGAAAAATACCCAAAGGGAAGCAGATAAGTAATTTTGTTGATGTATGTAACTGTACAGGAGAAGAACAAACTTCGAGTTTACTCTTCTTCCAACATTAAAGCATTAAAAAATTACCATTTATGTCAAAAACCTTGTCTAATTTTTTACGGACCTTCTACCTATGCTTATTGTCTCTTTGGTATTATGCCTGGGTCCATGATCAAACTTAGAAGTCAAACGTAAGCTCTAACCCCTTTCAAAAAAATTAATCATGTTTATAAGGTTTCCTTTTTCAAGTTACCTACTAAATATGGTAGCCACATTTAAAGGCAGCACATTTTCTTTACAAAAGAAGCAAAACATTGAAGGCTACTGAACACAAAAGCCTCCTCTTCATTTCAAAAAGATCCTAGAATATAAATCAGTGCATTCTGGATAATTTTTAACCTTGCTGTCTCTAAATGTCTTCTTTCAACCCTTTCAAAGATAAGATAACAATCTATGTGGACTCTGGATTTTAGTGTCCAAAATGAGCTTTGTGGTACATCTTCAGTATAATCTTCACTGAACTATTATGTTTGCTTGCTGACCTGAACACTACTAATGTATCTAATGACTAAATGATCAGAACTCAAAACTTCTGAATGCATCTCCCATAAGCTGTTTTATGCAAATTATGCTTTTATTACTTTAGAGTATTTTTCAGGTATTTCTATTTTACCCTTATTTTCACCATATTTATTACGTCTTGTATAGAAGGCCCATTAGCATTGCTTTTCTTGGCAATGTAAATGTCAGATTCATGTGGGAGCACTGAAAAGACCAAAGGCAACTAAGTGGTGTTATTTATATTCCTCATGACAAATGATGAATTCTTTGTTCATTATTATTTCTTATTTGTGTACTGAGTAGCTATTTCAAATCTACTCACTGATGCTCCTTCTGCTGTAGCACATGAAACAGCTCCTTATCCATTCAAAAATTTATTGTCTGAATTTTTATTTCTATCTGCATAAACATCTAAGATGTTCCTCTTTTTGAGACACAGAGAAACAGGTTACCTGACCTGGCTACTACCTCAACTATGCACTGAGCGCACATCCAGTTTATGCTCATTCTCCAGTCAGTCAGGCTGACTCTGAAAATCCTTATGTAGACAGACAAGTTCTAAGTCTGCAACAACATTCCCTTTTAAGATATTGTTACTGTCCTTCCTGCAGTGAGACTATCCTTATTGAAAGGATGTGAAAAGACATTTTACCATTTGTTCAATTGTTCTCCGGTAAGTGAAGCAAGGCTTTGCTTCCCCCTTTTTACTGTTAGAGAAATAGAAGACATTTCTCAGTTTTGCATGAAGCGCTATCTTGGTGTTGCTCAACTAGATTAAACAGGAATCACAGTGTTCATACTGAAAACATGAAATAGTTAAAACTTCTAGAAATAGATTAAGTTTTGGTCTGCATTCCTAACAGACCCATATCTTTTCAATAAGAGTTACTTAAAGATTGGACAGCAAATCAGTTATCATCCACCTTGTGCATGTGTTCTATCCCTGACAGGATGAGTGACTAGATGTGCTTTCCATGACACCTGAAATAATCACTTGTTGAAGTGCTACCAGACTACTCATACCAAATTCAAAAGCATCTCGTCATGAAATGATACTGCATGCAGTCTTAATGGAAAAAATCAAAAGCATTACACCATTTCCCGCTATAATTCTGGCACTAAAAGTTGTAAGTCTCACATCAGAATAACCAAAATACTTCAAAATTTGAAAATATTACCTTTGAAGCTCGCATGAACCTCAGCGAAGCCAGAAATCAGCTTATGAGCTTCATAAACCAAAAAGGACCCTGTTGAAAGGACAACCCCCCTCTGAAGGCCTTTTCTAAGCACCTGTGTAGGATCGTAAGACAGGTATTAATGAACATTATCACTCCGAGATAAAAAAGGTTTTTTTTGTCTGTATCACATATTATATTTCAGATTTTGAGCAAAGAGAAGACTTTAAAATATTAAAAAATCCCCGTAAGACAAAATGCCACTTCAAGCGAGTACATTTGAAGGACATTCAACAGAAGCGCACGATTACACCCGAAAACACGAACACAGCACTAGACTGAATATAAACCGTAAATACGGAGCAAACACAAGTTTAGAAGCAAAAATCAAACCCGTATTGCTCAAGCGAGCCCAGGGCTGTTTTCGCACAACCAAAGCAGTCCTTCGCTACGCCCCGCGATGCCGGAGCCTCCACCCGCCTCCCTCATGCCGGCGGAGCGGCCCCGCGGGGGCGAGCGGCGGCCACACCCCGTGGGCATCAGAGCGAACTAGGTTGGAAAAGGTCTCTGAGATTACCCCGTTCAACCTACAACCGAACCCCACCACGTCAAACAGAGCATGGCACTAAATGCCACGTCCAGTCTTCCCTTCAACACCTCCAAGGTCGGTGATTCCCCAACCTCCCTGGGCAGCGCATTCCAACAAGTCCCGAACCGGCCGCGCTGCCCCGCACCGAGCGGCACCGCAACTACCTCGGTCCCCAGCCGGCCCCGGCCGCAGGGGCCGCCCATCGCCTCTCGCCGGAGCGCCGTCCCCAGGCCGGCGGAGCCACGGCGGAAGAGCCGCGCCAGCGCCGCCACAAACACCGCCATCGCCACCGCCGCCAGCACCGCCCCCCGCCTCCGGAGCAGCCGCTCCGCCCCGCGGCCCTGCCCGGGCTCGGGGGCACACAAGGGCAAGGGCCATCCGCTCGGCCGGGCAGCCCGCCGTACCGAGAGCCGGACATTACGCAGCCGGGCCCCGAGCCACTCCGGGCCCGAGTGACCGCCTAACCTACCGGGCCGGGGAGGGGGGGAGACACACGGGGGCTCTGCGCCTGCGCCCCGGGGCGGAGCGTGTCCGGCCGCGCGGGTGTGGCCGCCGCGGGTCGGGTGTCCGGAGGCTCCGCAGGCTCCGCGCTGCAGGTGAGGGTGGGGTCTGGCGGCGCAGCAGGGGCCGCTCCTGCGGCCGTGTGCCGTGTCCCGCGGGGGCTGCGCTCTCGGCTCCTCCGCCTCGTCCAGCGGGAGCCGTGCGGGGCTGGGGCTGCAGGGCAGGGCTGCGGGCGGCTGCTGTTCCAGCCGTTCCTCGTGTGAAACGTCCCCGCAGGTGCGGCCCCACTTCCTGCGCCGGGACACGGAGCGCGCTGCCGGCTGCTGCTGCGGGGATCGAGGAATCGCTGCCCCATCCGCCGTCCCGCAGGTAGTGGAACTCGGTGGAGTTAGAGCTGTAGGCCTGAAGGTTTGAGTCCGCAGTGCCGATCTGTGTGGCGGTGTAAACGCCACTCTGAAAAGCACTCTCACCTCTGACAGAGGAGGCTGTCGAGAGTCAGCATCGTTCCTGAAAGCCACATGCTGTTCTTTCTGAGCTGCTGGTTGAGTGGGTGGTTGTTTTCATTCTTCACTGTAGTTGCATAATATATGCAAGACAAACCTTAGATAAAGTTCATGTTGTCATAACTTAGTCTTCCACTAGGGAAAAGTTTTAAAATGTGAAACCTCTTCACTTTCGTTTACATACTCCTGTTTTCAAAGTACGTTAAGTATCCTCAAAGTAATGTGTATTGTCCTGCCTCCAACACTTACATTTATTTTCCTGGGGGGTTATGTCCCTGAAGGTTCGAGTTAAAGATACTTCTGTGGTGGTGCAGGAAGTTTGTTTAGTAAAAGTAAATATAGTCAAACTTAATCCCAGCTAGTCTTATTTTCAGTTGGAGCTTTAAATTTTAACTTCATATGTGTATAATCACAGAGGTAAGATGTTTCAAAGTGCGTGCAGAACACCAACAAGCATTAGAAGAAAAAGAGGCAGGAAAGATGTTCAAGGAGTAGGAGACAGAGGTCTTTTTGTTTATCTGTTCTGGTGTTAGGAAGAATGCAGTTTTGCAACAAGTATGTTTGTGCTAAATATCTTACAATTAATCTATACTGGTTCATTATAGGTGACGGTTAGACTAATTTCAGTTCAGCTATCAAAAGCATAAATCTATTTCTGGTAGGCTGAATAACTAAGGTGTTGTTAAATGTCATCTGCCAGAATTCCAAAGTAGCAGAATGGGTACCACAGTGTTTGTACAGCCTTCTTTTATGCTGAATGTTTCTCCAGAATTGAATGCTAAAGGGAAGCCATAGTGTTAGAAGTAATACAACTGAAATCTCAACTCTACACATATGTGGGATGGAGTTTAATTTTTTTTTTACCTTAATTTGATTTAGGAACAAATGCTGTCATTACATGGTTTCCTAAAGGAAATACCTTCAGGGACAAAGTTAAGGAGTAAGCTACCTTCTATTCCTTCCTCTTTATTTCCTGTGAAAGTCAGAATGCTCTTCCAACATAAGTAACGTATGATCAACGTAGTATTTGTAGATATTAGCTCCTATTAAACCCAAGAAAATTACTTCTGTTCTTAGATCATTTAGGTAAAGATTAATACTGGCCCCTCCTAGCATGACATTTGAAGGTGTGGTGTGGCTTGTGCAAGCAAGTAGACAGGAAGTAGAATTGCAGTGTGTTTTTTTATAACCTTAAAGGTCTTTTCCATCGACTCTGTGATTCTGTTTGATTTCTTTGGTTTATCTTTAATATTGTTTTAGGTAAGATGCTGTTGCTCAGACATTTTGAAAGGGCATTATTAAGTGTTTGAAGGATTTATGAATAGAGGAATTTTGGGGCTTGGTTGCTGGATCCAAGCTTCTGTTTAAGGAATAGTCTTTAGTGATTTGGATCACTTGCTTCATACTTTGTTCTGTGGTTGAAGGAAGACTATCCTGTAGATCCATTCCATCTTGTAGATGGATCAAGTGCATGTTCACTCAGTGCTTTATCAAAGGCACAGTTAGGAGAAAGCTGAATTAGTTCTAGTTTCGGCAGTTTGCTTCTGGTACTTCCCCTATCCAGAAGGGTTGTTATAAATTCCTCGTGGCAGGTGATTAGCATATGTGCAATTATCTGATGGTTTCAGGAATTAGCATGACTGCTGTGTGCTTGCGTTCAGAGCCACTGCCTGTGGATATGCAGAGCATGAATGATGCCTCCAAGGCACAGGGAACGCTGAGTTCAAGTAGCTGTTGTGATACAGAAGTGAAGGGCTGCTGACTGGAGAGCTCTTGGTTTGCATATAGAAAGGTTTGAAATACCTCTGGGCTATAGTGAAGGGCAGTTTTGTGATTGTTGGTTTCAAGGTGTTGTTATTGCTTATACTGAGATGTGCTGGACCATTGCGGGATACTGATTTCATGGACTTTTCTTAGGCATCCTTTAGCTGTGTAAGGATGCACAGGTTTGCTAGAGCATAAATAACATTGGGAGCCACTGATTTTGATCTACTTACTCTAATGCACTGTTACCTTATTGAAAAAAAAGAATTTAATGAATAGGACAAATCCAGTAATCGGGTCTCTGTTCTTAAAATCTTAAAGGACTTTTCTTGCTGGACTTTTATAATATTTAGTATATATTATTGTCTAACAAAAGCTCTGAGTATCTCTTGAGTAATCTTTACAGTGCTGCTGTCATGGATACATAAAACTGTTGGACAGGTTATTTATTTTAAGAGGAACTGTAGTTCCTCAAACCATATGCCTTCAAACCTCTTGCTTTGATTGATCTATGGTAATAACAATTCTTGGTTTTAATTTTCTTTCATTTCACGTTTTAGTGCTACTGTTGGTTGAAGGTTTGGCCTTTGGCTGAGAGGCCCAGAGGCAGAGCTCTGTGGTAAGTTACTCTAGCTCATTTTTAGGAACTAGTAGTTGTAATGGTGAAGTGTCGCAACATCCCTTGAAACGAACTGTAAAAAGGATTAGTCTAAAGCATGTGTTCACCTGCATCTTGTTTCTGCAGTAAAGTACTGCAAATTTTAGTGAGAAAGAAGTTCTTCTTTCTTGTGGGTAATGTTAATTATGTAGTCAGTCAGTCAGTGACTCTACACAGAGAAATTGCAATGAAGAATACACAATTTAAGATACTATTCAGATTGCATAGTTAATAGGTTGTTTTCCATGAAATAATTGGTATAAAGATACTCTGATAAAGCCTATTAAGATAAATGCAAGAAACACATGTTCCTCTGGTTTGCTGCTCTGTGCTTAAAATAATTGAATTTTGAACTCAGGAGATCTGTACTTCTTAATTTTCTTGTTGAAGGCACAGTATTACCTTTTATAGTTTAGCTCACTTGAATTGAAACATCACCTAAAATACTTTTGTGTGAGGAAGGTGCTGGGAAGAACCAAGGATTAAAGATGTGCTTAAAGGGCAAACACATGTATACAGGATTAAAAAAAAAAAATCAGCAGAAGGATGTTTAGAAATAACTGTTTTGAAGTAATTTTGTGAGCAGGTGTCCTAGAAGTCAAATTAATATTTTCTTTGCAGTTGGTTTTGGTTTTTTTTTAAGTAGAATTCCGAACATGTTCTTTGTCAACGTAACTTAGTGATGGATTTCTATACACGGAAACAAGCCTGACTTGTTATACCAGTGTCCTACCAATTCAATAGAGTATCATAAAGCTTGTGTAAGTAGATGATTCATTTCCCATGCAGAAATCTATGCTTCTGTTCTCATGTACACATATACCTCAGATTTCTTAAATATTAGCTTTTATTTTTGATTGGCATAACCCTCAGTAAAATGAGTGGTATGGTCATTAGGGTTTTATCAGCATAATCTTACTTGTTTAATTCAGAATGCTCTTGTTCCTTCCTGCATACAAAATAGTGAATATGAGAATCATGGAGTCATTTAGGTTGGAAAAGACCTCCAAGATCATCAAGTCCAACCTTTAACCTATCACCGTGTTGTGAACTAGACCATAGCACTAAGTGCCACAATGAGTTGTTTCTTGAACATCTCTGGGGGTGGCAACTCCACCACCTCACTGGGCACTCCATTCCAATGCTTATCAATACTTTCCATGAAGAAATTCTGCCTGATGTCCAACCTGAACCTCCTTTGGCACAGCCTGAGGTTATGTCCTCTTTTCCTGTAACTTGTTGCTTTGGGAGGAGGCCAACCCCCATCTGGCTATACCCTACTTTCAGGGTACAGAGCAATAAGGTCGTCCCTGATCCTCCTTTTCTCCAGGCTAAACACCCCCAGCTTCCTCAGCCATTTGTCATATGACTTATTCTTTAGACTCTTCACCAGCTCTGCTGCCCTTCGCTGGACATACTCCAGCACCTCAATGTCCTTCCTGAACTGAGGGGCCAGAAGTGGACACAGGATTCAACGTGTGGCCTCACTGGTGCCAAGTACAGTGGGACGATCACTGCCCTTGTCCTGCTGGCCACTCTTGTCTTGCTACAAGCCTGGGTACCTTTGGGCTTCCTGGCCACCTGGACACACACGCTGGCTCACATTCAGCCACTGTTGACCAGCACTTCCAAGTCCTTTTCTGCTGGGCAGATTTTCAGCCAGTCTTTCCCAAGCCTGTAGTGCGGCATGTGGTTATTGTGACCCAAGTGCAGGACGCGGTACTTGGCCTTAGTGAATCTCATACGACTGGCCTTGGCCCATTGATCCAGCCTGACCCCTCTGCAGAGCCTTCCTAACCTCCAAGGTAGGTACAGCTGTCACTGAAAAAGTGATGGCTGTATCCGTACTATTAGAAGATAAAGCTTACTCTCAAGGTTTTGTGTGATTCTTCAAATACAGAACAACTCAAGCTGCTTCTGGTACTTACCTTGTCAGCACATCAGCTGGACAATTTTTCCAGCTGTGTTGCCTGTAAACAAACTGAAAAGAGGAGCCAGAATTCAGATTTAGAGGTAGAATTTTTAGAGAAGCTGGTTTGTTTGTTTGTTTGTTTTTCAAAATGCAGTGATGAAATTAGGTTGTGGAACAGTCTTAGCTTTTGTAACCTTGTATAAAATGTCTTTTTCCTGTGAGGTGGTCTGTTTCCTCAAGAACTGAAGGGTTACCATGAGATTTTAAAAAATATATATTTATATGCATGTAGCCCAAGATCCCTAGCAATTGTGTTGCTACCAGCCCTATCAGTGAGAAGAAGCATCCATTTGTCATAATTTCATTGTCAGCTTCTTGCAGCAGAAATGGCATTTTCTGGCTTTTTCAGTCTGGCACACAGTTGACATAAAATGCTTAAGTGTAGCAAGAAGATTAGCTGATCAGGAGCAGATTTTATTTGCAAGTTTCTCATGGCCTTCCTGTGTTCATTTGGGCCCTGAGATATATAAAAATTATGGATTTTTGGTCTATTACCGTTAGGAGTTCACAGGAGCTAGGAAATGTTCTATGACAGTAAATAATTTCTATCAGAACAGGTTTGAGACTTGTGACTAAAGACAGTGATGCCAAACCTACTTTATTAGTCTTTTTGTCTTCTAATTAGGTACTTCTGCTTGTCAGACTGGATGCACCTGTAAATGAGAATATATCATTGTAATACAGCTCTGCAAGGTTATCTGGGCAAGCCAACTGACATTGCAGCACGGAGAGGATTGCTACAGTCTAGCAGTTCCCCACTGCGCTTTTAGATCATTCTGATAATAGATCTGTCCCTTTCCAGGTAGAATGCCATGTTTGCAGTTTCTGTTGAAAAACAGACAATGACTCAGTTGTTCGATGTGTACCACTTATCTTCACTAGAACCATCACTGGAGTTCAAAGAACATTCTGATCTATAAAACTGGAAAGCAGGACTAGTCCTTGACTTAGATTTTTGCTTTGATACTTACAGCTCAAGCAGAAAGACTTGTCATATTCTTAGTTGACCTAATCATGCTCTTGAGCAGCCTAGACATGGCAGAGGATCCCTTGTGACTGTACATCACTGCAGTTCAGATGCACATTATATACAGTAATTTTCAGTCTTTTCCTGTCCAGATTTTTTTTTTTTTTGAGCCTGATATGCCCCTGCAATCATAAAAGCTATTTCAAGAAAAAAGACAACCGAGGTGTCACCTGCACACATTCTGGTGTGCTTTGCCTCCCTTTATGGTGTATGCTACATGGAGGGCAAACAGTTCATAGCTTGAGGAAAACAAGGGTTTTAATTAAATTTGACCAATGTGGAGCACAGCTACTTTAATAACACTAACTAATTAAATAACTAAATCTCTTATGTGTCGTAACTTACTGGCAGTCGAGGCTCATCCTACCACAGCCCAAACAATATAATCTGTCCATGTAAAGTTATTCCAGAATTCCAAATGTTCAGGTAATCCGGTCATCTATCTAGAATATTTTACATTTGGTTTGCCTACTAGATGTGTTGTAGAATGGTATTTCAACAGGTAATGCACTAGTGCAGCCATGATTTGTTTTTGCCATCCTGGAGAGGTGGCAATTTGCCAGACTCTGTATTGCATCAAGTCCTCAAGAAGAGGTTGCTTGCTTACCTCTTCTTAACCTACTTTATCATCTTTAGAAACCCTACCATCCACCTCTCAAACCTTTGGAACTTTTCAGCTAACACGGGCTTTTAGAAGTGAGGAGAATTGAGTGACGCTGGAGTAATTCTTGCTTTCATGCATTTGGCATGATGAGGATTTGTGCAGCATGAGCAGAGCTCCAGCAGATAGTGCTGTTTGAAAGACTCCTGGAGCCTGACTTGACACAGGTGAAGCATGTATGCCCTCTGTAAATTCTGTATGGTATGCAGTGTTGTAAGAGAAGTATCTCTTCTTTATTTACAAAGTTTCACTACCTTAAATATTTATTTGGATTAGTGAGACAACTTTTTCTTTCTAATAAGTGTTTTACTAACTTTGAACATTTATAATGTTACTGAAAATCAGGTTGTTTATAATTTTTCGTGATAAAAGATATCAGTCTTATGGAGAAACATTTTTTTAAGCAAAATAGCAACATTTTTTCTTGAAATGCATTACTGTTACAGACATCTTTAACCTATTAAACAAATATAGATTCCTAATAGTCTCAAAACTTCTGAGGAAGATGCCTTGCATTATTTTTCATCTTGGATTTTTCAAAACTGGAAATGGTAAATATTAAAGGACCATCTTGTGATTTGTGAAGGTTTGCTCTTTGTCTGGATTTTGGGTATCCTCCACTTAAATAAATGCATGTTCTTGTTACAAGTTGTCTTTTATCTAATATGGAACAGTTGTTGCATCTCAAATGAGTATTTGCATTTCAGGGAAGAGTATCAGCCTTTTTATTCTTGCCTTCTCTATGCTAAAGGATGCTTTTTGCACAGCACCTCTTTTGCTTAATGGCATGATTTGACACTGGTCAAATGCCAGGCACCCACGAAGGCTGTTCGCTCAAAAAAAAAAAAAAATTACCAAAGGGCTCGTGAGTTGAGATGAGGACTGGGAGAAAACACTCTAAGGGCAAAACAGGTTCAAATTTAAAGGTATAAAGTAAATTTATTATTCATAGAGTCAGAGGAAGATAATGAGAAGTAAAATAAGCCTTTAAAATAACCTTTCCCCCACCCCCAGCCCCTCCCTCTTTCCCACCAACAGCACAGGGAGATAGGGCGTGGAGGGTTTTGGTCAGTTTGCTACTGAAGATCTTTTTCAGTTCCTTCAGGGAGAGGAGTAGGCATCTTTCTTCTGTTACGCCATGAGTCCTTCCCACGGGCAAAACAGTCTTCCCAGAATTTCTATGGTGTGGGTCACTCGTCCACGGGGTGTAGTCTTTTAAGGATAGGCTGCTCTAGTTTGAAGCAAGGGCTCTCTTTCTTTCTTTCTTTCTCTTTCTCTTCTCTGTCTATTCGGGTCTTCCACTGGTTCACAGCTTCTTCTGGCATCCACCCGCTCCAGTGTGAGCACTTTTCCCACGCGCTGCTAGTGGATCTCTGCATCCCCCATGGACTTTATGAATTACTGGGGGACAGTTTGTTTCACCATGGTACTCACCACGGCTTGCAGAGGAATTTTGGCTCCGACGCTTGGAGCACTTCCTCCCCCACCTTCTCCACTGACCTTGGTGCCGCCATGTTATTCTCTCTTACATCTCCTCATTTCCTCTTCTTCTCTATCTAGAAGAAAAACTGCTGCATGTAGGTACCATTGCCAACAAGTTCCACTAAATCAAAGATTTTTGCAGTATCCCACAGCACCGAGAAGTTGATTTCGTCTAGGTTCCGTGTCAGGGAGTTGCTCGCCATCTTTCCACTGTTGGTCACACGGCCCTGCCGCCACTGTGTGGGCAGCACCGGCTGCTGTGGCACTGGCACTGTTTACCACCTCTCGTCATGCGAGGTGCCGGGAAGGAGAAGCTGCCACCACTGCCTCTGCCCTTGTGCCCACGGCGCGACGGGCTAAGGGTGCCAGGCAGGCAAGGCTTGCCACAGGCTGCCCTGAGATGGCGGCGGCCGCGGGGCATTGCCACCCCTGGAAAAAACTGCACAGCCGCTGTTTTGATTTCCTTCTTAAATGTGTCATCACAGAGGCATTACCAATTTCTCTAATTGGGCCAGCAGCATGTCCATGTTCAGCCATCAGAGATTGGTTCTGCTGGAAGTTTCCAGCAACTTCTCACAGAAGCCACCTCTGTGTCCCCCCCACACCCCCCCCCCCCCCCCGCTGCTACCAAAAACCAGGCCGTGCAAAACCAATACACTTAATCTGCTCTTTTCCCACATTAGATGCATAGTAGGAAAGTTGGTGACATGGACGAGGGGAGGAAGTAACAGAATTGATGTGTTCATGTGAGAAAGTACTTGAGATGTACAATAGGTGTGAGTACACACACAGACAAAAAGGGGAAAAAGCTGACCATGTTTTTTAGGTTGACTGGATGCTATCCGTCTACCAGGGATTTTGGAAATACTACCTTAACAAAAGAAATGTGGCTATGAGTGTTTTCAAGGACTCTTAGTAAGGAGGAGTTTACGGAACTCAAAGCAAGAAAATTTTGACTGGTTTGAAAATGCTTCTCAGTTCAAGTTTAAATTCTGTTGAGTTTCATGAAAACCCTTTCTATTTGCTGTTGCAGCATCAGTGGGAGTTAGAGCATCATTTTGTCAGCATCAAGTTGTTTTTCTGGAAACTGTCATTAAGGAGTCATGTACTGGTCTGCTCTGGATTCCATGGGAAAGGCACTGACTGTTAATGAGCTCAGTCTGGCAGCCAGGAAAGCAATAGGGAATGGAAAATACTAGTATAAAAAGAGACCCAGGAAAAAAGGGGCAGAGTGCTTTTAAGAGGTGTACAAGAAGCCTCAGGAGTATTCCCTTAGACTCCACAATGTTTTCTTTCTCCTACTTTCTGTTTGTTCTCTGTCTTTTCCATGTTCCTTTCCCTTTTTGCCTCTAAAAAATCGTTCATTTTCATGAAAAGTCTTAAGAATATAGTAAAATGAAGAAAGCTGAGTTGGGTTAAGTATAGCTTTATATTCAAATACGTTGCATGCATATGTTGCAAGTGAGCTGACTAGATAGAGGGAGATACCTTTCCTTCTGCCTTGGTCTGTTTGATGTCTCATGCTCTTTTAAGATAAATTAATCCAGATGGATACCTGGTCTAGACTGTGAATTTACTGGAGAGAAGGCAAACCTGAAACTAAAGAGGCATGGGAGCTTCCAGGGTAGGCTGCTTGTGGAAGGATTTGGAAGTTTTAGTCTCTAAGTCAAGGACAATTGTACTGTAGAGGTTTACTTCCCCAAGAGTTGTTGGAAATGATCAACTCTATCCTTGGTGTATAATTATGGAGGTTTTCTTTTTTTATATATATATAAATATATATATATATATGTATATATATATAAAATCTGGTGCTCAGACCTTCTTGGGCTTGCAAATGCATGTTATACCAGTGTGGGATTCATAACTGATAGTCGAGTTGTTTCTGTGGGTTTGTAATATCTGCTGGTCTTAGTTCCAGTGGAGAATGATTGAGGTACTTAAAGAGAAAAATGTAAGAATATGTTCAGTTATTCCTTTATTTTAAATGAATCTTCAGAAAGAACAGTTCCCCTGACTTGACTTCAAAGTGTTTATCCTTATTGTTAAAATTTGTAGTTGTTTTTGTAGATTTACTAAGGCAAGATCACCTGTTACCTGCTTAAACTCCTTTTCCAATTCTGCCCTGCTTATGGTTTCAGCATTTTGTTACAAAATTTTGGTAGAGGAGTATATAATAAGATTTTTCCTAAGTCATGGAATTATTAATAGTATCTACAATATAAGATACTGGCATTCATGTGCACTTTTGGATTTCATTTAGAGCTTGTGAAGTTTTATTGTTAGCAATAATATAATTGTTTGAGGTATATCCCATTTTTCATTTGGTTCCACAAGCATTCTTAGAAACCTGATCTTGTTTTTTAAGTGCAGATTTTGAAATTAATTTTTATACCTGTATGGTATAAAGAGTGTGACAGTAATAATGCTGTAATGTTGGTACATCGTAAAGTGTAAAATTTGCATTTTAAACCTCAAATCATCACTTCTGACAAGCTCACACTTCTAGTGTCCAGTTAGAGAGTTAATGCATTGTGACAATCCTATTGTTTGCTTTTTAGTCCATTTTAATGATGATTTCTGTTGCTGCTTTCTAGTGTGACAGATGGCGGCACAGTGTGTGACAAAGGTGGAGCTGACTATTGCCTGCACCAATCTCTTGGATAAAGATGTTGGTTCCAAGTCAGACCCTCTGTGTGTGCTTCTCCAGAACACAAGTGGTCAGCAGTGGTATGAGGTACAGCCTGATGCTTCTCACAAATCTGTGAAAAACATGTTCTGAATTGTTGGACATTTTAAAACACTATAGCATATGATTTCATTAAAATATTTTAATTTTATACCAGCACTTCTGAATACTTTTTGTTAGATTGTGTCTCTAACAGTTACATGGGCAGCACATTAATAATCATTTGCCATTAAATAGAAACAACTGTCTAATTTTTAGCACTGTTCCCCAGCCTTGTGTGGACCAACACCTTCTAAGTGCTTAAATGTGCTTTTATAAATACAGTACTCCAAAACTAGGGTCTCATCCTGGTTTTGACAATATAGGATTTTATGTTGGTCTTCCCTGTGCAGAAATAGGTCCCACCTTAGAGAGAGTGATGAAAAATAGGTCAGGTATCCCTAACTTAGAGCTGTGGGTTTTGCAATATAATGTGTATATATAATACTTTGTAATGTAATAACCTTTGATGAAAGGTTTGTAGAAAGATACTCCTTTGTACTTTAAGAACTTTTGAATGTATTTAATAATACAGTATTTGATTTGCTTGCAAGTTTAGTTTCTGAAATATTGGATAAAATGGTATCTTTCTAATTTCAGGTTGATCGCACAGAAAGAGTTAAGAATTCCTTGAACCCAAAGTTTTCCAAGAAATTCTTAATTGATTATTATTTTGAGCTTGTTCAGAAACTTAAGTTTGGAATATATGACATTGATAACAAAACCTGCAATCTGAATGATGATGACTTCTTAGGAGAATTAGAATGTACACTGGGACAGGTAAGTATGCAGATGATTTCCCTTAGAATTAAGTTACTGAAAATCATTAGCCACTTCTACCTTAAATTTATCACTATGTTCTTGTGTAGTTGGAGTAGTCTTAAGTTGAATAGGATTCCCTTCATTTGTTTTTTCAAGCCTCAATTCAGTGTATATACATTTTATTTGCAGAAGGTCTTGAGATGATGCCCTGAAATGTGCCCTAGGTTGGATTGTGGATTGTCAATGAGCACAAAGTTGTAGTAATTGCTGTTTATTTATTCTAATACTCAATTTCCTATTTTTATACTCCCAAAAAAGAGAATCAGTGTTGAACAAAATATGAGCGTTCACAAGGGCCATGTTATCCTTGTAATCTGCTTTCCACTCAATGCAAACAGTGATCCTAGTTCTTCCAGCTGTAGGTTTACTTCTATTTCCCAGTCATATTCTGCTCTTGATGCTATCATAATTGTGCAGCTTCTTTTTAACTTGTTCTTTTGAATAGATCCTTCAAAGTCATTTGGGATTTTTCCTGCCCTGTATCCTAAGTATTTTTATTTTAAGTGCATTATAATGTTAGGGGCATTGTAAACTGAAGTTCAGTGTCAATTAAAAATTAATCATTCGTTTTTAAAGTAAAGAAGGACCTGTAGAATGGACACACTTCTGAGGAAGCATTTCCTGAATAGGGTAAAATAAAATCAGCTGGATACTGTGCGGGGGAAGGCTGATTTTTTTTTGAGTGGCAGACATTGTGTTTATAAATCTGTTTGCTGAATGCATTTATGAAATATGCCTTGCAGGCATTTCAAAGGTATGTATGGGAAACTTAACAATTTGTAGTTGGAACCCAAGGTATTACCTTTGTCCATGTATGTGTATTATGTAACTAGAAGATATTTTATTTCTTATTACTCCTGAGGCTCTGCATGTGTTCATCTGCATATGTATTTTCAAAATTTTGAAGTGTATCAAGTATTACCTATTTATTTGTAGAAGATTATGGGAAGGAAATGTAATGCTGTCATCTTTACAATAAAGCAAAAATTCCTAAAATTAAATACCTCACTAACTTGTTTAATTCCTTTGAAAATCTATTAATTTGTGTTAGTAATGCTTGATACTCAAATTTTGTCTTGGCAGATCGTTTCTAGCAGGACTCTAACAAAACCATTAGTACTTAAAAATGGCAAACCTGCTGGGAGAGGAAGCATTACGGTAAGACAGTTAAGAAATAAATATCTTCAGAGTTCATCCTTAATTGTTTCTGGGTTTTAATTTTAGTTAGTGGCTTGAATGCAGTGAGTCTATTCTATAGTGCCGTAAAAAGCACTGTAAAGCATTTTTTTTTTCTCCACTAATACATCTCTGTCATCCACTAGCAGCCTACCTTCTGTATTGTAAGTCCCATTGCATACATCATTAGGGCATCCAGTGGGCTACTGTTTGGGGCATATCTTTGTCAGTGCCATCATTTATGGTAAATAGATGGAATGCAATCCCAATGTCAAATCAAATTGTCCCTCTGTCCCCTGACCCCCCCCCTTTTTTTAATGCTTCATTTACAAGAAAACATGGGGGTTTTTTAGTGGACCTGTCATAGGAATGCTGTGAATATGAGATAACTGTGTAGTTCTTGAATAAAACTAAGTATTTTGTTTGCCTACTTAGATTACAGCAGAAGAAGTAAAAGATAACAGGGTTGTTGTATTGGAATTAGAAGCAAGGAAACTGGACAATAAGGTATTTAAATGATTGCTGTTTCTTTGATAAAGTAGTAAAATCAGAGTCTTGTCAAAGCAGGAAACATTTGAGTATTCATTCTCATTTTTGCTTAAAAAGTAAAATCCATTAAGGTTTTACTTACACTAGAAAAGAAATTGAATTAAGATTGCTACAGAGTAACTTCATGGACTGTTTTGAAATGAATTGTAATGTATTTCTAAGTAAGATAAATGCATTTCAGGGGTAGTCTGTGAGCAACATGCTCCCATTTTACTGTAAATCCTTACATTTATTCATAAATATAAGGGAGTTTTGGTATATCCATTGGTTGGAATGGCTATATAAATGGCTGCCCATTACCTCTTTGAAATAAATGGCAAAGACTGTACTTGGTGTTTATAAATTTGTTATTTTAAATATAGGGCTGGCTATAGACAGACTTTTAAAAACAAATTTAGAAAAATAATAAAAAAATGTTTTTATTTTTACCCTTTGATTTAATGATCCTTTTTTTGAACTGGATTAAATCCTTAGTTTCCTGTCTATCCATTATAGTACTTATTGGTATAAGTATTTTCTTGCTTGAACTGTCAGGTATTTGATATGTGGACATTTTTATCCTAAATTCAAGGACATTCCCCACATTCTTTTTCTCTTTCACAGATGGTGGTATAATCAGACTTGCATTTCATCATCTAAAGCTTTTATTCCCTGAATTTACTTTTTGTTACTCTAAGTGTGTGTGTTAACTAGAATTTAATGGTATGCAAGCTACAGGCTGTTCTGAGATAATTGCATGTTATTTAAATACAGGATTTTTTTGGAAAGTCAGATCCTTATCTGGAGTTCCACAAACAGACTGGAGATGGAAACTGGGTGATGGTTCACAGAACAGAGGTAGGATATTTTCAGTTAACAACAAATTGGTTAAGGTTATTTAATTTCCAGTGTGTCGCAGCATGAGAGATACAGTGCCTTACCAAAAGAATTGACTGGCCTGGGAGCTGACATGCAGACTAGTTAGAAGTTGCATCATCTCTTCCACTGATTTTTCTGGGAAATCTACCTTATTCTCCTTACACTGATTTTGATTTATGGCATTCTCTTTGGAAGGAAAACACTTTTTGGTTTTTTTTTAACTTCCAGCAATCTGGGAGAAAACAAATGTTTTGAAAAAGAATTGCGTACTCACACAGGGACATTTGTCTCAGTTCTACCCCCTGCTAGGGTAGGACTTGGGCATTCCTGACTCTGCTGTTCTCAGGAATGTGTCACCTGGCTGTACCCTTTACTAGTGAAAGTAATGGTGCTGGATGCCTGCATAGCAAGGGCAAGCCAAGGAGAATGCAGAGTGAGGGAATACGTGCTTGAGCAGCAGCAGCCTTTCGCCCAGGAGGTGTAGGGGCCTTGTGGCAGCAAGTACCAGGCTAAGAGTAGTTTCAAAATGTCTCACTGTAGTGGCAGCTCAGGGCCCAGTCACAGCTGAGGTGCTGTGCCCATTGAAAGTGGTGACTCTATTAATTTTGAAGTATGGATATTGAAGAACTATAAATCCTTTTTGTCAGACTTACAAAAATAGCTTCCCTCATGAGGTGGTTCTTCTGCTTAAGGTGTATTTTTTCTATGATGATTTCAGTCATTAACTTCAGTAATAAATCCAGAATTTGTTGTTTCAGCCTAGAAATGTCTAATGGATTAGTTCTTTATGTTACAGGTTTAAAAAAAGTCTTTTTGTTACTAACTACTGTTTTTATTGATTTCATTTTCAAGAGAGATTTCTTTCTCAACACTCCTACAGTGCTGGAAGTATTACTATTGTTAGGTGTTATTAATTAAGTAGTGCATGTTATGTGTAGTTTCTTGTATTTTTGTAAGATTATTATTTGGTTTATCAGGTATATTTATGGATACTTAACAGTTGACAAATTTTGAAGATCCTTCAGTATTATTTGTAAATAAAACTTATTTAGTGTTCAGCTTGAGAGGCCTTTTATCCTCATGCACTGTTTTTACTTTACTACACTGTGAATTTCTTGAGGGCATATTTCCATAAATGACATTTCAGAATAAATAATAAGTGGGAGTGAATTGTAATCTCCAGAGCACTGATGTATTTAGAAATTCCAATGTATTATTTTTCCATACGTTCTTGGTAACTCATGCCTTAATATGTGTGTGTATGTATATATGTGTGGTTATTAAAAGAAAGCAACCAGTATCTTATTTATGTAATGATAAATTTAATTTTTTGCAGTGCACTAGCTGGAGGATATAGTACGTGACAGTGAAGTCTAGCAAAATATGGAGCTGAAAGAGACCATCTCTTTTTGAGCAATGGTATTGCATGTTGAGAGTAGTTTGTTTCTATCCCATATATATTAAGATTTGGAGTGCATTGACAGCAGCATTAGTCAACTTTTGTTTTGCATACAAAAACCATGGCATGAAGGTATGATCCATTATGATGACTGCTTTCCACCCTTGTGAACAATGGTGTTCTGCCTTTTTTTTTTTGTTTTTTTCAACAGGTTATTAAAAATAACCTGAATCCTGCCTGGAGGCCTTTTAAAATCTCTCTCAATTCTCTGTGTTACAGTGACATGGATAAGTCAATCAAGGTAATGTATATTAAATGTGTGTATAAATTAATGCATTAAAAATTAAAATATGTAATAAGGGGAAGAAGTGTTATTCTAGGTACTGCATTTTTTTGGTTTCAAATTTAATTGAAAGTAGTAGGTTTCTTAATTGAAAGGCACAGATACCCATGCATGTTTTAGGGGAAAAAGGGAAAACACTGTACATTTGTGCTGCATTGTGTGGTAGAAGTTGGTCTTTGAAAGTCTGGGAAACCAGGTGAACACAAGTATCTTTGAAATGTCCAGTGGAGTTTCTTATTTTGATTGTACAGCTCTGGCATGGCATCAGCCAATACTGGTGGTGTTAAAGATACTGTATAGTGAAAGATGCATGTTAAAGGCTAGAATATGCTTTGTTCTATGTGATGGATCTTGTATTACTTTGTTACTGGTGCAACAGCTAACATTGATGAAATTTTTAATATACTGCCTGATAAAATAAACTACACTTAATGTACTAGCTAACAGATGTTGGTCAGATACAACTTGTGAATACCAGTTCTCTTTGTATAAAACTGAATTTTCTGTCAGAAAGTTTACCAAGTCTGTGAAGTGGTAGTTCTACCAGGGCTTTAATGTTTTTTATTTTCCAAATTTTACTTGAATAAATTGTGTTTAACTTCTGAATGTTTCTCTTCAGGAATTCCCTTTAGGGGTGGAATTGAAGCTAAACAGCCAATCAAAATGCCATTTATAAGCTATTATGATCATGTTAGAAACCTGATACTTTAGCATTTGAAAAAGAAACCCAAAAACCCAAATGCAAGAAACCACTATATTTGATATTCTTCCTCTGGGAAGGAAAACTTAGAGCATGATTTGCATGTGATGGGTATTAGTCATATGACTTGAGGCAGTCCTGGAAAATGCTTAACAGCCACAGGGATCTGGGGATTACAAACACCTGGATGTATTTAAATACATATTTATAGAGGAGACTAATGAGCAACTTTACAAGCCCAGAACCTTCTTCCCTTACTGCTTCTGTTTTTTCAATCTGATTCTTTTCTGCTTCCCTTTTGCCCAAACCAGCTGTGACAGCTCTTATATCTCCATATACTATAAATAAATTTATCATTTTCAGTAAACAGCCATACTGAAGCTATAGACCATTGGTCTAAATGTATCTATGAGGAGTTATTCTCAGATCTATCATCATTTTAATAAAGTCTGTTCTTTGGAATCTTACTTCAGAAGTGTAGGTTTATATCCAGAGGAAATAGACTTTACTTGGAATAGTTATGGACTTGCAGACAGGCAGATTATGCCTTAACTTAGAAATGCAGGACCTATCACTTCAAACATTAAGATGTAGACAGAATTGTATTATGTAATGTTATTGAAGGATTAAACAATGCTTTTAACACTTTTATATGCACACAGTTGCATGTGTAATGGGCTGTTTCTCATAGTAAGTAAAACCAGTGATTTTTCTATGAGTGGCTTTTCACCTCTTTAATGACTTAGTTTGTGTATGCCCAGCAGTGCACAAACCAAGTTGATCCTTTATCTTCTGGATTCATGATTATGTTCCATGTGAGTGTGTTTGCAGTCAGTGAAGTTTTTCTGTGTTGAAAATGTGAGCCTTTCATCTGGAGCAGGCATGCCTAGTTCTGCTGGGAAAAATAGGTTAAATCACATTGTTCCCTACTGCTATTGCCTGTCCAGGAGGGCATATAAGGAAAAAAAGGAAATGCTTCTCTCTCATCTGGAATAAATATTAAAAATTGGCTTAAATGGGTCAAACATGTCAAGCAAGACAAATTTTGATGTCTTTGAAATAAAGAGGAAATACATCTACTAACTGTGCTAACAGGTATCAGAACTATTGGGTCTGGAAATATCTTCAGTTTTAAAATTTCAGCTACTGAAGCACTTGGCTGAGTATTTGATTTGCATAATTTATGGCATTCAGAAGAATTTACATAGCATCTGCCATGAACATTAATTAGCTTGTTGGTTCTTCGGCTGCTTGCATGATGTAAGGTGCTGTTCAGTGCATGTGCATGCATTTTTTCATTAGTGAATTCAAAATGTGTAGTAGTGCAAACTGCAAGATAAAGGCATGTTTTGTGCAGTAGAACTCCCAATCTACACACCATGTTTTGTACTTCAACATTGCTGTTTGTTTTCAGAAACCTAATTTCGTTCAGAAGTTCAAGTGTATGTTGAAGTTGTTTGTTTTACTTTTTTATTTCTAACTGAAATGCTCAAGTAATCAGCTAAATTGGTTCTTGAATATAAGGTACAATATTTTCAGACTTGAAAGATGGACATGCAAATAGCTGTTCAGTTTAAGCCATACATATTCTGAAAATTTTTCTTGGAAGTTTGCATTTTGATTCCAAGTAATGTGGGATACCTACTTGACTCTTGATTTATTATTGTTGCTATTTATCATCATAATTAATAAATTATTTTAGTGTATTTTTCTGTGATTTGATTAAGTTAGCTAGCATGTCTGTATTGCTGAACTGAAATAAAATATCAGAAGTGGATGGAATTAATATAAGCTTTTATAGATAAATAACTAGCTTTTTATGTAGAAAGGCAGCTGGGTCACATTTTCAAACAGAAAAAAAATAAGTGTTTTTCACTCCTGCCTTCTTTGGTGGATTGGGCTGTTAAAAGGGTGCATTGATTCAATAATAAAGCTAGCCATTAAACTCTCACTATAGGAAAAAAAATTTTAGTTGACATTCAGGTCCATGAAGTGTGGATCATAATTTAACAGATCCACTGTTTAAATTTGCTAATCTTAAAAACCAGAAATTCAAATATTTTTTCTAGCTTTAGGGCTGAACCTTCATACGCTTATAAATTCTATGTAATTTTGGGGATTAATGAAGTAATATAAAAATGTTGCTAAAACTCTTGTGATTGCTTACATAACTGATTTACTAAATTTTTAGCTGGATGCTCAGATTCATGATGCATGTAAAAAACCCTACATTGTTTTCCTACTCTTCCCAACACCCCATCACTCTCAAAATATAGTTCAATATAACTGATGTTACTTGCTCATTTAAGACCTGGCACTACTTAGTATTCTCATCTCTCCTTCACTTGAGTGGAAGATTAGATTCGAAACTGAGTGTATTGGCTTCTACCCAATCTTAATCTGTTTAAGTGCAACCCTGTGCAGTTCTAAGACTTAATGTGAGAAAAACTCTGTAATATAAAAGCTACAGGAATGTTTGGGATGTTCAGGTTTGCCATTGCAGTGTTTATTGTTTTTTGGGGCCGTTTCTGTTACTAACACTAAGTAATGCTGCATTTTAGGTTGAGTGCTATGACTACGATAGCGATGGGTCTCACGATCTCATAGGAAGTTTTCAAACCACAATGTCAAAACTGAAGGAAGCATCTCGGTCATCACCTGTAAGTGTTACATAGCCTAAGCTGCCTGTGTGTTCTTAATAAGCTGTTTTACTCATATGGGATCAAAACTTAGGTCACCTGACCAAAGTTATATTAGGCTGCACCTTAATGCTACTGTAGTTGAGGCTGAATCAGCATTTACATTGTACATCTATTTTCCTAGGATTAATGTCTTGGTTACAATTTTTATTATGTGTCTAAATGCCCAAGCATCAGCGCAAAAAAATTTCACTAATCATAAAAATAAGCAAATAAAAAAAAATTAGATTGTCAAAAGACAGAATTCAGCATGACTTTAACCACAGTTAAAAGACCAAAACTTGTAATATTTTTTTCAAGTATTACTTAATCCTTTATTTTAAAATGTGGCACTTATTAACTATTATATGTACTTTAGTGAGTATGAGAAAATTCGGTATTTTTGCCAATGCACAAATGTTACTTAAGGTGTGTTACTTAAGGTGGCTTTTCTCTAAAGTGATATTACCCTTCCTGATCTTATGAACTATAATAATTTCCAAACCTTTTAATAGGCATGGTTTACCTGTAGGAGACAAAAGTTGGCATAGCAAATGTAACAAAAGTATTTTTTTTATGGATATGTGTGCTATCAAAATGTTTTGCCATATTTTCTTTTATTTCTGTAAAACCTGCAGAACTATTTCTGCATTAAAAGTACTGGGGTCTGTATACAAGTGCGGGCTTGTACTTTTCTAATACTTTGTGTGTTGTATTTTTACTAAATAATAAAAATAATAATAATTCCAGCCACAGCTGCTGGAAACACTGATGCTTTTTTTGAATTGCCATGTCTTTACCAAAAAGAAAGTTGTTAGCAAAATCCTCAGAGGGAGAATGGTAGAGAATTTATTTGTTTGTTTCAAATACAGTTGCCAAAACAAATGTATTTGTAACCTTTTGGGCAAGAGAGGATTTCTGTCTTGGGAATGTGTTTTTTTCTTGCTGATATTGGGCAGACGGGGTTTAATTTTGCAGGATTATGAAATGAACTGCATTTTTAATATAAGCCCAAAGTATCAGTTTTGAAATATTAAACTTGTTGCATAAATGATATTATAGCATTTTTGTTGGATTTGTTTGCATTCATGCAGGTTGAATTTGAGTGCATCAATGAAAAGAAGAGACAGAAGAAAAAGAGCTATAAAAACTCTGGCATTGTGAGCGTTAAGCATTGTGAGGTCAGTAATATATTCTGGTATGATTCTGTTTTTAAGTGTTAAGGCATAACAACTCTCATTTCGTATATCTTCCATCTTCAAACTGTAAGAAACTTTAAAATGTCTGTAAGTTCCAGACGCAGTAAATATTTAAGGGACTCTGATTCATGTAAGGAGACAAATTGAGAGCTGGATCACATATCTGTCCTCCCATGCCTTCACTTTCTCTTGAACAGAAAGGTTGCTTACCAGTTTGTAAAGTCATTCCTGAACCACTGCATTTCCCAACTCACCGTTTTATGTCAAAGTAAAATTGTGTAACTCTGTCATAATGTGTTATTTTATAAAATGAAAGTCCTGTGGGAGCTGCTTTGGTGTCTGTCTGGAGTTGTGTTAAAGGCTCGATTCTGATGCACTGAGTGTATGGTGGCACATGTTGCAAATATCCTCATTGCAGTGGATGGGTGGGATAGCTGTAGGGCAAAACTAGTGCTTTTCATTGGTAAAGATAACAAATCTGGAACCTCAGAAGTTGCTACAATAATACTAGCTGGGTTTTTTTCCCAACGAATAAAACAAAATTTCTATCTTCCTATTTTTAGATCATTGTAGAATGCACATTCCTTGATTACATCATGGGTGGGTGTCAGCTGAATTTCACAGTAAGTTAAATCATTTGTATGAAGTACCTTTTGAGTTTTGGAACAAATTGAAGTATAGAATTGATTGGCTGTCTGCTTTATTTGATTATTGTATTTTTTTGTTGTTGTTGACTTCATTTTTGTTCTGCAGAATGGAGCAGGAAGGTATTTTGCCAGAGTGCTTCTAGTCTGTTTAAAAAAAATAGTCTGTTTAAAAAAAAAAATAGTTTTTGCCTAGTCATCTAGGCAAAAAGTTCTGAACCTCTGGTTATGTTCATTAGGAACTAGCTAAGTTGTGTGGATGGAGACCAAGGAGAAATTTACAGTTCTTTGAAAGCAACATGCAGAGGTCATCATATGGATGAGGACTCTTAAGTTATGTAATTTGTGAACCAAGTGCAACACAAATAACAGTAAGATATCTTCATCTTAGTAATATGCTTCATCACAAAAGCAAAGACCTGTTGAAGTCAGAGAAAGAACTCTCTAGGCTTCTGCGGAGCCTGGCTAGTTGAACTTCTGAGAAGAAAGGTGTGTGTGGCAAGATAGAGAATGAAATTCATTTACCAGCTTTTGAAGAGCTGCTGTGAATAGTAACTGAAAGTAAACACAGTGAAAACCTGACAGGATGCCCAGAGAAGCTATAGATGCCCCATCTCTGGAAGTGTTCAAGGCCAAGTTGGATGGGGCTTTGGGCAACGTGGTCTTGTAAAAACTGTCCCTGCCCATGGCAGGGGGTTTGGAACTAGGTGATCTTTAAGGCCTCTTCCAAGCCAAACCATTCTGTGATTCAGATGAAAGTAATTTCAACCCTTCTGGAGAGATGCAGAGCTTTTGAGGGTTTTGTAGTGGCATTGTTTTAAGAATGTTAAAATTCCAAGAAACCTGCATCCAAGTACTGTGCCTGTTAGATTTGTAGATGTCCTTTTTACTACTCTTTCATGATTTTCACTTTGGCTTTGCCAGAGATAAGAAGCATAATTTAACCTTTCAGACCAATCAGATACAAATACTTCATTTGACAGGTGGGGATAGATTTTACAGGCTCCAATGGAGACCCTCGCTCTCCAGACTCTCTGCATTACCTCAGCCCTAATGGAGTTAATGAATACTTAACAGCCATTTGGTCTGTCGGGATGGTCATTCAGGATTACGATACGTAAGTGTTAGATTTTTATTTGGATCATTTTTTTAGGTATGTATAGACATTTGTGGTAGTTTTTTAAACCAGTGTTGAAGATGCCTGCAGATGTACTGGAATGAAATTTCTGAGCTAAGCTATAGAACTAAAAAATAATAATCACTGTACCATCATAAAATTGCAAGTATAAGCTTGTGTTTACTTCAGACAAGCAGGGCTTTTCATATGTGATGAAAAGAGCAGCATTCATTAACTAAATGCTTGCATTCTTGCCAGTTTGGTGTTAAAGACTAGTTTTGGTCCTAGAAACATTTGCAGTGGGGAAGTTCCATTTAATTGTGCCTCTTAAATTGCATTTTTAATAATGAAAAGCAGCGCTGATAACTAAACTTATGGAACTAGGGCAACTTTTAATGGAAGCCACTGACTTTGTTTTCTTTAAAATTGCTTTTTTAGAGATAAGATGTTTCCAGCTTTTGGATTTGGTGCACAAATTCCTCCTTCCTTTCAGGTAATGGAACGTGTAAATGCACTACGTAGGACAGCTGAAAGCACTTACTTCAGGAGGAGATTGTATATACAGTCCTGACTATGTCTTCTGTGTCTTCACAGGTGTCTCATGAGTTCCCAATAAATTTTAACCCATCAAACCCATTCTGTAATGGTAAGTCTGAGAAAGTAACATCAGACTTAGAGAGTAAAATGCCTAAGGTGGAGGCATAAAGACACTTGAAAAGTGAACGAAGCATGTTGTTCTAATTAAATAATTAGTTTCAGTCCTGTAGCAGGAAACAATTTGATAACCAATTTCTTACTTATGAGAAATAGCATGGCATCTGTCTTCTGTAATGATTTGTGAAAGAAGTGGTTTAAACAACCAGGGCACAGGGCTGGGAACAGTTCTCTTGTGCTGTCAAGCCACTTTATTCTACTTTGCTGCTGGTGTGGAGTTGTCTGGTTTGAGTGTTGTGCTGCTAATGCCTGTTCAGTGTGGCCTCTCTGATCACACTACCAACCACCACAAGCTGCCAGGTGAAGAGAAGTGCTGTAATTCAGTTGCACACCCTTGAGCATACAGTATTTGGCCTTTGTGTTCACACAAAGCCAGTCATGTTATGCATGTGCCTTAAGCATTGGTCAAGCTGAAAGCCTCCATTGCTCGTGAATATATTTTTTTTCCACCATGGTTAGTTTTAAGTTTTGGCATCATCACTTCAAGTAATGATTTATACAGCTTTAGAAAAATCAAGTACTTCAAAATATCCTAATTCGAATATGAAAAAAAAGAAAGATTTGTTTCTCTTCTCTAGGGATCCAAGGCATTGTTGATGCATATCGAGCCTGTCTTCCTCAAGTGAGGTTATATGGACCAACAAATTTTTCTCCAATTATAAATCACGTGGCAAGATTTGCTGCTGCAGCTACTCAACAGCAAACAGCATCTGTAAGTTCTTTATGGTATTGTGTGTTTTTCTTACCTTTTTATTTTCCTTCTAGTTTCTAAATACTTCTTTTCTCTTTTAAATTTATAAGTGTATTCATTTGACAGTTGGCCCTTTACCTTGTGAAAAGGTGTTTGTTACCCTTACGATAAAAACTAATTTTTTTTTCCATTGTACATAACAGTCCTCTCATCAATTGACTAAATAAACTCTTCAGATTTGAAATAGAATCTTACAAATACAGAATACCTTTGTGGTATCTTCTGTTCAAAGCTCTTGCAGTACTATACAGATATTAAAGTCTAATTTAAGCCTTTATATCTAAGAGAGTGGTTTAACCTCAGCTGAGAAAAAAAATCAACTGGACTTTGTTTCACATCAGAGAGCTGCAAGAGAGGATTAACTAAGATAGTGAAGAAGTAGATGGTATAGCTCCTGACATCTAGGTACCAAAACAGATACTTAGCTGTGCTATAAAGGTTTAGGTGCTGTATGGGCTGTGCCTTTCTCTGTATTAAAATTGTATACGTGAGTTGTTGGCCATATTAAAAATAGAAAGTCTGAAAACCAAGTCTTGAGTATTCAGTCATGTAGATAATAATGCATGGAAGTTCAGAAAATCCTAAATCATTGATGACAGCAAATACCGGTGTATTTGATGTCATGTAAAATCAGACAATAATCAGCTATTTTTACATGGAAAATTGTCTGTGGAAACCAATTTGAAAAAAAGCTATGGATTTTTATATGCCATGAGGCTGGAAAGGTTTTGCCTTGGTAGTCTTGCATTAGCCTAGTAGCTGTCATACATACATATATATATATATATATATGTATATGCATATATATATAATATATGTGTGTTTATATCTTAATAAAAGTAGCAAACCTCTCATCAGTTTTGGTTTGGTTTGTTTGGGTTTTTTTTAACTTTTATTTCTGAGCATGTAGTATGCCTAGCAAGAGATTTATTTTTCCTGCCTGAAAGGATGTATTGAAGACAATTTGCTACCTTGGCATTTAATACACATCATAGTCATTTTGGATTCGCTTTTGATTCTGATATGGTTTTTTTTCCAATATGGAGCAAGTATGAGAAGAGAGAAATAAATCCAATGTGATGTGCCATCCTGCTGCTGTTGCTTATAGCTTTCTGTGGTCATAACTGCTTTATAGATGTTCTTGCTGGAGTTGGGGAATGGACTAGCAGAAAGCAGGGAGAAAAAGTGATACCTAAACAGACAGGATAAGGGAAGAACAATTATTTGGAGGCAGATAAAGGCCATTGGGAAGGAAAGTACTGAAGAGAAACTTCTAAGAATACTGAGAGTATCTTTGGGACTTGAATTTGTGCTGTTCAGTAATTGTCTGAAATGAACCAAGTGAGGGAAGACTAGAAATTCAGAAAGCATTTGATAATCTTCAGACTTTGTACTTCTAGCTCATTTTTGGTGCTCCAATCCAGAACAGAAGCTAAGATGCCAACTTCTAGAAGCCCCAACAGAATAGTGGAAGCAACTCAGGTGGTACTTAATTAAATTACTGATGTACTACAAAGTAATCTCAGACACATTGATAATTAATTTCATTAAGCAGCTAGAAAATGTGATTAAAGGAATTTGAAAATGGCTGTGTTTTTCAACACTAAAAGGTGTGATTTAGGATTTTTTGGGATACAATGAATGAAGTAAAGGGAAGTGTTTCAGACTGGTATTGATAGACCAGAAAGGAAACATATACAAGTTTCAAAGGTGTTATCTTTCCAAAACCTCAATAAACTGCCTTCTGTCCCAGAACAAATAATGGGAAAATAGGTTAACTGTTGGTTTGTCTGGGGATTTTGGAGAGAAAGAAGGGTCATACCGTTGGGTTTTTGGATGGTGGCTATGTAACGATGACTTCTTTTAAAAAATTATGTTGTCCTTATGAGCTTCTTCAGACTGTACAGATGAAGCCTGACTGGAAATTAGATGTTTGATTGTAAAATTCAGTGAGCACATTGAGCATGCTAAAGTGACAACACTACGTAGTCTGTATGTGGGTTTTTCTAAGTGTACATGCCTAAATGTGCTATTTCTTTGTCATAACACTGTTTATTGATTTGACAGCAATACTTTATACTTCTGATCATAACGGATGGTGTGATAACAGACCTTGATCAAACTCGAACTGCCATAGTTAATGCTTCAAAACTGCCCATGTCCATCATCATTGTTGGTGTTGGAGGAGCAGACTTTGGTGCTATGGAGTTTCTTGATGGTGACGATGGAGTTCTTAGGTCCTCATCAGGAGAACCAGCTGTCAGAGACATTGTCCAGTTTGTGCCATTCAGGAAGTTCCAAAATGTAAGTAATCTTACTGATACGCTTAATAAATATTTTAGAGGTATGCTGGGCTTGCTAGGATGTCCTACATCTAGTCCTAAGCTTCTGTGGTGTGCCCAGTATGAACTCTGAGACAAGTCTTTATCAAATGCTAAATAAACCCAAAAACCCCTCAGTTTCTGGTTCCAGCACTGCCTTTCTGACTAGTTGCTGCAGCTGTATGACCTTTGTAAAACTCTCTCAGACTTGATTAGACAAATGGATGTGTTTTGCATTTGTGAGGAAGAACTTACTATGGTTTTGTTCTTATGGTAATTTTTCTTTTTATTGTGGGTGCCCATTTGTGTGTGTGGTTTAGTCTCACAATTTAGTGTAGTATTAAAATTCAAGGCCAAGTCATAATCAGTAGAAGCTCTGTGTGTCCATAGTAGTGGTGGTAGTTTTCATTTTCATAAAAGTCAATATAAAAAAAAAAAAGGTGGTGAAAGAATGAAGTACTGATATTTTTTAATTTCTATAAAACCCAATAAAGTATGTGTAGGCTAATATAAGTCAACTTTTAAGCATCATATTGTTGGAAAAAGTTGACTTAAGTAAAAATCACCAAAATTTCCTCAGGATGGGTAAGATAAAATCAATATTTTTATTTCCATCCTAATATATTCTAATTTTCATGTCTTAGTAGTAACTTGCGTACTAGTTTGAAAACAAACCAGTGGGAGGCATCAAGTCAGAATAACAATTTAATGGGGAAATTAAAGAAAAGGAAAAAAACTAAAAGAAAACATTGGTTCAAACTGACAGAGTCAAGATACAACCTGAATCCCTGTTAGGCAGGGTGGTGTGGTAGAATGGTGGCTGCAGTCCTCTGAAGTGGTGATCCTGTAGAAAAAGGGTCTGCTCTTCCTCAGAAGGTCCAGTGCAGGCTGTGTAGCTCCTATCCTTTGGAAATCCAGTGGAAAGGGTTCTCTCTGGTGCTCAGAATCTCAGATTATATCCATGATGGGATGCTTGGTTCCTCCCTCTGGGTGGAGCATCTCACAATGGGGTAATGAGTCATGAGGCCAAGTGTTGATTAGGCTCATTAACAGAAGATAGTCCGGAGGGAGTTATCTCTGAGTCATGGGGCAGAACAATGATGGGCCATTAACAGAAAGATAGTCTGGGGGGAGGAGGCAAGGAAACACTGCCCCACCTGATTTCAACAGCTCATGAGGCTGGTAATAGAATACACTGCAACCCAGGACAAGGAGTTAATAATACTCTTATGACTTCTTTATTTTGCTTTTATATTTTTACTTTTGATACACATTCTTTGTTTAATCTCAGAGTAACTCAGGCAAACTGAAAAGAGAAAGCGAGAGCAAAACCAATACACAATATGCTTATCAAGTAATGCACTTGGATGTAGATTAACTAGGGTCAATATTCAGTGTAATATTATATATTCAAATGCTTTCAGTTTCTAGAAAAAGAGATGTTTTTTTCTTATGGATACTTAGTCTTACAGTAAAAACAGTATCTCCAGAGGAGCTGCTCCATAAAAATACAGTTATTGTGGATGATACTTGGTGCAAAAGATTGCAGATGATTTAGACAAGTCCCTGAAGGGCCATCTTAAGCAGACAGTGGAAGTATGTTTACATGGCTGAAGTCTGATACCTGCACTGTGCATTTCATATGACAAAAGATGTCTTCAGACATGGCAGCCTTTTGAGCGCTCAGCTCCTGTTACTTCTGTGGCACAAGACAGCCATCTGATTGGTGGTGACAGGGGGAGAAGGTAAAGCTGACAGGGAAGCTTCCATCTGTCATGTCACACAAGGGCACTGTGTAAAGTCCTCTGTAAAATGTCAGACTTTAAGTTGGCCTTCCAGAGGAGGTGCTTATTACTTGCCTTAGAATCTTTGTTAGCAGTGGTGAAAGCTAAAGCTTTGTGTTCTTTTTTTATAAGTCTCCCAAAGAAGCTCTGGCTCAGTGTGTCCTGGCAGAAGTCCCTCAGCAAGTGGTGAACTACTTCAGCACCTACAAACTTCAACCTCCTAAGAATCCTGCTGCAAAATGATTGGGCTGAGCAGAGCAGAGACTTTGTGCTTGCTTTACTTGCTGTATTTACAGACTTTGGTTCTCGATATACTTCTGTATACATGTACACATGCCTCTCTATTGTAATGTCTTAGCTTTTGCCTACAAATCACTTTGCCAAGTTTGCCTTTTAAGGGCCAAAATTGTAATGGTGTTTAGATTTGATGTTGATTTGAGAGACAGTGCTTGTATGGATGCATTTCATTTTGAAGAGTGGAAAAAAATTTCTATTAAGTCACCATAACAAAATTTTGACACAGGTGTTTCATATTCGGACAAGTGCCACAGAGTGTGAAGGCCCTCTTGCACACTTGCTTCTTGTTTGCCACTTCAGTGCCTTTGGGCAATGCCTGGGATTCAGGGTTGTGTGAACATAAACCAAAGAAGTCATTAAAATATATATTCTTTTATAGTATGCCTTCTCTTAAGGTAGTATGGAAATAACTAGGGTGAATCAAGGTAAACCGCTGTCATCTCAGAAGAATACTACTGGCCTTTGAGGCTACTACTGTAAGGCCTGTAAGATGTGTTCCAATGTGCAGTGTACTGGAAAATGGAAATTCCAAATTTTATTTTGGTAGGGTTTTTGTTTTGGGGTTTCTCCTCCCCTCCCGCCAAAACAGTCATGACTACTGATCTTTAAAGGGCTTTTTGTGCAGTAGGAATTCACTTTTTAACTGAAAAGTTTTGTCTGATTTACGACTACATATTTTGAGGTAAAAGCAGATCTTCGAAGTGCTACCTGTATTTACTTTTGTCATATTTTGAATCATGCTGCTTTTCCATGAGCCCACTAGTGAAAAGTGCCTGCAAAAAACCCAATATTCCCTCTTTTGTGATCCAGTTAAAACCCAGAAGATTAAAGAAAATTACGTCTCTGTGTATAAACTCGAAAGAACTTTGAAGGTTCAAAATATACCCAAAAATGAGATTAAAACCAAATGAGGTTTGTTGGTGCCATAAAATGGATATATTCTATTTAATAGTAAAAGAGGCAGAGAGAAAGAAAAAGAAAGAAATAGAGAAAGAAGTGTGTGTGAGGGGCGAGGGAGGCAGGGAGAGGTGACAGGGGTTAGATGGAATCATATCACCTATCTGAGGGTCCCAACGATGTCTCATTGCTCCCCTCCCTCTGGTCTTCTTGGTGGTGAGGGTCCCCTGTCGCCATGGCCACGCCATCACAGGCTGAACAGTATAGAATCCTATGGATTAATAGACACTTTGGGCAGGTGGGAACGCCCACGTGCCTCCCTTGCAGGGGCCCAGTTTGACATCGTCCCTTGCAACACTGAGGATTTGTTGCATCATCTCTGGTGCAGGGTCTGGGGACCCCTTTGGGGGTCTTTGAGGGGCCATGACACCCCCTCTGTCCTTCATGTGGATGCAGCTTCTCCCGGGTGAAGGGGCCCCTCAGCTGGGCTCCTCTGCACAGCAGAGGGTGGGTGTTACCCGCCTTGGACCCAGAGGGTTTTTCACCACACACCCAAAGCCTCTCTCCCACCCTTTGGTGGGAGAGTTTGTGTGAGCCTGGCAGCTGAAAGCCCTGGGGCCATGATCCCCACTTCTGAGGTGTTAAGCCTGTGCTTTGTGAATGTCCCCAGCTCTGAGTTGTTACTTATCTTCATCAGCAAGGGGTCCAGGGCCTCTCAGAGCCCCCACACATTCAGGATGTGGTAGTCTTCTCCGAAGCTTTTCTAATACAGTTTTAAAAGTCCTTCAAGAAAATGTTTAAGTCATAAGCTATAGTATTTCAGTCTCTGACACCCTCTTTCTCTCCCTTTAGGAAGGCATAAGAAAGTCAAGTCTCTCAAGCCCTAATCCTGTAATCATACTGCATTTCTCTAGGGCAAACAATTTCTGTTTTATTTACTTGGGTTGAGTTTTCCCTTCACCTTTTATACCAAGCATAAATCATGTTGTCTTTGCTTAGTGGACGGATGAAGGTTTCGTGTCCCCCAGTTGCATACTGCTTGCTGAGGATCTCTTCTGATCCTGCCACTGTGTGTCACATAAGTGGATGGAAAGGTCACATTTATCACTTCTGAAATGCCAATCTTGAACATTAATTTTACAGTTTCACGTTTGAAGTGGTTTAGAGTTAGACATCCAACATCTCATGTGGATGGTCTGGCTGTAGTATGTAAGAACAGAATTGGCTAATGCTAAATTTAGCACATTTGGACACGCAAGATTTCACCAGGTCATAGTATATTTGACTTTTAGTTGCTGGAGCTGCTTAGTGTGGTTTTGGTTTGGTTTTTCTTTTTAACATTTATAATCCTGTCAAAAGTCTGAATTCACATTAATGTTGATGGATGAAAGATATTTGTATTGAGATTATCTTACACAAGACATATCAAATGCTTTGTAGACAATTGACATTTATTAATCAATCATGAATGGATATATTATCCATGTACTCCATTTTCCTTGGTGGAAGGAGATCCTAAATGCTATCAAGTAGTGGAATACTAAGGAAGAGAGTTTGATTCATATTAAGCCAAGTTCTTTCTTTTTTTAAATGTAATTCATGTATTTATGTAAAAAAATCTGTAATCATCTTTTTATCAGAGTAGTGAAAATCTGTTACTACTTTATGTATAAATTGCAATGAAGTGTCATATCAGATATGTAACCCAAAATATTGAGATAAGGAAGTTACTATAACAAACCTAAATCACACTGCTGCAAATTGAGAGTGTATGATTTTGGAAGAGAAAGCTGTTTCACAGCTACCTGCTCCATGTACAGAGAGGACTGGATGCAGTTTTAATGCTTTGTCTACATTAATTGAGGTGGATGAGTACTACTGATAGGAGTACAGGATTCTACTGAAGTTCCTCTGAGCTGTCTGCCAAAAATATAATGCTGCACCTGAGTTGTTACCAATTCTGTTTTAAGTTGCCATGGAAGTGCATTTAAATGTGTTAGTATGTATTACTATACTAAGTATCTGCTGCACATAAAAGAAAACCTGTTGTTTTGTCTGTATTCTATACATAAATTCTGAGTTTCTACAGTAGAGACTTCATCATCTCTTATTAGAGAATTGCTTCCATGTTCCTTAAGCTTAAGGAGTTAAATAGCATAATAGCAAAGACACCTAGTTCTCAATGTGCCCTTTTGTTTGTAAATTAAGTGTTTCAGACAGGACCGTGGCAAGAACTGGTATGACTTAGAGGTGTACAGCTAATGCCTGTTGAAAACTTCCAGGGTAGGCTGAAGTGATATTCTGAGTGAAGAAATGCAGCAGATTGTGATTTAAGGGGAAGGGGGGTTACTATGTTGTTTTGCCATTTTTCTTTTGTTTATTTTTACGTGTAAAAAATGCATTAAGAGCTTGAGGGTGACAAAGCAAAATACTGTCCAGGTTTTGTAAAGTGAATGTGCTTGTAGGTCACTGGCACCACCTTGTGATTAAAGTGATGTATGGCAGTCTTGGTCATCAAATGCTTTTTGCCATGTATTGGTCATAATATATACGTGTACAGCAGAGAGCTCACCTGTAACCAGAATTTTGTACTTTTATATGTGTTTCAGTTCTGATGATGTTAACTGATTTACAGTGCCTATGCATTAAAATGATCATTTCAGTATGCTGTTCTGTGGTGCTTTTGTATTCAGCGTGTTGTGTGTCATGCTAAATGCTGCTTTTGTGATTCCTATGGTGAGTATGCCACGAATTTATAACAAATACAAAAGGGAGAGGAAAAATGCCTTTCCACTTAGTGGTTATGACTCTTCAGTTTATTCTTCATAAAGCATCTTATACTGGCTTGGAGCAGGAAGATATTCTGAAGCTGGACAATTTTAACTCTGACTGTTTCATGCTCTGTACCACTTTAGAGTTCTCTCATGCATACTATTTCATACAATTATTATCAGGTTTTCCAATACTTTTTTCCCAGACAAAGTCTACATTTTAGTTAGAGAGGCATAGAGATGTGGTTATTTGTAGTTTTCAAATACATTATCCTACTCCCTCCTTCAGTTTCTTTACATTCAAGTGTAGTCAAGTCTGAGGGACTCAACTGCGACATTAAGAGAGACAGGAGACAGTGTTGCAGTGGAATGTGATGCCACACAGAGCCTGAGACAACTTTGATACTGGGAACTGCATCTTCTAAGTGCACCATAGTAATTCATTCTGCTTCTTCACCAGTCAGGAATCTATAGGGTAGAATTAGTTCGTGAAAGAATTTATTACATCTTACATCTTGACCTTCATTGCACCGTTCCTTCTGGTGAAAACCTTACAAATAGTTGCAACTTTGATTCGTGGAGCCTTCTTGTGCCTGCCAACCCTAAGAATGGAGGAATTGTGGGAAGAGGAAAATACCCCAACAATAGAAAAGTTGGATGTCAGAGAAAACCAGATGGATGTTCTTTACGTGTGCCCACTTTCTTCTGCACTGATGCTTCCCCTATTTTGTTTTGGGTCTAAGGAACTCAAGAGCTGTGCATAACTTAGTAATCTTGTAGACAGAACTGTCAGACTTCTCTGCAATCCTGGGATGCTGTGAGCTGTAGCAAAGCAGCAATTCCTGGGAAGCTCTGTCACTGCAGTGAAGCACTTGCTGCTGCAGTCTCAGCCTTTACTTTGTAATTTATGTCAGTGTGTGATTGACGAACTTAAATATGCCCACAGGGAAAATGTTCGAAATTACCTGGTAGCATTTGTGTAGGCAGAAGGGAATCAGTTCTTTTCAATGAGAATGAGCTTTACTTGTTCATATAAAAATGTTAAAATATAGGGAATATTTTCCTTCTTCCATAATGCTTTGACAACCCCCTCTCAAAAAAAAAAAAAAAAGATGTGAAACTATATATTGTAATTAATTAATCGATTATTATTATTCATAGGAAGCCTCATTCATGAAGCAGTTCTGCAGTACTTCTGATCTTGAGATTTCATTGAGAAAGTCCTGAATGTGCAATAGATTAATAATTCTTTATGAAACAATTTAAAATTTTCTCCCTCTATTGTGATGTCCTTTTTTCTTACATATCAAATAACAAGTAGCATACAAATAAAGATGGTTCTCTCCACAAAGCAGTTGAACCTTCACCTCACTGCTAATGCAGCAGAACTTTCTTTTGATAGAGATTAGGGTTTTGGTCAGGTCAGAGGATTGTGGAATATGCAACATATGGAATTCAGTCATCGGGCTTTTCCTTGGGCAAACTTCCAGCTTTGCCTGTGATTACAGAAGTTGAAAGGCTTTAAAGCACAGGGCTACAGAATGCATAGCCTGCAAGGTCATATATAGCCTGCAAAGTGAGTGTTTAATTTTGGCCTGGTGCCTTCTTTGGTTGGCTGGTCAGCCAAGGAGCTGTGAAGCCTGCCCTTGCCACTTCTTGGCTTGGCCTCTGCATAATGTTTTTAATTAACAAAACTGTTCATCCAGTGGGGTCAGAAAGGGGATTGGGAGAGAGAGGATATGCAAACCCGTGGAAGAAAAGAAAGTAGTTGGGAGTTAAGCTTAAAACACAGCTTCAAGCTTTTGTGTAATACTGCATCTGAGACTGATGAGTAGATGCACAAGGTTGGCAGTGTGGGAGCTCCTGGATGGGAGGCTGTATCCCACAGCTGTGGCACTCATAAAGGATTTACTGTAGTTCACAAGTGTGATGTAGCTAAGACAGAGAAGACACAGGTTTCTCTTTGCACTATTAGTCAAAGTCTATGATGTAGGTGAGCATTGGTTGAAACTTTGCAACACAGAGCCAGAAAGGGTAAATCCTGCTTTTTATAAAATAGCTTTTATTTTTGAAGTGACTGGTTTAGATACCAAGATTTTTCGGACAGCCATATCAAGTGCTTACTTTTCAGAGAGCATGCCCAAACCCTTAACGAGATCAAGCAAGTAAACCAGCAGCCCAAAGTTACAGGTCACCTCTGGAGGGTCAGCTACCTAAGTCTTTCCCATGTTAATTTGCCAGAGTCAAAGACAGCTGGAGCAGATGTTTATGCATTCAGAGGGCTGGTAATAATTCTGCAATCTGCTTCCCTCTTGCGGATTTTGTGATTTATTTTTTGACAATGGTTTTGTTATGTTGCTCTCTGTCCCAAGGTTAAACATCCCAAAACACACCACCTGCTGTCCGCTCTGAGCCACGCTAGCCACAAACCCAGGTCACTGATTAGAAGTATAAGGGGAGGAGAGAGGACGATAGAGAGGAGCATAGGGAACCTTAGCAACAGTAGGGCAGTAGCAAGGAAAAGGATAACTATGGGAAGGTAAAGGAGAAAACAGAAAAGAATACATACAAAAGAGCAAACTGAGCAACAGGAACAACAGTAAGAAAGCAAGGATAATGAGGAGAGGGAAGAGGAGTAGTAGGAACAAGACAGAGTAAGAGAAAAGGGAGAGCATGGTTAAACCAAGAAACAAGTGGTTGTGGAATACAATCTGAGTTTTAATTTCTAATACACCAAAAGTTCTCTCTTCGATGTCAAGGTTAAGAATATAAATAATTTGTGCAGTTGTGCCAGGAGAGGAGGGCAAGAAGAGGAGCTGGAGTAGATTTTTCTCATGAGTAGTCTCTACTTTTATCTTATGTACCCAAAAGCAAAGTCCAGCCAGCCCTCTGAATGTAGCAAGACAATAGATGGGGCCACACCCCAAAGCACCATCTATTTATTTTCTTTCTCTTTAATTTCAACTTTAAGGATCTCTCCTTCTCCTGCTCTGGGGGATGGTGTCATACTAATGATCAGAGACTCCTTACTGGTTGCTCTCTGTATAACTGCAGGTTTAGCATCTGCATTTGGCTTTTCCTTTTGAGCAGGGGGTGCAGAGGAGACTGGGGGCTCCACAGGCTTCTTCTCCTCTTCTTTAGGCTTGGTCTCTGTTTCAGTTTGAGTTTCCTAGAAACAAGAAGTTTAATGTTTTCCAGTACTGCAGAAGAAATTCAGGAAGTAGTTCTGTTCTGTACATGCCATGGAAAGGCACAGCATGGCAACTGTATTAATGGCATACAACACATGTAAATTTCTATTCAGATGCTGAAAATTGGTTTCTAAATGAAAAATGCAATTTCAGAATCAGAATATCAGTATAAAACCTAGGAAATGCTTGTGGATATTCATAGTGTTTGCTTCTTACTAATATAGAGGGATGAAGCACATCCCTCTATGTGGGGTATTCCCAGCCCCGCCCTGGAGGGACATCTGTTGAGATAAGGAGAGTGCCTAAACCTCCCAGCAGGACCTCCCTGGGAAGGCAGCTACTCTCAGTTAGGGCGAGAAGGCAGACCCAGAATCCTCTGGGAGACCCTATGCAGATCCTTTGTAACCCATTGGCCTTTATCCTCTGACACCCACCCCCTGTATCCCTATAAAGCTAACCCCGTGCCCCTGCGAGGGCAGAGAGATGCTCGTCCCTGGCTCCCCTTCGCCGGAGTACGGACCGATAAAGCTGCCTCGTGCAGAACAGCTACACGGGCCTCTCGTCTCTCTGCCTGGTCTGGCCTGGAGGCTGCCCTGCAGAGCTGAGCTGGAATCACGAGCTGACAATCACTAAAGAGCTGACAGCTTCTGCACGGGCCCTCCTGCCAGCAGCTGAGGGAAGGGAAGGCGATCCTCCACGGGACCATCTCTCCGGACCGGTCACCTCTTCCTCGGTCAGAGCTACTGACCCCTCACCAGCTGTCATACCTCTATATTACTAAGAAGCACATCCCTCTATAGAGGGATGGGGCACAGAACCCTTCCTTAGGTCTTGCCTTCCTTTATGCGCTTACACTAGTGGAGAAAGAAAGAGTGTCATGTAAATCTTGACATACTTGACTGCCCCAATTGCTTGGCCAAACCTGTTTGCTATTAAGTTCACAAATACACTCTGAATTGAGCAGTATTTCTGCTCCAATCATAGTGTTGTAGTCATTTGTGGAAGCAAAGTGCAAAGCTCTTTATTAAACTTAAATATAACCACAGCTATTTCAGCTATAAAGAAAAGAATTCTGCCACCTTTAGGTAAATATTTAGAAGTGAGCAGATTCTTATTAACATTAACGTTTCTCAGAGCAGAGTATAATGTGGGAATTATTTTTCATCAGTTAAAACAGCAGCTTTCTCAGAAGTATGAGATATTAATCAGTTTTAGCTGTGTGGGGTACACTTTATATTTTGTCTTCAGGATTTTTAACAACCAGAGATCTGACACTGAATTGGAAAGTTCACCATGTGCCCGAGTGAGCTGGATCAGATTACTGTGTTTGGGTATTTCTGTATTTACTGTTGTTTACATAAAATTAGAAGATCAGATGCCCTTGAGGACTTTGTAAAATCCATTTATCCTTACTTTCTTAGAGGTTTTTTTGTTTGCTTGCTTTTTTTCCCTTGCTTTTGTTTTCTCTGGTCTGCATAAAGTCCAGGTTCAGAAAGATTGAGCCAAATTTTAGAATTAGTGTTTACAGAGATTAGGAAAAGTGATTATATCTCAGCTACTGGGAGGTTTTGCTGTTGATTGCAGCAAGGCTAAATCTTCATCTACTCTGTTTGCCCACCCTCTCAGTAGATTCTACTCTGTTTTCTGTGTCTTTACCTGAGTTTCTTGTTGTCTCTTCAGCTGCAGCAGCTTAGCAAAGCCCTCTTTTCCTCTTCCTCCAAGCATTGCTTTAAACAATTTTGGAGTTTCCTGTTTCTGCCCAAAGAGACTGGCCAAGCCCCGTGGTTGTTGCACTGGTGGTCCTGGAGGAGGTTTCCCCTTCTGCTTCAGCAGCACCCTGGAGGCAGAAGGGAATAAGAACACACAGCAGTGCTGTGAAAATGAGCAAAGTTCCCTCAAAGCTGAAATGTCACATTTATGCATGATAATCCAGTGGGGCTTTTTTGGTTCCCAGGTCCAGTGACAAGAGCAAAATTGGAAACACTAAAGGTTTTGCCCTAGGCTCTGGTAAAGTTGGAGGCAACTGTTCAAATTTGGAGTTGCTTACCTGTATCCTGGAATATAAACAAGGTCTGGCTCAAATTAAGGTGTCCCAAAACAGATGAAAGAGTTTTACAAGGAAAGAAGAGGTGTGGAGGGGGATGGGTGCCCCATACCTGAGGTGGCAGTCTCTTATCTGGCCTTCTGGATGCAAATTCAGAGAGCATTTAGTGCTCTACTGGGAGTCCAGTTGACACTTGTGTAGGAAATACTTTACCAAACTAAATTCTAGCATGGCTCATCTCTCATAGGTCAGGTTAGACAGTGGTGCTTATTTTTGGACCTCTTCAGTAGAAGAAGACACCCTGACGATATAAAGACTACTGCCAATCTTGTGGCAGACTACATTTTCACACAGTTCTGTAGCTGTACTGATTTGCAGCCATAATGACAAGAAGTGAGAATGAATAGCAAGGGTAAAGATTAGATGGAAGATCTGAGATAGATGGACCAGTGAAAAGCAGAGGGTTCCCATGCTTTCAGTTTCTATTAGGTTACTGCACAGTTTTCAAGGCCACTTTTCTATCCTTGCAAAAGCCTTGACTTAAGGGTCTTTATGAGCAAGGACTGTACTCGCAGTCTGAAATACAGTAATCCCACAGTACTGTAATTTTCTCTAGTATCTTGTACTTTGGGAATTTCAGAAGTGAAGGCTTTACTTTTTTTTTTTAATTTTGTTGTCATAAATTTTAAAAGAGCACTTCAGCATCTTGCATTATTATGTAAAAACCATACAGGGTTTTTACATAATAATACAGGGCCAATAATTTGGCCAGGTAATAATAGAACAAATTTCTTGCTTGAATAAATGCTTTCAGTTTATTTCAAGGAGCTCTTTGAGGGTGTCAGATGACCGTAGAGAACTCTATTGTAAACCTTCCAGGGCAGAACAACTGGTTACTTCATTCCAAAACCAAACATAACCACAGTCTTGATGAAAACAGTGCACAAATTTCCTCTTGGTGCCTAGTTTTGGCAGAATTTGTGGATGCCTAGACAGGTGAGCAAAATCCATGTCCTCATGCACAGGGCAGGTACTCCATATCTTTAAACAGGATGTTCTCGTTTTAGGCTGATACCTAGAGAGGTCTTTGAGCTCAAATGAGAGTGCAGATACAAAAAGTGGATGATTAAGCTCCTTGGTTGAGAAAGGCTGTCTGGAGGAAACAAAATTTAATGAATGGGCAGAATACACCTAGGGGGGACAAGAAAGCAGAAGAGGCAGTGTGGGACAGAGACAGAAATAACAAAGAATGATGGTCATACTACTGTTTAGATAAAAGCTGGAGAAAACTCAGGAATGATACATGCTGGGATCACTGGTCAGTGGATTTGTTCCCCTTTTCTACCTGTTAATGCTGGTTTTGAAAATTGAGCAGTCAGCCCATTCTGTGTCTGGGTTCCTTGTTCCTCAGGGGCATCATGATTCTCAAGATACTGTTGTTTGACTACCAGGGCTGTTACAACATGATGAATGCAGCCATTTGCTAGCACTTCTGAAAAACAAAACGTCTCTCCCGTGCTGTGTTTAGTCTTCTCTGGGGGGAATTTCAAGTCTGGGACCAACCTTCCAACCTTTGATAGCCATTCCAGGCAACAGCTGAGAACAACAGGAGTGCTGAAGCATACGAATAATGAAAAACTGTTTCAAGTATTTGGACCTTTTACAAGGTAGCAAGGTACTCATTTTATCATAATTTTTATGACAAAATCTGACAATATTTTGCATGTTCAAAGCTGTGAAAATGGTGATCCTAGAAAGCTACAGCCATAGGAAAGTGGAAAGCACTCTTGGTTTGAAATCCCATTTTGGAACGCTTTTGAACAAAATGCACAGGTATCTAATCTGTATAGTTCCATCTTGTCAGGCCTTACTTTAAATACATTCCTAACTGCTGCTTAAGGTTTTGGAAATGCATTCAAGTCTGTGATGCATTGAAGCATATCTCTGTAGAATTAATTGCCAGTGTTTTGTTGCATCTTTGAAAACCTATTCCTTAACTGACATCTGTCCTGCAGTTTCTTTCTTGACAATGTAAGGAGTCCTGATATGTATACTTATCTCCTATTTTTTTTGTTACCTTAAATACAATGCAGAAGGCAACTACCTTCAGGATTTCATTCTACTTACCACATTTCCACAGCCTTTGGGATTCTTTCCAAGACCATGTTTTCTGCTAGAAACTACCAGGCAAATCTGACCTCTAACACCAAATGTGTTTACAACTGTTACTTTTCCAAGAAACGAATGCAAATCATCTAGAAGTCACAACTGTCCATCCTACTGCTAAATGATATGATTTAAAAACTGTTATTAGGACATACTTTGCTTTCTTCATGAGAAGTTTTTCTGAGTCAGGATAGTTCACCAAGATTTCATTGAGTGTTTTCTTGTCCAGAATGAAAAGGTTGGCAAAACCATGAGCCACCACGTTGGCAGTCCTTCGATTTCCTCCACCTGCAGCTAATAGGCTGGAATGAAAATAAACCTCATCAGTCAGTGTTACTTGCCCTAGTGAGGAATCTCTTTGCTGGTGGTTCTCCATTAAAGTCACTGTAAAGCTCACTCATGGAGCTGGCTATTCTATCCAGTGTTCTGTAAAGGCCCTGTGCGGATGGGATTAGAAATCCCGTCTCAGGAAGGCAAATTGTCACTGTTGGTCAGGCAGATGCTAAGGTCTGTGAAAAGTTTTGCTACGGAGGGACATTTCTGCTAAGAGATACCCACAGCTCGGGCTGCACTTGTTTTAGTCCTCATGTGAACTTGGCATTTCCTCAATTTTACTGCTGAAAGTTATTTGCATCAGTAGCAGAGCAGCATTATTTACAGAGAATGAATGATTCTCCCCCAAGGATTTTCATTTTCCTGAGTGAAAAACTTCTGTGGGGCTCTAGTTTTCAGTTTTCTCACATACCACATCTCACATTTGAATGTTGGCAAGTTAAATGATACATCTTAGGAAGGTCTTCCAGACTGACAGTTACAAATGTGTCTGCCAGAAAAAGAAGGCTATTTTGTTTTGAACGTAAGGCATTAGATCTGTTTAGCCAGCAGCAGTTGGCCAGAGGGAGGATATCTAAAAAAAAAAAATAGATGTACAAATAAAAATAAATTGTTCATCTTGCACTAAGCAATTGAAGAGACTTCACTTCTCAGCTGTGCTGATAAGTAAGAGAATTTGCATTTTACTCTTAGTACTAAAATTGCTCTATCACTGTATTCAAGATCTACCCTAAAATTTGTCCTTTAAAGATTTCCCAATGAATGAATATTTTTGGAGAACATTTAGTATTATCTGAATTTGAAAGTTATTAATAAAAGATGTTCTGGGCCCCAGTAAATAGGAACTGATACCTATCTGAAGTAATAATCAAGGATATATAAATATTTGTTTCAATATTAAAGATATTTTTAGAACATATTTCCAACTATTGAATCATATAGATACTATATTTAATTTATAAAGGATAGTAGGAAACCTCTGCAACTGTGTGTGCAAGGCTATTTTTACATGCTCACAGAGTGTTTTTCTGCAACTCAAGACAGCAATCAATACATGAACTGAAGCTGAAAATGCAGTTTATCGTCTTCTTTTTACAATTCTGTACAATTCCTCAGACAGAATAAAACTCTTTGCACAGTAGGAAAAGCTGCTAAAGAAAATTGCAAACACCTTTTGAGCTCTGCTGAATCACTTCTCAAGAAGCCATTGAACAATCATTTTTAGTCTTTCCTAACAGAAAGCTCATTTTATCAAGGTAGATGAGGACTAAAGAGATCAGGTTTTTCATTATGGTGATAATGTGAGGTGAATTTTACAAGTAAAGCAGTCTTTGCTCAAACAGAATTATCTTTGACGGAGGACTTACGTACTTCAGCATTCAATCTGGTTTGGTTAGTGTGTGAAGAGTTATATGACCAAATTTTTTAAAACAGATACATTTGCTTTGCAGTGTTAGTGTAACATCTATATTAATCAAAAAATTTGCTTTCTTTACCTAACATTTTTTACTCCAGTTGTGAGCCTGAAATGATGCAATATTAGTACAAGTTGATAACCTTAGAATTCTTATGCTAGCAAATTAAATTTCAAGCTATAAAGTTGTCAGAGTGATGGCTCAGCTTATCTATTGTTTTTATAGATCTCTGTAGGAAGCTGCTGTTAACTGAAATTGGGGAATGGCTTTTGTAATCAGCTGAACATGCAGGGTTATGATGGCTCAGCTGGGCACCCATGGGCATGTGAGGAGAACTGGTAAGTCAGGAAAGGGAAATAAGTCTGGGTCTTGCTTCTGAGAAGGATGTCAAACTCCAAAGGGCAGAGCCCACTGAAAAGCAGCAGCTGCCACTTTGAGGGAAATCCTGGGCCAAAGTAATGGAAAATGTCATCGTTCACAAAACTAAATAGTCCCTGTAGTTTGGATTTTTATATAAAATTTAAAATTACAAAAGAGATGAAAGCTGAAGCTGAGATCAAATATTTAGAGATCTTCCTGTCAAAATTTTACATAAAATGGAGAAATGTTTTAGTTTTTCCAGAAGTAACATTTTCTGATAGGAAATAGCTCTGGTGAAATACCAGTAAATGGATGAATGAGGACATCTGGCTTCAAGTGTAACTTTCTCTGGGCTAGTGAAATGTTGTTATAACTGATTTTCTCTTATTCAGAATTGTCTGTGCTGACAGGCTCTCATTAAGGCAACAATCTGTTTGCTTCTGATTCTGAAATTATTTTACTTCTCCAAACTGATATTATCTATACAGGAAAGTTGCAGTGGGGGTAAAATGTTAATTGGAACTCCTATTACTTAATCCCTTTCTGTGATAATTTTCAAGGATGAAATTGGCAAGGGACATGCTTGATCATTTCTCTTGCATTGGCTTTCTTGCTGAAAGTATAATTCAGGGCATTTTTTGGAAATAAACAGTTTTTATTTTCTTTAATTCCTTTGCCCCAGAGACTTCTAAGCATCATTTACATGCATTTTGAACAGAGTGAGAATAAATAGCAGCATCTTATAAATCATGTACCTAAACCACTCAGAAGGAGGCTGACGTATTTCTCTAAACAAATCTTGAATTGGAAATCAGAAGGCAATCAGCCTGACATCAGGTTATAACTGTTATGTAGTGAGAGGAAAACTTGGATGTCCTAAAAGAAGTCGTATGTAATCCATTAAAGAATATTTTTTCCATTTTCTTGTGGTATTCTGTATTCAGAAGACCTTGACAAAATTTATAAAAAAAGGTGCAATACAAGCTCATTATTTTCTAGCACCTTGCCACAAGGAAGAGCATACCTCTACTGATACACTTAGTGCATCATGTCTGCCAGTTGCTGTGGTTTTTCTCCTCAAGTTTATCCACTGCCTGACATTTTATATGCAAATTTCTTGTGTCTGAATGGGTTTGCTGCTGCAGTAGGTCAGTCATGAATAAAACAAGACTAGAAGTGTAGCATTATAGCGTTGCTGAGGGCTTTGCTGCCCATATTGGCAAATATGTAAAGAAGGACGTACTGGGAAATGAATCTTTAAAGGTCATTGCATGGTTCTCACGTGGAAACAAGCGCTCACCTGTGTTAGATCAAAAGTGTAAAAATCTCTTCCTTGTTTTAAAACCAGCAGTTAACATTTCTCAGTTTAAAATACAAAGTTCTCACTTCAAATACCAGGCTAATAAATAATTGAAAAAACATGTATATGTTACATATGGGGGCTGCTTTAGCTTTTTCTTCTGTCTTTTCATTATTCAGCCCTTATTGATGAGTTCATTCTCAGTCTTTCTGCATAAGTTACAGTACAGCCTTTTGTTTGGATGCTTCACTCAGGTATTATATTGTCACACGGATAAATACCTTCCAAATAACCTTCTCTCAAAGAGCTGATATAATTTCTTTCCCACTTAATGAACAAGTTCTGTAACTGTGAGATTTATCAGATGTTTTCCACTTGAGGTCCACAAGTTCTGTACACATATCATTGGATAAACAGGAATGTTCCCCCTACTACAAAGGTAGACACAACTAGGAGACAAATGTAAACCTGGCACAGAGCTGATTACTGCTTTTCAAAAGCCAGATTAAAGCTACCAGCAAGAGGATTAACAATACCAGGAAGTTAACTGGAATAAACCAAGGATCCAGTTTATTAGATCCAGCAGCACATTTATTTTATTACTTTTCCTTGGGTCAACCTCAGCAGGGGGGTGCAGTGCCTAAATACTAGCACTTAATTGGCTAATTGGGGAACATAGCACATAAGAGTTAATGGATTTTGCATAGAAAGTACATGCAGAATATAAAAACCATTTGTAGCCACCAGAAAAAAATTCTCATCCAGATAAATTCAGACAAAAAAATCTGATCTATCCAGATTTTTCTTTTTTTGTATGCTCTTAAAGGAATAATTTTTCAAATTGGGATGTCTGATTTTCAGTAATTTAATCCCTACTTCAGCTCCTAAATGAACGATTTTTTGTTGCTATTTTAGATTTTTGTATCTATTTTGTTGGAAATTAATTTTCATCTTTGCCAGCTGCTGTTTAAGGGCACCTCTTCTTATTACAAGACAATAAAATGCATTTGGTCCTCCTGTATTGCAGACAGCATAACAGGGAGATGTGTTAAATCTTTAAAATGCCAAAGAAGAAATTTGTCTGTATATCCCTGTGTACGTCGATCAAAACACTGGGCTCAGATCTTACCCTGTTAATCACTGATGCTTCACTTATATTTTCCTTCACTTACCTGCATCTCCTTCCTCAGTGTCCTCTTTGTTGATAGCTGTCATGCTTACCACAGAGAAGTTAAACAACCACTGATTATTTGACAAGTTCTAAAAAAAGTATTAAAAATGGTGATGGACCTACCTGATCTCCCCAAATACAGCTCCTGCTCTTAGTGTAACCAGGACTTTGGTACCATCAGGGCCTCCAAGGACTTGAACTTCACCCTGTTTGATGATGTACATCTCTCTGCCAATCTCTCCCTGGGCATACAAACACATAAAGAACCCATGTTTTAGCAGTGTTTTTTGTTGTTTGAATAATATGACAGGTTCTTCTTTAAATATCTCTCTATTCTCTTGTGAACAGAGGGTGTACTGCTATTATGAGGCAAAGCAGCAATTTAGTTTTAAAAGTGAAAAAGCAGCAGCAACAAAGCCAGGACTGAAAATGTAGGGACTTGCACTTCCTATCTCTTCACTTGGTTCTCCAAGCTTGCATGCAGCATCTCCTTGGTGAAGTAGGGTGAGACCAAAATACATCCAAGAGGAATGTGGCTCCAACATTCCCTACTACATGTTGCAGCATTAATAAGATTGCTATGGTTGTTGTTCACACAGTAGATTTATACAAGTGAGAGGCCTTTTAGCTCTGAATCAAGCTGTAATAAGTTGATACTTCAATTTCTCATAATCCATCTTTGGTAAGAACCGTTTGCATCAGACTGCAGTACCAAGACATTGAATCTGTTGCTGTCCTTTATTCTCTCTGCTGTGTCAGAGCCCCATCTAGTCTAAGATCCTTTTATGCTGCGCATTGTATAAGCAAACACACCAAACTACTCTTCCACCCTTCTTAGCCAACAGTCATCCTGGGATTGGTCTTTGAAGGGACACACTTCATCCTTCAGTGTATTCACAAATGTTTGACTTCTACACAGCGGAGTCAGTGGAACTAACCCAGCATTCTGGAGGAGGATTGTATGCTTAACTCTTGGAGGGAACAGGACCTTAGTGAACATGTTGGACCAGAACTGCTAAAGACAACTTCAGGAGTTCTGATGGTCACTTCTGGATGTAGCGGGACCTGTGGGTCACTTGCCAGAACAGTGATAGTACGGATTACTATTCATCCCCCCAAGTCTTAATTGCATCTTACTTTGCCCTATGTTTACATGCTTTCTGAAAAGGCACTTGGGCCAACTGGTCAGAAGCTGAGCTGTTTGCCTGTGAACTACCTGTCTGGCCAGGTTTAAGCCAAAATGCTGAGACAAGGTAGGCGTCTTTGCTAAGAGACAGTGTGACATCATTCAGCTGGAAACCTGGAGATGGCTCTGAGCTATGAGTGAAAGTAGAGCAGATCCTGCTGGAAGGAGCTTTATGGGATGCAGTATATTTTCTACATTCTTAGATAATTCTACTTAAGAGTGTCTGAGTACACAAACGAAGCACTGGCAAAGCCTCATAGACTGAGATCTGTAGGCTGGGTTTGTATGCATAGAAGTATAGAAACAGTAAGTTTGATCCATTTTAAATATTAAAATTTCATGAGGTATCATTAGATAAGCCCTATTTACATTAAATGCTTTCCCATATTACTATAATTTCATGTTTAGTAATGTAAGTAATAAAATCCATATTGTCTTGCTCTAGGTTGAAATTTGAGAGCACATTTGTTGTTACTACACAGAGTAGCCTAATTAATTTTACGCTTTCTAATTCAGTCAGGATTAATTTTATTTAAAGGACATTGTTGACCGGTATTTGAACTCTTTTTCTAAAATACATAGTATAATTCTTATTTGAACAAGACAAGAATGCTCACCTTTTTGCAGACAAAGTCACCAGGTAAATACACAATGGATTTCAACCTTATCAGCATGTCATGTATCATCTGCGTATCACAGCCCTGTTAAAATAGAGTTGATCACTCTGCTAATTCAGTATTAAAAGTGACTATTAGTGCCTCAAAAGCCAACAATATAGGAATGACCCAGGGATTCCATAAGTGGAATGCAAACTCAAAAGATCATAAAGATCAGCTATTAGAGCTGAGAAAAGACTGAAAGAGTTGTTATTTCAAGTACTTATAAGGTTCTCTATGGGTTGAACATATTTTCATTTTTTTACAAAGTGAGTTTCTGTATGTCCAGATTTTCAGAGGAAGCTCAGTTAGTGTTATGTTCAGAGCTTTATGTGTCTTTTATGGGAATTTTATGGGATTTTTTTTTTTTTTTAATTGATCCGGGGGAAAAAAGCAGATCATGTCAAATGTTGATATGAATCTATGAACTCCATTCCTTCAGCAAGTATGGAAAAACTGTACAGCCATGTAATGTTTATACAGATACAACATGTGATTTCTTGCAAATGTGAAACAAGAAAATTTGCTGTGTGTACTTCTAAAAACTCAGGGTCTCCTTGCTTTTGTGCCAGAAATACAATTTTAAGTACACATTTAAATTGTAGCTCTGCCAAACTACCATGATAAGTAGAGAAAAAGCTCCTTTGCACAAAAATTGACTTTGAAGCAGCTTTCTCTACAGCAATGTTACACTGCCAGAACACAGCATGGGTGATCTCTCAGGCACACCTGGATGGCTACAGCAAGGTGGACTGCATTAAAAATTAGCTTATTCTCTGTCTGACTCTTGAGATTAGTTATACTCTGAACTCACTCACAGTCTGACCATACCATCAACTACAGTATGTTGTTGTAACAGGATTTTGCCTTAGTCTCATTTGCTTTCTTTAAAGATCAATGTCTTAACTCAAAAGAAATCCAAATGCAGGCAATTGGGTTTGTTCTGATGTCTCCATTCACTGAGACATTTCTTAGACTTACTTTGCCTTGTATGCTAACAAACATGTACTTAAGTGTTGCAAGATGCACAAGACAAGGTTTCTGCACGGAATACCACATATTTCTGCATTCTCCTCTAAAACTACTTGCCTTGAATAGGTCCACTTTATTGACAATGGCAAAGTTCACATCAATTGCGATGGCCAAGTGCATTTTGACTGGCATCTGCTCCAGTAATTCTGATTCATCTGAAAAAAAGAAAAAAAAAGACAAAGGAATGTCCACAAAAATGAGCAAAAATAACTTAATGGAGTTATTCTAACATTTATGAGTTCAAGTGAGGAAGCAGCTAATATGCTTTTACTAAGATGCTTAATATATCTTGTCTAAAATTATTACCAAAACATTGTATTAATGAATAGAATTTGTGAAGTAATAAGAATCGTATTGTTTTGTAGTTCCGTTCTTTTCCAAAGTAAGTTGAGCACCCTCCTCTCACTTCCCACATGCAACTCAGAAAAGGAGAAATGTGAATTTCACCCAATATCTGTATCTATACAATCTCCCTCACTCAGACATGCTAAGTAACTGGAATTGGAAATCCTCACCCAGCATTCCTTGAGAGTCCCATGTGTATTCATACCAAGTTCGAACACGATTTTGCACCATTTTGGGAATAGAATAAGTGTTCATATAGGAGACAGTGTTGTCCACACAGGAACGAAAGTAGTTCTGCCCTGCTGTTGCTGCTCCAATGACGTCTCTCATCTGCAAGCATCAACTGTTGTCACTACACATTTCCATAAAAAATAGTCTTGATTTTAAAATCTTGTCAGCAACGTATAAAAATAATATAATACTTTTTGCAAAATCATTGATTAATTATGCATTTGGCTGCATGTTTTGAATGTTTTGTACTTCATCTGGTTTTTCAGAAACATTACAGATTTAATCTGATTGTCTTGGAAAGTGTAATGTTATGATTTTAGAGGAGTAATTTCTGGGTTTTAGCTTATTCTTATGTCTTATATTTCTAGACATGGATGAAAATTATAGATAATACTTTTCTTAAAAATCCATAGTAAAGCTATTCTGCATTTGGCATGCAATGCAAGTCAGAATTGAAGCAAACTGGGCTGAATTTCTGTAATAACATCATCTGACACCACTAGGACTAAAATTGTGCCACTGTTTAAATAGTTAAGAGATCAGTCCTAAGCTCTGAGAGCTAAAAGGTGACCCTTAAGTTTTTAGTGCAGGAACTTCATTTAACATTTCAACTCAAATGTAATTCAGTTTTTAGAAAGTGAGTGAGTTAATGTTCATTGGCTTTAAATCAAATTGTGTACAAAAGAGCTAAAAACAGGGAACTGATTAAACATGTGTATTTATCAGAAGACTAAGTATGTTTGACATTAAAATAGAGGATGGAAACTAAACTTTATCCCAGAAATAAACTCCATTAAATTGAATATATTATCACTACATTACAGTAATTTGAATATAACGTTATTGATTATTTTATGTACCTGACCAATTAAACTGGAGAAGACAAAGACGCCCATGAAATAATTCAGCAGTTGAAAAACTATTTCAAACAGTGTTTGTGGTTCTGGAAGGCCACCGATGGTGATTAAACTACGAACTGCCCAGTAGTAACACCTCAGGTACCTGTGGATACAAACAGCATTTTTCTTAGACTGTAGCTACTTATGTGTTTGAAGTTAAGCATATGCCTACCTGAGTTGGGCCTTTCAGTGATGCTTTTCAGTCCAAAAGACTTTCACCGTTTTATGAAGAGTTATGAATTTATAAATGATAGTCACATAGGTCAGGTTGAGCTGAATGTTCTCAGAGCAAAATAAGAATGTATGGGAAATGCAGCTCTAATTTACTGTTCTCTAGTAACTCTACGTAGCATTACAGAAGACTTGTGTACAAAATTGCCAAGATGGACATTACAGTGCTAGAATGCTCCTGCTGAAGATGGTCAGAAGCAGTGTAAAAGTGTTAGAGACTGCCCAGAGTCTCTCTGTAGCAGCATACTGGATGTTCAAACACCTGAAGGCCCCTTTCATGGCTTTCACTTGATGACACCAGTGCGAAGCCTTATGGTGGGAATGAAAAATGCAATATTGTTCTTCTTGTGTCCATTTCTTCCATGTCCTTTAACCATGTTGGTCTTCTTCCCAGTCTGCTTCTGAGCACCCTTCAATGGCTCTACCTTCTGGGTTATGTCCAACAAGTTATGTATTTCCACGAGCTGTGTGTTAATCCAGCTTCTCTAAACCACCTCACTAATTCAGCACTGAAAGGTTGACTCCTCTATTAACATCTCCTAGCTGCTAGTCTCCACAACTCCTTTTGTCACCTTAACAAACTCTTTCTTGCCTTCTTTACTACAGAGTCTTTTGCCTTCGAGTCGTGTATTTCTACTAGTATGATAACACAAATTTATGAAAGCAACAAATGACCTAGAGAGAATGCTTTTAAAAAGTGCCTTGGCATCTCTAAACCCCTGGTTTAAATTTCATTCTAGAACATTGAACCACAACAATGCAGCGTTGCAGTGGGGAATAACTAGTTCAAATTATTGTTGTGAGAATGCTATAATTTCCTTATTTTCTGAGCAAACAAGTAATTGTTTTAGATATATTTTTTAAAGCCTGCTATTAATTAGAATGTGACTTCCTAAGTTTCTGTACAATCAAACTTCAGCTTTGCTGATGATTAGGAGTGGAACTTAATTTTCCTTAATTGTAAGGTGGGATTTTCTATTATATCAGCTGTGACTACTGCTTCTGAAGCAATGATGATACCTTATGTTTGTTGAATTTTATGGAGTTTTAAATAATAATTTTAAAAAAACCAAACAACCCTCCCCAAACACTAAGACAGAGAAGAAATACTTTTGGAGATAAGTTTGTTTTGAAATAGAAAGTCTCACATGCCTGCTCTGAACCTGAGGCCACCTGGTCTGCTTGCAGACCTTAGGTGTATATTTTATTTAATGGCCTCCACTTTCAGACTTCTCTCTTTTTAAGATATGAACTCCTATAATGGGACATTCATGTAATAATACAGGGTCGGTTTTGTGCAAGTGCGAGAAAATAAAATCACAATAACAACCAATTCCAATGAGGCTTGTTTTTTCTTAAATCACTTGAAAGCATTTTCAAGTTTTTCACCTAAAATGTAAGGCTTTACTTAGCAATTGATTCTGCTTTTCATTACAAAGTCACTTTTTTCTTGGTTGCAGATTAATAAAATGCATTAACAATGACCACTTTTACCATAGTTTTCTAGTTTTAGATGTTCACAGTCAGAACTGGCCATTTTCATTCAGAGTCCTCAAATAAAAAATGCATTGCATATTTTTCATCTTATCATTTTCCTTGTTAGGGATGCAAAATGAACTGCTGGATTATGCCACAACAATATTTTCAATATTTTCAATATTTTGGGATTAAAAAAAATCACGTGTGCATGTTTCCAGCAAAGTATGCATAAGTAGCAGCTTTTTCTTAGACTTCTGTAGTATAAACAAATAATAAGAAAAAGACTCAGGTCCGTTTTGGAAGAATTACATATTTAGGCATAAAATCATGCTTCTAGCTTGACTGAGGGGAATTATCATGTAAAGCATATTAATATTATATTGATTTGCCATAACTGAGAATGCTGTGGTGCTTGAAACATGTATAATTGGGTAATATAAGAGTAAAGAAATTAACATTAGTTCTGTGCTAGTTACTTTAGGAAACAAAAGTAATTAAGCAATTCCCTCACCCACAATGGCTCTGCATGCCAAGTTTGCGAACCCCACCATGGTAGACAATATAATCTTTATTCTGGGAATGTCTACAAAGAATGAAAGCAGCTCCTCAGAGGATTTTAGGGGTCACACTCTTCTTTGCAGTTTTGTATGTCCAAAATGTGAGATTTTTTTTTATATCTGCCTACCCCTTTCTTAAGATGTAGTTAATACACTGTGTTCTTCTGTAATTTTACTTCAAAAGAAACTTTCTATTGGCAGAGGCACATGATATTCTCTATCTCTTAGGCACAGGTTTTCTCCATTTATGCATTTTTATTTTGATCTGAAATGGAAGTTGCACAGCTGAAGTACAGAGCAGCTTTTTTCTTCCCTAAGAACGGGAGAAATGAGATTGTAAATTTTGTTTAAGGAAAGCCAGAAAAAACAAACTCCTATTTTAACAGTATTAGCAGCTCTGCTTCCTACCAGCATGTGTCTGGAAACCATCACTGTTCACTATACAGCTTACCAGCCTGCTATAAAATTACTGTTGAAGTAAACAACAGTCATGAGACAAGAAAGGGATTTTCCCTCTGTGCATCATAGAGAGTATGTTTATCCTTCATGCAGTCAAACTACTAGATTTTCCCTTAAAAAGAAAACCTAGGTATGAAAACATTCAGAAACACTACAAATAAGATACCTTGTAATATTATGCCAATAGAAATATCTTTTTCAGAAAAGTCCATTTCAGAATACACTAAACTTCTTTCATGGTTTTGTTTAGTGCAGGTATCAAGTCTTTGTGCATGTGTCTCTCAGCTTTTAAGGTGGTACTCACATAATCATTTCAGCCCAGGTAGGCATTGTTTCAGGCCTCTCATTTTTTACTTCTCTCAGACTACAGCCAGGATGGGTTTAAGCAGAGTAAAGAAGCAGCCTTTATAAACTAATGAATTCCTTCTTGATGCCTCTTCTAGAGTGATGTGTTCATCAGGTGCCTTCGGGTCTGATGATCTCAGACACACTGAGGAAACTATAACATTTTTACCTAAAAAAGTATTGCTGTGGATAGCAGGTCTGAAAGTCTGACACGTGAGTTGGGCTGTGCATTCACAGCTTGTCTGGAGGCACAAAACTATCTTTGCATAGCAAACACTGGCACATCAGACCTATTGCAAGAGCAATGCACAGCTGATACCCAGGAGACACATTTCAAGATTTGTCAGTCTCACTGTGCATTGGGCAATGCATAGAAAAGGAGAGGAATTGCTCTAGACACGTACAGTGACCATTTTCTGGGACTTCCAGACATCCACTAAGTCTGTCCTCAGAACAGGAAGGCAGCAAGCTACAGAAAAACATAATTGGGATGCAAATAGGTGTCTTAAATTTGCCAAAGAATTTTGCAGACTGCTTGTGGATGACTTGCAAACAGCAGAAGTATACCATGAGCAAAGTGAAACAATTTGTTTTGCCTAAATTTACTGCTGACCTGGAGGGTTTGCATGAGAATTTCAGCTCCCTAGTTTCAGTTTCTCTGTGAACGGGGATGAAAGAGATATACTTCCTTGGGACAATTCAGAACAATGACATTACATTGAATCCCTTGAAAAGGATTTGTCCATTTTCCTCAGGAACTGGGGAGACTGATCTTTTACTTAGGTAGTTAAATTAGATTGTAAATAAACACATATAGTTGAAATTGTCCATTTAAAGAGACCTTTTCAATATGCTGCTACTGTCCTTGCACAGACTCTACACTCTGGTTTTGCCTTAGTGGTGCTGTGCTTCTGCATTAGGAGAGACTGCGGTCTTGCCCACTCGAGCTCACGAGTGCACTTTTAATGCTGGAAACATTGTGTGTGGCTAATTTGGGTGTGTTGCAGGGAGGCAAAATTGACTGCCTTTTACGCCTCAAGTCAAGGGATTTGACTGAAGGCTGCTGTGCAAAAGAACTCAAATCTTGCACTGACACTAACACTTCCTGGACAAGAACTGGAAAAGAATAGAGCTTGCAGAAATTTGCAGAAGCACTACTTTGATAATTTTGCTTGTGGTTTGAGTATTGCATATAGCTGTTACTTACAGATTTAGCTCATCAGCTAGTGTGCCTGCTCAGGAACATGTATGTAATCCAACTGATAATGGAAACTGTTGTCTGTTAATTATTTTTAGCCTGGAAAAGGAAAAAAAATCCTAGGAGTGTTGACATTTTTAAGAACTGGTTTTGGCCATAACTATCAATATTTTATGGACACAGCAGGGATTCTACATAAAGCATTAATGCCGCTAAATCAGTGCCAGATCGTTTGCTGTGGGTCAGTGTAATCTGAGATGGCTAGAATTTTGATTTACTTGTCAAACTGCTTGCTGTCATTTTGTTAAAGTTAGCTAAGTAGCTATGTTTGCCTAACCTTTCTGAATATGTTCCCATTCTTTGTGAGACTACTGGCATATTTTGCTTCAAATACTGTCAACCCTGAACGCTCTGTGAAAGCAAATTATATGTTCACTGCTGTGCCATAATGTATGCTGCAGTACTAGTCACTTTTCCTGACATATTGTTCTTATATCTGCTTTCCACATAAATGAATATACCTAGAAGTATCTTGTCTGATAAGTTTAAATTCACATTGCATCTCCAGTTATAACTAATGCTCACACAATGCCTCTCTGTGTGAAAAAATCCTCAAACATTTGATGATTACATTTTATGTCATGCCTAATTCTCTAAGGCAATGACTATCCCATACAGTCAGCATTTGATGTTAGTGGGATACAAAGCTATACTTTACGAAATGCAGCTCATTGTGGAATATTCTTTGGGGTTCCATGTTCATGGTACTATATATTCCCGCATGAGTTAGATACAGGCAAAAGAATAAAGTCAGACATTCACCAACCAGTTGTCAAGATGAAGTAGATTAATGGCTTAATGAGGTTTACATGGATATATCATTGAATCATTGAATGGTTTGGGTTGGAAAGGGCCTTAAAGATTATTCAGTTCCAACCTCCCTACCATGGGGAGGGATACCTTCCACTAGACCAGGTTTCTCAGAGCCCCATCCAGCCTGGCCTTGAACACCTTCATGGATTGGGAGACCACAACCTCTCTGGGCAACATTTCAGTGCCTTACCACCCTTATAGTAGGAACTTCTTCCTAATATCTAATTCAAATGTGTCCTCTTTCAGTTTCAAGCCATTCCCCCTTGTTCTATCTCTGCATGCCCTTGTAAAAATTCCCTGTGCAGCCTTCATGTAGGCTCCCCTTTAGGTACTGGATGGTGCTACAAGGTCTCCCCAGTGCCTTCTCTTCTCTAGGCTGAACAGTCCCAACTTTCCCAACCTGTCGTCAAAGGAGAGGTGCTCCAGACCTGTGATTAACTTAGTGGCCTCCTCTGGACTTGCTCCAACAGGTCAATGCTTTTCTTGTATTTGGATATTTATATACCCAAATATGCATTTTATTTCAGAATCTCAGTTTAATGCAGAACTTGAATTCTCATTTTATTATCATTGTTTCTAGAACAAATCTGCTCTAATTCCATGTGATTGCAGTGTGACTTCATTTGAGAATTTTTTTTTGTCTCCTAATGGAAAAGGTATCACAAAATATTAGAAAACCTGGCCATTGTGAGGGCACAACTGCATTGTCTGTGGCAAAGCCAGTAAATAATTTCTACTGATTGTTTCTCTGAGCAAAATGTGAAATATTTTTCTCTGTGAAAAACAGGTAATTCTTTCTTGCCTGTTCTCTAGACTGTTCTGAAGAAGCTTGAAGACTGAGTAAACTCTCTATTTTCAGAGTTTTCAGGTTTCTTACTCTCATGTACCTTATTTTTTAATTATGAGGCAAGTATTCCCAAGAATCACATTGGCAAAAAATATAATGGAAATTGCTTCTGAATTTTGTCAGATTTCTGCAAACCTCGATCCTGCAGATAAATACCCATCTATAACTTCACTTACATAAGTGGTCCCACTAAGCTCCATGACCCTGCCTGCAGGTCTGACTGCAGTACTCAAGCTGAGTATTTTAGTGGTGTTTGAAAACTTCAGACGTCATTTTTTTCAAGAGCCAACCCTACTTATTAAAAATCAGTGCTGCTTTACACAAAGTGTGTTTTGCTCTCAAAGGCTATTTTCTAGTCTTTCAAGACAGTGACTTGACACTAAACTTGTAAGTCTGACAAAACTACAAACAAGAGGAGCACATCTCCAAGAGAAAGGTGAAAAGTTGTTTAGGTGATTTATGACAGCAGTAGGATACCATATGTGGTTTCGCAAGGAATGTAATCAAAGAACAAATTGAGCTTCTGTGGCTTTAACTATATTATAGCCTTTGAAAGAAATGAATGTTCATACAACTGAACCTGCTAGATATATTTTTATAAGACTATGCACAGAATATATTATGACTGCGCTGTTTTCTCTTACTTCCTCTATCACCTTAATAAATGTTCCTTGGTACCCAACTAGTGCTGTCATAAGGAGCTTGTGGAAAATTGTGCCAATATCCAGTGTTTCCCCTGAAGACACTCTGCCACATGTTTAAGCATGATCTTCTCAAAAGATCAGAGAGAGCTGGTGGAATTTTTTCAGACCAATCACTGTGGTGTAGAGGGACTAAAATGTTGCACTTTAACGACACAATGCTGTGTGGCAGCAAAAGAGCTCCCAAATTATCCCTGTGTTTCCTTTGAGGGATTGCTATACAATCCTTCTAACAGTTCCCAGGTGCATATGCAATCAGTAAGTTTAATTTATGACCCTTGTTGCTTTCTAAATGTTTAATTAAGTTAGTACTTAGCACTGACTCATAAACCTATAAAAGCTGAAAGTGGTGAGCTGATTATTCACTGCACCTGCCCTCCAAATATGTGTTAGTATTGAAAACTCCTAATCAGCAGTCATGGTGCTAAAAGTTTGCTATCCAAGCACTTATAAAGTAAGGGCATACCCTGCAAGCAGTGGCATGGGAGAAGGATGGGGAAGCAGGAAGGGGCAAAATCAACAAAAATCTCTTGCAAGAGAAAAGGACTTACATGTTTCCTTCACCATCATATACCCATCTAGTGCTGCCAATTCCTTCATAGTCTGAAGCCCAATAATACACGCATGCATTAATGTGCAAGATAAACAGCAAGTATCCAGTTGTTCGAATGACCCTATAAAAGTCAACAGATTCCTGTAAAACAACTTATATTTTTCCTTTTTTTTAATATAGACCCCATTACTTCTTTGGATTAATAATGTTAATGTTAAGCATCCACTTAAGTAGTTCCCCACCTGTATTGATTCAATGAAAAAAATGGTTGGCAGTTACCCATCTCTCACATCTGTCCAAGGTCAAATAAATATCTTTCCTAGAATATTTGACATGGGGAAATTTTTAAATTATGGTTCCCTGAGGAGTTTATAGTCCACTTCTTTTAATGGCTATGAATATTTCCAGAAATTTGAAACTATATTAATGAGGGTACAGGGTAAAAAATAATGTGTTTCCCAAACTCTGTCCAAGATAGGCTGTAAATTTGTGAACCAAAGCCAAGAAATGTCTGAGGTCAGAAATGAACTGCTTTACAAGACCTGTAGTAGAAAGCCTGCAGTAGATCCTCTACATAGTATGATTTAGTCTCTACAGCAGGAGTTATATCATTCCTAATCCCAGCTCTTTTGCTTATGGCCAGTTCTTTGAACAATATCAATGATGAACTACTTAAGCACCAAACAGCTTTCTGTTTAATACAATAATGATCTCATTGTATATCCTCTGTTCAGTGCCTGGGGATCAAAAGAAATATCTCCTGGATTTAGATCTCTATTGAAATACTCATACAAGCAGGGAATAAATAAGTAGGAAAAGTACAGGACTTGTCTAAACACAGGCTGGTAGGTAATGCGTTTATCTGCTACAGCTAGAACTCAAGGCAGTATGCAGTGCAGAATAACTGAATAAGTGGTTTTATGAAAATTTAATAAGATCTAACTAAGTCAGGCCTATAAACAAAGTTAATGGGAGATAATATCTCTGTGGTTGCTTCATTAAGCACTCCTTTGCTGCTTCTTCAGCCTTTGCATGCTGTCCTTGGCCTCTCCATGCCGTACACTACCTAAGTGTACACTTCTTCTTTTTTTATGCTCACAAATGAATACTATTTCTCTGTTTAAAAGTTGGCATGCTTCCAGGACAGTTCTGTTTAGGATTGCAAGCTGTAGAGAACAGCAGATAGCTGTTGTGATCTAGTAATGTTGCACTATTGCCCATGCCAGGTCTTCTGTTCAAGTTTGAATCCATGAAAGACTCCTGAGGTCTGAGTGAAGATTCCAGAAACCTTTGCTATGTTATATTTCTCCAGACATATGTTGAATCTATCACAATGAGAAGATAAGATGTAAGTAACTCTTGCTAGCTCTAGTCCTACAAACTCAAACTACTTAGTTTGAGAAGAGAATCCCCCCAGGTATATCAAGTTGCTGTGTAGAAGCTTAGTTTGATATTATCTAGTTAATTGGTGCCTTATTGCTCAAAGTGTGACTATACCAATCTCAGACCAAAGAAAGATTGACACATTAAAATATAATGCAGTAATTTGCGAAAAAAGACTGGGGTTTTTTAGATCTTTTGGCTCCTGATTGTGGTCTTCTTCGCTACCTCTGTTCTCCATTTGTCAATGAGCAAAACTGGGAGTCAGTGTTTTCTGAACTATGAATTAGAAAATAGATTCGCTTTGTAATATTTAGATTCTGCAGTTTACATTCTGAAAGTGATTTAATATTATAAATCTGGATTTAATATTATAAATCTTGACCAGGAAGCAAAGACACAAGCAGCAACACACAGCTGTGGTTCTCAACACATATCACACTAAAAAGCTCTCTGACAAGGCAGAAGTGCTTTGCAGGGTAGCTGACTTATTTCTGCAGCACCAAGAGACAGGAACAGTACATACTCCAAAACTGGGACAGGGAAAAGAATCTGTTGGTGTTGGTATTACACAAGGTAAACTAGGCCTGATGACGTTGACAATAATGATGACAAAGTAGATGGGTTCATTGGGTTTTATCAGCATCACTGACAGCTGAGGGGCCTATGAAACTTGCCATAGCTGTGTCCATGGACTCCTCGAGTTGGATCCAAAATTCCTTCTGTTAATGCAGAAGGTGACAGTTCGGCAGACTATGGTTATAATCACTACTTGAGAACTGTGCTGAATTGATCCTCATTCCAACTGTAGTCAGTGCAGTGAAGGATCAAGTTTCTGTATATGCCAGGTTTATGGGGAGAACATGTTTGAAGAAAAATGTTGACACAGGCTCAGGTTCATAACTCCTATTAAGTACAAATAAACAGCTACTGAGGATTTGGAACTGCTATTAGCAACCTGAAGAAAGTATTCTTAAGCTCTTTCTCTAAAGAAACTACTTTCTGATACTTCTGATCAGTTAAATTTTGGCAGCAGCCTCAGTTTGGTGAATATTTTGCCTGAACCAGGCCAGCTGAACTGAGGTAGATTTCATATGTAAGTGAAGCCTTATATATATTATATTAATGATTACCATAAAACAGATGTTTTAAAAAACCCTTTAAATTGAACAGTTAAAGATGTATCATATTCCACCCAGTGCTTAACTGACAACTCATGAAATCATATGAAATGCATTCTATGCCAAGCTTTGCGTGCCACTTGAGTTTTATCAGCACATACCTGTAGATGTATGCTTTTTCCATAATAGCTTCCAAACGATCATTAAACTCAAAGAATGTGTTATGCTGCATGGAAAACAAACAAAAGTAATCCAATCAATATTTTTCAGTAAACATCTCTTTTATAGTACTACTGGCATTAATTCACATACACATTTTGAAAATGGATTTTTCAGTAATCAAACTTTCTATAAACATTGTCCTAGTTCTGGCCAGGACAGGGTTAATTTTTTCAGTAGCTGGGAGGGGCGTGGCTAGGAGTCGATGTTGTTCTATATCACCTCAGATCATTGCTTAGGGTGGGATAAAGGGACTCTCTCTTCTAGGGAAGAAAGGTGTTCCTTCCTGTTGAGAAAACCTGGCAGAGGGAGCTGTCTGATATTGTTTATTATTGGGGAGTTTTTCCATGTGAATAATTTCTTTTCTTATATCCTCTGTCATTAGCAATGTTCTTGTTAGTGTTCATTTTCTTGTCTCATTGCTGTTTCCAGTAAATTGTTCTTATCTCAACTGGTGCTCTATGCCTTTTGTGCCTCCAATTGGAGGGAGGAGGGTGCATAGCCTACGGTTTTAGTGGGAGAATTCAACTGGAGAATACTATTCCTAAACCATGACAAAGATTTAACAAAAATCTGAACTGAAAAGCAAAGATAAATTTGAGTTAAATGTCTTTTTGGGTGTCGAATGTCCCCTTAATCTGATTACAGAAATAACCTTGCTGTTTTATTCAGAGTACTGCAGATGAACAACTCCTACTTCCTCAAACATATATAATTCAAACATATATAATTCAAACAGATATAATTGCTTGGGCAACACGATCACAGAGAATTACATGCATTTTTTCTCTTCCTGAAATTCCAGTAATTCTCCAGCAAGCAATCATGTGTATCAACAACCACCTACTAGAGGATATTCTGTGGTATCAACTGCAGCTGTATCGAATTCTTCCTGTTCAGTATTTGCAGTTGATCTTTAGTGATTGCATGAATCTTTTTTCTTTGTTTTTATTCAATACACAGCTGATTGCCTAATACAAGGTGCTATTTAACTTTTCATTCTTTTATATAATTTTCATTCTGATTTAAGGAATTTTGAAGTTTTATTGAATACCAAAGTGAGGAGCACCCTCATTTTATTGTCAGAGTTCTTGTGTCTCCCCCCAACTTTAAATGAAAACCATTTATTTCTCAACATGTTGTTTGTGTGTGCAGAGAAATGCATTTAGCATGGCCTGCTAGGTACTGCTCTAATCCCTTCTCAGACCTTTCATTACACAACTCCAAGTGTCCTTGGACTCGATAACAAAAGTAGGTTTGTGCTTGATAGATATTCTGTCTATAGTTTATGTTGTCCTTAAAATTACCTCCTTTGCTTTTAAACACCTGACATAAGCAGCAGAAGGGGAAAATACATTGGCATTAACTGGTGATTTTTTTTTAAATCTTTGAAAACTAAGCAGGTAATTTGAGATTAATCTAATTTAAATAAAGTGAAAAAAACAGCTTTAATCAAAAAATACTTTTTGAAATTGGGAAATAATAAAGTCAGAAGAAAAATGAGAGAATAAGGGCTTAATTTGGCTAGACTATGAGTTGCATTTTTTTTTAGTTATGTTGTGCCTTAGCCTGAAGATATTTTACAATTTCTAAGTTTCATATTCCTCAGTACTATAAAAAACTTTCTGTTGTGTTGCAAAAACGTCAATGCATGGTTAGCCATCCATCACTGACACAGATCTTACCTTTAGCATCCTGTTTACTCGAAGTGCTGGGTTAAATCCAAAGAAGAAGTATAAAATGTCAAATGGAAACACTGATAGCACATCAAGCTGTTGAAGAGTAGAGAGGTCAATTTAAACTTCATAGTATTCATAATGTATTTATTTGCTGTCAAAAATCTGCTTAGACTGAATCATGACTGCAATAATATTTGAAGAGTCAGCATGCTAAGCATGTAGCTTCCTAAGTATTGGCAGGCAAGATTATCTCTTTGAAAACACCAACAGCTTGGCTCTGCCCTGCTTTTGAGTCCCCTGTGCCTGAGATTTTAATCTGTTTCATGTGGATTATTGACAGTATCTCATATACTTGATTATTAATACATCCCATTTTTTCAGTTGTAGTTCTGACCAGACTAAAATGTTTGGCATGTGGCCGGTGAGTGCAGGTGGGGAGGCCACTGCATAAGCACTTCTTAAAAGTCTTCAGCTTTTAAAAGAAGGCTGCCTAAAGCAATTTGAGAGAGCACAATGAATTAGATTTCTTGCTTGCAACCTGCAGAAGGCATGTGTTCCAAACAACAGATTCATCATAGGATGATAAATTAGGCTGGGCATTTTATTTGGTTGGTTGGTTGGTTTGAGAGTTTTCTAAATAGATTTTGTCTTCCATCATATTTGGATGCTGCTTCTTCCCATACCTCTAAGGTTTTCAATATCTCCCTGCAGTCCGTCAGCTATGTGATTACTCTTCTTATCTTCATGCTTTGTTCTTTCCAAAGACAGAGAAGGAAAGCTGTGGCAAATTTATCTTTTTCTTTCTAAAGATCCTGGGATACCTTGCTTTGTTGCTGTTATTGCTTGGGAGGAAGAGAGGGATGTCAAACTCTGGGCTTCATCTCACTGTAATCAGAAATGCCTTTGCTCTGAGGGGTGTAAATCATGTTGGCAGCAACCAGCCTGCAGCACTGACCTTTTATTCCATGCAAGTAAGAAACAGTTAATACCTGAAGAGTGTGCAAAGCAAACCAAAAAATTGATTGAGGAGAAACAGCCTCTTATGGTCTCTCTCTCTCCCTCTCTCAGACACGTCTAAGAGGAGGCAAAATTTAGTCAAAAGTGCATTAATATCAGTAACTGTTAATTAGTACTTAATCATATGACAAATTCCGACATTATATCCATATCTTGCGTGTGGTGAGAACACTCAAATCTCATTAGTTTCTCCAGAAATCAAGAGCCCTAAACATACAGCAAGTGTGAGCTTGAAATAAAACCATACAAATCCACTTAGGTGTCTTGCTTTAAGTTTGACTCTGTCAAACTCATTTGACTGTATATCCTGCACTTTTGGATAGCTTAATCTCAAGTAGTTAAGTAATGATACCACAGTCACTGAGAAAAATTTAACTGTGAACAAGGCAGGTGCAAAAGTAGAGAAGAGGAGGGGGCGATAACTGAGATGTGTGTTTAGTGTCACAGAGCTGTATGTGCATCAGGAATTCAATAAACTACCTACCTTCTGTTGGCAAAAAAACCCCCAACATTTAGGAGCAGCATGAAAAATTTTCCTAGATCAAATGCATCTTTGTTTTTACAAAGTGCCATGAGCATCAAAATTCTTAGTTTGAATTTTTGACTGCTCCTGTGAGTGATGAGCTGTTCAGTGAGGTACAATGTAGGCACAAGTACAATGAGGTACTTCATAAGAATCTACGGAATAGAGTTATCATGTCTCTTCAAGAGTTTTAATTTTGTTTAATGAATCTCTGGCAAATGGTGCTATTGTCTTTAGTGTGCGCTGGGATGACCTCACAAAAACTAATCAAATTCTATTTTATTAATTTATTATAATTCCAAAATAATATTTAGAATTGCATTTATAAACATTCTGTCTTCCAGTTAAACACTGTTTATGAAGATGGCAGTCTTCAGCTGGTGAGCACTGATATGCCAACGAGCCCATGCTTTCTGGTGATATTCTTAAACCAACAGTGATTTTCAGTGAATGAAAAAAAAATCCTGTGAAATCCTACAGCCAGAACTTCACATTGATATCAGTAACACAGGGTCTACTTACCCGAAACTTCACAGTGCTGTGGTAGAATTTCTTCGTTTCCACTTTGTCTGACTACAGTGACAATGAAAGGAGAAAAAGTCATAGTCAGGAACAGAATGTCAAGGATGACCCTCTGCTACTCAACAATAGTAGGGGCGATGACAGTTAAGTTAATGATGGTCTAAAAGTATGAATGAAGAAACATCTGTAGATATTTCTGAGAAGTAATACTTTTATTAGTCTAGCTTACATTAGATCAGATTTTATTATAACTGCTTGAAAAAATGAGGGCTGGGGTTTGTCTGATTTTTTCCCATCTGGATGTTGGTCTAGAAAAGCACATTACATTTTTTCCTCAAAACTTCCCTCCTGAGACATCTGTACCACTTTGTGCTCAAGCCAACCCCCTTCAATTTCACAGCAAAAAAATACTTTTATCTGCAGTGATTCCAAGAAAAATGAAAAGAATGTTTTTAATGATGCTGTACAAAATTAGCTCTTTGAATGCTAGCATTAACATGCTAGCATTACTAGCATTATAATAATCAACACTGCATTCATTACCAATGATTAGCTTTTTATTTTTAAATTGTTCTTCACGGGAACTGATGCTAATATAATAAGAAAGGGTAATGACAAGTATATAAAGAAATTTACCTATTATACTTTCTGTATTTATATCAGGGAAACTTCAAAAATAGATTTAAGATCTTAATCATATTTCCATGCCAACTTTCACTATTATCAGTTTAAACACTGAACTAAATGCAGGAGATCAGGCAGCAGCTGATTTCTGTGCACTAATATCTGTGAACTGTAGAGACAGTTTCAAGGGAAATACAAGCTGAGCTTCGTATGTTAGAGTTTTAACTTTGTTCATAAAACCTGAGTTTTGTGGGATTTAGGCAAGATCCAGTTACTGAATGTCTTGGTGTGGAAAAACTCATTCCACTGCTCTGCATTTAATACCTATTGAAATGATATTTTCACAGTTTTGTCTGTAAAGGTGTCAGTAATATTGTGTATGTACAATGTATAAAATTTTTTGTAAAAGCACTGAACTAAAGCTAGTTCCAAATTAGATTTGAGGATATATAATTTTGAATTTTCTGTCTGTTAGGCACAGTAATGTCATGCTGAAGTTATCAAAACTTTTTTTTTTCTGAATTAAGTTCCTTTTTTCTGTAAGAAGTCAAAGAATCAAAAGCAGAGAAGACTTTGAAGAAATGTTAATGCTCTAGATACCCTTTGGTAGGGTAAGGGCAAGCTTTCAGGTAGCTGATTAAAATTTTATTTTGCATTTTTTCTATAAAAAGATAACACAAAAATAGTAGCAAGAATCAAAATTGAACATACATATTTTCCCAAAACAAATGATCTCAAATGAATTATTTTCAAAATATCCTAAAATTACAGGGATTTGCTCTGATTTTGGAAAAAAATAAAACCACCATCTCACAATGCCCTGTCTTCAACTATGATTCTGGCACAAGGCAAATAGAAAGGTGAAATTTCATACAAGCATACCAACAGATGCATATATGCATGAATACATATGATATAATCACCGATTCCAGGGAGGAGTCTGTTTAGAGCTATATGCCTGTTTCAGCTGCTCTCATCTGTTACTTTCAAATCTGTTTTTTTCAATTTTTAAGGATTTAGGTAATGGATATGTTTCTTCCTGCACAGGATAATGGAACATCAGCGTAGAATGGAAGGTCAGTGAAGAAGAATATATGTATCCTTTGATAAACAAAAAAGTTACATCGATTTGACGTAGTGATAAAAAAGAAGTGTCAGATTGGATGAATTTCTATACTCTAACACACAACTGCTGCCCGTGGAAGTCCCACTTCCAATACTTACTATTATATCTCCCCCTCTGATAAACCGCACTCGGGGCTGGAAAATTATTAAGTCGCACAGGTAGCAAATGTCACACATTACATCAATGACAAACCAGTATATTGTGTTACTGGGAGTTTGATATGGGAACACGTAGCGCAGGGGAATAAACCAGCAATTCCAGTTATAGGCGATTGTCACAAGCATGAGCCATGCCACATAACGGCGATCTGAAAGGAAAAACACTGGATGTAGAGGGAGGCATGAACTTGGAGTTGATTGTCATTCTTCTAGACACATTCATTCTGCTGCAGTCTCTAGGAATGCTTCTACCCAGAGCAACCTACCATTCTCCCTTTTGCAACTGGACATGCTGCTAAGGTGATACAGCTTGGAAACAGGAGTCACACAAGGACTGTGCAAAAATGAGAGCAAATAGAATTCAGTGCATCTGAAGAAACTTATACGATCATTTTGCATGCTGCTCGTGTATATTATATGTGACAAAAGAATTATTTGTCTCTAATGAATGGTACAAATTCCAGGTCAAGAAACAGAACACTTGGGTTGTGATTCTGGTCAGTTTGCATAACATCTTTGTGCATACCATCTTTACAACTGGTGTCACTTCTCCCTGTTTGTAATAAATATTGTTTAGGACAGGACCTCTGTGTCCCTGGGAGCTGCAAACTGGAATGTGTATCTTATGGTGGCTCACAGGTGCCGTGCAAAACCAGGCCACTTCAATATGACTTAACCCCAGCCTATTAAACAGCTTTTAATTTACCTGTGTATGAGTCAATTGTATCTGGTAGCTTCATATACTCCATGTATTTTTTCAGTGGAGGTTTCTTGAATTTACAGCACAGCATATCACAGTAATGATCCTCCTCTGGCTTTGTTTCTGCCTCCTCTTTCTTTTCTTCTTTTTTTTCATCTTTTTTTTCTTCTTTTGGTGGGGCTGGAGGCTTCTTTGGTGCTGGACACATAGATTACCAAAAACACTGACATTTTAATAATGTCTCAATTAATACACCCTGTTTTAACATGAGCAAAAGCTTCATTATGTTGAAATGTCTTCTACAAACCCTGGGCAGTGACTAAAGTTATAATTCATTATATTAAATACATAGAAAAACACTTGAAGAATAAAATCACCACTGGTATAAATATGTGCATCTGCTATCATGAACAGGGCACTTATGTTACACAGTACAATCTCTATATTGCTGAATTTCCCTGGACAGTGCCTGTAAGTTATGCCTTTTATAAGATTGACAAGAAAACTGCTAATTTATAATTCAGCATTCATTAATGCAACTGAGCATTTCTCCTTACATGACTGTTGCAAAGAATGAATGCAGTGAGGATGGAGATAAGAAAAGACACCTGTGCCATGGGCTGACCTCTCCCCTCCCCTGATACGTGATATGTGAGATGCAGCAGGTGAAACTAGTGGGAAGCCTATGGTTTTGTACATTTCTAGGCTTATAAAAGTCTTGTAGCACTCCTTCAAACCCCGTTCTTCTGCCTTTGAGCTGGATACTGTTGTTTGCACATGTGTCCTATTAATTCTGGTGGCTTTACCTCTGATTAGGATACACAGTCTTAGCAGTAAACTGGCAAACTGAATCTATAATAAGTTAGGAAATAAAGGTCATAAGTTCTACAAAGAGAACAAAAGTGGTAGATGAGCAAAGAAATAATTTTTTAAAAGAAATTTGCTTATCAGTTGGAATAGTTTATTATTCTTGAGGCACCATTTTTTACAGCTTTTTAAAAAAACACATAAGTGATGAACAGCTTTTAGAAAGTGCCAGAACATAAAATCACCACACAATTCTTTGTGGAAAGGGAAAGTCAAACTTTCCCCTGAAGAGGAAAAGCACTGATTTTTCTTTTATGTTTCATATTTTGTCAAAAGTCAATGATTAATTAATGTCAGATGAGTCTGCTCTATTTAAAGCATGGACTTAAAGTCCTCAGTGTGTCCAGATTTCTGTCAAAGCTAAAATTTTATTTACTTTATTTACGCAGCAGGTCTCATAGCAAAGTGACTAACATCCACTCATAAGATATATATGTTTCTTCATATGTTTCCAATTCATCTCCATGAATAAACATATCTGGAGGTTATTTCAAAATACAGAAAACTTCTTGACACGGATGATTCTAGATACTGCCTCTGGTTTTTCCCCAAATTCTTCAGTGATGTCATTCAAAGGGACATTGTACCTAAGGACTCCGGCTTACTGTAGAGAAATAGGGATAAATTGACTTCTGTGGGCACAAAGTGATCCTTTCCCGTGGATAAACATTCTATACTTACAAAATAATTATCACAGTATTTTCTGTTGCCACAAAATTATTTTCAGTTTTAGGCTGAACAAATGCACAACTATTTATAGAGTCACTTACAAGATGTAGGACTTCCTTCAGGTGAAGATATCACTGGGTCATTCAGCTTTTCCTTATAGACATCTGCCCTTTCACGCAATCTTTTGACAATCACTTGAAGTTGGGCATCAGCCAACTCATTTGTTTGTAAACCTGGATGTTTTGGGTTCTGTACGCTAATTAAAACAAAAGAGAAGAAAAGGTTAACGTACTGGAAATGAATGGAAGGAAACAGTGGTAATTCTATTTCTGAGCTGAAGTCACACATTAAGATTGGATCTTTACTGAGCACAGTGCATATTCATATCACTTAATTCATGCTAATTGGAAACCTAAGTTACCTCCTCTTACCTTCTGCTCATGCCAGCAGCGGTCTGTGTGTTATTTCGAGCAGAGAAGGTCAGGGTACCCTGTTTAGCCTACTGCACTAATGGCTTCCCACCACTGCTTTCCACCAAGTTCTACTGTGGCTGTGTAAGGCCTAGAGCTTGCCTGATGTATTCACTAAGTTACAAGGCATTCTCTTCACATCTGTGTATAAAAATGTGCTCGTTGTTATACGGTAGTGTCCTAATGATGACAGGAAATGCAGATAGGGAGGAGAGACTTATGCTTACTTTATAATTTCTAATGTTAGGAAAATTGATTTCATCTATGTTTTTTATGGTTTGTTATGGCTAACATGAGGTAAAAAAAAATGCATCTGTTTTCAGTGGAAAAAAACCACTGGTCTTCTTGCTGAGGTTTCCTTTTTTTCTGCTAAGAGTTTGCTCAGGGTCATAGTAACACTAAGCTGATATTCCAGCACTCACAGCCTCTCTTCAAATCTGAGGACTATTGATTTTCAAACACCTGAAAACTCATACTCTGCACTGAAACTAATGCTTTCATTAGGTTTTATGCATGCTGGACAGTCAAATAGAAAATCTTGGTGAAAGCGATTCTTGATCAGCTCTTCTGTGCTTATTCTTACCTGAAATTTCATCCTCGATTACTTGCTACTGTCTGATTATGCAGACTGGGGTTGTTTTTGAGTGCCACTCAGCTGTCAGCTGGGGCACACATTTGGACTTCCTCTATGTAGAGACCAGGACATGGGATTATTTTCTATATCCTTGACTCAACACTTCTCAGCTGATGTGACACACCGATGTCAGAGATGGCTGGAAATAGCTGTGACAGCCACAGGGTAGCTCAAGGGCTCCTCCTGGACTGGTCAAAATTGCCACCCCTGTACTGAAATCCTGAAAGTTATGCCTGATATAGGGGCTACAGCAGGGAATTGTTCTTTCTTCCTTATCAGTTTTTCAGCTCTGTCCCAAGTACCACAAGGATGTGGCTACAGCAAGAGCAGCAGCAGACCAAGAGTGACATATGCTTGAAATGTCTGGATTCTTGAGAAAATCTTCCCAAATGTGAGTAGAGGGGAAAGTGGTATGACAGTAGGGAAGAAATGAAAACCACTGCAAAATGATCTTTGAATAAACACCATGTCTCCTCAAGACCTAAACCTACTTTGAAATTTCTAACAGAAGGAGCTGTAACTAAAAAAAGAGTGTGTCAGTGTGGGATGTGTGTAGCTTTTTGAGAAGCAGTTCTCTGGAGACCCAACACAAATCACAATGCCCAAGGAAGTATAACTTAAGCATGCGAAAATCCTTCAGCAATAAAACCATTGGATAAAGTGGAGATATGCTGTTAGAAGCAGTAGAAGAAGCAAAAGCTTGGAATTACATACTTGTCATTCCTCTAATTTAAGTCTTGTATACTGTCTAATTCTTAAAACTCCCCAGACAGGAGATTAATCAAAACAGTTCTGATACATTTTGTAATCTCATCACAGTTCCTTTTGTGTCACATTGCCCCTTTGCCCAGGCTATCTGCTATGTAATGACATCCTTTCTTGTTTTGAGCTAACATCTCACAATTAGTTTCTGCAAAGAATTTAAAGTAACTCTTAGTCTTTGCTGTTGCTGTATTTGGTCAGGTGGTTAGCTATCTTATAGTTAGATACCACTTACCATAAGTGTCATGCCAAAGGCCCCTTCTATCTTCTTTCTAGGAATAAGCTACAAATTGCTTGAGATTTTTCTCTTATTTCACAGACTTTCCAACAAAAGTTAAAGTCTCCTCTACCATGAATTTGGTGCAATGCAGCACACAGGAACCATGTTTCCATTTGGCACTGATTAGAATCTGTGTGACTTAGTTTAAAGTTATTTGCCCCACAGTTGATGAGAAATTGATTTTCCTTGGCCTACTGCTCATTTGGCTTGCATTACCTCCTACTCCATTATTTTCTTGTAACGAAATGCTTACTTTAAATTTTGTTTGGTTAATACGGATGGAAGAGGCTGCATGTTGAACACTGCTAATTTGAGGATGTTTATTTTATATGTACTTTGTGTGGAGGTGCACTTTAAATTGCCTGGGCTAATGAAGCCCATTTAAACTTCACAAAATCGCTTTTAATTAAACTTGACTCCTCTTGCATGATGTGGTGCTATGCTACGATTTGGTTCTAAGCTGTTATTCTTCAAGATTTTTTTTCTTTAAACCATTTATTTTTTGACCTTTGTGTGGTATGTTACAACAGGCCTAGGTCTATATTTCTTACTCTCCATGTAGTCCTGTACAGAGTGGAAATGTTGATTCCCTGCACAAGTAGTAATTTCATGTGGCCTAGGAAATGAAAATCTGGACTGCAACTCATGTGCTATGCACACAGTCTCGTTACTACCTCAAACATATTTTGTTTAACGATAACAATATATGTAACATGAGAAGTGTAATAGTAATATAGTTTTCTGATATTTTTGATTTGTAGATTTTATTTTTGTAACTTGTAGATTTAAACTTGTTTGTTTAGTGATAAAATTGCAATGCCTTTATTCTCCCCAAGCCACAAGAGAAGATTTAGACACCTATAGAATATTTAAAGAATGTCACCTTGAAACAGGCTATGGAAATACTGTGTTGAGTGTACTAATGTATGCAACAGCTGTCAAGTACTGTGGCTTGAAAGTTTTCTGTGTTAAGAGTACAAACAAACAGTGATAAAAAATACAATAGTTGTTTCAGAAGGTTTGCCCTTTTCTAAGTTGCAATTTAGGGTTTAATTCCTTCCTGTTTCTGGCCATAAACACCAAATACCTGAGTTTGATTCCATCTTTTATCTACCAGGTGACCCCTGAGAAAATGTATTTCATAAATATATGCTGCCTGGAAAATATCCATAACACTTTTTGCTGATTTCAGTTATAACCCTCTTTTTTGCAGCACTTAAGATAACTTTCTGCTAATTACATGGAAATAGAGTTCTTGATCTTGCAATAGAGCTTTGAATGCTTTTATTGAGCTCTGACACTGTGATTTAGGATTGCATTTACAATCTGTGTCCTCAAAAAAAATAATTTGTCTTTTCTGAATAAATTATGAGGAATCTCTAATTCAGATAAACAAATTTCAGAAGGATATGATAATACGCAAAACATGATGGTATAGATGAGAAAGATTTCGATGAGACAGAAGAATGTCATTCCAGGCATCATGAAATGTACTGATTCAAAAACACATCCTCAGTTTTTGCTGACACTCCCAGTGTGAGTAATGCCATAGAAGCCCTGAGATCCAAGCCTAAGATCACTCATCCTAAATTACTAGGAAAACTAGTAATAGAAGAAACCCAACATGTTAGTCACTTGCTTGGTACAGCAACAGAGGTATTCCAAAAAGCTAACTTTCACTATTTTTATTATGCTGTCTTTATTGTCCAAAGAAGGCTTCCCTGAGGAGAGGTTCAGAATGACTGAAGTAGGTTTCTGCTCTGAATTGCCTGTGAAGAGAGACTATTCTCCTTTACCTGCACAGGATGCTGATGGTGTTTTAGGAGTGAGCTTTAATATTCTCTTTCATGATTTTGGTACAAAATGTAGCAGTGTACTAATGATGTTTAATAAGACATTGGATTTGGAAGATTAAAAAGTAGGAATGATTCCTATGCAGGAAAATTTGAATTATTTAGTCCAAGTAATAGAAATGAGGGCAAATCTAATGCCCCATACTGCAGATATATACTTAAAATCAATTTGTAAGAATTTATGCTGTAAATGCTGGGGTCATCAGTTGCAGGTGACAAAAGGATAAATATCCAAGTGTTTAGTCAAGGGGAAGATGCCTATGAGCCATACATAATCTGGCTATGAAAAACACCGGTGCGAATGTAACTGTAGGTGCTGTAAGGATCAGTATTGGGATATAAGCCCATGAGAGAGTTATTCTGACCAGCTATACTCAAAAGGTGAATTCCCATAGGAGATTCTAGAAAGTCTCTTAGAATGGCCAAGGCTACTGGGAACATGACTTTGAAAAGCACAACAAAGCAGATTGAGACATAATAAGATCATTGTCTATCAGTTCAAATTTTGATGGAGAACGATGGGAAAAGAGGCATTTGATCTGAGAAAAATTATTGTGAGAAGAATAGATGTGAGTAGAAGCGCAGTGAATTCGCATGAGTTAAACGTCTGAAGAAAGTTTTCAAGCCTTTAATGACCAGAATTCTAGGCAGCCTTTTACTATGAGGGAGGAGAGGTTGAAACAAGTGTGACAGACTTCAAGATTATATTAGCTAAGATTGTGAAGACTGTTGTAGGCTGTGATTACCAACAAAGCAAAAGAATGTATATATCATGACAGGAAGTCCTTTTCAGCAAACAAACTTGAAATATATAAAGGTTTGGGAAGTGGGTAAGTGACTTAACCTGTATATTTACCACCTACTTAGTCTACTTCTTCCAAAAATCTTAAGAGCTCAAATATTAAGAAAGTAAATTTCTAAGTTAAATATATTATCTTAAGGTCTTGGAACAAGCTGTTCACACATTAGATTCCATGAAATTTCAAAAAGCTCTTAATTAAATTTTAATTTTCCTTAACGGTCTTCAAACTAGTGTCTTCTTCTGACCCATCATCTTTTCCTGTAATCACAGAATCATCAAATTTGGAAGAGAACTTCAAGATCATCTAGTCCAACAGTCAACCCAGCACCATCATAATTATTCCTAAACCAAGTGCCACATTCAGATGCGTGCCTGAGCAATTTATTCCAATGCCTGACCACTCTTTCAGTGATATTTTTTTTCTGATATCTAGTCTGAACCACCCTTGGCAAGGGAAAGTGTCTAATAAAAACCCATCTTTACTGATACAGAAGATTGTCTATTTGCTGCATTTTTGAAATACTGGCATTATATTAACTTTTCTTTGCAATAAAACAGAACAAAACACATTTTTATTTTCATTTTATTTTAGGATTGTTCTTGATAACACAATTTTATTTTAAACTGATTTTCCTTTCCCTTACTATATATTTTATTACCTTTTTCATTAATTTAAACATAGTGATATCATAATATTTGGGTTGGTTTTGGTTTTAGGTATATATAAGCAAGAATGGGCCATAAGCATTTATGAGCTTTATGCAGACAACATATAAATAAATCTTTCCATTGGAATTCATGACTTTCCCTTAGTTCAGAATCTTTGTGCAGAAATCTGGCTTGTTTGGGCCCTATGCAAGTGTTCTTGAAATAAAATGCAGAGATCATCCATTTCCCAGATCTCACGTTGTATTCATAAAGCAAAACAGATATGGAAGTAACAGTTTTCAAGGAAGGCACTATCTCTCAGACTTATCTACTCATATTGAACTCAGAACAAACTTCTTGATGCAATGCAGACTGAAATCTAATAATCTAGGCTGCAGAGATTCCTGCTTTTTAGCTCAATTTTTTTTCACAGCAACTACTTTGACAATCCTCCTAGTTATTCAATCACAACAATCCGTGAATCCTCTAATCTTCTTTACAGTACTCTCTAAGGGGAAGTCTGTCTCAATGCTGAACACATGGAACTCTCACTGAGGTACCAGATTAAAATGTGAATAAGATTTTATTTTAATTAAAAATTCTGCAGTAGGAACTATAAAAGTAGTAGAAAGAAAGAAGTATGAATGTTGAAAGTATCAATTAGCTATGAAAAAAATCACCTTTCCTTAAGGTAACTGATGATATAAAATTTTTTAATTGCACTAGCTATTTACTATAATGTGTAAAATAAGGACAGCATAATTTCTAATACTAATTGCTTTAGAACAAAGGTATAGTCTAAGGCAGTAATCCTCATTTATTTCCTTATCTGGTGCTGTTGTGTCATTGGGGTTTTCTTATCTGTAAGTAATTAAATCTGTCTGGGGCATCTGCCGCTTACCAGGAATTTAAAAAGATATTTCTTATAATGTACACATAATGTCTGTTACATTCAAACACATTTAAATGCAAACTCATAACTTATGAGCCTATAATTTATGGCCATGTAAAAAATAATTTAATCCGAGTAGGATCTGGTGCTGTACAGAATTCATGAGCACAGCACAAACCCTTCTTCCTATTTTCTATCTTTCAGTTTTTCTTAATATGCAGGGAATTATAAGTTAAAATGAAAACGCCATAAAATTTCCCATTATGAATGCTTTAAAAGGTTGGAAAAAAGTTTCAAATTTTAAGAAATTAATTTCCAATAGATGCTTTCATTTCTCATCTGTTTTCATAGACTCCCTAAAATAATCATACAACCATAAGGCTGTAGAGAAGTTTGAGACATCCTGTCCCCACAGTTCAAAGCAGGATGAGGTACACCTGACAGATTCTTATCTAGCCTTTTCTTAAATATGTCTAGCCATGGCTATTCCATAATCTTCCCAAAGAATTTATTTAAGTGCTTCATTTTACAATTTTTTTTTTCTCAATGTAAATCTATTTTGGTACAATTTGTCCTATGCACTCTGAACATGGGGTAAAATGTATTGTCCCTTCTCTTTCATCTCAGTTGTTGGCCATTTGAACATTTTAATTTTCTCACTTTTTTTTTTCAGGTTTTTTTTCAAACAAAAAAAGATTTGGTACAAGGGTAATAATTGTACCAAATAATTACCAATAATTATAGTTAATTCTATAATTTTCAGTGTGTGTTCCCAAATAAGAATTGTTTTGCTGATATTAGCTTCAGGAAGCTATATTTAAACTAGCAAAATTAGAAATGAAAGAGAAAAAGTAATGGCATAGTTTCAGCTTGTGTGGCAACTAAAGTTGCTCCAGTACAGGGAACCCTGACAGACTTATACTGTACACTGAGCTTCATGCCATGGCCATTGTTGCCTAGGCTAATTATATAAAATTGTCTTGGTGTTACAAATCTACCTTCATTAGGGTAAACTGTTATACAGCAACCTGTGTAGGAACTCACTACACGTACCTTTCCCAGGATCACAAAGAAACATGGAGACAAAGAACGTATTCCTCTGAGATGACTTCCATTTACAGCTATTTAAGACCATCATTTCCCCTTCTGCAAGACCAAATGCAACAAAGTAGGCATGTTCCCTGCAGACACTGGCCATCACATTTCTTCTCCTGAACATCATTTACCCAGGGCACTGAACAAAACTGGGCTGCCAGATGTGTTTGACTTCTTATCCTCATATCTCCACCTGTCACTGTTTCCTCTGTTCCTCTCTGGGGCTGTACAACATGGGATGTTTTCATCCTAAATTGCTAAGATTTGGAAAATGAGTAAATAACTGGAGACAGGGTGTTTTAATAAAATATGTTGGACAAGGTTAAACATAGGCATGAATATTTACACTTGTCATGGAGTAATAATAAGTTTACTTTTACTAAATGATAATAAGCATTATGTCTTAGATTTATATGTCTTTTAGATTTATCAAGAAAGGCCTTGATATGTTTGCAAGTGTTTGGTACAAATGTGATTTAAATACAAATGCAATTTAAATAGAAATGTTTTATATTACATATAGTAGTGTACCTGTCACAATGCTCATTGCTTTGCTTTTTTCCCCCAAAAATTACTCAACATATAATAGCAGAGATAACATTTTGAATAAATTATAATTTCTTCCTTAACAAAAATTTCTTCTTAGTCTGGAAAATATTAGGTAAATGGAGGATTTACACAAAATGCACAGAAATTGCTTCTAATTAAAGAAATCAATCAGTGGCAAAGTATGACAAACTATACTCTTACTTTTTACATATTCAAAAAACCCAATTTCTTCCATTGATACAGTTAGCAATGAATATATGTGAATATTATGAGCACATGATTTGAAATAACACAAGGGGAAAAAAAGCAGCATTTCAGTTTGTATAATGACATTCCTATCCTTTCCTTGCTTCATTTAATCTTCAATGAAAAACTTCTGAATCCACTACTTTTTAATTTCAGGCTACCGACTTGATTGCCATGCAGAGTGAGTGACATTAAATAGCAAGGGTAACTGCATCCTGCAGATCGGATAGAATTTAAAGGCTCTAGGAAAATACATCTCAGCAAAGATTACAGCAAGTTTAATCCATTTTGGTACAGGCAGCACACCACCACCTTTCTATTTAATTTGCGGGTTCTCAATGTAGTGATTTCAGAAACTCAAGTCTGAGAACTAGAAGTGACAAGTTCTGAAAAAAAAGGCTAAGTAGAGGGAATATAAGTGCTAAGAAAAGTATTTTTATTTTTTAACACATTAATGTCTTTTCAGTCAGGCTTAAAAAACATACTGGGTGCATTCTATCTGTTTACAATTTCAAGTACTCTAGTGATAGCTGGAAACAACTAAGGAAATGTATTAGCCTCTCCATAAAATGTAATTGTGTTTAATCTGGGATTTTTCATAAGGCCCAGCACTGGCCTTGTTTTACTTCATCTAAATTTGATTGGAGTTTATTGCCATGAGTGTCATTTTCTTACATCCCCAGTGTTCCTACAGTAATCAAGGATTTCTAGACACTCTGCAGAGGGTTGATACTGGGTCTGTCTCACTAATGTGCTGAGATTTTGTTATTGTGATAGGACATGGTTCCTCTAAGGTGCATCTACTTGGTGAATTGATGTGTTGTAACTAGTGGATGGCAAGCAGTAATAAGCACAGTAATTTTCTTGGTCGAGGTTACTGAGGTAAATGAAGTGCATTACTCACTAAGAAGATGCTACCAGCAGGAGTTCTCTTTATTAACCTAGCTATGCACCACATAGCAAATTGCCTCTTAATCTTTGTTTTGTTTTCTTTTCTTGCTATTAGCCAAATTAAAGAGGAAAAAAAATCTTCTTTATAGAAGGACTGGTAGAGTCTATTAAGTAATAGGATGTGGATATGAGAAAGGCAAACCACAAGCATGAAGTTCAGTTTACCTGAACCACCCATGCTCATATGGAAGTTTGCAGTACTGGAGCTCCCTTTTTTTGGAAAATGTTGAAAGTTGTGTTTCTGCGTTTGAAAAAGCAGAATCAGATGAGTACACTTTCTGGGTGGGAATGCTGGGGTTTTTTGTATAATTTTAATATTTTATTAAAATTTCTTTAGTGCATTTTATATTAACATATTTTGTTTGTAATAGCTAGATTCTGAAGGTGGCATATCAGATGCAATTTTTTGTTCCTCTCTAAATATAACTGAGCATATGTAAGATTTTGAGATAAAATCTAAAAACATAGGAAGTCCCAGTTACCTACTGCATTTCTTCTTCCTTTACGTGGTCTTGAATATTTAGCCTCCAAATATGGATTATTATTTTATGCAGTATTTTGCGCAGTGGGGTTCATGATCTTTGTCTGGGGTTTCAGTGTACTGCCTTAGTATAAATAGTACATTGTAATCTCTTTGGTAATCTGGGAAGATGAAGTGCTTTTACAAATTCGACAGGGCTTAAAGGCTTTTAAGACACAGAGGAGAGGTCATAGAAGCTCTTTGCGTCCCTCCATTTTCTGTGATCTTTGCTCTCAGATGCTTTGTTTACCTTCTTCCATACTCTACTTTTTCCAGGACTTGCTGCAACTTTTTTGTTTTGTACCTTGAAGCTTTGTGCTAGTTTCTTGTTGATAAGACTCCCCTGTCTTCTATTAGAGAGCAAATGAGGTGCTGAGCATTCTTCTGCTCCCTCATTTCTTGCTGTGAGGAGACAGTGTAGTCTCAGCCCACCCTTCCAGAGATTATTATTGCTCAGCAAATAGCTATTAATGAAAATTACCTGTTTTTCTGTTACATTATCAATAAACATAGAGGAGAGAAAAAAAAATATTGGAAGACAGAGCCAGTTTGTGTGCAATTCTATCCAAGCCATTAGGAAGCAGACATTAAATTTTTCAGTCACTAGGCTGTAATTCAGCACTTGGCACATCATCCATTCTTCTGGGTTTCTTCTTTCAGACGTAGTGTTCAGATGGCTGAGACCAGTGCTGTGTGTCTCTACTCTTTATTAACATCCATCACTGTGTACTGCAGTATTTTAGAAAATGAGGGAGGGAAAGACCTTTTTTTCCCCCCTCCCCCCCATTTCTATATTTATTTATTTATTTTTGTTTTTAATTTTTTTTGCAGACAAACAATGTCTATGGGAATTTTTAGGAGCAAATGCAGTCTTTTTCAGTGTTGTCATTCACTTAGCAAGCAAAAAAAATATTTGTTCTTTTAGAGGAAATTAAAAAAATGTGCTGTTCCAAACAGGAAAACTGCCTTTTCCCCTCTTCCTTATTCTATGTGTCTGAGCCTGCACAGGTGCATTTTAAAAAATTAAATGTCCTAGTAACAGCAGATAAGGTGAAAACTTTTTTATTAACATTTCCATGAAAGTTTATGTGCTCTGGATGTATATGATTTGTGAAAAAATATATACCCACAAACTTTATTTCATTATGTATATTATTCAGAGTCAATAGGCATACTGATGACTTTTTGCACATCAAATAAATTTTGGTTAAAGTTTGATTCTTGACAGACAATTAGTATAAGAAAATAGTCTATATAAATTAATTGCCCTGGGACTTCCAGCAGGACTTCCACCCACACTCTACTGCCCATGGGTCTTTGTTGTCCACTTCAGGTCAGGCCTTGGTCACTGCCTGAGTTATGTCTAGGTGTGTCTACCTCCAGTTCTCTCTGGTCCTGCCTCCTACATAGACTTTGGACCTGTTTTGTAGCCTTGTCTCCCGCCTTGTCTCTGACCCTGTCTTTTTCGCTCCTGACTGGACTCCCTGGATGGACTCTAAACCTGGTCCATCACTTTGCCTTTTGCTAGGATCTTGCTCTGCTTGCTATGTTCAGACCCTGTGAGGCTGAACCTTGCTGGTTAAGGGCACTGCTTGTGCTAAGGTTATCCTGGGCTCCCATCCCCTCTTCTCTCAGTGGGCCCTTGCTGCAACCTGAAATATTTTTGGGCAGAGTCAAAAATTCCAGTTAAGGAAATTCTACCTTTATTTTGCCAATCTTGATTTCCATAACAATATCATAGAATCACAGAATTGTTCACTTTCCAAGAGACCTTTAAAGACCTTTAGTCCATCCCATCTGCTTTGGGCAGGGACATTGTCCACTAGATCAAGTCGCTCAGAGCCATGTCCAACCTGGCCTTGAACACTTCCACAAATGGGACATCCACAACTTCTCTGACAAACCAGTGTCTCACCACTCTCATCACAAAAAATTTCATCCTCATATCTAGTCTAAATCTGCCCCCTTTAAAATCATTACCCCTTGTAGTATTGCAAGAACAATCACAATTCTCTTAGCCTTTCCTCATAGGAGAGGTGCTCCACCTTTCTGATTATTTTTATGGCTCTCTCTAGACCAAGTCAATGTCTTTTTTGTACTGAGGACTCCAGAGCTGGATGAAGCACTTCTGGTGGAGTCTCAGCAGAGTGGAGTAGAGGAGGATAAATCACCTCCCTCAGCCTGCTGGCCACACTGTTTTTGATGCAGCCCAGGAAACAGTTGGGTCTCTGAGTTCTGAGCACACATTGCCATCCCACAGCTAATTTTTCATTCACCAATATTCCTCCAAGACCTTTCCTGCAGGTCTGCTCTCAGTCTGTTCATCACGCAGGCTCTATGGATACTGGTGATTACTGTGACCCATGTGCAGAACATTGCACTTGGTGTTTTTGAACTTAATGAGGTTTGTGCAGGCCCACCTCTGAAGCCTGTCAAGGTCCCTCTGGATGGCATCCATTCCCTCCAGTGTGTCAACTGCACCACACAGTTTGGTGTTGCCCAAGAGACAACATTACCCATTACTAGTCTCTGTTTGAGCAGTATACAAATATGGATTAAACAATGGCAGAGAAAACTCCTGGAAAATGGGACTCTTAGTTGACTATCCTGACTGTCCTAACAGTCCTTGATATGGCTTTGACTAGTAAAACTAACATTTTTCCAAATAACTCCCAGGTATGGAAATACCTAGAAATTAGCAACAAGCAAACTCTTCAGGAGGCATTTTTGTATTGTTCTAGTTGGCCTCAGTGCTAGACAGTGATTTGAGCATGTTTTATTTGCTGCTTCTTTTGTAGATTACATGTATCTATTTGACTCCAATTCTCAGCTTTTCTCGCATGATGAAGGCTGTTGATTTCCCTAAAAATATTCTAGTGAGCAAATTTGAGCACATAGACTCAATAAGGCAGTAACCTTGATCAGGAATGGTGTCTAAATAGACTTCCATGAACCTTAAGAAGCAACGAATTAAATTCTCTCAAAGGCACGTTTTAAAAATCATTCTCCCTCCAGCTCTGAGAGTCATACAACAGAGCTGGTTAGTTTAGTTTCATGCCAGTGCAATGACACCAGCCCTGTACCTTCCAGCCTCCACTGCATAATTTAGTGGGTAATTGTTTTAACTGTAAATTTACCAAATATTTACTGTATTTTTAGAAGCTGTTGCTCAAATTAGACTGACTAGGTATATCTGGATACACACATGACACTGAGTCAGAACACCTCTGAGGAAGCAATGTTTAACATAAATATTTTAAATTTCCTTTTAACAGACAGATTTTGTTTCTACTAATAAGCAACATACCCTTTTGTTTCATAAGCCAACAGTAATTATGTTAACCATGGTTACAAGATTTACCAGTGGAACTGTAAGCATTGAGTAACATATTGTATGATGACAAAAAAGGGAGATTCTTATCTAGGTTTTCATTTTTGACCTACTGTTTCACATTGAAGTGACTAAGTTATTTATAACTTTTCCATTCTTTCTAGTCAGAGTTATTTTTAATTGCATCTATTATTTTATAGAGGCATGTGCAGTAGCATTTTGCTTGATTATTTCCAGACACAAAGTCTGTTTTAGTAAAGGGGACGAAATAGATAATCATCTCTATAAATTAACTCCATGTCAGGGAAAGACTTTTTCTTTGTGTTATTAGGATAATCAAAATAATAGAAGGCAAAGACAAGCAGGAGGAGTTTCTACGCTGTTCTGTATTGAGTGTATCTGTTTTTCTCCACTCAAAGTGATCTCAAAAGGCAGAAACTTCATTATGCATGGCAATAGGCCATGTGAGAGCAAAGACTTGGAGCTGACTGACTAGATAACAGCTTTTTATAAAAGGATCTGGGGGTCCTGGTGGACAACAAATTGAACATGAATCCACAGTGTGTTCTTGGAGCAATGAAAGCTAACTACGCATTCTGATTTAGAAAGAGCACCAGAGGCACACAGCAAGAGAATGAGAGGCAAAAGAAGCAACTCAGAGCAAAGGAAAATTTAATTCTATTTAATTTTTGTAGTAAGGGTGGTCAAAGGGTGGACCAGATTGCCCAGAAAAACCATGAAAACTCCATTCTTGATTATATAGACTCAATTATATTGAAAAAAGTTTGGGGTGCCTTGATCTAACCTGGGAGTTGGGTCTAACCTCTAAATATTTTCAGCAGGAATTTGGACCTCATTCCTTCTGAGGAACAACCTGAGCTGTTCTATGAAGAACTTTATTTTCTACAGTGACAGAGACAGTGACAAGTGCACACTCCACAAGTTTGCAGATGACACCAAGTTGAGTGGTGTGATTGACACGCCTGAAGGATAGGCTGCCATCCAAAGGGAGGACCTGGACAAATTTGAGAATTGGGTATACAGGAATCTCATGAAGTTCAACAAAGTCAACTACGAGGTCCTGCACCTGGGTCTGGGCAACCCCCAGTATTAATACAGGCTGGACATGAAGAGATAGAGAACAGACGTAGGGAGAAGGACTTGGATGTGCTGGTGGATGGAAAGCTGGGTATGACTCAGCAATGTGCACTTGCAGCCAAGAAATCCAACTGTATCCTGGACTGCATCAAAAGAAACGCCAGCAGGGAGAGGGAGGTGATTCTATCCCTCTCTGCTCTACATGGAGCACTGTATTCAGCTCTGAAGTCCTCAGCCTGTCATAGACCTGTTGTCGCAGGCCTAAAGGAGAGCCAAAAATATGATCAGAAGGCTGGGGCACCTTTCTTATGAGGAAAGGCTGAGACAGTTGAGGTTTTTCAGCCTGGAGAAGAGATGGCTCCAGGGAGACCTTATTGGTGGCCTTTTAGTATTTAAGGGGGGCCTATAAGAAAGATGGGGCAAACATTTTAGCAGGGGTTGTGACATGACAAGGTTTAACTGTTTTAAACTTAGAGAGGGCAGATGTAGATTAGATATAAGGAAGAAATTTTTTACAATGCGAGTGGTGGAACACTGGCACCTGTTATGCAGAGAGGTGGTGGATGCCCCACCCCCGGAAACATTCAAGGTCAGCTGGGATGGGGCTTTGAGCACTCTGATCCACTTATAGCTGTCCCTGCTCACTGCAGAGGGGTTGGACTCAATGACCTTTAAAGGTCCCTTTCAACCCAAAGAATTCTGTGATTCCATGAATCTATGAATCTCTGCTTCTCAAATGACTGTGGACTATTCCAAGTTTATTGTTTTCTAGACTTCATGTATATTTCTATTTTAGCAAAGCAGTCACCTCAGCTTTTTACAAAGGTTGAATGACCCTAGATTTTCCCCTGAAGGAATATTACTGTTTCATTTATTTGTCTCTTTTGAGAAAGAGATAGTACTAATCTTCTGATTGTGGAGACTTGTAGGTACAAAAATGCTGTTAGTGAGGATCTTCTTGTTATTTTCTAAGTCCGTGAGAGACTTTTCTCTCTCACAGAAGAGGTAGCAGGGAATGTAAACAACCAAGCCACCTGCAACCTTGGAAAGTCTTGTTTATGGTGTAGTAGAAAATATTTTGATAATGGATGTGTTAGGATTTTGGCCAATCACCCCCAAGGGGTGGCTGGTCCTTTGTCCAATTAGACTATGAAGAAAAAAATCTATAAAAGAGTTTGTAAAATAATTAAATAAATCAATCTTGCTGCACAATTCCTGCCTGCTGGATCTCTCCTCCTCCTCCTCCTCCCTATGGCTGCAGGACACGGTGATATACCGTAGGAACCAGGCCTGCGGTAATAGAGACTAACGCTGATTTAATGCTATAACTTAAAAAAAAAAAGTGCAGGGTAAAAAGTTTCAAGCCAGAATGATGTGACAAACATTCCAGGGCAGCATTCTGGGACTTTCTTCTTCTCTAAGAAATAGTAATAATTGAGCAGCAGCACTGTTAAAATTAGCATATAACTGCAGTTGAGCAAATCCTTTTCCTCGTTCCTGCGATTTAGGATGCTGTACACAACAAACCAACAAAAGCATGTAATAAATGAATGCCTCATATATATGCTACCTTGAAATTGAAATAAAGCTCTTCAGATCCTTACAGGAAGGACTTTTAAAGAACTGATATATGGCCCACAGAAATGCTAATTCAGGATGTCAGGTAGAAATTTCAAATTTTTTAATTGAATTTACTCACTTAGCATCTTCTTTCCCATCTTTGAGTTGATGCTCTTCCGGTTGAGGTGTCTTAGCTAGTTCAGCTGAATTTTCAGGTTTTGAAGGCTCAGGTGCTTTTGCTGATCCTGTACCTAGAAAAAAGGTTTTAGTTTTTGAAAATGAATTTTTAAAGAATTATTACAATACTTTTAGAATTACTATAATACTTCTGTCTGACATTATTTCTTCAGTAGACATGCACTAAAAGACACTGCTTCTGGGACCTGACCTTTGAACAATTTCCTGCATAAATCTATTTCAGTGCCAACTGTACACAACATGTTTATGATAACTACACCTTTTAGAATATGTAATTTACTTGTGGTTTTTAACTAGATTCATCAGTAGCTAGCTCAACAATGGTCAATTCAGAGCTTTTCTGAATTTATAAGGGACAAGAAGTCATACAGCATGGTAGAAGATAGATAGATCTGTCCAGAAGTGCCTTGCGAAATACAGGAAGAAAAATGAGGAGTAGCTTATTTGCTTATGAATAGAAACGCTAATAAAATTATTTATACTTCAGTGTTTGTACTGCATTGAAGATGTTGTTGCTTCAGCTGCCATGACAGTCCTGTTCATTGCTGAGTAAATGATGATTGAAATATATCATTAATGATGTGGGTATGTTGTACTTTGTCTAGTCTATTTCTTCATTTCTGTTACTAGTAACTTTTTCAAAGGAATCTAAGCAGGAAATCTGTAGAGTTTGAAACAAATGGTATAGTCTCTTGCCATTTAAGTGGCCTTAAGTGATGATTTCTTATAATTAGTAGCATGTCTTTGTTTTAAACTTTCATGTTGAAAAATAATTTGATAACCCTCATCAGTCTGACACTTTGCATAATGGGTTTTCAAAAAGCAGAATGTTGTGGGGCTAAGGATAACATTGGAAGAGCTGGCAAATTTCTTTTTAGTTTCAGCCTGCTCATGTAGGACCAATTCCACTATCGTAAAACTGAAGGCATTAGTCCTAGAAGACCTTTTCCCAGAGATGAAGCTGTTGTTACAGGCAGATTTGTCATTGCTGGGAGACAACAAAACACAAAAAACACAACACAAGAGTTGTCATTCTTGCAATAGTCATTTTGATTCTACTAAAGCTCTCAGTCCAGGGTATGAAAGTGTTGGTGGATCCAAAAATCTCTGTCATAGAGCTAGCCTAAAGAGGTGTTGCAAACTTCTCTTCTGGCAAAAGACCATGTCAGCAAAAGACTCTAAAACCTCATGGATCTACTCAGATAAATCGTATTCCTTGGCCACTAACATGATTCTTCCAGCAGAAGGGTGTTAAGATGTTATTTTCTACTATAATTACATTAGTAATTACTAATAGTAAGAAATTAGCATAAAGAAGGGCAGATTAAGTTGGTAATTTTACACTAATTCATCATTTTTTCTACTTCCCAGTCCTATTTCTGCTGTTATTGATTTAACGCAAAAGCCCTGGACTTGCAAAAGGTAATTATCACCTCTCCAGCCTGGCTAGGACAGCTCCTTCTTCTTATTCCGTCCAAAGGTCAGTACAGAGACCGAGGTGCTAAGATGCCAACCTGCTGTTCAGAGCAAGGGAAGAGACTGCCTGAGAAAGCAGCTGCAGCAGGTCAGGGACAGAAGAAAAGCACTTTGTACTGTGAAGACCACCAGCCCTACTGGTTTTTCAGCATCAGGAGGTGTGCCTCTGCAGCAGTCAGACAATCTGAAGGGACTTTTTGCTAGGGACTAATAAAACATAGACCTTTCAGTCACTAGTCACTGGTTTTAAAATTTTATTATCATCACAAATATATTTGCCTTATTGCAAAAAATAAAAAAACCCACACCAAAAAATGGCAACACCCCTAAAAAGCAAAGCAAAATGCCAATAAAATATCAGTTTTTAGATATCAAGATATGAATAAATGTCAGCAGCTGGATAGTAACAGTCTGAGTATAGAAGAGAAAAAGTGCTTTTTCTTTGTTATATTTCAGGAAGGAAAGAATCTCTTTCCCAGAATTCCCAGCCAGCTCCATTGCCTTGTACTAGCAGTATGACCAGTATCACATCTATGCTTCCTCTCCTGTCTGTACTGGTTGGGTATATGTGAAAGTAGAACTTGTCATGGCTAGCATTTACCTATATAAAAGCAAAGTTTCCTGGGCTGCTTCTTCTGTCTGTTCAAAAGCATGTTTTAGTTCAACTTTATCATCAACTGACATGATCTTGTTTAATTTTGAATCCACAATGTATTGTTTTATAGGATGATTCACAAAACATTGGCTCACTTTTATCTTCTTTTTCTTTGGTTGAAGCAGTATTTCCATCAGAACACCCAAGCATAATGTCTATTTCATATTAATTAAATATATGGTCAAATTCTTTCTTCTACTGGTAACTTTTAAGTGACTTTTATAAAAATGTAGTCATTTTAAAATACATTGATGCTTAAAACTACTATATGATTTCACAATGATAGTGTCGTACTAAATATAGTTAATTGAGTTGCTATGTATGTAATACAGTTGTAAATGTTAACTCAGTTCTGATGTTTATTACCAGGATTAATGTAGGCAATGTTTATTTAAAGAAAATTTAATGTTCTTTTTTTTTTTTTCCTCCAGTAATGAAAAAAAAATCCTGCAAATCTGATTGGCCTGAACTATCTTTATCTGTTTTCCTGTTACTTGGCAGGAACACAGAAGAGAATTAGTCATGGTAAACAAAAAGACAAAGATAAAGGAATAATTTATTTTTCTTCTATCGAATATATATATTTGATTGTTGCTTGAAAACTTAGTGTAGCTTGATGTTTGTGCTCTGTGATGGTTTCAGCTGGGGTAGAATTAATTTTCTTCACAGTGCCTGGTGTTAGGGCTGTGTTTGGATTTGTGCTGAACACAGGGCTGTTAATATAGAGATGTTTTTGTTATTGCTGAGCAGGGCTTGCACAGAGCCAAGGTCTTTTCTGCTGTTCATACTGCCACACTGGTGGGAAGACTCGGGATGCATGGAAAGCTGGGAAAGATAGCTGGAACAGCTGACCCTAACTGACCAAAGGGATATTCCAGGCCATATGACACTTTCTATACTGACCATGCTCAGTGTATAAAGTGGGGGAAAGAACTAGGAAGGAAGTTTGGAGTGATGGTGTTTATCTTCCCAAGTAACTGTTGCACATGATTGGAGCCCTGCTTTCCTGGAGATGGCTGAATACCAGCTGTCAGTGGGAAGTGAATTAATTCCTTGTTCTGCTTTGCTTGTGTACATGGCTTTTGCGTTCCCTAAAAAACTGATTAAATATCTCAACCCACAAGTTTTCTAGCTTTTACCCTTCTGATTCTCTCCCTGATTCTGCTGGTTGGGGAGTTAGTGAGAGGCTGTGTGGGGCTTGGTTGCTGGCTGGAGTTAAACTACAACATGCTCACATGGTAAAACTATTTTAGGTAATATACAAACAACAGTGGCAATTTTAATGGTGCATGGAATCACTTGAGGCAGATAGCATTGTTTGAAACAGGAAACATTGTATAAAGACATGGGTAGAGTCTGCTAGTAGGAGGCAGTGACTAATATTTGAGTAATCTGTTCTTTTTAGCAGGGACATATATACCTTAGAAACATACTTTTAAGCACTTAAAATCAGTGATTTTTTGGGGCCATTTCCTCTTTTTGCAAAGTATTAAACATTTTGAAATATGTTAGAAATCTCAAACTGGCTTTTAAGTGGTATTGCCTGCAAAGTAACATAGAGAGCAGGTTCTCTTGAATAGCTGGAATAAAGAGTGACTTTGCATTTGGAGCAATGAAATGGGAATAAGAGAACAAGTCCACAAACTCTCTGTGATACTTCTGACAGAGTTAGTCATTTGCCTGATTGTCCTTGCCCCCCAGAGATGTTCTTGAGCCATCCATAATATCTAAAAATGGCTATAGGGTCATGAAGATCTCAAGAGGAAAAAAAAAACACAGGAAACCTATGGATGAAGGAGAGAAAAGACATCAGCTCTGACATTACAGAATGCACATCTTTATGACTTTACAAGCAACATTTTTTTAACAAATGCTATGTGCAGGGGAAAAACGTTCAGAAATCAGCAGGGGTGAAATAAACCAATCAGTAAGTAGGTCCATCTTAATTCAACTGTCAACTTCAGTGGCTAACAAAAGCATTATTTATTTTCCATAAGGAAAGAAAGGTTGTATGAAAAAGTTGAGTTTGTTTTCCTAGCATTTAGACCTGTCACTCATGTGGAAAATGAAGATCTGAGAGGAACTAAAAGATTTCACATCAGCAGGAGTGGAAGCAAGCTGATTAAACGTATTCAAGTCCTTGGTAATCTTTAAAGAAAACATTTTATGGGAATAACAGCTGCCTGTTTCTGAGTGCCAGTGACTAGCATAAAGGATAAGGCAACAAGGAATAAGATTATTTCAAAGTATCTTTGGATTGGCAGGTTTAGTTCATTGGGCTGCAGCTTATAAAATCACATTCTGCATTTGTATTTTTTGAAATAAAAACCACTTATTTAACTCTAGATTTTCTGGTGCTAAGGGACAGGTTTTGTAAAGCTGCTTAAGTGCAACTTAAGAGTCAAATTCATAAGAGGCCAAAGGGAGGTTTGGACTGTAAAATTTCACATTCAATTCAAATCACCCTTCTCAAAGGTTTAACTCAGTTGTAGTCCATGCAGAGTTAGCTGGTACCTAATTAACCAGAATAAGCCAAGATTTTACAGCATAGGATTTTGTTACCCTCAATAAATACATCTGCTTTATTTCTATTTCCAGGAAGAGAGAGCGTCCATATTCTGTAAAACAGCTAGTGATCAAGACTCTCCTCTGAGAAGAGAGGATCTTGGCTCTGGGCCTTATTTATTTGTAATAGGGCCAGATACCTGTTGGGAGGATTTTTTTTCCCCTTTTTAAAAGATTCAACAATGTTGTAATACAAATACATACTGAAATCAAAGTCCTTCATTCTTCCTACATGGTTAATGTTTTGATTAACTTCTAGGTTCATTCCATGCTCCATGTTTAGGTTAGTTACATGCTCCATGTTGCATTCTAACTTCTCGGATTCCACAGGGTTTTGCATTCTTTTCTGCATGATGGCCCAGAGGCTAGGAAGGCCACAGAACTTCCTCCCACACCACTCTAGTCTAGGTTTTACACAGGTAGCTGGGGAACTCTACAGGAAAGTGAGAGGTATGGGTTCCAACTCTCTTACTGTGAAAGAGGGAAGGTGTGACAGGTAGGCTAATATATGAAAGCCTACTGCCTAGGGGGAGCTATCAACATCTTCTGCTTTTACTTTTTTTCTTAGTGGAAAAGTGGCTGTTCCTCAAGTAACTTAGCAGAAGAGGGAGTCTGGAGTGGATTGAAGTTCCTTTTGAGCAGCCCTTCCTCTGCGGTGCTGCACTGCTTACTTGAGATTCTTTCCAAAGCATCTAGGCTCTGAAGATACTAAATACCATTGAACATTAACTTGGTAATCTCCCAGAAGTGAGGTTCTGTCTACCTTATGACCTAGAGGTGCAGTTGTAGCATGTGTAGAAATACCTATGGTAGTTTTACTTCAGCTTTCTCACTCAAGTCCTGCCAAGAACAAAGCAGTGTCAATATGCACTTTAGTAAAATCTGAATAAATGTGACTGTGATTCTGGAAAACATCTTTGAGACACTTGTTAATTTAATACAAGTAGGAAGATCAAAACCCAGAATATTGGAAACAGACTAGTTTCTAGTAAGGGAAAAATGTAAAGATGAGGACAGACTTTGGAGAAGTACTAAAATGTAGTTGGAAAGAGTCAGACTGGAATTATCTGTCAGGAGGATGAAAGAAATTGTAAAACAGAGAATGATAATGCAGTCACCAGCTAGCAAGTGGAGGCTGGATGTGTCCTAAAGAGTGTAACCACCAACAGAGCTATTGAACAGCAGTGGGTAAAACAAGGGAAGTAGTTGTATAGCCAGTCAGTTACGGGCGGTGATAAATATGCAAAGAAATTATAGCAATTGGATTCAATATCATGGAGAACCTGTAATTAGGTGAATCACACTTTGTTAAACACACAAAAAAATGCAGGGAATAGATTAAAAAAATTAATCCATTATGGAACAAACTGACTGCACAGAGAATTAATTACGGAGTGAATTAATTATATGGAGAATTAATCACAAAGCAAGCTAGTGAGAGAGGGGGCAACTGTGGAAGTGGAGATAGGGCAATGAGTAGCCAACAAAGAAGCCAAAAGTACCAGGAGTTGCTGACTGACCTAAGTGGCCTACTTTTAATTAAACAGGCTCCAATGGTACCTCCTGCTGGATTGTCATGTGTGCTGGAAACATTGTGCTGCTTTGTGAAGTACATGGAGGAAGGGAGAAGGTAATGGCTGGTTTTGGCCATGTGAAAAGAAGGGGAGTGAAGATAAGCTCTACTCAGTCTGTTGATTTGTATTCAGCACTATGGAGCTGAAAACTGATATTATGATTAAGGGTTTTCCTGGTCTATTTCATTTTGATTATACCAGAGAAGGTAACGAGACACCTAGGGAAGACTTTAACACATTTTAAATTCTCCGTTTAGCTGGTCTGCCTTAACTAATGTTGTTTGAGTGCTGGCTGTGCTTTTAATAGTTCTCTCCAAATTTGTACATACAGCATAAAATGCTTTCTCTAGTCTCTCGTCCTCTGCTTACCCACACAAATTCTCATTTTCTTCTTCCAGAAGATAACCGCATGATTTTAGGTCTGACACAAAGTGCACAAAATTTTTCAGGAGATTTATCTAGACCTTCTTGTGAACTGCTTTAGACCAGCCTCCCTTTTCTGTCCTGAGATAAAGAAGTTTCTTGTTTGGCTCAGGTGATAGGGACTTACAGTCAGGGGGGGTGAAATTCATAAGCTTCTCCTGACGTGTGATCCCTGTGTAAATTCTCTGGCTTGTATAGCCATTGTCTATCTAATTCATTAATACCCTCAGTGTCTTGCAGCTGTTCGAAAATGAGACTTGAAGTACCTTCCAAACAACTCTGGATTTAAAATGCCACCAAAAAACATGGAGCCTAGCTGTGTTATTATAATTTCCTGAAGTAATTAATGGTGTAGCTGCTGCTATACCACCACTTATCTTATATTTTTGAAGGAAAAAAAAAGTAGTTTAATATCACAAAATATATCTTAATGAGTTATATTAATCTGTAAAATTAGATTAAGCTTTTAATGGAAACAAAAAGAATTTCTATAATGATACTCCATTCTGTGATGGGATAGCATCTGTGACTTAGTGTTTCTAAAAAGCCAAGCATCAAATTTGGTTTTTTACATTGTTGCTACAGTTGATTCATGTCAGACTTTGTTTTCCCTTGATTTCATGCTACAGCCACTATATAACAAGATAATTGCATTAAATGGACTTTGTTTAAAGTTTCATTATATGAGGAAAGTAATTGTGACACTTGCTATGATTACGCAAACACAATTAAGGATTATGAAAGTTTTCTTTTAATCTTTTTCCAGTCACTCTGCTCTTCTTAGTTATTCTTTATCACAGAAAGCTGGAGATTCCTGTCTTTGCTGCTTCAGTGTAATGAACATGAACTGCTCTCCTAAAGAAAAAAGCATGAGGTGGCAGGAAAACTGGACTCTGATTTTCTCCAATACTGGAGGATGGAAAAGGAAAAGGCTGCACCACTCGTACTGTGAGGGAGGGAGGAGGGGATATGGCCCAGCAGCAGTTGTTGCTTCACCCATCCTGAGCCTTTATTTTGGTAGCTGGTGTAAGCAGTCATTTAGGCTCTGGTATAGGCAAAACAGGCTTGGCTACTGGAGGTGGGGGAAGAGGGGGGCAGGATAGCCATGCATAGCTGCCTCTGTTTCCAGAAACCAGCTGCTTAGGCAAATAATTACCTTGTTTTACTGTCCTGAGTTCCATGTTCCCATGTACCAGTCCTCAGTAACGTCTGAATGGTGATGGCAAATATTTTTAATGGAATTTGGTTTGGTTTTTTTTTTTTTTTTTCTTCAATTTTTTGCTTGTTTGGGGTTTCTTTTAAAGTTTCGAATGACTGTTCACTGAAATATTTGAATGTCAGATAGTTTTAAGTCTGTCTTTTCTGGTACATGTGAGAAATATCGTTAAAAGAAACATTAAAAATTTGCATTTTTTTTCTTAAGCTACTAAATACCTTTATTTTAAGATTTCTAAGGAGTCAAATTGCAGTAAAAGGAAATAGAGTTTCCTAGACTAGCTGATTAGAGTGGGCACGCTCATGAAGGGACTGTGTGCTTGAAAGCTTTTTCCTTTTGTTATTGTTGGATACTCCGCCTACACTTGTAACAAATCATTGGTCTGGATGACAATGACATTGGTCAATGACAATTCAGAGATCCTTATTTCTTCCACAAATGAAAAATAAGAGCTCCTGCCAGAGCACCAGGAAGAACAACAGTTTTATTTAAAATCCTATACAGTATACATATATTGTGTCCAGATAATCTTTGAAAACTCATAAATAGCTTATTACTGACCTTGCTGCTTTGGTACAGGCTCTGCTTTATTATTGGCCTCTTCTTTCTGTGGTTCATTTGTTGTTTTGTTTTCATCCTTAAAAAAATAAAAAAGATTAGAAACTGTAGATGGTAATTGTTGCGAAACATAAGGGTGGTTTGATGTCTGCACATTTTTGTAGGAATTTGATTAAGTTGCCACACACTGACCATTGTTCCTGGGTGTTCTGTGTGTTTCCAGATGGATTTGCAAAAGGACTTGTGATGGATGCTGAAATCAAAAATTGATATCTTCACATCCTCTGTGCAAACACAGTTGCTTAGCTTAGAGTTCTGCTGCTGCCTGTTTGCAGAGCTGACTTGTTCAGTGCAGCCTCTCACAAGCTAATGTGCATCTCTGAGCTAGTCATGCTTCTGCCTGAGCCTTCTGTTGGGCTAACACACCTGATATATTATTACTGCAGGCCTAGGTCCTAGGGTATATCACTGTGTCCCACAGCCATAGGGAGGAGGAGGAGAGAAGATCCAGCAGGCAGGAATTGTGCAGCAAGATTGATTTATTTAATTATTTTATAAACTCTTTTATAGACTTTTTTCTTCATAGTCTAATTGGACAAGGATCAGCCACCCCTTGGTGGTGATTGGCTAAAATCCTAAAACATCCATTGTCAAAATATTTTTCTACTGTACCATAAACAAGACTTTTCAAGGTTGCAGGTGTTTGGTTGTTTACAGAACTCTGCTACCTCTTCTGTGAGAGAGAAAAGCCTCTCACGGACTTGGAAAATAGCAAGAAAATCCTTGCTAGCAGCATTTTCATATCTACAGTATATTTTGAGCTACCTTACCACAATGACAGATCTCTATCTCTACAAAACACTGAGATGGTATCAACTTTCACTGCAAAAAATTAACTTCCTCCCACACTTACTGACTTAGGTCCCTGTGTACCTGTACCTTGGTTCATGTCAGCTTTAACAGAGTGGCCTTTGGAGGAAGGAGTGAGGTGTGCATGGGGAGTTCTAGGTGTTCGCAGTACTGTGTACCAGCATCATGTTAATCAAGCCCATGAGTATTTGCTGTCTCAGAATGAATTTTCCTGGTGTGTAGCATGCTTATTATTAGGAAAAGGCATTAGGTTGTATCAGCATAAGGAAAAGTTATTTGATATTAGGAGCTTTTAGGTCTTCCTGCACTTTTTTTCCTTTCCTAAGTCAGTGACTTCCCTCTTGTTTGTGTTTCTGAGAATAAGTTGGGGTTTGTTTTTTTCTATGAAAATATTTGTGTTTTCCTGTCTGTTTTTATTCAGAGAACCAGGCACTGAAGCTCTAATATACATAGGTAGAGAGAACTAAATTATAATTTTTATATATATATATGTGTATATTAAAATTCCAATCAATGTCTGTGCATACTCAAGGTTCTTGCATGGTGTTTTCTTGTAAAGATTGTTTTCTTTGTTTTAGGCTCCCTCCTAATAGCATAAATACATAAATTAGTGCATTAATTACTATATTAATCAATTACCAGATATTATGTACTTTCTTCTTTACTCTTTAGATGGTAGCTCCTTGCAGGCAGGAAATGTCTTAATCCCTGATCTATTCAGCCTCCATCTTAGCAGTGTTTTGAAGAGTCGAGGCTGATGTTGATACGATCTGAGCGTTGCACTGATGTATGAAATTATTCTCGCCAAAAGAGTAATCCATGTCTTCAGTGAAATCTAAATACATCTGTTTAGCTAGAGCCCTTTGCTTGTTGGAACCCTGAGTTCTGAGAATTTCAGCCTTTCAGTGCTGACAGACAGTGATCCTCAGAAGCACACCGCATTTGACCTGAGGCCTTGGGAAAGGGTTCCTAAATTGTGTAATAACACTGATGTTGTTGCTGTGTAATTAAAAGTTATATCACTGGGTGGAGTATGTAGAGATGTAGAAAAATTAGGTGTATGGGATTTAGTAACAATATGGGGGATTTTGGGTGTGGATTTGTTCTTCTTCTTTTCTCCTTCCTCTTTACAAATCTGGGTGGTTTGGTATTGGTTTAAAAAACCTGCAGTGTGGATCATGAATAGTTAGTTATTGGATTATAAGTAAAAACAAATTAGTTGGCATTCCATAATTGGGTAATTTGGACCTTAAAAGGCCTTGGAAGCTAGAACTCAGGGCCATTTTCCACATTGTTAACTTAGAGGCACACTCTGTGCAGCTGTATTATAGATAAGATACAGTAAACATCTAAGTCCGAAGATAAAATCCCTGTCTCCTGTATTTTAATTCGAACTCTGAGTAAAAGAACTCATGAAACAGAGGCAAAGAAGAAAAGAAACGAAATGGAGAAAATTAATATTTGCCAAGTGAGATGTCAGCCTGCAGAGAACTGCTGATATGCAGCAGTTTTCTTCTTTTAAAGCAGTTATTGACACAAGAAAACTGAACCGTAAAAGAAGCGTGAACAATGCTTGTAGATCTGCAGTATATAAAGGTTATTAAACATAGACATTTTTGCCATTTTTTGTGGATGACAAAAAGAGAGTATGAATATACCTGTTCATCTTATTTATAACAGTGATAAATCAAATCTGAATTGTAGTTGGGCTGGATTAAACCACACCTCCTGAGGCTGTACAAACCTATGAGCTTTAGAAAACATCAGTTCTAGGAAGTGATTCTGTCTTACAAACATTTTGCTTCTATTAATTTTACTTAAAGCTGTAAAATTAATAGAACTCTTGTACATGTAAATCAAAGCTCCCAGAAGTTATGTCAGAATTTTTGTATATGCTCAACTGTTGTGAATGTGTTAAAAGAAATCCTTTTCTTAAAACTAACTTTATAATGGAGGAGTTTTGATTGTTTCAATAAGCATGAATGATTAATAGCTCATGCTGATACTAAAGAAACTTTTTCATTTCCCTAATTATTTAGTGAAACCATAAATTTTTGCCATTTTGCGTTGTAAAGTTTTGATTATGTGAAGCTGGAAAAAACAAAAACGTTTTCTGGGGAAATTATTGGGAAAAGATAAAAATTCAAAGGCAAGAAGAGAAGGAGTACTTATCTTTTTGCTACATTATTTTCTATTATTATTAATTAAATTGAAAAGAATGAATTAACCTTCACAGCAAAGAAATACTAAATAAAAATATAGACTAATATAACTTATTTTTTTTTTCAAAGAGGATTTACATTATTAAAACCAAGCTGAAAAAAATATTTCTTTCAAAAGCTACTTAATTACTTCATCTTTCCAATGGTTATCAGGAAGCAGGCTGATATATAACTGCATGACATTCTAATATTCAGAAAGGACACACTGAAATTTCCTGCCAGAAGGAAACAAGATGCAGAAAAATATATCGTCATATGAAAAGCAGCAATATCTGTATCTCTAATTCTCCATTTGCAATGTTGATCATGACCTCTCATAAGCCTATACTATTTCAGGTGAGCCCTATTTGGAAAGCAGCTTTCAAAAGGAGAAAATTATATTTTCTTCATAAAGAAAAGATGGTAGGGTGGAGGAGAATAAAGACATTTATTTCATTTTTCTAAATAAAGATTGATACCATGTTCAGTAAGTATATTTGAAATTCTAACCTTTGGCATTTACTTACATAAATACCTTCTAAAAAAAGAGTATTAACGAGTCTATAATAGACAAGAAAAGCTGTACCTGGCCTGTTGATGTCTTTGGTGGTGGAGGGGCACCTTCATTCTTGCAATCTGCTATCTCAGGTGCTAATTTTGGTCTAGAAAATACTGATTTTAGTTTTCTAAACATCTTGCCTCTTCAACTCCCCTGAAGCCTCTGTAACTCTTACCATGAACAGGCTTATAGCACACGTTTTCTTGCCATCAGTAATCAAGCCAATTAGACCCTTAATCAGGTTTAGGTCTGATTAGTGCCTGAAAAAAATTCCTTGCAGAGTCTGTTTCAGTGGCATTTTTTTGTCGTCATTAGTACCTTTATTTTTTATGTTGTAGACTAAATTATTTTTAAGATTTTTTTAGTCATGACTGTTACACCATATACAGTTCCACTTTCCATGCAAAAAGTCAGAGGAGAGTGACTCTTTTCTGTTTAGAATAAACTAGTGTGTAATCTTCTATGTATTGGATATTAAACATTTAATTTATATTTAGAGATAAGGTTTTAAGTTGTTAGCATATTCGCAGTTTAACCAGGAAATGAAAATGTTTAATTAATAAATAATCAACAATACAGACAAGAGATCTCAAAACATTTAATTTTTTGTAGTCCTGAACTTATTTTTTGAGTGAATGACAATAAAAGTCTTCTCTTGGGGTTTGTTTTTGCAACATTATACCTTGTTTTATTTCATTCTTCTTATTTTAAAATATGGAAAAAAGTTAATCTTTCATTTTCTAATGCATTTGCAGGCAACTTTATGCTGTCTTAGCTACAGTCTTGATGAGAATAAGTGTTAGGTGAACGAATATCCTATAAATTAGTAAAATATAAGCTTTTATCGTTTATAACTGGGACATGATATTGAGATTCTATAGGCTTTGGGTCATCCTATATAAATCTCTGTAAAATCAAGCATGGTTTAGTTTATAGGTCAATTCAGTTTCAAGTATCTCTAAGGCCATGTTAAGTAAGCCTCTGTTAGCAAGGATCTTTACAACTTAATTGTCTCTTTTTATCCTTAATTTCACTTTATGTACTACCAGTCTATGCCTTCAGTTTGAGCTTTGAATTTGAGCTAACAGCTTACAATTGATTTATGCTGATCATTAAGGCATCAAGAAATACAGAAACCTACTCCTCTGAGCTATTCCTTAAATTACATATTTAGCAATTACATCGATGTTTTAAAAATGTCCCTCCTTGGGGTTTATTTTCTGGGAAGGATGGTTTCTAATCCATATTCTACCATAGAAGTAACTGTAAGAATGAAACAAAAATTTTTATTCGTTTGCAAGTTTTTTTCCTCCAGTGACACTTATGAAGCAAACCTTGTAATAGTTGGCCAGCCTTCAGTTTTGTAACTGGGAACCTCCCCATATGCATGATTATTTCATAGTTGGTAGATACAGCAAGAGCTTAGAACCTCCCCTTTTATTAGCTTCTATGACCTGATTTACTTTAAAAGCAATACAATTCTTGCTAATCTTTCTCACTGTTTTTAAAATTAGAGTTTGAATGGGTAAATTATGAATTAATATCTAAAGTATTTTTACATATTTATGCAAGTCTGGACAATAGGTAGCTTTTTTCTTCTGGATGTGAATTTTTACATCTTCTCATAACAGAAGAATCTTAGAAAACAACTTAGCTTTTACTATGTGAAATTTTATTGGATTAAATTGACCAATTCAGGAAGCTTTAAACAATACCCACATACAAACCATACTTGAAGACTGAACCTTTTTGAGAGCAACTGTTTTCTCCTAAAAAGAAATTCTTAATTACTAAAATTTTTTAGAACAGGTAGTTTTATTCCTGGTTTATTAAAAATTGTAAAGTTCTGCATAAAACCCATTTGCAATGAAAATATATAACATTTATTAAAGGAAAATATGTATCTCTCTTAAGAATTTCTGCAAAATTATGCCCATTCATCTTTTCAAAAATGTGAAGCAACCTGTTTTAATGGTTTTTTTAAATATGTTTATGTTGGTATATAATTTATGATTAATAGGCATGCAAAAGGAATGTACCAGACATTAAAAGGAAGTACCATTGGGAATATGTTAATAGCTATGGACATCCACAGTTAATGAATGTGATATTTATTTAGTCTGTGACTAATTAAAAAAAATGTTTGAAACCACTTCATATGACCTGATTTTGTAAATAATAAGCAGATCACAACAAAACTTGTATTTTGATACCAACAGAGGTACAAGTTCACATCCTGACCCTGGTAAAGTGATTAATCTGCTTCAATATTTCATTTCTCTTCTATGTGCAATGTCTATTTATGTATTTTTACCACACTGAAAGCACTTCAGGGAATTGAATACCATGATGCACTGTTAAGTAAGATTAAGAGAGCAGCAGAAAAGAAGATAGCCTGTGTCCAGTTAGCTTCTTAGCTACAATGGCTTTGGCCAAGGCTTACTAGGTGCTGTATTTATGGTAAACCCCAGAGGGTACAGGGATTTCAAGCCTGCCTCATACATTCTTTAGGTACAGGTGGAGTATATCCTATATTTATTACTGATTTACCTCCTATCCTTTTTTTTTTCTTCAAGGAAATATTTGTCTTCCAGTAAAAAATGTGACATATGCTTTAGCTTTTCAATCTTTAGATAAGATTTTTCTTCAAAAGATGATATTTTTAATCTTAAAGAGTGCAGTACTTAAGAATATAAAAAAGGAAGCATGACTTCTTTTTCTGAATAATTAGGAGAGTTGTTAATAGGAAGAGATTCCCTTTTTCAGGACTGTTCTTGGAGGTGGTTTGGTTTTTGTTAGTCTTTTTTTGACTGGAACTTGTAATAAAATGTTTGAAAGCACCATGAGTGCAGATTTAACTCCCGGTGTAGTTAATAGGCATAGAGTGAATTCCAAGGACTGTTTTTCATTCCTCCAAAGGCAGTGTCAGTTGCTCCATTTGTTTGAATGTACAGATCAATAGATGTCACTTGGAATTTTTATTTTGTATTAAGTCATGTGTAACGCTTTAAAAATATCAATGCCTGGGTTTCACTTCCGTTCAGATATTCCCATGATGCAAAATATAGCATGCAGATGTTTTTCATAGGTATCTTTCTTTAGTTTATATTTGAGATTCAAGGATCTTGACAGCTAAGAGTAGTACATCTTTCTTTAGAGCTCTGTAATAGCAGTCAGACAAAAGCTGAATCTAGCACTTTTCATAATTTTTGCCTCTTCACAGTGTAAGATTTGACAGTTTTCAATATTTTTGTGGATTAATGAAAATTATAACAGTAATTTATCTGTCATCCTTAATGCTGAGGTTTTTTGTTAAAAGACTTTTTTTTATTTTTCCTTGGAAAAAAAATGGTTTTGGAGCTCAGATTTTTTCATATCTATTTATTGTCTTCTTTTTTAAATGAAGGTGATACTATCTTCTAATTAACTCTACCTTAATGAAGAAAATTAATTCATGCTTTCAATGGAAATATATCTCCTTAGGCTTATTATTACAGTCATGGCCAGATGTACGCATTATAACTTTAGCATTCAGTGAGGTATCTCTAGAAATTGCAAAGATTACTTAAAGAATGATTCCTCCACCATTTTACTATATCTAATTTTGCACTGATTCATAAGACTTTTCATACGTTGCAGTTTATATGCTGGCACAAATCCTCTGCATCCTAAGTTTGAGGCAGTAATAGGTCTTATAGTCTGAAGGAATCTGAAAATACACAATAATCTGATTGTTTTGGCCTTCAAGGAATGCAGAGTTACCTTTCAAATTCAGTTTTATTTGTAAAATCCAATCATAGGAATTATTCAGCTTACCACAAAAAAGAGACCGGAACACTTCTTTGGCAATATGCTGGAAAAAGGCAGAATGTTGTTATTTCCTATTCCTTTTCACATTCCTCTCTATAAAATTGCTTAGTTAAATTGGGAGCCATATCCTTAAGACTCATTTTCTAGAGTCTGCACCAGATCCTGGCTAGCTTTGAATATGATCGTAGAATCATGCTATAATATGACGTGTGGGCTGTAGGAGGTGACAAATTGACTGTCAGCCTGCCAAAATTATAATGGCTGATACCGCTTTTTGCTAGTGACCTCTTTTGCTGAAAGTGACATATGAATCAAAGGAGTGGGATTTAAGACAGAAGAAAAATGCAAACCTCCTTATGTTTAGTTATGACATTCATCTGCAGGCATAATAAAAGCTGAAGAAAGGTTCTTGTCTATTAGTAGAAGGTACATTTCCCTTAGCATGTCTGGCTTTTTTTCATTTTTTTTTTCCTGTCTTTTTGGCATCTTTTTTTCCCCTCAGAGCAGAAAAAAGGCACCACTAATAGGAATTTATTTCTTACATATCCTTATGGGCAGAATTTCTTTAGTAACATCATTGCCACTGCCTAAAATGTGACTCATCACATGAGAAAGCTTTATCTGCTAAGGTACTGCTCAAAAGTACCTCTTTTACTTAAATGAGTATCCAAAATTAATCTCTGGACCCAGGACCAAAAAGGAACACACTCTCCAGAATGGTAACTGCAAGAACTACTTGGAGGATTCTCAGCTATATCACTGAAAGAATTAGGTGTCCTGCAGCCCCTCCAGGAGCAACATATAGTCTCAAACCAGCAAGCTATGATTTTTTCAAGTACCTTCATGGGCAAGAAGTACTGGTTTGGAATGTGTAAGGGGTCACTGTTGTGTCAGAAACAAACAATATAAAAACCAGTGCTTTCATGCCACATTCAGCCATTTAGTAACCTTATACTGCTGACATCATAGTCCCCTTTCTTTTCCCATTTTTTGTCTCCATGAAGAAGAATAGATTGCTGTGAAAGGGAATAAATTCTCTGCCATAACATTTAGATGGGAAATTGCCTGTATGTGGTCTGCTTCATGTTTCCCAGGAGAAACCCTCTGAATGTAAGGCACTTCAAGGGAGACTGAACTAGTTCAAAATACGAAGTTCAAGTGCTAGAGCTTCTCAAAATATGCTTGTGCTGGTTTAAAACCCATTGGGAACATTAGACCCACTCAAACTGCCCCCCTTCCCCCCCCTTCTACTAGTGGAGGAAACACTATGAGAGATTAGAAGATGGAATCACAATTTTATTAAAAATTGCAATAACCATAGCGATATTAATGAAAGAGTGTACAAAAGAGACAGTGTTTTACTCACAAAAGGGTATTTACCACCAAACAAACAAAAATACTTCCTGAAGACAGTGCCTGGTGTGGTTTTCCCAAACAAAGGCAGAAATGAAGACTGACTCCTGCTGAAACCATGCCCCTGCCATGATGTTATTGGTTTAGAATTAACAACAAGCCCTTGTGTATTTAACAATGACAATGTGAGATGAGCTCAAACATCCTTCTGTACTGTTGAATTTTTTTGGTGAACACATACTCCACCTGTTTACAGTAGGAAAGTTGACAATGGCTCCTTTTCTGAATTTCTTCAGTAGAAAGCCCCAGGAGGAAAATACCTTTCCTTTGAAAAGCCTGACTCCTGGACTGGGGCCTGCATTTCACTGTGAAGCTGCATGGACTGCCTTTGAACCAAATTTAAAAACTTTTACTGAAAACTACTGGACAAGTAGTTTTTTCTGCCTGAAGGGTATTTACATCAAGAGTTTGAAAATTAAGTCACTTTGGTAAAATTATTTTCCCTCAAATGCTAGTAGGAGCAGTAAGATCTCTGAACCATGCAAGCAGACACTAAAATAGTAAGCTGTCAAAAATTTCAGTAAAATGTCAAGACTCCCAAAATATATGTAGTTCTGCTGCTTTGTTTTCTAGCCTTATAAAAGAACTTTAATCTCGATTTCTTTCTCTTGTTAAAAAATTTGATACTGTGATGTTGGTTTCAGAATCGCTGCTTTACATGTATTTTTATACTCAAAAGAAAAATGCAAGGGTTATTTTCTAGCGACTATATTTATGTGATTTCACACCAGACTAGCTGGTTATCATTTACTTATTTAGCCACTAATCATTGCTTCTCTTATGCAGAATACCATGGATAACAAGGATGGTAAAGTGGTAGAAAATAATTTCAGTCCCTTAAATAAAATTGTAAGAAAACATCAGGTCAGTTTGTCTTTCACACATGAGTGCACCAGGAAAAGGAAATTTCATTGTAATTGAGAAGAACAGATATTCTTGAACCACAACTGAATATCAAATTTGGTAAGTTTTAAGTCTACATGCTTCATTTTGGAATTCAAAACCATCTAATGTGAGGTGAAAAGGAGCCCCCATAAAAAAAAGGACTTTTTTCTTAAAAAAAATTGCAACTCAAAAGCAAAAATCCCACAGCCAACCAACCAACCAAACAAATCAAACAGATGAAATAAGTGTCTTTTGTTCAGAATATTTGCAATATATAATCTCATTCTTGGTGCCTGGTTTCTGACCAATGTCATCTCAACATTCCTCAATTCTATTCTCTTATAGGAGTAAAGTGGGGGTGGGGAGGAAGAGAGAAGGAAATAGTTTCTTACTCCAAAAAATATCTGAAGGTGATCAGGATAGAATTGCATTTTCATGTTCGATATTTGTGGGCTTTTGAAGATTTCCTTTCTAATAAAAATGAGAAGTTTAAGAAACAGAAGCAGATGTGATAACTTAAGTGACGCAGTCCCCCTATTTTTTTCTTAAGACTACTTTACTTCTCAATTACTTTAGTTATAAGAGCTTGACATACTCTCTTGAAGAGGGACTGTGGAGATGATGACATGGCTTAATTTAGATGAAAAAGGACCCAGAGGTGCAAGACAGGTACCTGTGGGGAAGAACAGAAATAAGTGTGGAGGAAAAGCATCTGTGGCCACTGTACTCTCCTGCAAGAAAATGATCACTGTGGGGAGGGGAGGAAGAGAGGATTATACATTTAGGATCTTTCATACCAGCAATGTTAATGCTTGTATATGTTAACACTTCTGTGTGAGGGAAATGGAAATAGAAATTTGGTTATAAATTGCATCTCTTCTGGAAAGCTGAAATCCATTGTGCTATCAAAAGAAGAAAAGCTCTCAGAAGTGTGTAATGTATTCCTCTGAACCCATCATATTTTCTATGTACCCTCAGAGCATCCTATTCCCACCGCAGTGGTGCTAAGCCTTATGTTTCTGCTAACATAAATATTTAAAGCATGCCACCAACACAAACTACCTCATCTAGTCAACAACACGGCAACAAATTGAGAACTGAGTACTGCAGAAACAGTGCCTTAGCAGAGAAAAAACCCAGCACTTTAAACATAGAGATAGCTTGATATAATTGATAAAGCACTGAACTGGGACTTGCCCCAGTTTCAGCCAGTCCATCAAACCTTTACATTTTTACTTCATGTACTTTTCTCTCTATAAAAGTAATTAGTGTCTGAGGAGACTTTTGCCTGCCATGCACAGATTGAAACCAATATATTTTTTTCAATTCTAGCTCTTTTATGCAACTTTCAGAATTGTCGTGATTGACAAATAAGTTGTTTGGATGGAGAAACCTCTGGTGGAAGGAGTAGGAATTCTTACTATTTTTAATTCATTATTAATGGTACTTAACACTGCAGTTCCCTCTGATGAGATAATGCGTTATGAAAACATTCACATTAGGCAAAAGTTAACTCTTTGTGTAAGTAGCTTGGCTCAGAAAAATAGTATCTAACATAATTAAACTCTTCCAAGTGCTGTACTGGCTTCTGCTTTCTCTTTTCATCTTCTTTTGAAAGGGAGCAGTGAGAATATTTTAATGCAATAATCTAGTGAATTCTATCATAAGCTTAAATCCAGGACCTGTCTTTGGTTCTGACCTCTGACAAAAAAGGATTCATATTCACAGTTCCCACTCTTCTGCAGTACTAGGCTGACCTTTAGTAAACATGAAAAGATCTATCCTCAACATTTCCTGTTGAATCAGTATAGCTGTATCTATTATAACTCAAAGATTAACACAAAATTACAAGGAGACCCAGAGCAAGTGCTAAGCCCTGCACCTCCATCATTTGGAAAGGGCAGAGCATAGTGATAGCTTCTCTTGTAAAGATGGGAAATTTTATACAAATAATTTCATTCCACTTACTGGATAAAATATATAAAACTTCTAGGAGTGTAAATCAAATGGAAAATTCTTTGAATAGACCTTGACTGTACAGCAGTCATGACCTGACTGGCCTGCAATTCATGAAGGTCTGGTGTTAATGATGGACTTGATTTAGTAACTCATTTGATTCAGTAATAAAATGCAGAAGAGTAATGACTCTATAAGCAAGACAGGCTCCACTTCTAGTTTCTCCTGGACCTCTCTTTCTCAAGTAGAGCATTGATTATACTTCTGGTAAAATGTAATCAGCTCCAAGAGAAGCAGTAGAGGCTAGGGTTGCTAGAGTCACTCCTGTTAAACAGTGAGATAGATTTAAAAAGAAGGGTATTTCATGGCAAAAAAAAGTCCTTTATTGTCTTGGTTGAACTCTCCACTTTATATTTTCAGGAAGGGGTTCACTTACATTTAGGTAATGCTATGAAGAATTCATATTCCCATTTTACTAATATTTTTGGGGGGCAATGTGAATGAAAATGTGTTCTTTATTTACAAATTTTAAATTGATAAGTAGTTACTCAGACATTCTCTCCTCATGAAAAATAATTCATCAAACTGTGACGTTTCTGTCCTACAGACAAGAAAATCCTACAACATCCATTGGAGCCTGCTAGCCACAATAATATTTTTAAACTTACCTGATTTCTTTTCATTTTAGTTGATTATCTCTTTAACCTCAATATTCCCACCTCTCCACAAAAGACCCTTTCATTACTTTTAAGGTTACCTCTATGGAGCTGTCACATACTTTAAGGAGAAGGGTAGTTTAACTTTTTTTAACTCAATGTGCTGAAGCAAGTTTTCAGCCATTTGAAAGATCAGTCTGTCTTCCATGTCCCCACATACCACTGGGATGGTTCTTGTAGGCATACCACAGTTGTGAAAGACAGTTATTTGAGCTAGTGACTTTTCTACTTGCTATCATCTGTCATGCTTTTGATTCTGGTTTCCTGAGATATGCAAATTTGGATAACTTTAAAAAGGTGAATTCCTTCACAGAAATTATAAATTAAAAAAACAAAATGTTGTAATTTTAGCTCACCGTGTCCATAAGTCTTTGAAAAACTATGTCTTAAGTGTTAGGAGTTATACTTGAACATTCTTAGACTGCAGTAGTGCGTGCTGGCCAGAAACCTAGATGAAGAGATTCTAAAGGTGATATAGCATGTTTGGTGGTAAAATGCACTAAAAATTTCACTTTCCTAAGTCACTAGTACTTCTATTTAAGGAGGGAAAAACTCCCTTAAAGAACACCTGAAGAACTTAAAGGAATGGTTAAAATAGAGCACTTCTTTTCCCCTTCCTGCATTAGACTTGGATAATGTATTTGATATCAGGTTTAAGCTTGTTCTTGGAAAAATGAAAGTTCTTGCAGTTTGGGAAAATAGATTTATTTAGTATTTAAAAGCTCAATCAGTGCTGTACAAGCTGGAAAGAAGCCATTTCCTTTCTGTTATAGATCTAGCTTGGTTATGGCTCTCGCTGCTAGAAAACTGCCATTTCTTATTCAGATAAAATATGACCTTTTTTCTCTCCCCAGCCATTAATCAAAAGCACTTGTAAGTTCATGATTAAGCAGTTTATGAAGAGCAGTAAATTTTATCAGGGCGAGAGAAGATTTATATTTCTCTTAAAAATTATAGTTTTTCCAGATTTATAAAGCAGCAGAGCAGTAGGCACTATTCCTTCAGATGAAATCCTGGAAAAGTTCTATCTTTGCTGTTTATTTATACATCTCTGTTTGGTCTTTAGCAAAGACCACGTATTTTTAAGGTCACCTGACTGACAGAGGGGGACTGGAAACTATGAACTCCAGGATAATCCCATTCTTCTACTTCCTTCTATGAGCATGTGTAAGAAGAGCACGGAGGATGGCATCTACTCATACCTCCAGTTACCCATGTCTTTTGCATCCTCAACCCCTTCATATTGTGAGAAACATGTTTCTTCACTAGGTTAGCAAAATTTACCCCCTTTTCACCCCCAACCTAATTTCAACCCAGAAAATCTACGAGTCTTGCTATCAACCATAGAGTTATTGATTTTTACTTGCATAATGATCTGGAATTCCTTCCTTTCTCACTTGCATTTTGCAAAATGTCTCTTAAATCTTCTGATTTCCCTCTTCAGCTTGCTCTTGTTAAACATTATGCTCTTCCTTGGGTACTTCATCTTGGTTCGTACTATGCCATTACCAGAGAACCCTGAGATCCAGGATCACTTTGTTCTGAGACCACTAGACCTGCTCCTCCTGTCAGAGCTCCAATGCTGTGCCCTACCTAGAGATCACAACAGCTGTTACAGCAGGTCTCCTTCATCTGCTTCCTCACTCTAATTTATTTTTTATTAATCTTCTATAATCTTTTTACTTTTGGTCTGTCAAATCTGTCAGAGAGAAAGCAGCCTGTACAAGCTGATGGTTGTGGTTTTTTGGGATCTCAGTTTGTGCTCTATTAGCATGAGCAGTGGCAAATTGTAATAGTAAGTGGAGCTTCTTGCACCACTAATGCACAAAGCAAACCACAGTCAGAGCTCTTCAGCTAGGTTTTTGGACAAGAACATTATTTAGACCAAGCAAGGGATGACAATGGTCTTATGGACACATATGTTTTTCCTGATAATTGAGCAGAATTTGTTTGTAGATCATGAGTTGAAAAGTTCTGCTATTGAACAATACACACATTGAGCAGATTTGAAGGTAATGCTACAGCCCTGGCAAAAGATTGAGTGCATTCTTTTCATGTCAGTAATTTAGAGTGCTCTACTCTCTGACAAGAGCTAAGCATTAGATCTGAAAAGAGGTTTCATTGCTTACCCCTCTTTTAGGTCAATAATTACTGAATGGTTATTACAGTATAAGGCACACAGAAATACCTTTTGTAGTTGTAATGCTTAAGGGCCAGGTTTGGTGAATTTACAACCAAATGCTATAGATTTAGAGCTTCCTGCTGCAGTCTCTACTCTCCTGCTGGATACTACTCAAAACTCTTCATGTATTAATTTATTCTAGTAGATAATATATGAGAAGGCACCTCTTGTGTCATCAAGGTATCACTTCCTTATTAAATTTTATAGGTATGTATTGTAGTCTTCTGAAAATTAATCAAACTTCACCTTAGGCATTAGCAAAATTTTAGGTTTCCACTCTCCTATCTCAAGGTTGTTCTGAAAAGCTGTGTAGCCTGTAGTGAAATTGCTGATTTGTCCTGCTATTTTTGACAAATAACCACTCTCTACTTTCAGCACTGCTCCTGCTTTAGTGGTGCCCTCAAGCACAAATGATGGGAAAATTGTCAGATAATTGCACCACTGTCAGCTGGACAAGAATGTACTTTTTTTCATATACTCTCAGCTGTATGTGTTTTGATAGACAAAAAGGTAAAAAAAACCCCAGATATTTTCTGTGTGGAAGTATGATCCTGGACTCAAGGGAGAAGCAGCCTGTTTCTTAAGATAATGTAATGTCTTTATAGACTGAAAACTACCTTTTGCTGTTCCTAAGTGAAATAAGTAGCTCATACAGAATATGCAAACTTTTTAATATAGATGCTTCTTAAGTTTTTTTAATAGGAGCAAGCAGGTTTTTCTGTACTGCTATGTAACACAAAAACATGAGATAAATACATCCTAGAGGATGAGCTACACAGGGGAGTTTATGCATTCCATTAGATTCAGCAGCCTAATTGCATGCAAAGCTAAAAATGGCTTTGAGGTGCTTACTGCCTACAGAATCTGCCAAGAAACTGTTCTTCCTTAATAGAAAAATACAATAACTTCAGCCACCTACTATGCTTTAGCCTTTGATAAATATCAGGCTCCAAATAATCTGCCACTTTCTTGCCAACTCTTTTTGTTTTATTAATTATTTCTTAATCCTGTTTTATATTTTATTTGCTCTATTTATGCTGATTTACTCTCTGTCACACATCTGTCCAATGAATTTAAAAAAGAAAAAGTGGAAAATAATTTTATTTGACAATAACCACTCTATTAAAAAACTTTATATGGTCATCTAAATGTAACATGTTTATTATTCTCTTGTCTTTGCTTTGTCTTAAAGCAGTGCAGAGACTGAGATTCATCCCAACTATCTGAAGGGGGAGCAGTAGGCCTCCTGAAGGGAGATGATGATCATTTATGCCTTTCTTCTCACAGCATTATGAAGGGAACCAAGACAAATAAATTCTTGAGTTGCACAATGCAGATGAGTGTCTAACATGATGTCTTAGAGGTCTTGTAGCAAAGCCATAAGAATGTAAATATAGAGATTTCTTCTCTAACGGACAAATTTTGTTCAGTGATGCATATAAATCATAATAAGTCATAGCACAGAAGGCATAATACTGCAGTAGCACTCAGGGATGAAAGTGTCCTTCTCTATTTCCTTCTCACCTTGGAAGATGCACATCTTTTCTGTCTTCTGGACTGAGTCACCAAGTCCTACTCTTAGCATAATCTGCAGTGTAGAGTTCTCCTGCACCATCTATTTATGCTTTTTCCTTTCTGTAAAATGGAAGACCACAGTTGCTCTTCAATATTTTGCTATCTTTGCAAAGGTAATTCAAAGTATAACTTGGGGGTGGTTGGGGTGAGGTGTCTGTGTTTTTCCTGTACCTTTGTTTGGGAAAAGACAGACTGTTAATCATAGAACCACAGAATGGCCTGGGTTGGAAGGAAACTTAATGATCATATAGTTCCAATCCCATGCCATGGACAGGAACATCTTCCACTAGGGCAGCTTGCTCAAAGTCCCCTCCAACCTGGTCTTAAGCACTTCCAAGGATGCAGTGTCCACAGCATCTCTGGTCAACTTGTTCCAGTATTCCATCCCTCTGACCATCTTCGTGGCCTCATCTGGACTTCCTGCAGCAAGTCCACATCCTGCTGGTAACATTTCTTTTGGTGCAGGGTAAAGCTGGCTTTCTGGGCTCAAGCATGTGATGCCAAGGCATGTCAAGCTTGTATTCAACCAACATCTCCCAGTCCTTTTGTCCAAGTGTGATCTCAATCCATTCCTCAGCCAGTCTGTGTTTGTGATTGGGATTGCCCCAACCCAGGTGTAAGACCTTGCATTTGGCCTTGTTGAATTTCATTGGATTCTCACACACCCACATCTCAAGCCTGTCAAGGTCCTCTGGATGCATCCCTTCCTTCGGGGGCTTAACCTCACCACTCAACTTGGTGTTTTTGACAAACTTGCTGAGGGTGTACTGTTGCAGTGGTTGAGTCCACTACGGGATTGGCCCGGGAGCCTCAGGACCCCAAAACCATTGAGGTCCACTGGTGGGCAGGCTCAGAGGTCTAAGACCACCCCCTTTTACTCTTTTTAAGTCCATGTTCTAGATAGTTCTCCTTTCCTTGATACCCCACTGGCTCTCAGTTCCCTTGTTCTACCCCTCGCCTTCCCCACTGGTCACTGCCCTGTCACCCCACGTCCTCTCCACCCCCTGGCCCCCAAATGATAGGTTCCCGATGTTATGCCCACCACCAGTGCCAATCTGGATAAAACCCCGGATCCTTCAGTATTCTGGGTTCTTTCTCCCTGGATCCTTTCGAGTGGGGACCCTAATAAACCCCTCAGAACTCCATACAAAATTTCCCTCCCGCCTCTTTGTCCCCAGTGACGCTGCAGAAGCTGTCTGGCTCTGTGTGTGTGTGAGTGGCTGTGAGAATCCACCAACTACAGTGTGTCAGAGTGTGTCCGAGTGCGTTTGCGTGGCACCCCCTGGAGCTGCTCTGACAGGGACACGATCAGGATGGACGCGAGGCTCTTTCAAACTCCCCTCCCACTTGTGCATCGCGTCAGTGTATTCAATCCCACTAACTATGTCCCCAACAAAGATGTTGTAGGTCCCAACACCAGCCCTTGAGGAATGCCAGTCTTGGGAAAGGGTTAAAAGTGCAATAATGGTAAGGAGGATGGTAGATTTGTTTAAATGGCCTTGCAGCTGGGAATGCCAAGGCATGGAGAATAAGGGTGTGGGAAATCCCATATTTTATGCCTACTGCTGTTTATCCTCTGTCTGGTTTTTGAGAAGTAGAATTTCTGTGTAGAGATAATGTTGGCATTTTGAGACACTTGGAGGCACCCTCATGGACATGCATGAGCTCCCTATTCTGGGAGAAAGAAGATCAAAGCTCAGAGATCATAAAAAAACACAGGGAAGGTCACAGCATGCTGGCAAATTACACGTGCACGGGCCCTAGATAAACTGGTGCAAAGAGCAGGCCTGCCTTTTGCTAGGAAGGACTGACCCGGGTGGTGCCTGCATTCCCTCTTGTGTGTCTCTGCCTGGGTGTTGCTCAGGGATCCTCTGGTTACTGAGGTAAGGAAATAAATGTACTCTTTACATTTCATCTGTGGTTTTGTGGTTGTTCTGGCTTCCCGCCTCTGTCAGCTCACACAGCCACTCATCACTGATCTCTACTTGGACATTGAGCTGTTGACCACAACTCTTTGGAAGTGACTGTCCAGTCAGTTCCTTATCCACCAACTGGTCAATCCATCAAATGTAAATTCACATTTCTCCAGTTTAGAGAAAAGGATATCATGTGAGAGGGTGTCAAATTCTTTACATAAGTCCAGGTGGATGACATCTACTGCTTTTCCCTTATTCACCAAAATTTACAGCCCCATCATAGAAGGCCACTAAATTTGTCAGTAGAGGAGTCATGGTGGCTGTTTCCAGTCACATCCTTATTTCCCATGTGCCTTAGCATAGTTTCAAGCACAGTCTGCTCCAAAAACTTGCTGGGCATGGAGGTGAGACTGACCAGCCTGTAGTCCCCTGGGTCTTCCTTTCCTAACGTAGACAGAAAAAAATCCTAAAATGGCTTCTAACTTTGGATGTTAGATTAATCTAAAGAATTATTACACCCTGAATACCAGGCATGGTTACCGGATATATGCAATAAAAATGGCAGGGGGAAATGTTGGATTATGATCTATCAGAAAAGTTGTTAAAATTGGATTTTAGTGCTTCAAGGAGGTGGATCTATTCCATGTTGTCACAGCAAGGCTGTGAGTTAGGGTGAGAGCACATTAGATGATTGAGTTTGCTGGTCTTGCATTGTGGACACATGGAAGGGTTGAGGTTATTGCTGGGAGATTCTCCCTCCTTACTCCTATTAGGAACTGACATACATCCTTATTACCTCTTCAGGTGCAGAAGTCAGGACAGCTTAGTGGAGGAAGGGTAACTGACAGTGCCATCCCATCTTAGCTGACTGCCTCTTTTGCTTATGTGGCTCTCAATTGGCTGCCTGCCTTAGGTTCATAAAATATGATTGTCTGTGACATGAGTTAAAACATCCCCATAATATTCAAGCTTGCTAAGTCACTTATCTTCTCATTTGACCAGCTATTCAAAAGTCACCATATCTCTTAACAGACCCACACCTCCTAACAAAAATGTGCCGAATATATACCAGAAAATGCAAAAATACTTGAAATCTTTGTGATCAGAAAATGCAGAGCTCAGTTTATGATCCAACATATATAAAGGACATTGTGATTTTATAGGATGGACAAATATTTATTCAGCTTCTGAATAGACAAATTAAACATGGTGTCTGCTAAAAAGAGTTAATAGTATAAAAGGTAGTCAAAGAGGCAGGGCATTTTTATAAATTCAAGAAATATGTGCATATGTGGAAACATTAATGAAGTGTTCTCACTTGAATTTAACAGAAACTTAGTTGAAGAGAATATGTTATGTTCCATGCATGAGTTGAACATGGTATGAATGATTAAAAGGTGAACAGAAGTAGCAATTAAATAAGCTATTGAAAATGAGACTGCAAAGACTGGAAGAGCCAAGAGGCTATTTGGATGTTCAGTATAAAAAATCCAAGATGAGAGAGCAATTTCCACAGAATTTTGAAGATAAAAATACTAAGATATTTATACATTGGGAAGGGAGAATTTTCTATAAAGGAAGTTCTATAGACAATATGATGATTATACATGGCTGCACTTTAGGACAAACAGGTAAACAAGACTTGATCTCAGAGTCATCATGGATCCAGATGCCACAAAATCTGCTGGTGAGAAAAAGAGGTATAAATTTCTTCATCTTCTCACTTGCTTACAGTGGCATCTTAATCCTGGAATATATCTTAAATTTAAAGACCATCCCTCCATTTCTGCTGTGGTTTAGAGTCATGGTGAATGGGCTCTCATGCTGTTTTGGAGTTTGTTTAATTGTTCAGTAAATGTCTTCCTGGGAATAAAAACAAATTAAGCAAATAAAACACTTCATTTCTCTGTGGATTCTGTTTCATTCTGTGAAGCCATAAACTCAGGAGTCATGTCCTTTCTCTGTTCTGTATAATTTCTTCTCTCAGTGTTTTTACTGACTAGAAGTATGACTGTGTGTATATATTTTTAATGCTTTGCAATAATCCCACAGGATTTATGAATCAAGGACTGTTCTGTGTCCGTGATGAGAATTTGTATTTGGATAGGAACATAAGTCTTGTGGTCCCTTGGGATAAGAATTTTCATAGTATTTCTTCATATAGGTTTGTTTATTCAAAAGAAAAAGTTTTAAATTACTTGAAAGATATTTTGAGAAGAAAATCATTAAACAAGATACATAGTTTTCTAGAGAAAATGACAATAAGCAGAAGGAAAAAATTGCTGCATTTTTGAATGCAAGATAGTGGAGCAGTTACTGAGCTATAAACAGAAGTCGGCTCAAATATATGAGGGTCTTAAAGCATATTTCAAAAATACTAAATTTGATTTTCAACCATGCAACCGATCACTCAAATTATACCTGTCGTGAAGGAAACAAAGTCCTTGCCTTCAAATCCTTGCAAAGTGAAAAATTTCAAAGAACAACTCCCAGTGGATTTGTGTTTCTGCAACATTTATTTCACATTTTCACCATTTACTGTTATGAACTTTTTCAATACTCTTTAGTTTAAAAAAAGTTCACAAGAGGTTAATAGGAGTTCTTGCTAGAAGAACCCATTTAGGAATGGATGAATTCTTATCCATTGTCCTGAGACAGAAGAGTGGCTTGAATGAAGCGCCACATCTTTAAGTCTGTCCTTGTCAAGTCCATTTATTTATCATTAAGGCCACTGTCAGATAAATAAGCTTGCACATGGCATTATATTGCATATACCATATATATTGAATAGTATATTTAACAGTGGTTTACATCTCCCAGCTAAGCAAATTGTTATGCTGAATTTCTTTGCTTTTTGGTTGAACTTGGACGGTGGTATGTCTCAATTCAGTTTCACAGTAGACTTTTTTGGCTATTTTTTTCAATAAGAAACAATGAAAAGATATTAAATTGAACAAATATTTTGTAGAACTCTTCCTTATAACTATGCCACAAACTTGAAGAGACAAGCCTAGTCATCTTCCATCTTTGGCGCACCTCCAGGGGCTTGTAGACTTCCTAGTTTATATGGGCAGCACAAACTTGTTGGAGCTTGCGATAGCACAAAATCAGAATTAAGCAGCAATGAAACACTGTAGGAGGGAAAAAAGGCTCTGAAAAAAAAAAGTCTTTTAAGAGCATTGCCTTGCAGCAGCTTCTGCTCTAAGAATGCCTGCTTAGCTAGCAGGGGTGAGGAGGAATTCTTCATCTCTGTGACTTCTCCCAGTGCCATAGAATGGCTGAGTTAGATTGGAAGAGGCAGTGCAGCTGAGAACAGATGGCAACAAGCTGTGCCTTGTCTGATCAGCCCCACTGGTGCCGCTCTGTAGTCTCAGGGCTGGGGAGAGCAGGGGACGGCTGCTGGGAGACCCTGTGCTGCTCTGCACAGTTGTACATGTGCTGTGGGGCAGAAGGTGGCACGAAAGACATCTGAGAATTCTGAGTGCTTTAAAACTTCTGCCATGCAGCTGCTGCTCTCATCACCTTCAGGAACAGGCATTTTAATACAGGGAGGGTGAAAGCTTCAGCTTTGTCTGGCTTTTAGATGGGCAAAATACCTCTGGGGCAGCCATTTAAGGACTTCTAGGACAGCAGCATGGCCAGTTTGAAATTATGGTGAAAGCACAGCAGGAAGGGATTTTGTTGGGACCTCGAGGAAAAGAACTGGATTAGAGTTAGTGGGGAATTTTCCACAGGAAAGGCTTTTTACACAAGAATGTGTTGCTTCAACAAAACAGAACTTTTCCTGAAAAAGCACATGCAGAATCTGACAGGAAATACTATTTAATCGAGGGTAGATTTTTTTAATCACAAAAAGAATAGGAGAGAGACTTGAATGGCAAAGAGACTGTGTCAGGATTTTTTTAAAATTTATTATTTTCTTTCAGATGGGTTAATCTCCTTGAGTTATGATATGGAATTTTAAGAAAATTAGCTTCAACCATAGAACCGAATTGATTAAGAGATGATGGAAGCTATTTCTGTGGGAAATATGTACCAGCTGACCATCAGACATGATCATGGATAAGCTGGATAATACTTTATGTAAGAGTAGCTGTTTTTCAGTGCTCCTATCTCCACAGGTGTAAAAATTCTTCATGTGTACTGTTCTATTTTGTAACACTGAACAATAATGGTTGTTTTTCTGAAGTTATTGCTCACTGTGAAATTAATAATAGTCCTACATGCAATCTCTTATTTCTAACTGCTCTAGTCCCTTCATTTTTGAGCCTCACTACTTTCTTGGAAAGTTATTATTTATTCTGCTTATAAACGATTTTGTATTTGCCAGTGTAAGCATAAAAGAGTCCAAGTCTGAGCTAAGAAATAAAAATGAATTGAGTATCTCTACCTTTCAGGATATGTCCAAAGACAGTAAATTAGCTAATTGCTAAAAGCTTCTTTCAGAACTCTGCAGCCACCAAACTTACAATAAACCCCAAGGCAATCTCAGGTCAAACAAATAATACTGCAAACATAGCATTTCCACTGTTCTTCTTTAATTTAAATTTTAAGTTACATGGACCATTGCATTAAGCTGTTAGAACACCATGAAAAGTTTTCCCAGAATCAGAAGACAAAAGTACTTCAAGGGGATGATAAACAGTCTTGTTGGGATTAACAGGGTATACTCATTCAGAATTTCTGTAATTTTGCAGTTTTTCAGCTACCCAATACAAACCAGACAAAGTGTAACAGAACAGCATTGATTGCAATAACAAAGTGATAATGCTTTTAGCCTAACTTTTTAATAATATCAGGCTTATATGGACATGTTGCCTGTTTTTACTTCACCACAGTCATTTTTTTATGTTGGCCTGTTTAGACAAATCTGGCAAAAACTGAAAGGTATAACCCTCTCAGGATATTAGAGAGAGGTCTGAGTTTGTGTTACTGCTGATGCTGCAGGAAGATGTTGGCTGTGAGCTGATCAAAGGGAAATCAGCCAGCCAAGAAATCTATGAATAGTTGTTTTTACGTCCATAGCTCTGAATCGACCCACTACATGGTGGATTGTGCTTCATCAAAGTGGTGGGGCAGGAGGCAGGACAAATCTGGGATCTAGAGGATGAAAGGAAAATATATCTTTTTGTTCCTTGGGAGAGGTGCTGTGTTACACACACTCAGTGATAACTGAGGTTTGCCATTTCTCCTTAGAAAATAGCTTGGGAGGCAAGCGATGGCCACACCTTTCTTCCCCCACTCCAAAATATAGATATTTTTCTATTTAGAAATATTTTTAGGACTTTCATCATGTGTCTAATATCTTTTTGTAATAATTTGGGCTTTGGAGCAAGTGCTGTGTCGTCAATGGTCAGATTCATACTGATTCCACTTACAAATTCACATCATTTCGGAAAGAGAGAAGGAAGCCCTGAAAGACTAATGAATACATCTAATATAAGGTACATCCCAGTACTATAGTTCATGTTTCATTAATTTATTTTGAATGATCCTCACCAGTTGTTTTTTAGTTCTGCCTTGATGAACTTCTGTAATACTGTTATAATTCTAGAGAATTTCTGCTGAGTGTTCAAAATGCTTTGTGCTTGAGACCTCAAGCCTGAAAAATACAAATTTTGTTCGGTGCTAATTGCATTTCCCTTGAAGCAGAATAAAAAAGCAGAAAACTGGAAGAACTTAGAAACATTGGAGTATAGGGTGGAGAAAACTGCCTGTGTAACTCAAATGATTATGATGGGTAAATCTCTTGACTTTGATTCTTCAGTGCTAGAAGATTTTTTTTCTTTTAAAAGAGATGGAATCAAATAGCTTAAGATTTAAACAGAATCATTTTAACTTTCTTATGACTTTCTGTGGATTAAATCATATTTGGAGCCTGACACTCCTTCTCAGATTAAATTTAAATTAAAGCAACCTTCTTTGAAGATAGTGGAATATAGTTCCAGTGCAAAATTGGCTCCATTGTAAGGGTAATCAGGCCAGTGAGTGGATATGAGAAAGATGACAGCAGTTTTACCCATGGGAAGTATATAGAGTTGCTTTAGTCTCTGCAGGATATCTCTATATGCACTTCAAAGAGTGCAGTCAATAGAATAAATACCTTGGTCACATTCTGAAAATTACACTTATAAAAGGCAGTTATTAGTTTCTAGTTTCTAGTGTTCAGAGAATTTAAAGGTGAGATGCGCAGCCCTGCATACTGAGATCCAAAGGATGGCAGATAGACATAAAAAGTTATCTCACTTATTTTAGTGAAAGAGAATGCAAGATCAGGAAAAACTCAGTCCTGCTAAGATTGGAGACAGCTTTCCCTTGGTCTCTCCAGTAACTCTGTTTGAAAGATGGTTATTACCATTTTTTAATGTGGGAAGAGTAGTAGTCTTGTATTTAAATCATGTACCTCAGCATTAAGGGTTTCAGATGGGTTTCTCAATATTCCTTGAGTTGTATGAATAACGTAATTGCTCTTCTTCCTCATCTGAAAAATTCTGTGTATTTCCAATTTGTCACCATTAAAAATTCAGTTATCACTAGAAAAGTATTTTATATTCTATTTTCTGTCAGGTTCTCTCTTCTACCTAAGCCCTTCACAGTGCAGGAATAGATTTGGGTGAGTAGAAACACAAGTAATACTTTCATCCTTAAAATGATTATCTAGTTCCTACCTGTAGTTGTTTGGTTCAAAATATCCATTACTTACTTATTTTCCTTCTGTGAGATAAGAATTAGGGGAAAGCAAAGCAGGCACAAAACTTAAAAGAATATAAAGAAGTTTGTTAACAGACCTAAAAGAAGGAAAAAAAGTCAGACTAAACCTTCAGAACACTTCTCTTCCCCCCACCTTTCTCCCTTCTCCCACTGACAACATAAAAAGACAACCCTTGAAATTTTCAGTATACTGCCTCTATAATAATCTTTTTCAGTTCACTTAGGGAGAGGAGTCTCTCTTGCTCATGCTATGGAGACATCTCCACAAGAAACAGTTCTCTCATGGCTTCAGTATCACGGCGAGACAGCCAACCAGGTTGGTTCTCTGCTTGCATGTGAAAGTCCCTTCCCTCATCTTACAGCTTTCCCCACAACTGCTTTTGAAGGTTCAATCTTGAGCTAATGGGGTACCATTTTAAGGTTGAACTGTTCAGAAGCAAAGCTTCTCTTCACCTATCTCTGGGAGCATCTTCATCTCTAGGAACAGAGGTCTTCTTCCCTGGGAGCAAGGGTCTTCATCACTTTCATCTCTCTCTGTTCAAGCTTCTCATCAAATCACTGCTACTTCAACATTTGCTTGTTTCAGCACAGGTGCTTTTGCTCACAATTGCAGTTTGAACGCTCCACCCCCCGTGCTTTCATGAAATTACAATGGGTACTCTGATGTATCATAGTCCATCACCATAGCTTTACAATAGAATTTCAGCTTCTAGGTTTGAAGCATCTCCTCTTTCTCCTCCCTCAGGGTTTCAGCTCTTCCTTCTTCACTGACTTTGGTGTCTTTATGGTGTTTTCTTCACGTGCCTTCACCTTTCCTTTTCCTCCAACTTGGGAGAGGATTGATGTCTCAGAACAGGCTTCATCTGTTCTGGAGGAAACTTACAACACTAAAAGGGTTAATCGCCCCTGGGCCTTGCAGCTGGAATTTGCTTATTGCTGTTGGTCACACCATCTTTGCCGGGCAGCAGCCTCAGATGAATTTCGGCCACACTGGGCGAGGGCCGGCCTGGCCGATCCACGCCGCAGGGCCTCCTGCATGGAGCAGGGCGGCGGGTGGAACAGGGCCACTCGGCTCCAGGGTGGCTGTCTCCTGGCTGGCCCGGCCCGCACTGAGGGGGCTGTGCTGGGTGTCCAGCGAGCAGAACCAGCTGAGATCTCAGCCAAGCCACGCTGCGCTGGGGCCGACCCAGCCGGCCCGCGCCGAGCAGGGCCCAGCCCAGCCCCACTGGGCCGCCTGCAGGCCCCCCCAGTTACCTATCCAAAAGCTGGAAGCAAGAGAGCATTCCCAGGGTTTGTTCGTTCTTAAATGTGGATCACAGAAGCGTGTCAAGCTTCTTAAGTGGCTTAAAAAAGTGGCCAAATTCAAACTAGCCAGTTGATTGGTTCTATTGTGTCTAGAGGAAGCTGTAAGCACCTCTTTGCAAAGAATCACTTCTGTGACTGATGGAGCCCTCTTTAACTAAAAACCCAAACTATCCTAAACCATGACACTACCCCAGAAGCATGTGGTCCAGCTGCAGAAAACCTAGTAAGCTGGGATCTGTCCACAGCAGTGTAGAAATATCCAGAATGTCTGTGGTGGAATTAGGCTAGGTAAGTTACTGCAAGCAGTAGATTTAGCAGGTTTTGCTGCAGGAAACATGGATGCATAGACAACCACAGTCTTCTACCTTGGATGCTCCTCTGGATGTGCACCCATAAGGCACACTGGTTCACCTGGTGTCAAAAAGTTCCATCCCATCTTGTTTCCACTACATCTTTGTCCTTGACCGCAGTACACTAACTGCCTAGTCAGAATTCTACTCATGGTTACACCTGTGATGTTTGCATATAAATGCCTAGAAATTATGATTAGCAGTAGTGAGAAGATGTTTACAAAGATATTCTTAAAGTATCATTTTTAGGGAACTAATGTGAAATTATGAAATGCAAATTTCAAACAAATATGATTCAATGAACCAGAGACAAATTAGCTGCCACTTAAAAATGTCATTAACACATGCAGAAATGCCTTATTTACTAACATCTTCAGATAGAAAATACTACTAGGCTTAAACAAAAGCTAACTTTGAATTACACTGTCCAAATATGTGCAGGAAATATTGCTTGATTTTATAAATTCTAGCAGACTTAATATGTTCATATTTTACACTGAGAAACAGGGAGAATACAGATCTTTTTCAGTCTCTCAGAGTGGCAGCCTGCCCTGGAGAGGGATGACCTCTATGTACCCACTGCTTTGGAAATTTATTAAAACAAATTGGATGCTCCTTACACAGGAGTGCAATGCCACCAGTGTAACTACAGTACTTTTTCCTCTTCCTAAAGCAATTGGTCATATTTTCATTGACTTACAGGTGCTGCAACAACAGCTGACTCCCTCTAAACTGATACTGTTTCTGATCATCAGACAATGTGCCTGGGGAATGCTTCTGTGCTGGTCATGATGCACATATTTTTCTTCTCCTTCTCTGCCTGGTGTATATTTGTAGGGAGAAATTCAGCTCTTTTTGGGTCATTACAATCTAAATTATTATCTGCTCTTTTTTATAGCTCAGTGGAGTGAAGGACTTCAAAAAGATGTAAAAGAATGATATAAAAACTTGAGATTCTAAATTCTGTGCATCTTGCCAATGGTAATTTAAATCTGATTGAGGTTTGTGGCATATCTGCCTAAGACTATGGCAACACATAACCCAAGTATTGCAGTATCAAATGTTATAAACCCAGACTTAGAAGTACACAGGCTCCTGTGTTTGACTATTTCTCGGAGTTTCTGTAAGAGTTCACTTGGGGTATTGAACTCAGTAGGATAGTAGCAGCCATGGAAACTATGAAATTCTGTACTAGTCCTTTTTTAAAAAAAATGCACGCACCAAGGCAAAACTTAATCTGATTTATACTGCCTGCTCTATTTTCCTTCTTTGAAGTGTCAGAGAAAAACCATGGAAAAAATGAAGTGTAGGGATGGAGGCAAATGCAGGACAGAAAAGCAAAGCTATTAAATGAGTTTTGAGGTGAAACAAACTATTTCATCATGGAGAGAGATCAATGGCAGTTTGAAGTCACTTGAATTTGGATTACTTTGCTCTTGCATATGTCTTAAATCAAGTAGAACCATTAGTAAACAACTTCAAGAATTTCTTTATGAGCATCAGAAGTTGTAAACTTGCATCAATGAATAAATGCAAATATTTGGAACAGAATCTAGAGTCTGCTTCTGCTGAAGTCACTTGCAGAACTCCAAACTGACTCTAATGTTCAGGGTGAAGGACCTGCTCTGTACAGTACGCATCATCTAGCACATCCATGTAGTTGAAACATAGCTGCTTCAGAAGGAGTAGCATGTTCAAAAGCTGGAATTATAGAATAATGAAGGGGCTTCTTTAGGTTGTTTCATCCAATCCCTGCTCAAATCAGGGATGGCCTAAGGCATTTGCTCATGACCTTGTCCAGACAAGTTTTTAGTACCTTCAAGGAGGAATATTAATCAGCTGGGTAAGCTGTTCTTGTGGCTGATCAGCTACATTGTGATCTCTTTCCTAATATCACCCATCACCTTATTGTTGTGCGCCACCAATTTCTGACTCCATCCCCCCACTGCCTTGTTAGGTAGCATCTCCAGCTAGGTCACCATTCGCCTTCTCTGGAAAACTGAATAAACCTGGCTCTCAGCTTCACTCTGCATGCCATGAACTTCAGCCCACTGTCCATCTGGCTGGCCTCTGCTGAGCTCATTTCGCTGTCACATCTCTGTATCCCTCCTAAAGTTTCTGTTATGCAAAAAGGGAAAGGGATGTTACTTTCTTTTTTTTTTCTGGGTATGCTTGCAACTTCCCCTCACTGAAGGTAAGGACCAGGAGAGAAAGTAACAGAGTAGGGTACCTAAAGCATCTCTTCCTGCCTGTTTCTACTGCATAGTGCAAGAATTTTGCAGCATAAGAAATTGTACATCTGCAACACAGGTATTTTTCATAATTTCAAATCAAACTATTTTAAAACTGAGTTGCAATAATTTTTCTGGCTGACTGAGGACAAATGCGGTTGCTAGGAAGCCAAATGTTGTTTATCCAGGGAGTTCAGAGGGAGGAATAAATTTAGATCCAGCTGTGTAAAAGTATGAAATACTTATCCAAGACACTTACATAATCATAATTCTTCCCTATTTTATTTGCAAAGAAAGATCAAGTTTACTGGTTAAACTACTTAATTTAACCAGAGTTCAAAAACACTAAAATGTCATAACCAGAAGTATAAGGTTTTGTGTGAGGTCAGAACACAAAAAAGGTAAGGTTCCATTCTAAGTAAAACTTCCTTGTAATAGAAGAAATGATCCCAAATCTTCACGCACATATTTTGTGCAATTTTTAGGTGGCTCATAGCTGGGGGTACATGCAGCCATGTTGTGAATACTGAACTTTGCCTCCTATGAACCTCTCAAAGCCAAGAGCCACAAGGCAAAGGCCATCAGGAATCTCTTAATACAGTTTTGAAAAATAGATTAGTTGTCTTAACCCTCCGAAACCTCAGAAGTAAACTTCAGCTTCCTCTTCACTCCCTTACTACATGCAAAATGTTTCAAAAAGCAAAAACTCCAAATTAGTAGAAAAAGCTTCTTTTTCATTAAAGTGGTATTCTTTATCAGGGAAAAGAGAAATAGTGCTTATAACCCCACATTCTAGAAATTGGGCTTATACATAGCTGTTGTATCACACCTCACATCACCAATATAGACTAGCAACCTTCATTTTAATATATATTTTGTGGCTCGTATGAAACCTTTGAAGTGATTGAAATTTATATTGAACTGATTAAATGTTTCTCCCTTTCTCCCTACATTGCTTGCAAAAGGTCAGTGTGTATATTAACAAAATTCTCCTGGAAATTCAGGAAGGTAAAACGCAAAGCCCACATGCAGAGAGATAAGCAATCAAACACAAAATACAAATTAAACAAAGGATCCTTCTTGTTTTATAACCTGTCCTATGATTGCATTTGTAAATACATTATTTCTTTTCTCCTTTCTGGCAGTCTTATACCTCTTCAAATTATTAACATTAGAGAAGATATGAAAATTATAATCCAAGGGTAATGAAAACCAAGTTGTAAAATTCTGAACCACTGAAACAAGATATTTCAGAGTCTATTATGGGACAAAACAGTTAATATTTTTAAATCAGCTTGCTGATACAGCTAAGTAGATATTGGTTAATGTTTCAGAATTTCTGGATACAAAAAGAGATTTAAGTACTGTGATGCACACGCTGAGACTCACAAGCACATGCCAAGGCCAGGTGCCTATATAGGCCAACAGCTTGTGTCACGCAGTTGGAGCTTGCTGAAATTCTGCCTTACCTCAGTTTGAGGAAATGTATTTGGGCAGGACTGTCTGGATCACCCCTGGCTCCTTAGTGCAAACCAAAGCGATATTACTCTTGGCATGTAAGAGATTGGCTGGAACCCAGCAAAGCAGTTGGTTTAACATCTGTGCACTCCTTGGTACTGTGTGTTCTAGGCACATCTACTGTGTTACAGAAGAGCACCAGTACAGACAGGGTAGGCAGAGTGGTGGTGTCCCCGTCTTTTGGTAAGTCTGAACCATTATGCAGTTGGGAACACAAGATGGAAGGGGCAGTATAAGAAGACATGCATGAGGGAGCATGACTTTGCATTAATGTTAGGGTGCATAATGGGGAAAGGGCTGCAGCCGTTCCACAGTCTTTGCTCCTAAGGACATTTTTTGCATTTTAAACCAAGCAGCTACTGATCAAAGTCCCCATATACTTGTGATAACAGAGTTTGGTAACTGCATCATTCTTTTGGGGGCAGTGGGAGTACCCTAGCCTTACTTGTCTGGTGACAAGCCTCTGATACCTGGAAAGCTCAGGTGTTCTGCTCTCTAGAAGAAAGTTCTGGGCTAGGATATCATGTTGGCAGCACCTTTTTCTCTTACATCCATGTAATTAATGGGAACAGTTGAAACTTAACATTTCTATAGGGTTGGGATACCTAGTTTGTGAACCCCTGTTGGGGTTTTAGTTACCCTCCTGCTTTCTTTTTCTCTTGAAGAAATTTTCCCCATACATGTTGCCAGGGGGACAAATTACTGGGTGCTTAAGAAAAACAAAAGATCACAGGGGTTGGGTGCATCTGACTACTCTTTTTCACTTGGGTTTGTGGGCAGTCAGTTCCCAGTGTTTGGACAGAGAGAGAGGCTGCTTCTTCAGCTGCCTTCCTTCTATCGGAGAGACCCCACCCTTGCTTTGAGCCTTCGCTACTCTGTAGCCCTGCACGCCCTGCCCACGGAGACCTCCCGGGGTTTTCCACCGCAGATCCAGAATTTTGATACATCTCGTCTGCCACCTGGGATTTGCGCTTGTCCCTGCCGTTCCAGCCTGCTGCTCCAGCCTGCTGTTCCCCAGGGTCCGGCCGGACACCGGGATCAGCTGCCCAGGGGTTTGTGAAGCCTTTGTCCCATCCCTTCCCGGGATCCCAGGGCACCGGTGCCGCGTGCTCCCCGAGCTCGCTCCGGAGCGCCCCCTGCAGCCGCGGGGGAACCATCGCACCTGCCCTGCTCACCGGGAGCCGCCAGCGCCCCTGCCGGCTGCGAGCGGAACTGCACCCGAGGGGAAAGGGCCTGACAGCCGAGAAGGCTGGCACTGGGTTTGTGATTGTTCGCTGTTACTGCCACAGTTATTGTTTGTTTGACTGGTTATACACATATATAATAGTAAAGAACTGTTGTTCCTGATGTCTTTGCCTGAAAGCCCCTTAATTTCAAAATTATAATAATTCGGAGGAAAGGGGGTTGCAATTTTTTTTTTTCTTCCATTCCAAGGGAGACTCCTGCCTTCCTTGGCTGACACCTGTCTTTCAAACCAAGACAACCTCAAACAAGCCTGCATCAGAAAGAGGGAGCACATCTGTCAGCAGATAGGAAATCAAAGGTGTGGACCATAAATATTAGCAAAACTTGAAGTATTCAGAATTTTCCTAAGGTATGATGTTAGTAGTTTTCATTTTTCACGTAGTTGCTTCTATACCAGCAAACTTTCACTCAGTACTTAATTTGTTGAGGATTTTTTAGTTACAAACAATGTGACTGCTTTCTTTCATCCTTAGGAATATGAAGAATAATGTAAGGAATACTATTTTCCAATTGTGAAAGAGTGTTGTGGAAATACATGCTGCAAACTGAGGTGGAAAACTACCATGTTTCAAGTGGTATGTTGAGTTTGAATTAGGTAAGTGTATTAAACTCATTTCTGCTCACTCCTTGTTTCTTTGTCTCAGTAGGGGTAACAGGGATGATAAAAATATTAGCAAAGCAACAGTGTTACCAGAACTCTTTTCTTCTAAACAATGAATATTCAAGTGTCATCTGGGATTGTTCCAGCTATGACACACAACCAAATGACATTCCTTTCCGTTTTTGTGCAAGAACAGTACAGCTAAGAAGCAGGGAAAGATAACCAAGAGCATTTGGCTGTTCAGAGAGTTTCTAACACCAGACTGAAAATTCAGCTAACTCCCCAGATGTCATGATTATGCATTTACTTCCCCTTAGCTCCATTCTGACAATTCTGGTTGGTTTCAGCAAGACCTGGAAGCTGACACCATTGATGAGGGTGAAACAGAGCTATATTCTGAACCATGTAAATAAAAGATTTGCAAATTAAAGTAAGACAAGTGAGAAGAGCATCATGAACATCAGAATCATTCATATGTTACAACTTATCTTTCCAGTCAGAGTGGTTTGCAGTCATTTTTATCACATACCATTTTTGTGCTTATTTTACAAAGTCAACCACACCTTCATGTTTGTATTTTTGCTAAGCTACTAAACAGTGTTTTGTATTGCAAGGAATCGGTTCATTTCTGGGCTTTATTTATTCCTTTATTTTTAGGAGCATTTCATTATTCCTTTATTTTTAGGAGCATTTCATGGGCAGATCTTCTAGATGATGATGAAGAAACTTATTCAATCCCTGTGGAATACTGAAAGGATGTTTCTTCCATCTACAAAAGTCTGCCAAAATACAGTGTTTTTGATTGTTCAGGTTACTGATAGCCAGTGCACCACTCCTGACCACTCTGCTCTTTCCTTCTTAAGATTCTTCTCTCCCTCACCTTATTAATATTCCATAGGTACTATTGATTTTTACTTTTCCTGTCCTGTTTCAGACTATGAGTTTTTAACCATGAGAAACATGACACTTCTATTTGTTCACAGTTGGGATTTACATTGTTTGATTATTTAAACATTTTATTATCACTTATGAAGGTTACAAAGGAATTTTCTTTGTCTTTCATCTCCTCTTTTACCTCATTCTGATTAATGTTTCAATTCCTGCCTCTCATTGTCTAGCAATGGCTATAATCCCTCCTCTTTCTTTTCATGAAAGGGAGTATGAAACTGGTCTGCTAATGCTAGAGAAGGTGGAGAAAATTCTGTATAAATTGAAATGTAAAAAAGCTGGCATTAAAAATGTACTGCACTGCAATGTCCCTTCAGTCATGCATCGTGACATTTCAGTTTGCAGTAGCTCAGAATGTTTGGATGAGATAAAGTGAGCTGAAATGGTGAAAATGAGTAGTTCCATCTTGCCTGCAGTGAAAATATGATGACAACCATCTTACAGTCTTCCTCAGGAACATGGCTAATTAATTTTTATACTTTCTAAATGCAATAGTTTATCCAAAATAAAAATCACGAGAAACAAAGGTAAAACTTCTTAGATTTCCTCTTTTTTTTTTTATTTTTGTTAAAAAGAAACATTTAGAAATGTTGAAGAAAATTGAGGAAAATCATGAAGTCAGTGTCAATGCTCTAAGGATTATTGTACAGTTAATTAAAACCATTTTACTCTTCTATCTCTTAAATGAAGATGTTTGTACAGGGATTTAACGTACATTAAAGATGAGAACAGAATGTTCCTTGATGTGTTTGCGTTACTGTTCTGAGTATTTAACATTCAGTCTGTAAAACAGAAGTGAGTGACTAACCAATAGTAGGATATCTAGTGTAAAGCTTTATTTTTAAAATTAGGAATAACACTTACTGGTAGATTATTTGATGTAGAGTTAAGGAGAAAATTCTCATGAGCTTCAGATTTCAGTGGGATTATAGTGGAATACAAATCAATCTGTCCTTAAACCCAAACTTGCAAGATGTAGAACACTGGTCATAGCATTTATCATGTATTCTTTAATAGACATTTTTCAGTAGTTAAGAATGTTCATATGGGACCATGCCAAAAGGCAATTTATTGCCAAAATGGCAATATCCTACCACTGAGATTAACCAGAAGAGGATTCCCAGGAAAACTTGTATGAAGAGTGAAAGCAGAAATAACATCAATATTTCCCCTGATGATACTTTAGATTCTAAACTTTTTTAGATCTAGCCAAATGTAATTCCTGTACAATTACTGACCCTTGGTAGTTTTTTCCTCATGAATCTCTCCAGTCTTTCACTGGAAATATTTAACTTGTGTAAATGTTTAAAAGGATGCTGTCTTTCATTTAGATTCTAAAGCTAAATAAATATAAAACAATTGAAGAGGTGAAGGTTTTCATAAGCATAGGAAAAGCAGAAATTTAAAACTCAATATATGGACCTTTTTCTTTTCTTTCATTTTAGATTATCTTCCAGCAAAATCTGGAGTACATGGTTCTCTGTATTTATTGGAATCTGTGAAAATTGGAAACTAAGGAATAATTTTGTTATTTATATCATACTGGAGAATTTGGAGAGACTTGGTAATGTTTCCATTGTTCAGGGTGTCTTGGCATTTGTAGTAAAACAAAATCCAACCCAGATATTTTTTAAAGATAGTTTTAAAATTATGATTTTTACTTGCACCCAGTTTGAATCAGAAAGTTTCTAACATATGGCAGAGAGAGAACATGAAACCATATGCACCCAGCACTAGGACTGTGTTCCTGAGAAAACAGTTTGCTATTTTTATGTCGGCCAGCAGGTGTCAATACCCCAAAGTGAGGAAGCTGCCCAGCAGCCGGATACAGTTAGAGGCTGGAACAGGGAGTATAAGTATTTTGGATGCCTCACTTCGAAAGCTGACTTTGTGAAGTGCTTTGTCACCACCAGGAAGGAAGCCATTTTCTGAGGGGAAAGAGGAGTGGGAATCTGAGCAACCCTTCCATTCCTCTAGTAGGTACCTCTTAGTTTCTTTTCCTGCTGATCCTGGAATTTTTATTGTCCATCCCCAGAGCTGCAAAGCTCTGTGGTCTCTGACTTCAGTCTTCAAGCCCCTCTGTGCTCCCTATCCATTCTGGCCAAATCCAGAGCCAACCAGTGGAAAAGCATCTAAAAGTGGGATACTTGGCTATTTTGATCAGTGCAATGGACTTTAATCAAAGCTATTGAAATGCTATTGCATCCTATCTATTTTTCTCCAAAAAGGGCTATTCTAATTCATACAGTTGGATGTTTTCTGCGATACCTGTTAGTTGCTAAAATAAAGAAACCTGAAGTGAAATTTGTTTTCAACAAAAATTTCAGTGTTTAAGTAAGTATTCTCTTGTCTCTAGAATACTCTAATAGAGTATTCAATTCTCTAATAGACTCTCATAATATTTTGTGTAGTTACATGATGTCCTCCTAGATTTGGCTTTGAAATCTTTTCAGTTAGTAGTAAAAACATCATTCTTTCCATATTATTATAGATTAGGCATAATCAGCACAGACTGGGTAGCTCTTAGGAAAGATATGTGATTCCTCGACATATTTCAGACTTTTTTTTACTGATTTCCACAGCAGTAGTGCCTGCAAGATTTATTCTTATGTTTTAAACACTGCATAACCCTAGTAATGAAATAGTCATATCCATTACATTGTTTCATTAATTTACTTTATTTTTGCATAGCTTATTGAGGTAGAATATTTTGCTTTGGAGTTTATCTGGTCTCTGATAGCAAGCAAAGACTTGTCAAAAGTTGATGCAATTAGGCAAATATAAAATTTATCATGTTACTCTCGTAGTACTGTTGTCTATCTACCACTTCTGAAGAAATCTTGTCTGAAATTAAATGTTTTGGGCTATTGAAATTCTGGCCTTAGTTTTCCACCAGATGCTGTTTTACACTGAGATGGTAAGAGCTAGGAATTTACATACTCCATTTTTAATTTAATCAAATGCAGTCAGCATCACATGGTAGATGATATTTCCATCAGAAGGAACTTAAAAACAGCAACCTGAAAAATTCAAAACCTCTTCCTCTTGAAGATAATAATCTTAGTGAATTTTAACAGATTGCTTTAGCAGACGGAGATGTGATATTCAATATAGTAAATTACATTAACATGCTCTCAGACAGAGATGTCACATTTGCCACAGTAATTTACATTAACGTGATTTGAGACAGATTTGATTCCCCAAAAAGAATTAGAAATAACATTTTATCAATTCATTTTTTATTGCCACTTCTTCAGATAATTGTCAGTCTGGTGTGCGACATGTTTTTTATCAATGGATGCCATGATGAACAGGACAGAAATACTGTTTTGCAGCAGCCATCCATAAACTATATGATATATATGATCCTGCATGGTACCAAACCAGCACCATGTACCAATACATAAAGAAAATGAATTCCATTTATTGGTACAGAGTTACTCTTGGCTCAGTGACTCATATTAATTTGACTTCTGGACAAAATATCTGCTCTTTTGCATGCCTATATAGTAGCTTTCTACCACTGCTTTCAGGAGATCTTACCTTAAAAGCTTGATGAAGAACATTCTGAAAAGAAATTTAACCATCTCTACTGTGTGTTGTCATCTTTAGGCAGAAGGCTGTGTGGGTGCAACTTAGCTGTCATCCAGTGTTGTGCAGGGGATCTGGGAAGTGTTTATAATGACAACTGCTCTACTGTGTGAAAGAAAGTACGCCTGCATCTCTGTGGACCATCTGAAATCATTAATCGTCCCAAGGTCTTTCATCTAGTCCTAAAACCAGGACAGAACATGCAAAATCTATAAGCAACAAACAAGCCTGATAAAGCTGCACTGGGAGAAAATAAAGCAGCTGTCTGGAGTTTTACAGAGTTGCTTTCAAGGTCTGCTCCTCAAATTAATGGATTTCTGCGTAACACCAGCAAGAGACTCCACAGTTCCTGCAATGGCGCTTCAAAGGCATTCTAATGGTCAGAGGCTTAGAGGCCAGCTTTGGAGAAAATACTTGAGGGATATTCCAGGAGAGTAACTTGAGGCTGTGGTGAGACAGTTTCAAGTGATTCTGTGACTTGTCTCAAAATAGATCTCAGAAATGACCATAAAAGTTTGGGAGACATGTTTCTTTAGACTATGAATCCTTAAAGTCTTAAATCCAAGCCTGCTCAAAGCAACTAAAAATGCTCACATTTCCTCAACTGGGCAATTCTATATCAATTAAAAACTTATATACAGCATCTCTACATATATTTTAGAAAAGCGGTTGCTGTACATTGAGAGATACTGAATGATATACTAGGCTGATTGGAAACAAGCAGTGTTTTAATGCAGGACTTTGTGAAAGCCCTATGCCTCTCCAAAACAGTGCCAAAAGGCTGTGTTGTGGTATCACACAGTGAGATTTGTCTGTTCATTTTCTTTTTTTTTTTGTTCATTCACGCTTGAACTCTTAAATTTGGAAACTATAGTTCTAGACAGTTATGAATCAGAATAGGTTAGGATTAAGATTGCTTGGTGTGCAGTGTTGGGTTGTGACCAATTTTATCGTGATTCAGGTTTGTAGTGTCTGTGAAGGACACTGCAGTTTGTGGCTTCCCCAGCTCAGTTATAAGCAAAGTATGGAATAGGATGGCATTGCATGCCAAGCCTTCTTCCAAATGATATGTATTCACCTTGAAGAAGCGACTGCTGATTCTGCCTGGTTCACGGAGCTCCTTTTGACAGTAGGCAAGTCTTATTTTGATCTCCAAATTTCTCACACTTTTTTTCCTGGGGCCTGACTGAAGGCCTTGAATTGTAGTTAGCAGACGCTTGTCACCCTCTGAGACCTGCACACTGTGTGGGGAAGTGGTCAGTGAAACCCCTAGGAGAGGAGTCAAGTATTTAGGACCTCAAACCAAGTGTACAGAATTGGTGAGACTTGGTTGGGATATCTCATTGGCTTCTCTATTTGTAAAATGCAGATTTTCCTCAGTCATTGTCAGACAGGGAAAGTTTAAGGAAATAAAGTATCAGTTGTCAGACACCAGTTAGAGGGAAGAGTACCATGGGATGACTAGAAGAATTTAATCATCCCCTTCAGAGAAGAGTTTTAAGGTTAGTGTTATGATCTGATTATTGAGAGATGGCTCTACCTGAATTTAGGTGCAAACAAGACCATATGCCAAAGTCATGCAGTGGGTTGGCCCTGGCTGAGTGCCTGGCATCCAGCAAAGCCACTCTCTCACTGCCCTCCACAGCTGAAAGGGGAGAGAAAATGTAACAGAGTTCATGAGTTGAGATAAGGACTGGGAGAGATTACTCACCAAATACCAGCACAGGTAAAACAGGCTGGAATTACAGACATTTATTCAGTTTATTACTTGCAAAATCAGAGCAGGATGATACGTAAACTAAGACCTTAAAAACCCCTCCTTTCCCTCACCCCTCCTTCCTTCTCAACTTTACCTGCTCCCCAGCAGCAGCGCAGGGACACAGAGAATGGGGCTTATGGTCAGTTCATCACACTCAGGGGGAAGAGTCCTTGCCCTGCTATAGTGGGGGGTCCCTTCCACGGGAGATAGCTCTCCATGAACTTCTCCAGTGTGAGTCCATCCCACAGGAAGCAGTTCCCCACAAACTGCTGCATGGGGCTTGGCTGCTGGCTGGGGTTAAACCACAACATGTTTGGACAATAGTACCACCTTTATTTTATCTCCTGTTCCCATCTGGTGGCTTAATTTATAGTCCAGGTTCCAGCAATCCATGGAGGCATATTTGGGGCAGGAGTGAGTTTGTGTGGGGAGGGGGGCTTTGGTGGTCACAGATGCCATCAGTTCCATATCTTGGGGTGATACCAGTGATATGAGTATGAGCAGTTGCTGTTCCACCCAATTTGCCTCAGAGAGAACCCTTGTCTGGAGCCAGTGCCACCTGGCTGCTCAATTCTGAAAAGTTCTTCTGTGGTTTTAACAGTGTTTGAGACAGGCAACTGTGATTTTTTAAGTCCTTACAGTTTTCGAATTAAAAATTATTAGAAAAAAATTGCAGTTATGGCAAAACAAGACATGGTATATCTGCTCTCTCAATTAGTAGTCTCCTTTTAGGAATGAATGAGACAGATGTCCTGAGGATCAAGAGGTCTTATCACCATACACAGGGAAGACTGTCAAGATTTTATGGGCAATCTTAATTCTGTTTTAGAGTATTTTAATGTACTTTTGAATTCTCAATTTTCCTCCTGAAGATAGGTGAGTTGCTATTTACAAGCCATTTAATGGACTATCTGAAAGAAATGGAATAGCAGTGAATATTTGCCAGACTAATTTCACATCAATTTAGCATCATCAGGATGTGTTCCTTGTTCAGTGGTGCAGTTCTGACTGTCTGCATCATCCATGGAGATTTAGGTCACTTAAATCTGAAATTTTATCTAATAATCCTTTAAGAATATGGGTCAGCTGCAGCACTGATATTGTGCTGTAAAGGAAAGACAGATCTCTCTGGTTTTGGATATAAGCCACTTTAATCCATTGTTCGGGGTTTTTTTTTTTTTTTTTTTTTTTTTTTTTTTTTTTTAAAGTACATGAAAATAGATTTTATTCTTACACACAAAACCAAAGTCCTTCTAGGCATTTTAGCTGGATAGTCTACTTCCAATAACTTGTCTTCTGCATTCAGGGGTTTGCTGCTTGCTCATAAAGCTCAGGTGTTGCTCATTGTTTTGTTTTCTCAGTCTCAGTCCCAGTTTTCCCAAAACCTTCTCAGAGCTTGCAAGAGTTTAGAGCAGCCTGGCTCTTACTGCTGTGTAAAAGCTCCTACACACTACGGTGTGATTGCTGAAGCCAGGTAAGGTGTTGCCTACACTGGAAGTTTAAAGCTGGTGCAGTAGGCACTAATCCACTCCCTCATCTCAATTCCTCTTCCTCTACTAAGCATATGAGCATACATGTGAGATACATGCAATGACATCTACCCATATTCTGTCCAGTAAAGCATTATACTTAAAGCAGAAAGATTGCATCAGGAAATCTCAGGTAGAGAAAGGAGAGTAAAAAATTATCTGAGAAGAATTGATTTGTGTACTAGCATCTCACCAGGAATGGCTGCAAATTGTATACCTTCTGCCAGAAACTTCAAAAACCTCATTTCTCTTTGTCCTGCTTCCCCTTTGAGTGGGAAACAACATAAAAGAATTTTTTCCTCAAAAAAAATCTTTTTACTTTTAAGCAAGCAAGAGATATCATTCCTCTGGGTCACAAAAAGTCCTGTTTTTCAGAACTAATAATACTTTCCAAAGATCTTGAACAGATTGCAGAAGTCACTACAAGGCATTCTGCCAAATAATTATACAAAAAAATTGAAATATGTCATTGCAAAACTTTAAAGAAAAAAACACAAAGGAGTATCAAGAGTGAGTTAAAGAAGTGTATGAAGAGAAGCATGTTGGTGTTTATCTTAAAGAATTCCATTATATTACATATTTTTTTGCATGTAAACAAAGGTAGTACAATGAATCTTAAGAGTAATGTTGTTATATTAGAACCAATAAAAGACAAATATAGAGACAAATTGTACTTTCCTATCTGTTTTTGCTTCAGAAAGAACGAGGTGCAAAGAGCTGTAAGTCTGTGTTACTCATATAACAAAAAAAAAAAAAGCTTCACAGAAATTGGTGCAGTTTCATGGAAGAATTAGAATCCATCTTCATGTATCACCTTGGAAGACTGGGTTTGAACAATGAATACACATACTACAAAGCAAACCTCTAATAGTCTAAGATACCTTTAGTAAAACTGACATATCTAACTTCATTTATTTCTCTTGAAGTTGTTTCAGATCCAGTTTGTACATTGAGGGGAAATGCTGTGTATGATCCTCGGATATTGCTTGCATTTAGAGGCAACTGAGAGCTTAAAATTGAACACAGTTGGATGGACACAGTGCAGGGCTGCTACAAAAATGCTGCATTCACAGAATTGTTACTTAAGGACCAGTGATAGTTGGGAACGGCTGTTCTGCACATTTCATTTGATCGAAAACCAAACTTTTAAAGAGGATTTAAAGCCTGGCCAATAAAAAGTCTTGGACACTTTTGAAAATGTTACTCTACATTCCTGAATATAGGAAGTGAGATTAATACACTAGTTAGAATTGCAAAACGTTTTTCAGTTTGAATCTATTAAACAGATTCATTTTTATTACACTGAGAAAATAACCTCAATCTTCTATTTTTCTGCTTTGTGGAAACAGAAGGGTTGAACTGAGTTTATTTTTATCAGTGTGCTGCACTTGCAGGTGAAATTTGACAGAATGTCACTGTTGCTGCCTGTTTTGAGCTTCCCCTCCCCCCTCCCAAAGACATGTGCTCATAGCTCCTTTGTTCCAAGCGCGGGCAAAACCAAATGTAACTCAGACTCTTCAGCAGTGTCTGATTGGCCGCTCACCCCGGGTCCACCCCCAGTCATCCCCTTTCCCCTTCTCCGAATAAAAGATGGTCGAGGGGAGGCAAACGCTCTCTCTCAGCTCAGCTACTTTCCTGTAAACATCTCTGGTCGTCTGTCTCATTTGAAGGCTTCTAACTGCAGGGAATTGAGCGAGCAGGGAGCTATATTTCTCCCTCTTTGCTTCTGCTGATGGTATTTGCTCTGCAGCTGATTCAGGTACCGATTTTAGAGCTACTAAAGTGCTAGATTGCCCGTGCTACCTCTCAAGGCTGCTCGAGGCTTTCTAAGGCATTGAAATACAAGCGCTAGCTGGTATAAAGCTGAAAAGATACCTTCCGCATTTGGCGCCCAGCGTGCTATCTCTGAACTCCGGTTCTGAGAGATTTTCAGGGTGTCCCGGCAGCTGTGTCTGCTGGAGTTAGCTCTGCACGTCCTGCTGTGCCAGCTCTGTGTGGCGAGGTGTTACTTTTTGTGTAACATCGAGCCCAGAGCCTCAGCCTGTACCCTCCCCCACGCCACGTGGCGAGGGAACGGCTGGAAAGCAGAAGACCCTTCTCGCGTTTTTTTTTTCTCCGGACCTGCTTTCCTGTGATAAATCCAGAATTCTGGTGAGTATTTCCCTGCTGGTTTAGGGGCTCCTGTCTTAAGCTGGTGCCGGTGCAAACTTTCTCTTTTTTTTTCCTCCCTTTTGGCGAGTTGGGGTTGAGGTTTGGTGGTGCATTTATAATGGGATCTGAAGTTTCTGCACACCGTAGAGAAATATACCACCAAGTTCAAAGTTACCTTTCTTTAACTGGGCATAAATACCCTAAAAATCTAGTTCAATCTTTTGTACAATGGCTTTTTCAGTACTTTCCTAATCTGACCTCCGAGGACATAAGATCTGCTGAATTTTGGGATAAGGTGGGGAGAAAACTCTCCTCTCTGAGGCGTGCAGGAGATGAAACAGTTTCAAAATTCTTTCCTCTCCTGTTACTAAGTTATACTTTGCCGGAGAAAAAGGCAGTACATGAAAAGCCACTGCAAAACCCCCCTGTTAATTCCCTTATACCCTCTTCCAACCCCTGTGTCCCGGACCCCTCTTCCCCTACGCTGGAAAACACAGCTAGAGCAGACTGCTTCTCAGCACAGGAGAGCTATCGTCCTCCTGGCTCACCCGTGTTTCCTCAGCACCCTGCCTTGGATGGGAATCCGGAGCCCATCCCAGGACCTTCCCAACCCCTTTTCTCCACTCCCTTTTCCCCAGTTTCTAGCCCTCATGTTTCAAGCGCACGTAAAAACCCCTTCTCCCCTGATCTCTTTGTTCCCAGGGACAGCCATTGCCATGTGCTCGCAGCCCGGGAAAAAACCCCTCCCCCCAACCGCCTTTCTCCGAGTTTCTTTGTCTCCAGTAATGGCGGACGCAATGTTCCTTCCTCTCCAAACTACACCTCCCACAATCCCTTTCTCCCCTATCCCACAAATCCCTTCTTGTCCCCATCCCCTCCCACTCCTGTGTTACAACCTGGCCCCGCCCCCAACCCCGCCCCCACAGCGTCGTGTTTCACCCCTCCCTCTGTTCCCGCCCATGGCTCAAGTGCCGCCCCTGCCTCCCACAACCCCGCCCCCGACCCCTCCCCTCCTCTGGCCGTGTCCCCGCCTCCACTCCCCGCCCCTGCCCCTCCACTCCCCGCCCCTGCTTCCCATTGTCCCGCCCCAGGTTCCCGCAGTCCTGTGACTGCCCCTCTGAATCCGGGAACCCATGGCTACCAGGAAGTAACTCCAACTGCTTCTACTACACTCTCTTGTACTAGCAATGGAGCGAACCCCGACTGGAAACCCCTTTCTTATTCTGATATTAAGGATTTGTGCAAGGCAATTAAGGAGTTTGGAATGCATAGTAATTATTTTAAGAGCCTTTTAAGTGCTACTTTTGCAACTCACTTACTTGTACCTCATGATTTACTTACATTAATGCAAACTCTTCTCACACCTGGTGATTTTATGGTATGGAAAAAGCAATGGAAAATAATTTTATCTGATTTATTAAAAATTTTGTGGCAAACTCCAGATAATTACCTGGATTTTGAAAACAATTATATCACATTAGACCTTTTATCTGGTGACAATAATATGGCAAATCCTCAAAAACAAGCAATGCTTATCCCTCGTCCAGTTCTTACTGAAATCACACGTGCTGCTGAAAAGGCCTTAACATTATTACCATCTCAAACTCCTAATTCTCATTATACCACCATCAAGCAATTGCCAAATGAAAATATTATTCACTTTTATAACCGTTTGTACGAAGCTGTCTCTTCCCAGGTCCCTAATCCTGACCTCCAACAAGCGCTCCTACTCGAACTTCTCCAAGTTAATACGAATGATGCTTGCAAACAAGTCGTTCTCACTCTCCCGCTGTATCCTCCTCCTACTGTTGAATCCATCCTCGAAGTCTGTATGAAGAAGGTGCAGCTGAACACAGCTGCTCCCTTTTTGAAAAAAGTGGGGATGGTTGGGGAGGTTGTGGAGAATGTTACAGGTACAGGAGAAACTCAATCGCGCGGTAACTTTGTATGCTATCGTTGTCAGAAAAAGGGACATGTAGCTCGCAATTGCAGAGCAATTATAACTGCTGATAAAAACTCTCCAAAGACTGTTTCCCCAGGTCAACAGCAGGGAAACTAGCGACTCAACGCGTCCTAACAGCTCCGCGTTCAGACATAAATAGGGCTGCAGACAAAGCAACTTGGACTTCTGGACTCAGGTTTAAGGTAACCTGTGATAAAGCACACCATTTCAACAACAACAAACAGACTGTAATACCCATTTCATTCCAGAATGTGGACCACATGCCAGAATTTACATACCTTTTTGTTATTGGGGACACTCGGGAAACACCTGCTGGGATAGAGGTTACACCCACACTCATGAGAATGGATCAGAACGGGTGTTCTAACCTAATTGTACAATGTATATATCCACCGTATTTTATGCCTAAAGGTCAAGTCATTGCACAGGCCTTTCCACTGCCCAAATACCTGCCCACAGATGGTCATATCCCAGCCATCTGTTGGACTGAGGTTTTGGGAAACGACAAACCTGTAATAGAATGTAAGCTCCGTTACAAATCACATAAAATCAGTATAATGGGAATGTTAGACACAGGTTCTGATGTGTCTGTCATTCCATTTGATAAGTGGCCTATGCAATGGGAATTGCAATCTCAGGGCATCATACAAGGGATTGGAGGTACCCAAATTGCAAAGCAGTCCAAACACACCATCCAAATTGAAGGTCCTGAAGGACAAATAGCGACACTTCGTCCATATGTCCTAGACACCAAATTCACCCTGTGGGGAAGGGATGCCATGTCTCAGTGGGGAACAAAAATTGATATCACGCCTAGACATCAAAATTTTCCCTTGCAGGCCACTGAAACAGAGTGCCATCCACATAAATTAACTTGGAAAACAGATGAACCCGTGTGGGTTAACCAGTGGTTGTTAAAAAAAGAAAACTTAGAGGCACTCAAAACATTAGTGGCTGAACAATTGGCTAAAGGAAATATAGTTCCAACTAACAGCCCATGGAACACACCCGTGTTTGTAATACAAAAACCGGGAAAGAACAAATATAGGCTACTCCAAGATCTTAGAGAAGTTAATAAGGTTATTGAAGACATGGGACCCCTTCAACCAGGTATGCCATCACCTTCAATGCTCCCACAACATTGGCATTTAGCTGTTCTTGACATCAAAGATTGCTTCTTTCATATTCCACTCCACCCTGCAGATGCCCCCCAATTTGCATTTTCTGTACCATCTCTTAATCGTGAAACTCCCATGGAACGTTATCATTGGCTTGTGCTTCCCCAAGGTATGAAAAATTCCCCAACTCTCTGCCAAGAGTATATTGCTAAAATTCTATCTCCCATCTGTGCCAAGGCAGAGAAAGCCATCATCCTGCATTACATGGATGATGTGCTGGTGTGTGCTCCCAATAATCAGTATCTCGAGCAGACACTTAACATGGTGGTTGAGGCCCTAGAGGCCAAGGGCTTTGAATTACAACCTGAAAAAATGCAGAGAACAAGCCCTTGGAAATACCTCGGACTCAAAATCACAGAAACCTCTATCACCCCAACACCTGTCACCATTAATAATAACCCAAAAACATTAGAGAAAGTGCAACAGATCTGTGGGACACTGAAGTATTTAAGGTCCTGGTTAGGACTCACCACAGAGGATGTAGCTCCTATCGCAAACCTAGTAAAAGGGGAAGGCGGTCCAGCATCCCCTCGATCCCTGACAGAAGAGGCAAGGCAGTCTCTCAAAAAGATACAAGAGCTCATTTCCACCAGACAAGCGCACAGGTATCAGCCCTCCCTCCCCTTTCAGCTTGTCATTCTAGGGAAGGTACCACGCTTTCATGGCCTCATATTTCAGTGGGACAAAGAGCAGAAGGAACCCCTCATCATAATTGAATGGGTATTCCTTCCACTCCAACCTCCTAAAACCATCACACAGCCACAAGAACTAATGGCAAAAATTATCATGAAGGGTAGAGCAAGGCTCCGCACCCTGGCAGGATGTGACTTTGCATGCATCTATTTACCTGTAACAACTGATGCATTAGATCACCTACTCCAAAATAATATAAATTTACAATTTGCATTAGATAGTTACTCAGGCCAAATCTCAAATCATTACCCAAAACATGACATGTTTAATCTGCCATTTTCTTTCATCCCTCGAGAGATTCAAAGTAGAAAACCCCTCGATGCGATTACCGTTTTTACTGATGCCTCAGGAAAAAGTAAAAAGTCCGTGGTCACATGGAAAAATCCAAAGACGCAAAAGTGGGAATCTGACATCGAGGTAATCCAGGGATCACCACAAGTAGCTGAATTAGCAGCTGTTGTTAGAGCATTTGAGAGGTTCAAAGAACCCTTTAATTTGGTCACAGACTCAGCATATGTAGCTGGAGTAACTGTTAGAGCTGAGCATGCTCTCCTAAAAGAAATCTCAAACAAGAAAATTTATGATTTACTCTCAAAATTAATTTATCTGGTTTCCCACAGAGAGCATCCCTATTTTGTCATGCATGTGAGGTCACATACAAACCTGCCAGGATTTATTGCGGAGGGTAATCGTAGAGCTGATGCCCTGGCTATGCCAACAGACATAGTTCTATCAGCCGACTTACCAAAGCTCCCCCAAGTTTTTGAACAAGCAAAATTGAGCCATGCCATGTACCATCAAAATATTCCTGCTCTTATCCGCATGTTCCATCTGTCGCGGACACAGGCAAAAGCAATAGTGGCAACATGTCCCAACTGCCAGAAGCTACAGCTTCCATCACTGGGCATGGGGGTCAATCCCAGAGGCATTAATAGTGGTGAAGTCTGGCAAATGGACGTCACACATTTCCCTGAATTTGGGAGATTAAAATACGTTCATGTTTCTATTGATACCTTCTCTGGTGCTATGTATGCCTCTGCACATGCAGGTGAAAAGGCTAAGGATGTTGAAAAACATCTTGTCCAAGCTTTTGCTGTGCTCGGTATACCTGAGGAGATAAAAACTGATAATGGACCTGCCTACACCTCCCAGGAGTTTAAAAACTTTCGTCAGCAGTGGGGATTTCGACATGTTACAGGTATTCCTCACTCCCCAACTGGACAAGGCATTGTTGAACGTGCTCATCAAACCCTCAAGCGAATGCTGCTACAACAATCAGGGACCACCAAACTCAACTCACCTGTCCTCAGACTCAGCAAAGCACTGTTTACCATAAACTTCCTGAATGGCACCTTTGAGGATCCAAACCCCCCCATCTATCGTCATTTCCAGAACACCAGGAGACAGAAACTGCAGGAAAATCCGGAAGTCCTGATCCGGGACCCAGAGACTCAAAAAATCCAAGGACCGTACAAACTTGTAACTTGGGGACGTGGGTATGCCAGTGTATCTACCCCTCAAGGACTGAGATGGATCCCAGGCAAGTGGGTAAAACCTTATGTCACTTCCTCAAAAGTTAAGGAGGTTAAAACTGCCTCCTGGAAGAGACGCCGTAAAAAGAATCCTGATTTTGCACCTTCATGTAAACCCCCTACTGCAGATCTTTATGTTAATCCCTTAAGTTAAGTTGGACTGTTTTGCACTCAGGTTTTTGCACTGTATTTTGTAAACCTTTGTCCTGATACTCCATACCATAGATGTCCTGACTAAACCCCTGAGTTTTGACTGGGGAACTAGTTTAAAGGCATCCTAGGTACTGTCGAGTTGTAGGGACGATAGATTACAATTATATTTTGCACTGTTGTTTTGTTACTGTTCTATGCACTTTTAAGTTACTAAGAGTTACAACCCAGCTTTAAAGAAAAAAAAATAGGGAATTGTTGCTGCCTGTTTTGAGCTTCCCCTCCCCCCTCCCAAAGACATGTGCTCATAGCTCCTTTGTTCCAAGCGCGGGCAAAACCAAATGTAACTCAGACTCTTCAGCAGTGTCTGATTGGCCGCTCACCCCGGGTCCACCCCCAGTCATCCCCTTTCCCCTTCTCCGAATAAAAGATGGTCGAGGGGAGGCAAACACTCTCTCAGCTCAGCTACTTTCCTGTAAACATCTCTGGTCGTCTGTCTCATTTGAAGGCTTCTAACTGCAGGGAATTGAGTGAGCAGGGAGCTATATTTCTCCCTCTTTGCTTCTGCTGATGGTATTTGCTCTGCAGCTGATTCAGGTACCGATTTTAGAGCTACTAAAGTGCTAGATTGCCCGTGCTACCTCTCAAGGCTGCTCGAGGCTTTCTAAGGCATTGAAATACAAGCGCTAGCTGGTATAAAGCTGAAAAGATACCTTCCGCATGTCACAACTTACTTTCCATTTAATTTCTTGCAATTGCCAGTCTACACCCTCTCTTGAATTAACAGTCTGGAGATATGAAAATTTCATATCTGACTCAGTTGCACTCAGATTTTGGTATTCTTTTTTTCTCCCATTCCTTGAAAACTTTACTGTTATGAGTGGCAAACTGTGTTTTTTATTAATTTAATAAAAATTAAATTCTAGATACCTTGTATGAGATCTTCTTTCCTGACACAAATCATAGTCCCCGGTGCTGATGGGACTATCACTGATGATACTCCTCACATTGTACACAAGTCTGTGAGGTAAACTAATTAAATAAGAGAGACCTGTGCAGACTTTCCTGTGTTTCTTTTCAATTCAGTGCTCCCAGCTCTAGCTGGTGGATCTTCTGCAGTGTGGGAACAATGCAGTTATTCAGCATATACTTTATTGTCATATGTCCTGGATACCCTGGTTGGGAGACATGAGGGGAAGCAGATAGAATAAAGAGTCCAAGTTAAATTACATCAGTGGGGTGGATGCAAGTAAATAATGATTGTGTTAAGCAAAGGTGTTTATTTTTCTGATATTGCCATGGTTATTAGCAAAACTCATGCTGGTTTAAGATTGGGAGCCAGCTGGGCCTACAGTTAAGAATAATTGTTGTTGCTGTTCTGTGCAATCCTTTACGAGTTCCTGCTGGGTTTATAATTAATTCGAAGTGCACTGGGACTATTACATGGCTAGGCATGTTGCTTGATCCTTCTCAACATCTATGGAATTTCTTGGATTTGGATGCTGAGATCTGGATTGACTTAGAAATTTGGTAAAAAGAAAGTAAAAAGGAGGTCTCTGATTACAGTGGGGTTAAACTAGTCTGTTTTCCTTTGCTCTGCTGGAATAAATTCAGTAATTGATTTGGGGAAAATACAGGGACATTCTTGTCTAGAACAGGAAAGACGGAGATCTTAGTTAAGATCTGTGGTCTCCCTTGACTCCACTTTTCAGTGCCATGATCCTGGTTTATGGCTTATTCTGTGTCTTAAAATTACTAAATGACAGTACCAATGCTATCAAGTTTGAGGATGGAATCACAATATTGAAGACAGTAGGGTCTTGTTTTCCGCATTGTCTGCCATTGACAGTGATGACAACGTGGGATTGCTGCAAAATTTAGCACAGAATTCTGTGGTCTCCAGATACTTGAATTTTGGGCCCAAGATTAAGATGGATTTTTGTCACTTGAATATTGATGAAACTTGGGAGAAACATCTGAACTAAAATCCTCAGACCTTGCCTGGGGCAGTAGAACTGAGAAGTCTGCAGACCCACCTGAGTATGCACAGCATCAACTGAAGAAAGAAATCAATCTAGTTTAATACTGGATTTAGTGTTTGTTTTCACAAGCCTTCAATTCTCTGATATTCAAGCCTTTTGATAGTCTGGCTTCAAATGTGCAACAATTGAGGCAATGTTACTTTTAGCCTTAGAGGGGCACCTGGTAAGAAGGTAAATGGATAAGTGAATTCTTTCATTGTAGGCGCTTCCACTGAGTGACAGCATCTTGACCATGAGCCACATCTTAGAGCTGAGGCATTTAAAAGCTAAATGTCTAAGTCTTAGATTACCATATCAGCTCCTTCTGATGGAAATAAAAATAAAGAAAAAAGTGTATTTACAGGCCAATTCAACTCCTAAAACAGGTCAGTGGCTTTGAATGCATACCAGCCCAAGCGTATGAATTAAATTGACATGAATCTCAATCACTTTCATTTAATATATAGAACTTTTATCTTCCTCAAAAAGAAATAAGCACATAAAGTCATTAAGGCTTCTGTTTTGTCTTTACAAGTGAAGAGGTTTTGGATTTTCTGTACTCATAGATTTTGTTCTATTTTAAAGGACAGGAAGTTATACTTTGAGGGATTGTTTGTGTAAGGACCCCTCTGAGGTCTCAGGCAACTGTTCCAAACTGGCCACCTATACAAATAATTTGCATAACATTTCTGAGTTCAGCAGAAAATGAGATGAGAAATCTGAGGATGGATGAGAAATCTGAGGAAGGACAGGTTTTATGATTAAATGTACAATTCATTTTGTGAAAGACTTCTGGAGATCTTGAAAGAACAAGATGTCCTTTTCCAGCACCCTAGTAATCCCCATAGGTTAGTGTTTATGAGGAATTTGTACTCTGGTGGTGATTTCCAGAGTTTACAGTCAAATAGGAGTGGCTGGGAATACTGGAGAGCTCACTTTATCTTTGCTGCTGATTCAGCGTGTGTTCTCTAGTGTATCATTGAAATGATTGCTTTTCTCCATGACAAAGGAAAAATATTTCTGTTCTGCAACAGAATAGGAGAGGAAGCTTCTGGGCTCTGGTACCCACTTGATAAGATACCAACATGAAAGAGTGGAAGGACTCATAAAAGCCATTAATGAATCTCAAATGCTTTGGGGGTTATGTAATGAACGAAACCTGGAAATTTGTGTACTCATTTCAAAAAATAATTTCATTTATAATAAATATTTGTTAAATATGATAGTAATCATTAAGGTCTTTGCTTTTTTATATTATCTTACTTCATGTAAGATGTAGACTGGCCATGAACAAGTTTGGATTTGCAATGGCAGAGAGGTTCCAAAACTGTCTCTGATCACAGCACTGGAGCAAAGAGACGAGATGCTTTGCAGATGGTGTTACATACACCAGTGAGAGAGTGATAGGTGCCTGTGTTAACAGGGAACTGGACTCAGTGATGCAAAACATTCAACCAGGAGACCAGATTCATCATCCAAGAAGGCTGTAAAAAAGAGAATACAGTTTCTACAAGTGATACGCTTCTTATGCCTTACACCACAAAATAAAATGCCACCATTCAGATCTTGTTTAAAATTCCCCACGTAGACATTCTATAGATGTACAAATCTGCAGCGTATAGCATAGCAGAGAATCTAACTCTCTAGTCCTAATTGTTGGTGTAATCCTATTGAATTTGATTACAGTATTCTGCTGCATTTGCGAGGTGAATACTTTATAAGTGAATTGCCCTGGTTACTGTCTTGGTTAAGTCTCTGTACAACCCAGCAGCACTTGCTTCTTCAGCCACTGACAGTGATAAAGTTTGCTCTTTAGTAGATATAATTCAATTCTGGTATAAATAAGGGGCTATAAAAGCAATTGAGTTGAAGCTGTTACTTCTATACAGAAGTTGTGATTTGGATGTGATCTCATATCTAAGACCTTGTCACAGAGTATCTCACCAGGAGGGCTCTTTATTTCTGACAGGTTTTAAATTAGACTGCTTCTTGCCTGGATATATTGTCTGGCTTCTGATATTTTTCTTAGAATAAAGGCAGTTCTTGTAGAGTGCATCATTTATATAAATCTTGTTCTAATGTTTAAAGCTTGTAATGACACGTGGAATAACAAAAAAGGCAGATCTTGCCTTCAAGTCAATATGCTTTGATCATTCAGTCTTCGGTTTTGAAAAGACCTCTTATCACAGCATTTGAAAAGCACTGTATGAAACCAGACTAATGTTCCAACATGTTTTGTGTGTTGTGCTCTTTCATGCTGAAAGCCAATTGTGAATGGTGCTTTTAAGATATTTATTTGTGGTAATGTATTTTTGGTACCTGAAAGAAAAAAAACCCCACAACAATGCCCTCATTGTTATTTCATTCTTGCTGATGGAAACCAATAAGTGAACAGGAATTCTTTGAGACCACAAAAATGTCCAAGCATAGAAACGTGTTGAATCAAGGTAATTGCTCAAGCCCCACATTATATTTCTTTTTTTGGCTGGTCACAGCTGAAATTTAATAGGAGAATCTCATATAAAGTAGTGGAGTATATTAGTTGGTAAAAGCAGAAAATTTATCCCAAATACCCTCTGTTGGGTGTTTGAATTCTCTTTGTGCCAGTCCAATTTTCAAGGAAATTTGTCTAGGCACAAGGTTAGAGACAGCCAAATAATGATCTTTGGTACTCAGGGTATTTTTGTTTCATTTTTGTTGTGCTTCTGTAGGAAATGAGATGCTTCAAAACTATTTTTCAACTTCTGTCCTGGAAATATTGAAATGAAATCCCATTAGATATAGGATCTGAATTGTAGAGAATCTAGCCTTGTCCTTTAACCTTAAATTGCAAAACTAGTGCTGCTTCCCTGCTTGATGTGAGCCTCTTACACATATATTTTTTGTTGTCAAGACTCATTGCATTTCATAAGTGAGATATTATAAAGCTGAGAAAAACAAAAAGAGAGAGAGCGTATGTGTGTGTGTGCGCGCGTGCGCATGTGTTTAAAATTGTCACCTCCACAGCTCTTCACCAGGTCAGTAATACTGAATAAAGTCACCCTTTAATGGAAGTCTGACCCTGGTTTATGTGAGTAACTCACATAGTCTCAGCTCCAGTGGAAATTTCTAGGATTTTCTGAGAGGATAATAACGTTTCACAGAATGCAGTGCAAGCAATAATATATTATTTCTTATTTCCATTCACTACATATCTAGATAATTTAAATTCTCTAGCTTTTTACCCCTATATGTTTCAATTCTTTTTTCCACATTATCACTGTGTACCCTGACTTAAAAACCACAATAACATAACAGTGATGGAGAGTAGTTTCATTATCAGTTTGGAGATACTGAGGCAAGGTCTGTGCATACCTTGAAAAATAATGGAAACAAACATATAGTTATTTAAGGTGGTATTGAGTATGTGATAGGAAGTTTCATAAAGAAAAAAAATTCTTCGCAAATTCCAGCATCTTAGCAAAACAGTAAAATATTCACAATGAATAATTTATAAGTTGAAATAACTAAAATTGTGAGATGTGAAATAAAATTTTGTGCCCCAAGTATTTGTCATTATGCTTAAACTACAGGACTACCATATGCATAAAAACATGATATTCATTAAAGAACTTTTTCACGAAGAAATGTATTTTTTAACATATCTTTCATCTACATGAAGGCATTTGACTGTTCATTCTGTTACAAAGTAGTAAGACTAAAATGTAACTCAGCTTTTTTTTTTTTCCCAGTGTTTTAAATAACTTCTCTATTTGGGCTAAACTATTAAACTTTAAATAAAGCACCTTCAGAAATCTCTTGAATGAGACTTTATGCCTCAGTACTTTTTCTGATAGAAAAATGTCCATGCATTTGTTTGAATGCATAATGTTGGAAAAGCTTCTAAGGGAGCATAAAACATTTAAAGTCTTTTGCCATTAAACACTTAAATTTTGCTCTTAAAATGATGCTTAGACACCTTCACCCCTCCACTGAAAACTAGTCCTGTGTGTTATATCCCACAGCTATCTTTGAAGAATAAACCCAGGAAAAGAATCCTTAATTATGAATTCATCTGTCTTTCAAATTGAGCACTTCTATAAAAATTCACTGTCTACTGGCACTCTGCTTTCCGTAATTTATAAATGCCCTCTTGGTCTCTACTGTCATGCACAGCAGAGTGGCAACCAATTTTAAAAAGTGAATTCCATTTTGTAGGAAAAGTTGTTTGTCAAGTTTTCTATCTTGTCAAGATCTAATTTTGCTTTTCATTTTTTGTCGCTGTCTCAGAGTATCATTATGAGAAGGGAACTCTTTCTAATCTAATTATTCCAATAAAAACTTGGAACTTGAAATCCTAAGAAATTACCCCTTTTAAAAAAATTGTATGAGCAAAATTGTAACGTATTTAAGCAGTAATCATTTTATGTCCATAGTCAATTAAAGTGAAGGTTGATACAGATTAAACATCATAGAATCATAGAACATCTGGAGCTGGAAGGGACCCACGGGATCATGGAAGTCCGACTCCCGGCCCTGAACAGCACCATCCCCAAGAATCACACCATGTGCCTGAGAGCATTGTCCAAATGCTTCTTGAACTCTTGTCACGCTTGGTGCTGTGACCACTTCTCTGGGGAGCCTGCTCCAGTGCCCAAAAACCCTCTGCGTGAAGAACTTTTTCTTAATTTCTAGCTTAAAACTCCTGACACATCTTCATTCCAATTATGTTTGCTTGCTTTTAATGAAGAAAATTCAGTGTTTATAGATAGGAGAGAGGATAAGTAATTGGTTGATTTCCTTATAACTACATAGGAGTTTGAGAGTTTTATATCATCAGGATGTTCAAAATGTGCATATTTATGTTTTGCAGTGAACTTCTCTGTTAATTTCTGCAGATAATCTAAAAGACCTTCATAAAAAAATCTGTAGTTTCATAATACTTTTTCTTCTCATAAAGAAATAAGATTATACTTTGAAGAATTTGATTGAAATATACAGATTACAAGACATTATGTGATGAGTTTATATTTTTCAGTTAACGAGCAGAAAGCAAATATGAACTGGAGTCCAAGATAGTTTTATAGAGGTATAGAGTCTATCAGGCTCCTATTATCTGACCTACTTCTATCTGACCATATAAATCTCAAATTTCTCTTTTAGGTTAGTCCCCTATCTTCAGCAAGGGGGTATAAAACAACTTCTATCCCAATGTTGCCTCTAAGATCTCATTTTTGTATTCTGAAAGACACTGGTGAGAAGTAGCTTTAAGGTATAAGGTACTAAGCAAGTGCACCCATGAGAAACAAAGGTCTGACCCGGGGGATCACTGCCTTGGTGGTGTCAAGTCTAGAAAGGGGTTGTTGGGTGAGAAACTTCCACTTGCAGACTTGGTGAAACTTATGTTTTCTATCATGCCCAGATCAGAATCTAGAACTTTAGCTGTGTAACTAAGAGTTTTAGCTCTTTTAGATAACCGCCAGGCTCTGTCGAATTTGGTGGGGTGTGTGTCAATAGGCCGGGGAAAAAAAATCATACAATCATAGAATGGTTTGGGTTAGAAGTGACCTTAAAGATCATCTAGTTCCAACCTCCTGCTGCAGGCAGGGACACATTCCACTAAACCAGCTTGCTCAAATCACTCATCCAGCCTGTCTTTGAACACCTCCAAGGATAGGGCATCCACAACTTCTCTGGTCAACCTCTCGCAGTGCCTCGCCACTTTCACAGTAAAGAATTGCTTCCTGATGTCTAATCTAAACCTACTCTTTTTTAGTTTAAAACTGTTTCCCTTGTCCTGTCACTACATACTCTTGTAGAAATAGTCTTGCCACATCTTTCCTGTAGCTTTCCTTCAGGTACTGGAAGGCCTCAGTGAGGTCATCCTGAAGCCTTCTTTTCTCCAGGCCCAACAGCCTCAGTCTTTCCTCATAGGAGAGGTGCTCCATCCCTCTGTTCAACTTGGTGGCTCCCTCTGGATTTGCTAACGGGTTGATGTCCTTTCTGTGTTGGGTACCCCAGAGCTGGATGCAGCACTGCAGGTTGGGTCCCAACAAAGCAGAGAAGAGGGGCAGAATCCCCTCCCTCACCCTGCTGCCCGCACTGCTTTGGATGCAGCCCTGGATACATTTGGCTTTCTGGGCTGTGGGTGCACATGGCTGGGTCATGTCCAGCCTTTCCTCCACCAACACCCCCAATCCTTCTTGACAGGGCTGCTCTCGATCTGTTCATCCCCAACATATCAACATACTGAGGCGTAGTGGTTTGGGTCAAAATATCTATTAGCCCTTATTTTGCTTCCGTGAGATAAGAATTAGGAGAAAGCAAAGCCGGCACAAAACTTAAAAGAATATAAAGAAGTTTGTTAACAGACTTAAAAGAAAGGAAAAATATCAGACTAAACCTTCAGAACACTTTCCTCTCCCCACCTTTCTCCCTTCTCCCACTGACAACATAAAAAGACAACCCTTGAGATTTTCAATCAGTTTACCACTTCTATAATAATCTTTTTCAGTTCACTTAGGGAGAGGAGTCTCTCTTGCTCATGCTATGGAGATATGTCCGCAAGAAGTTCTCTCATGGCTTCAGTATCACAGCAAGACAGCCAACCAGGTTGGTTCTCTGCTTGCATGTGAAAGTCCCTTCCCTCGACTTACAGCTTTCCCCACAACTGCTTTTGAAGGTTCAATCTTTAGCCAATGGGGTACCATTTTAAGGTTGAACTGTTCAGAAGCAAAGGTTCTCTTCACCTATCTCTGGGAGCATCTTCATCTCTAGGAATAGAGGCCCTCCTCCTCCCCCGAGAGCAAGAGTCCTCATCAAATTACAGCTACTGTCATTTGTTTATTTCAGCACAGATACTTCTGCTCACAGTTACAGTTCGAACACTCCACCCCCCCATACTTTCATGAAATTACAGCGGGTACTCTGATATATCATAGTCCATCACCATAGCTTTACAACAGAATTTCAACTTCCAAGCTCAAAGCATCTCCTCTTTCTCCTCCCTCAGGGTTTCAGCTCTTCCTTCTTCACTGACTTTGGTGTCTTTATGGCGTTGACTTGGAAGAGAATTGATGTCTCCAGGCTTCATCTGTTCTGGAAGAAACTTACAGCATTAAAAGGGTTAATCTCACGTGGGCCTTGCAGCTGGAGATCGCTTATCGCTGTTGGTCACATGATCTTTGCTGGGCAGCGGGGCAGCTTCAGATGAATCTTCAGCCTCACAGGGGGCTGCCTGCACGGAGCAGGGCTGGGGGGGCCGCGGATGGAACAGGGCCACGCCACAGCCGACCCAGCCGGCCCGAACAAGGCCCGACCCGGCCCCGCTGGGCCACCTGAAGGCCACCCCCCGCTACCTGTCCGAAAGCCGGAGGCAAGAGAGCTTTCCTGGGCTCTGTTCATTCTTAAATGTGGATCACAGAGGCATGTCAAGCTTCTTAAGTGGCTTAAAAAGTTGCCAGTATTCAAACAAGCCAGTTGATAGGTTCTGTCAGGTCATAGAGGAAGCTGCAAGCACCTCTTTGCAAGAGAATCACTTCCGGGGCTAATGGAGACCCCTAACAAAAAACCCAAACTATACTAAATCATGACATGAGAGTTACCCTGACCCAGATGCCACACCTTGTACTTGGTCTTATTAAACTCATGAGATTCCCATGAGCCCACTTCTTGAGCTTGTCCAGGTCCCTCTGGATGGCATCCCATCTTTCAGGTGTCTCAACTGCATCACTCAGCTTGGTGTCATCAGCAAATTTGATGAGGGTGGACTTGAAGATAATAAATAGCACTGGTCCCAGTATGAACACCTGAGGAACACCATGGATGTCCATTGGACTTTGAGCTGTTGACCACTACCCTCTGGATGCAAGTGTCCAACCATTTCCTTATCCACCTAACAGTCCCCTCATCAAATCCATCTGTCTCCAGTTTACAGAGATGGATGTTGTGGGGACCATGTCAAAGTCCTTACAGAAGTCCAGATAAATGACATCTGTAACCCTTCCCTTGTCCACTGATGTAGTCACTCCGTCATAGAAGGACTCACTCTTAGGGAAGCTGTGCTGGCTGTCTCAAATCACCTCCCTGTCCTCCATGTGCCTTAGCATAGCTTCTAGGAGGATTTGTTGCATCATCTTCCCAGGCACAGAGATAAGGCAGACAGGTTGATAGTTCCTGAGATCTTATTTTCTGCCCTTTTTAAAGATGGATACAATGTTTCCCCTTTTTCAGTCACCTGGGACTTCACTGGGAATGCCATGACTTTTCAAGTATCATGGAGAGTGGCTTGGCAACTATGCAAGCCAATTCCCTCAGGATTACGTGATGCATTTCATCAAGTCCCGTAGACTTGGGTACATCCAGGTTCCTCAGGCGGTCATGAATCTGATCTTTACTTACGGTAGGAAGCACTCTGCTCCCCCAGCCCCCATCCTGCTGTCCATTCACTTGAGGGCTGTGGGAGGAGAGGCTACTGTTGAAGACTGAATCAAAAATTTTTGAGCGCCTCAGCCCACTCCTCATCCATCGTTACCAGTTTTCCAGCATTGTTTATCAGGTGGAGGTACACCTTCTTTCACCTTCCTTTTCTGGTTAACATACCTGCAGAAGCCCTTTCTACTATTCTTTGCATCTCTTGCCTGGCTCAGTTTCTGTTTCACCTGGTCCTAGTTTCCACTTCCTGTGCAATTACTTCTTTCCCTTTACTTTGACCAGAATGTTTGACTCAGACATGCAAATCTCTTGCCTTTCTTGCCCAATTTCTTGTTGCTGAGTAAAGATGAGAAATAGAAAACACATATTCCTCATCTCATAACCTACTGGGTAGAGTAGACATGGAAAATTAATCTGCTTTGGTTTGTTAAGACAGACTGGCTAAAAAAAAAAGCTGGCTATTCTCCTTGGTTCACTTGTTCCTCCTGGGACTTTTCAAACTATATGATTACTGCCTTTCTTTAATCTGCCAGCAGTCTAATTACTACAACAATTAATTGACAAGAAGAGTAATCTCAGAAGTATCTACTCATCAGAAAGTTGTTGATATTGCTCATCACCTATTTTTTGCTACTTCCTTGAATATCTTTACTTGGATATAGACAATATGAGATGCACACAGTGGTTTTGATGGTGATGCAGGATTCATCTCAACCAACCTGAGATATTCCTAGTGGAACTAATTGGCTAGATTGGCCTCTAATGAATAGATCAAGCATCGTTAATACAAATGTCTTAGATGAGTCCAGTGAATCATGCTTGTAAGTACCTGTTTCTCTCAACTAGTTGTAAAAGTTGAATATAATTAGCCTGTACAAAAATGCTATATATTCCAAAGTTAGGGAACATGAATTTAATTTCAAATGTATCGACCATCTCTCAGTTAGTTCCAGCTCTAGGCTCTGACAGGTTCTATATGAAAAAAGAACATGTTCCAAGTGCAGGAAAAGTGGGACAGCTTTCCAGCATTTTTAGGTGTCTCAGAAAATGTCATCTTGTTTAGCATAATGTGTTTTGTAAGCCATTAAAAAAAATAGTCTGAATCTTCTTATCCACCAGGCTCTTCCAGCCATCCCTGTAGGATATACAGGGATAGGATCACATCTTCCCTAACTCAGCTTCTTGCTTGCACACTTTCAGTGTTGTTCATTGTTGTAAAAGCAACAGCTTCTCTTGGAAGCTCCTTAAAAAAAGTCATTCTGGAACCTGTTTGTCACAAAAACTCTGTCCAGTAAAAGAGGAACAAGTTAATGCTGTTTAGACCATTTACTTCACATGCTGATAATATTAAACCCCAATGTGGAACTGGACTGCTCGCTTGGCTGCCAGTGTCTTCTCAGGAAAGAATTATACCAAATTCATGTCATCTGTCCAAAGTTTTATATAAAAATCTCACATATATATATAAACATAAATATAAATTTAAAATAAATATATAGATATAAAAATTATAATTCTTACAAAACTTTTATTACTCACAGCAAGAGTAATTTTGTTCATTCTTATTCTCTGACCTGAAAGCATAGAAAGCAATCAAATCTGTAATAACTTTTGTATTATGGGACAAGTCTTCGTCTGGCATACAAAGAATTGCATACAAGGTTTAATTTTTGTCTTGCCAGATAAACAAATATTTTTTAAGCTCCCCCAGTATTCCTATTTTAAAGATATTCTTCTCAGGAGGTAATAAAATGCTTGTAAACAACCTGAAACACTTGAAAGAAATACAATAATTAATGATAAATAAATATAGTCATAACTTAGATGGTTTTTTGCAGTATTGAGGATTTTTCTTTTGCTGTGATTTTGCTTCTGATGAATTTCCTATCTATCTGTAGCTGACATACACCATTTTTTGGACTCATGAAATACATTTTCTTTAAACCATGTCCTGGTTTCTCTGTCCCTCAAAGTTAGTTCTCTGGGGTGGACAGCTGTTCAGCTTGTTTCTGCTTATAATAGAATGTCATCTCTCTTTTCTATTATCCAAGGGATATTTTTCCACAGTTTTTCTCCCCCTGAAAATTTCCAGTTGCTGATAGTATTCCATATGTCATTCTAGTGCTAATGTATGCCCTGGTGAGATTTGAGTCCAATATGATCTAACCCTGGGAGAACTTTGTTTATGTACAGACTTTGCTTTGAAAAAATAAAAAAGTGGCTTATATTTTCAGAACAGCTGCCACCCTGAGAAGTCATAAATTTGTTGCTACTATTTCCCTTAATTTATCAGTCAGAAGTCCAGATCATGTGGGGAAATTCTGAAAACACATTAATAGACATGCCCAAAACTTGCAGAGAAAATGCATTCATTGAAGTATTATTATTTTTAACAAACTACTGCTACTGCCTGTAGATACTAAAGTCAACTAGAAGGTGAAGGTGGGTTTTCTAAGAATATATCCTAGCTATGTTTCAAATTTTATATTTTCTAAATCTTCCACAATCTATAGTGGCTTAATTGATTTTTTTTTTCAAGTGATGAAACTTCTAATAATTAGTCAGTGGAATCAATGGAACAAACTTTACACCATAAGAGGATTTGGATTTGCAGTGGGTTTTTTTGTTTGCTTTGTGAGGTTTTTTGTTTCTTTGGTTGTTTTTTTTTGCAAGCATTTACATTTGCTTGATTAATCCAAAGGTACAAAGGTGGTCCCTGAGGCAGAGTAGATGGAAAACTGAATGCTGCAAAAGCAAAAGATCATGCAAGATCCCTTGTCTTGCAGCATGAGACACAAAATTTAACTTGATTATCTGCTAAATTTATTTATGAACTTACGAATATAGTCTTCCTTGTGATCTTACCTTGAAACGGTAGCCTATCTTTTACTGAGGTAGTTCTTTTACTAAGATAATTAGCATAGTAACATACTTGCTTAAGTCCACTTGTTTTCAAAACTTTAATAACTATTATTAAAAGTATCTATCGAATACTTATTCTGTCAAATGCTACATGAGTCACAGAGCTATTGGTAAATTTTTCAAATATATTCAAAAAATATATTTGAAATACATCCAAATATATTTTAGAACATCCTTTTAGATCATACCAAAGTGTTTTGGTATTCAGTGATAAGGTATTTGTGATCATTCTTCAGTTTAATCTTCTGAAATGTTAGTAAATGCCCAGGATAATACTTTTTTTTGCGGCTGACACAGTGAAAAACGTGTTGGAAGCCTGAAACTGAATGAGCTGAAAAGACAGTACCTAATTCTATTTTCTGCAGATTTCCCCTCTACTCCTCTTGCATCTGTTTATGAGATTTATAGCTTCTTTTTAGGCAGTGTATACCTCCTATACATTTCTACTTCATAGGGTAATATCTCCAGCATTACCATCTTTACCCACACAGGAGCTCTGCCTTCCATCATGAGATACTACAGAAAATGAAAAAGTGAACATTTTTGGCTAGAGGCTATTCTGATGACAGTGAATGTCAGACTTATGAACAAACACAGAAGGAAAACATTCCTAATGAATCACAGTCTGTCCAACAAACTTCACCTTTTATATGATCAATTTAATTATCCTGACTTTCACGCAACACTCCTGTCCAAAAACCCCAAACCACACACCTAGACCACAACGGCCTCCCCGCAAAAAAAGCCCATCATTTTTTTCCCACTCTTCTACTAATTTCACTTATAATAGTGTGCTTTGGAAAAGACTAAGTTGCCTTCTGATACAAATAGCTTTGGGCTTCTATTAAACATAACTTGTACAATTTTATAGTGCATACCTTCCAGAGCAATAGATAAAGAGTGTTTAGATTTCTGCGGCCCCATAATTGCACTGTTATTCACCCTCTGCTGAAACTGTTTTCTACAAATTAATGTTTATCTTTCATATGCAGGATATCTTATAATTCAAAGTAGCTAAAGAAAAGCCTTAAACTTTCTGAAATAATCTGTATTTTATTGTCCCTGACATCAAGGAGTCTCTTTTGTTCATCCATAGCAGCCTCCTTTGTGGAACTAATTAGATTTTAATTATGCCATTCCTCAACCAACATCCCATCCTTCCCATAAACTGAGATTCCTGCAGCTTAAATCTGAATTCAAAATGTTAAGACTGAAAAATTCTGGTGGATTTCTTTTACTAAGATTATGATACTTAAAATTGCAATGTGCACCAAGATTTAATAAAGACTGAAAATGCACACAAATACTTTATTTTTCAATAAACTTCAGTTTCATTTAATCTCTGGTTAAGGTCCAGAGTTTAGATACCTAAGGCTTAAATATCTGTCTTTTGTGACCCAGGTCTATTATGTATTTTCAGTGTTTGCCAAATGCATCGATTGGACAAGATTTTGAGGTATGTCACTAGAGAGACCACCTCTCATACACAGGAGATCAAAGAATAAAGCATGCAGTCAGGATGAAGAAGATTGAACTTCAGTTCCTCCTGATCAGGAGTTTCAAACTCAAATCTCTTGTGAGTTTAGGTCATCAGATGAGAAATATGTGTTTCCTATTCCATAATAAAACAAAGAAAATAAAGAATTGCTGAGATAAAAAGACTAAATGAAAGTGTCATCTTCCTGCTGAAAAAAAGTTTTTTTTTTTTAGTTGTGTAAGCACAAATTCAAGTATATTCGTCAAAGTTTGTTTAGTTATTTACATCCTTTACCTGGAAAATGCTATGAAAAAAGGTACACTTTTCTAAGTCTATATGTAAAAACACTGTTATTATGCCTGTGCCCAAAACGGGGAACTATTTTCTTTAGTCTTTAGAAGTAAAACCTCCTCTGCTCCTGATATCCTAGGAGATGTTCAGTGAAGGATTCTGGGTTGCGGACTGGGAGGTGTTCCATGGTAACAGTGAGACTCTGTAAGCCCTTTCAAGTGAAATGTTCAGACCCTGAATCCATCCTGCAACACTGTGAGTAAAGTATTTGGCTTAATCACAAACATTTTAGAACTGTATTCCTAGATATCACAGAAGAATATAATTTTTTAGGCTGAAGTCCAATTAAGAGATGCATTATGATTAAGAAATTTTGGGGGGCTGGGGGGGTTGTAGATTGCACACAGTAAAGACTAGGGTGGGAGAGGGGGAAGAAAAATATAGAAATAGGAGAATGAAGCCCCAGTCATTAGCAACACATGATTGGCATTTTGATGGAAATTATGAAAACCTCACATTAATTGGTCCAACAATGATCTCAGCTTCTCTGCTATAATTTAATTTTCCAGAACTATTCTTTGTCCAGAAACGAGAGAGCAGAGTTAAGACTCTTGTGTGAGTAGGGATTAATGATGTGTAAAGATTACGAGACCAGACAAGCATTTTATTGTCTGGGTTGCACCTGGAAGTTTAGGAAGTTGAGGTAGTTTTGCTGACAAAACTGGAAATCTCAATGCTCCTCAGTGTCAGTAGTGTGGTTCCTGCCCCACTCCCACAGCTGTCTGTAGCAAAGGCCAGCAGATCTGCAGCATTTTATTTATTAAACACTTATTCTTTGAGTATTTATATGTTAGGTGCTTTTATGGGAAGTGAATAGCCACTTCTTCCCTCAGTTTTTCCCAGAGGTACCACTTTCTACGTTGAACTTCTGCAAAAGGAGATCTAGGAAATCTCCATCTTCCCTGTCATGCTTTGTTACAAGAAATAGCTTTCCATGCTGATCCTTCACCCCTTGAAATGGTTGGATCTGTACAGAGCCTGATTGTGCAGGGGAGATAAGAAAGCTTGTTACAGCTTGGCACTCAGGGGAAACAAAGGAGGTGATGCAGGATGTTTTCCAAAATTATCTACTCAATATGAAGGGAATGCCTTGTTTATTCAGTCATGTTGCATGTAACAGGATTTAAAATGAAATAGATTTAGATGTAGGAAAATTATTCAAATTTATTTAAAAAGTCCATAAAATAAATTATTAAACTGTGTTTAACAATAAAGATCCTCCCTAGCAGTTTCTGTATCTAAGCCAGCCTTCAAACCTGACTAACAGGCCAAAAAAATAATTTAGGGATTGGTATATCTTTGGGACCGCTTGGAACTGCAGTTGCCTGACTTCTGTTTTGGAAGACATTTACTCAAGTCATTTATGTTAAGGTTTGGGGCAAGTCTTTTCTTCTTCAGTCCCAGATGATATTATCTGCATTTCTCTTTCTTGTTTATTTCCTGTAATTTCCTGTGTATTAGTACCAGGATATCATCTTCTACTGCAGGAAACCAAATCCTTTCCTTTCTCTCTTATTAAGTTTCTTGATTAATATCTGTGCACCTCAATTAACATATTCCTGGATTCAGGCTTCTTTCTTCTGTTACTGACTTCTGAGAAGAAACTGGTAAAATAATGTTATGAGAAATGTTTATGCATGGTTTTCTTACTGGATGCATAATTACTTTTTTTTCTCTAAGCTTTATGTAAATATTAAAAACATGAGATAGCAGATGGTAAAACTGGGAATAGGTTGCTCTGAATAACAATCCCCCATCCTACACTCCTGTAGTTTAAGGGGGAACCTCGGGGGCCTGCCTATTGCAGTTCCATAACAGAAACTGCATGTCAAGACACTGATTCCCATTAGCTACCAGTTTGTAACTATGATATGTTCAATCTGTCAAAAGAAAATGAATTAGAATAACACCAGTTAATAAAACTTCTAGGATTTCATTTACTTGTTTCTGCATTTGTAATTGGAAGCATGTGCTTTCATTCATCTCTCCTCAGAATACTCTGCTGAGAGCTTGGACTTCTCTCTGACTGTCTTCCTCTGCTAGAATATATAAGTGGTTTAGCTTTGTTTCTTGAGAAGCCTTTGTCAAGAATAGAAAAGTCTTGATCACTAGATTGGATTGGAAACAAAAAATTCATCAACTTCATTTGTGTTGACAATGTCTGAAACCAATTCCAGGAGCATGAAGCAAAAGACAAAGAGGTCTTTGATCCTTTTGAAGATTTAAACAGGCAATGGCTGTCACAACTTGTTTTTTTTACTCATGAGCTAATCATCATGTGAAGATTTTAAAATTTGTATAGCAGCAAAATGTCTGCTTGGATTTTTTTTTAACAGCTTAATAATGGATCCTTTTAAAATTATTTTGTCCCAAAACAACTGTTATTCCTTAGTCTCTTCATGCTTAGTCTTTCGACTACTTTGGAGGCAGTGTTCTACCCTACCTTGCAACCTTCTGATGACACTGTCTAGGGTTCGGTTCTGGTGATTTAGCAGGATATTAAAATTTGATTTATGTGTGACAGATCCAGTCTGAAGCTTGCTTCTGCACATGATATTTCCACTCGTATTTGGCCTTACTTGAAGAATGCCCTGACACACTTTGGAAGTGTGTCACTATGCAACAAAACAGCCAGCGCCTTCTAGGCTAAGAAAAGACATGAATTTACATTTCAAACCTCATTACCCTGCACTTCCCCCAGACTGAAGTCCTACTACCTGTTGATGCTTTTTTCTGCAGGTTCTGACATCTCAGGCTGTGGTCAGAGCCTGGATCTTCTTCCTGCTCGTTCCCCTCACTATGCATCCATTGCTGTCACATTGAGCAATGTGTGTGAGGTAAAGGGCTCTGGTCCCAATACTGACACTGTGGCCTCTTACACCCCAGTCCAGTGCTAGGGACTGCAGCATAAAACACTAGATAGATTCTTTTCTAACACAAGCTGAAAATCTATGTGCTCAAAGTAAGCATTTAGTATCCTAGCCAAACTGACTTCTAGATGTTAGAGAGGATTGAAGATACACACTTGTGCCAAAAGAAATACTTCTAGGAATCTGAGTCAACAGTTCCTTTTGAGAAAATGATCTCTTTCTTATCAAATTATTTGTAACACACAAGTAATGATGCTACCAAACCATTTAGGTGATTTTTCAGTTTTAAAATTGTATTCGTTCTTATGTTGCTCCTTGTGTTTTTACAAATAACAGCATGGATTTTTTAATAACAATCAAGAAATCAAGAAAATAATTATCTTTTACCTCTTCCAAATTCATTATATAATTATGGCACATTGACAGGTTCTCCATAGCCAGTTTTTCTCAATATTTGTTCAAATCATTGAAAAAGAAGTGGGAAAGAGAGAACTTTTACATTAGGGAGAAAACCAAACCAAACCATACCAAACCAAAAAAACTCCACCTTAAAGATGTCTTGGCTTGAGAATCAAACACTATATATACCTAAAATGATGCTTGACTCTAATTTAATTAGTTTTCTTTAAAATCAAGGATATATCATGGTCTGATTTCCCTGATGTAGTATTCCTTCAAATAACCTGAAATCCGTTTCTGGCTATTGAAGAAATAGTAGCAATTCAGGTTTGTGAAAGGGGTATGTATGTTTTAGTCTGGGTCATGCATGTTTATTTTCATAAAGACTAAAGATTTATATAAAATTTTAAAAAATCCAAGTGTGCTAGAATATCAGCTTTAGCAAAAAGGGATGTGTTCACTGGTTTCAGATGGAGAAGCAGTAGTATCGATTCATTCAAATGAACAAAGCAGGTCCTAGTAATAACCATATTCCTATTTCTTCTGCATATGCAGAACCATAATTCAGGTTGGAAGGAACCTCAAGAATTTTCTAGTCTATCCAACCTCCTACTCCAAGCAATGTCAGGGGGAAAAAGATGCTTCTTACCCTCAATTTGAACCTCCTTGTTTCAAGTTATGCACATTGTCTCTCATCCTCCTTCCATGAACCATGGTGAAGTAAAATGCTTGCACAGGTCTCTCACTGACTGGGAGGATCATATGTGAAAAGTTTTCACCTAGAATAATCAACAGCTAGTGCTTCTGCTAAGCTGTTGCACCTGCTAAGCTGTTGCCCCTGCTTGTTTCAAGACTGTAGTAGGCTCCTTGCTGTCCTTAGATGGAGAAGCAGGCAGAGGAGACCTGACTGCAATGAAGAGTGCTGAGGTAGCAGAATTTTTATGAGCTGAAGCTCCATGGTTACTGTGAAATAAACAGATTAAGACTTTGTGTCTGTGACAAAACTTGCATCCAGTTCACCAGCAAGAGAAGAGAGGAGATTTACCCTCAAAACTTTATTTTTAATGCTGTCAAATGGCTACTGCTCCCTTCTGGGTCAAGCATCATCTTGTACAAGAAGGACAATTATTTCATCCATTCTTGTTTGGAAAACACATGAAAATCCCTGAACAGTGAAGAATATGAGTTCTAATACTGATAGTTTTCCATCTGTCTAACTGACTTGCTAAGAAGGCTTAGAAAATAAAACCAATTTACCAGAATTAAAGTAAATTAAGTAATGAATGACAGTAAATTATGGATAAAAAGAGGGAACACTGCAAATCTAAGAAGCAAATAAACAGTTTTATTTTTAAATTCATTTATATTCAAAATGAGAATGCACTTTATGCTGCCATCCTTTATAAGGGTTTTATTTTGGGCATTTCTTCTCCTAGCTGAAGTAATTATGACATTTATATGTTGAATGACATATATCTCTGGCACTCATCTGGTATCCTTTAGCGTGGTCCAATTATTTTCAGTGATGCGTTAGGGACGACTGAATGTGTTGCTTACATCCAAAGGCCAAACTAATGCTGCTTCATTAGGCACAAGCTGTATGCCCAGGGATGCTCAAAGCAGTTAAGCATCTGGGCCAATTTAGACTTTTATGCTTTCAGAACTTCTGTTTTAAATATTTTGCATCTCTCCCCACCCTTCTGCCTGTCTCATCAGAACACATTCTTCTGTCTTTCAGTCTCAGAATAGGTGTTGGCATATGCAGAATACAGTTCGATGTGAATGGATTTTTAAAAGTGAGCTGAGCACTGAAGGATATGTAGTGTTGTTTTCGAAGGAGACACATATTCAACCATGCGCAAAGCCTGTCTTGGTGAAGTGCATGTTTTATCAAGCAATAAAGATTTATGGACCAGCCTCTAAAAGCTACAGGCAACACCACTATAATGCTATTTTTGTATAGGCTTGAATTAGCATGTGCACACAAATTCCTTGCATGTAAGGGTGTGTATATGCAGAGGGAGGGTGCAACTGCTCTTCGGGGAGGGCTGCAGAAGGGGCTTGATATTCCTACACGATATGCCCAAAAGCCTGAAGGGAAAATGTTTCATTTGACAAAAAATGGGCTCTATATGTGTGTGTCTGTGTGTGTGTGTGTTTGTGTGTGTGCATCTCTGTGCTCACCTAGGTATTGCTTGCATGCACTGCCCTTTGTGTATTAGGAGTACTGCTTATATTTAAATTTTGTATTGTTAAAACTGATTTGGTATCTAATAAGGGACTGAGTGCCCTCTTGGGATTCTATCCAGTCGTTTTCTCCACAATTACCATAAAATTCTAATTCTTAGGACAGTATACTAAGACCCTAAAATGCACAAGAGAGTTTTTATATACCACTCTTCACCAGAAATTGGTTTGTTTGCTTGAGTGCCCTACTTTAAGGTGGTAATGGGAGTTCTGAACTCAAATAAGAACTTTAGTTCTCATGTGAGTATGGTTCTTTCAACTCTGTCTTCACAGGAGATAATATTCCTTCCTTTGGAGGGAAATTCTATTCTTTTGGAGGAGTTTTTTTTTTCTGTTCTGTACGCATTTTGCTCTTTTCAGAGCTCTTCCAGGCCTTCTTAGCCCCACTTCCTTCATCTATCATCATCCTTAAGTGTTTTAACTGAAGATAGCATAGAAGATGCTTCTTACCACTTTCCATTAAGAGTTCCTGAGTTCTGCAATTCCCTGTATTTTCTCTCACATGGCCTGAAATCAGCCCTTCATGGTGGACATATATCAGGGCTTGCTGGATGTTCTTAGGCTTCTAAAAAGAGGGAAGTTTTTGCAGGGTGTTTGTCTTAGGTAGTTTATTGACTGTTTCTAACTTTTAAGTGATAAGATAGAATCACAGAATATGGTTGGACAAGGCCTTTAAGATCGTCAAGTCCAACTGTTAACCTAGCACCGCTATGTTCACGACTGCACCATGCCCCCAGGTGCTACATCTTCACATTTTTTGAACATTTCCAGAGGCCATGACCACATTTCTGGGCAGCCTATGTCAGTGCCTGACCACCCTTTCGGTGAAGAAATTTGTCCTACTACCTTATTTAAATCTGCAACTTGAAGCCATTTCCTCTTATCCGGTCAATGTTATGTCAAAGATACATTTCTTCTTCGGTATTATTTGTGGCTTAAATACTAGTTAAATATTGTGTGTTACTTCTTTAGGCATCATCCTACAGAAGTAACATGCAAATTAAATTTTCTGATTCAGAAAAAGACATTTGAAATAGGTCATAATGAGATAAGTAAACTAATGGAACAAAAATATATAACATAGCATCTCCATTGCCGTAGAAATTTTATAATGAGGAATGGTGTTGGGGTTCCTCCTCCCTGCCATGTGGTCCTGGGAGAGGGGCCCTGGGCGGGAGGCACGGGGTTTCCCTGCCCCTGGTCAGCCTCGTTCCCCATTGGTTGTTTTGTGTTCCCCTGTGCGGGCAAGGACCCTTGGGTCCCGTGATTGCAGCAGTTCCTCGGCATCCTCAGCCATGCGGCTGGAGAAATAAACATCTCTGAAAATATCTACCAAGAATCGGTCCATATATTCTTTTCCATGGGCCTCGTTGTCTGATACACGTGTTGCAAGAATCCCCACTGCAACAGAATGGAATAGGCAAATGTGACTTACTTATATAATTAGTCATTTAAGTTATTTATTATAATTAAAATTGTAGAAATTATGTGGATAGTAATCAGTTTTCATTACAGTTCTTTGCACATTTCAGTGCTATAATTAGACTGTGGCATCTGTCATTGCTGATTAATTTGTAGACAACTCTATCCTCCCATTAAGATTTAATGTGTACCAAGGCAAAATTATCATTATCTAAAAATACAAAATAAAAAAGTGGTAGCAGTTTGGGGGTATTAGGTTTTTCACTTTATCATTTTGGAATTGAGAACATCCCATCACGGTCTGTACCATTCTCTGTGAGCAGCACTGGGTGGAAGGAGACAAAGTAGCTCTTTTCGGGCTTAGAAAATAACAGCCATTTCTTTTTCTTCCACTATACTCTTACACACTTTGGGCTCAGCAGTCCATGAAAAGATGTTCTAACGGTAGGAAGAGAAGAGCTTTATGCTATCAGGCTGTGAAGAGTAATAGTATCATCTAAATTGCACAAGATTTAAATACCCCTGGTATTCCTGCTGTGTTCCATAAAAACTTGTGTTTGGCTTCAGTCATACTAGGATTTACTATTTTTTTACCTGTAGTTACTTGTTTGGCTGTAGTCTTGAAAAGCTTTCAGCCATAAGTAAATGAAAGCTATAATGTCCCTGATCTGTTCACTCAGCTCCTGGGATGCCAGAATGTCGTGCTTCCTTATTTTTTGCAGCCACATGTAATAAATATCTTAGCAGAACTATGAATACAGCTGATTGATGACCTGCATAGGTCTGTCTTAGCTGCTGTGTTGCTTCTCTTGTGGTCGCTACTCGGACTGTACTTCAGGATTTGCTGAATTTAACAGCAGAGGTAGTTTATGAAGTAATTCATGAAATAGCTTCTCCTTCTTCTTCTCACCCCTCTGTAAGAGTTCACAATCTCCTTCTGGCAGTTTTTTTCTGTCTTCAGTAAAAACTGAATCACTAGGCTGATTTAAGCTAAAAGATAACCTTCTGAAAAAAAGGACAGAAAGCAACATATGGGCAGAAACAGGGATGAGATCAAGAAAGATGGGAACTTTTTGATCTGTTTCTTTGTCAAGATTAGCATGTTGAGACTGTATGGTTCCAGTCTAGTCTGCTGCGAACTAAATCACAGGGTCATCAGCTATGCTGTGCCACCAAACCAGGAGATACTTTGCAGGTGTCATTTCAGGGCTGGACATAACCCACATCTGAGCTTCTCGGAGATTTGCTTAATTGTGGAGCACCTATTTGGACTAATTCTACTGTCAGTTTCTTAATCCACTTGTGTTACTGTGGAAAATTTTCACTTTGAGGCTGGGAGTATTGTAATTTATGCTGAGAAGCACTAAAGAAATAGGATTTCAAAAATTTCAGATTTTCAAAACTGACATGTATTCTAGCAGACAAAATATTTCTTCACTTCTCCAATACTAATAAAAGCCTTCAATGGTATTTAGGAGAAGATAATCTCTTCCAACACACATTGCAAGTTGGTCTAACACTGCTTAGAACGTCAACCATGATAAAACTAGAGTGTGCAAGTCAGGGTGGGTCACATCGATAAGTAGTTTTACAAATTCAATTACTTGACAATATTATATTGAAAAATAAACTCTCATGATAATCAAATCTATGCTACTTATGAATCTAGTGTTAAACAAAAATATAGCTCTCTGTATTAATAAAGTTAAGACATCATGTGTCTTAAGTCCTGCGCATGTATAGATGTGTTTTTGTATGAAATGCTTTAATGTGATATGGTCTTCTGAAGTGATACAAGCACAGAAAATTCTGTCCTTGAAAGAAAACAGAAGTCATAGATTGTCAAGATTTGTAAGCATGAAGAATCTCAGCCATAGCACTTCATTAATGCAGTGATTTCATTTATTATGCCAAAGATCGCTTGTTTGCATCTGCAATGAGTTTCTTCTCTGATTTCTGGATGAGATAAATATCATGCAAATCACTTTTTTTCCCCATAGATATGAAGCCATCCAAAAATTGAAACTGAAGATTTTGATTTTCTAATTAAAAATAAGATTTAAGGCATATTAAGCAGAGAGATTGCATTATGCAAAAGGTGTGAAATGAGTTGCACATTGCAATGACTGACTAACATATTGCAGGTATCATAATCATATTGCTCCATGATAAGCAGCTCATGATCAGCAGCAAGAAAAAGATTGACTTAATAGAAAAAGGGACAGCTAAACATTTATACCTAAGCCCAGCAAGGAGACTAATGAGAAATCCAAGACATGAAGGTCGGCAGGTGAGATGGATACAAAGTTGTAGCAACTGCTGTTAGGCATGTGCGCTGTCATTTTCTAGCAATTTGCAGTCATATTCAGAATTATCCTAAATCTGGTGTCAGGATACTTCTAACATAATTCTAAAAGATGAGTCTGATATGTAGTCAAAATAAAGGTCTTTTCCAGTCTTGTATGTTCATACTCTTGCAAACTTCTTTTTGTTTTCAGAAGCATGTTGCAGATAGGTGAAGCACTTTCAGCTGATCCTTGTTTTCTCCCTATCTTCAACATTACATGCCTTTAATAGAAGCCCAGTGATACAAGTGTGGTAGGAACTGGAATATCATCCAAATTTTTATTTTATTGCTAAATAAAATAAAGTAGCATCTTCAATGTACTGACTGCATCAGTAGTAGATGCAGTAAGAACTACTGCGTAATCTACCCAGATTTGTATAAAGCCTTTTATACAGTCCTACACAGCACTTTGGCTGCTAAATTGGAGAGAGAGGGGTTTGACAGATGGACTATTAGAGGGATAAGGAATTGGCTGGATAGTCACATCCAAGGAGTTAAAGTTAATGGCTAAATGTCCAAGTGGAAACCATTTGAAAGTGGTGTCTCTCAGAGATCCATACTGGGACCAACGCTACTTAATATCTTCCTCACAGATATGGATGATGGGTTTGAGTGCCCCTTTAGCAAGGTTGCAGACCACATCAAGTGAGTGGTGCAGTTGATTCACTGGAAGGGAGGGATGCCATCCAGAGGAACCTTGACAAGTTTAAGGTGTAGACCCATATTAATCTCATAGTCTCATGAATTTCAACAAAACCAAATATAAGGTGCTGCAGCTGGGATGGGAAAATCTCCACCATCACTAAAAGCTGTGGAATTAATGTATTGAGAGTAGCTCTGCACAGGTGGCCTTGGAGATATGGGTGCACAAAAACCTGGACCTGAGCCAGCAATATATGTTTTCAGCGCTATTATATCCTGGACTGTATGAAAAGCAGCGTAGCCAGCAGGTCAAGGGAGGTGATTCTGCCCCTCTGTTCTGGTGAGACCCCACATGGAATGCTGCATCCAACTCAGGGTTCTCCAGTGTGGGAAAGGCATAGAGCTGTTAAACATGATGACTGAGAAAAACAGGTGAGAGAGCTGGAATTGTTCAGCCTGGAGAAGAGAATGCTGTATGGATTTTCAATATTTAAAGGAGATTTAAAAGAAAAATGGAGAGAGACATTTTTTTCTTTTATTTATTTATTTCCAGGGCCTGTAGACATCAGGAAGAAATTTTTTATGATTAAGATAGTGAGACACTGGTACAGGTTGCCCAGAGGAGTGTAGATGCCCCATTCCTGGAAGGTTTAACAGCAGGCTGGAGGGAGCTTTGAGCAAACTAATCTCTGAATGGTGTCCCTGCCTATGGCATGAGGGTTGGAACTAGATGATCTTTAAACTTGCCTTCCTACCTAAACCTGTCTATGGATATGTTATATTACATGAATGTTCAGGGTGGTTTTTCCGCTATGAAAATCAGCAATCCATTAGCAGAAACACCTAAAGAAAAGGGGCCTCATTTTTAACTTGATGGGTTTTTTACTTGCTACAGATACACAGCCTAGATCCTTAGAACAATCAAGTAGTATTCCTGGAATGGATTTTTTTTTATATAAGATCAATTAAAATGGACAGTACTTAATAGGACATACATATTTTTTTTTTCCAAGTAGCAATGCTTACTGGTTTGTGTTCTGACAGTATTTCTTCCTTCAGGAAGTCAAATAGAGATTGTCAGTTTCCGAGCCTCAGGAATTAAATTCATTTCTTCCTGGACTCCCATAAATAGCAAAATGCAGATTAAAACAGCAGCAACAAGGGAATTAGATACACACGTGCATTCATCCTGTTCACACTCTGGAAATTCTTTGTAAATGAGACTAATTTTAATTATCATAGCTTAGAGAATTTTTCTATGAGTAAATAGATTAAAAACATGTTAGAACAGCTGTCTAGGCACATGCAGGCTAAACTGATTGCTAGTATCAATCCTCTAGCTGACCATTTTTTAGGATACTTGGGAAAAAATGTGAGCAGTTTGCTTGGAAGGATGGCTTGTACTAAGTAATGCAACTTTACTCATAACTTTTTTTCCTTTTTTAGGTATGTTTATTTATATTTTTAGGAATGTTATTCCCCAAATTAGTGTTTCCACTGAAACCATGTGCTGCTCCCTTGCTCTCCCTCCCCCTTCCCTGCAGTGGGCTGGAGAGGAGAATTGGAGATGCAAAAGGTAAAGGTCACAGATTGAGATAAGAAGAGTTTACTGGAAACAGCAATGAGATAAGAAAATGAACAGTGACAGCTACAATATCAATAACAAAGTGTACAAGAGAGGCAAAGGATTCACACGTGACTGCTCAGAACTGGTGTTACCAGACCTCTCCCTTTGCCACACTTACTCGACTGGAAGGAACCCCTTCTCCACAGAAATTATCCCTTCCTTCTGCTCTCATCAATGGTGTGAGGTGGTACAGGATAACCTCCAGCACCTAGCTGTGCCCCCACCTGGCTACTGCAAAAATTAACCCTGTCCTTGCTGGAACAAGGACACCATAAAAATACCAATCCTTTCCATGTGCTATGTCAAATTCCAGGAAAACTGTCACCTGCATGACAGCTCCAGCATGACATGAATACCTCTCCTACCAGTCATGCTTCAGTTATTATTGCTACCATCTCATGTAGAGTTTACCTTGAACCCTCATGTTGAAGATATAATATGTGTGAATAACTCTTTCTGCTAACATCTGTCAGTCCTGGCATCAGGAAATCTAAGTAGCAAAAGACTGGGAATGGGGAAAGTCAATTTTATTAGAAAATGGCCTTGCCAGTGTTGACAATCCCAATAACTGCAACATATAAGTATGTCATCCAGCAGAAAAGCAAATATCCTCTCTGCTGCAGTGGCATTCCCATTTGATTTTTTTTGTTAATATGAACTCCTACAAGACAGATCCGCCCACAAAAATTTGTGGGGATTACACTGTTGGAAAATTTGTAATATAGCCATCTATGAGACTTTCTTTCTATTCATTATTTTTCAGCTTAGAAGATACAGAGTGTAGTCTGCCTAATATGACCCAAGGTTACCGTTACCACAGAGCACATGGCACAAAAGATGGTATGAAAGTAGCTCTGCAATTCAGCCTGATGCTAGCAAAAATCTCTGGAATTCTAAATAACTTTTTTTGGTTCATCTGAGAAAATAAGAAAATACCCTATACATTAATCAATACCATGTTTAAAGGCATGCCAACAGCTCTCCAAACACCTTACTCTTCATAAAGTAGTCCCATGGTCTTTCAGATAATTAGTGGGGGGAATTGGGGATAAGAAGCGAGAAACAGCTACACAACGAACATAAATCATCACCAGTTTTATTCTTTTACCATTTGCATGGTGACAAGTTGTCTTCTATTCCTTAAATAAAAAGAGAAAAAAATTTAAAAATCCACAAAAAACCCACATCAAACCAACCAACCAGCCAATTGACAGAAACTCCCAACAGAAACTGCAAGCATGAAATTATTTTTATTCAGTAATGCATGCCTCTTATGGCACAGACACATTTATTTTGGTTCAACACACACATTCTTTTCACTGCATTTGAGGAGTCCCTCATATAGGGCCAGAGCAAGTACAGATGTTTACTGATCATTGTACAGGATGTGATAGGTCTGTCAGCATAAAAATCAGACAGCTTGAGAAGAATTGTATAGTATATTTATGAAATCTGCAGTCTAGACTGATTTAGTTCATAAGCCAATTCACATTCACATATTTCATGCAGAGCTTGCCTATTTACTTCTACTTTTTCTGAAAGAAAAAAGGCTATTTGATGGTTTGCCAGGGGAAACACTAAATTGATGATGTTTATGAGAATAATTGCTTGGTCTTGACCTCAAAATTTTGAATTTTCCTTATTAATGTGATTCTCAGAGGAAAAGAAAGGTGTAATTGTTGTTGAGTTTATTATAGTTATTGCAGAATGTGGTTTTCAGGTATTTGTAGAGCAAAGAAAACTAAAATTCACAACTGTTCCTGGTACCTTAAGATTATCTCCTTGTGCTTTCCTAACAATGTAAGTGTATTGGAGAGTAGATTGATACTTGAGCATAAATTCCTGCAACTACTCTGACTAGCAGAGTTTTCATTTTATAAACTGAAAAAAAAGTGGCACACTGTACCCACACAAGCTCTGCTTTTCTACCACAAACTGAGAAAATGTATAGTAACACATGTATCCAAAAGTAAATGCTTTGGAAACAGTATGAATTTTAAACTGAATAATTTATTGATGGCAATAACCTTTTAATTTGGAACATCTTAGGACGGTTTTTTTCAATAATTCCAATAAAAGTTTATTCAAGATAGGATTCAGATGAAATAATCCAGCTATGGGCATATTAAGATGTTTTTGAAATTTGTTTAAAGTATATGAAACTCTTTTTGTTTGTTTTTTAGTTTGTTTGTTTTTTATGCTTTTGTTTTGGTTTTTTTTAAAGAAGTGGAAGATTTTCTTTTCGCTTTTCTCTTTCAATAACATATGTTCTTTAGAGGACTATTTCTATGTCTAACATGTTTGAAGGATCATAGCACGTAAAGAAAGCACAAATGTCCTAACTTGAATACATAGCTATACCAGACTGATCTTAAAACTAAGAGGCAAGTCGTCATTGATTTTCAGAGTTTGACTGTGTTATGAAATTTTTTATTATGAGAATCACTTTTTTATTTATTTTAGTAGTTGAATAAATTTATCTTAATAATGCATAGAGATTTTGCTTGTCTGTTTATTATATTATAAAGTGCTACTTCTGAGAGAGAATTACAAAAGAGGTATCTGTGAAACATAACAAAGGAAATATCTCAGTGTCTTTTATTAGGCTGACTGGAGAAATGAGGAAAAAAAGAATGTTTCTGGGAAACTAAAAAATTTCTTTCAGAATCAGCTATAATGGCAGAATCTTCCCTCCCTTTTAGGCTTTGAAATGCCATCTAGTAATTCCTTTGTAACATCCATCACTGTTTTTCAATTTTTTTCATTACTTCCTCAAGGTTATTTCACTGCACATCTGCTGTGAGTGTACAGCATAGAATAATGTGGAATTGTACTGCTGACAGCTGACAGTCTTCTGTGTGCACATACCCTAGCAGGAGACCAGAATTTTTGCATGGTTCATAGATGTCCACAGACAAGACTAATACTTTCTGTAGACACTTGAATAAGAGATGAATACTGTTTGTCCTGAACTCTTTGGTGGCCTTTAAAGTCTATTTTTGAAATATTTTTGTCAACTATTTCATATTCTTATGGGAACTCTAGTCTTAAGACAGTAGTTTTATTTCCTCTAGAGAAACAAATTGTTTTAAAAATGGTACATGCAAGGAGCTAAGCAAAATTTTATTCAACTTTATCCTAAAGTGTTCTACCAGGAAAAGAATGCCTTGACAAGAATTACTGAAGGACATCTCAAAAGGCAATAAAAATCCTTTTGATCTTTTAATTATTTTTTTGAGTGGAATGTTCTTGTTCGCCGTTTTCTTGCAGTTCTTGAAGGATATTACAAAGGAAGAGCATAAGATATTATCAGGTCAAGCTTTACTACTGAATACAATGGAGCACCTGGAGGAGACAAAGATTAGTACCTAGTGGTAAATTCATTTTCTGCATGAGCAGAAACATCTGTTCATTGCTGAGAAGTTCATTTGTCCAACCTTTCAAAAACTTTTGGTGACACATGCCCACTTCTCAGCATGAAGCTAAATTTCTGTGTTGGAAGGAAAGATTAAAAGTGTGGCTGCTTTTATTTATTGAATTTTGTTTTCAAAAATGTGCACTGTATAGAAAGTACATTGCAGATTAGAAAGTACACATATGTCAGTCTGGTCACATCATATTTTGCACCTGTGTTGTAACCCTTGACAAGCATTATTTTGTATGTGGTCTTCTAAGCAGTGTTAACTTCTATGTCTGTTTCACTTTTTTTTTCCTTCTTTCCTACACAGTACACTACTGTCTTGGACATAAGAATAATTAAAAAATCATATTTTTCAAAGAAAAAAAAATTTATGAATTTTTTAACCAAGCAATAAAAATGAATCTTTTTGTACTCTTCACATACACAAAAAAAGAATATGGATGCTTGGGAGTGTATTTCTGAAATTCAATAGTGAGCCTGGACTAAAAGGGACGTTTAAAGTGGTATTAAAATAGCAGTGAAGGTAAGATGCCTCAGGAATGTGTTATGCTCAGCACTTAGTGTGCAAGGGTGCCTGCTGTAAAGATGTGTCAAAGATGAATTCTGAAAGTATTCTGTAACCATTTACAATTAAGTCATATTTTTAATAAATATTTCTCTTAGTTGCTATTTGAAAATGTAGTATGCTTTTGAGTAATTAAACCACAGGCAAATATCTAATTAACTCCTGTAAGATATCTCTAGAATTTGTTTGTGCCAAAATTTTCGCTTTTGTTTAGAAAATATGATATAAAACTTCATGTGAAGATACGCTTTTAATTTTTAATTTCAATTACTCTTAAGACTGCTGGATAAAAAACTGCTTTGGTGAATCACTGTTCGTAGATGCTGATTATTCTGTCTTAAAAGTTAACCAAGTTTTCTTCTTTAATTTTTTTTAATAAAAAGTACATTTTATAGCATTTATGGAAGTATTTCCTTTGGTATTTTAAAATAATGATTAACTATTCGTAGCTCTGCTCACTTTTTTTTTTTTTTTTTGGAATTTATGTCCTCTCATGTTTTCTCACAGTAACAGCACTCTATAAAACACAAATGAAATGAAGATTGTTGGTATTATACCACTAGAGTGGAAAAAGAAACCCTACATTTTTAGGCCATTGATCAAATTATACCTTGGTTTATAGATTCACAGCCTTCCAAGGAGAGCTAAAAATCTTTCTGAACATGATTCTCTTATAAAACTTCGAGGTGTGAAATAGCTGTGTTAACACATTTTAAATTAAGCACTGTAACTTTCATCCTCACAGTATTAGCTTTCTCAGGTGTATTTTATTTTATTATTTTATTTATTTTATCTTATAATTTTATTTGTAGAGGCTAAGTGACGTGCTTTCTCTGTTTCTTTCTCTACCTTACCCTTGTTAATGCTGACAGACTGGGATCCAAGCCTGTGGAAAAATTCTCATTTTTTCCTTTGGAAGGAATTTGTCTTACGTGTATCAGAGGGATTATTGCATGTGTATCTGAAGACAAAATCTTGCATAGAGACTTGAGCTTGTTTGCATCAGGCTGAGCTGCAGAGTGGTGTATAGGGAATTGTTCATACTACTAGGCAAATACTGTAATTGCTAGATTATAGACAAGAGTCCTGCAGCAACAGCACTGAACAAAGCAGTCTTGAGCTTTGCATATTTAGATTTTCCTGCTACTGAATTCAGGCTTTGAGGAGATCTGCAGTTGTTTTCTTCTGGGGCTGTTGAAATTAGAATGCACGGTCTTAATTATGTGCAAGCTGAACCCAACTTAGAATTAATTTACTAGTGCTTATTTTGGGAAGGTCTCTTCCTTGTCTCATGGAAGCATGACTTCCAGATGATTTCCTGCCACAAATATTTCCTCCCCCTATAAAATTTCTATATGACCATATGAACATTTTTTTAAAGTACTATTGTATTCTGCCTTTGATTCCTAAAATGTGTATGTGCAGCATGTAGAATCACTGCAATAAAAGTGTGACCAGCACAGTATTTCACTTAATAAATCACTGTATGACTAATGAGGAAGGAGTTAGTGATCCAACCCCTTTCCAGGGCAGTCTGCTCCAATGCTTGACAACTCTTTCTATGAAGGAATTTTTCCTAGTATCCAATTTTATCACTCTCCTGTGACAACTCGAGGTGATTTCCTCTTGTACTGTCACTTGTTACGTGGGGCTGACCTCCACTTGGTTATACCCTCCTTTCAGGGAGTTGTAGAGGGCAATAAGGTGACCCCTGAGTCTCCTTTTCTTCAGGCTAAACACGCCCAGCTTCCTCAGCTGCTCCTCATAAGACTTGTGCTCCACATCCTTCAACAGCTTTGTTCCCTTCTCTGGACACGCTCCAGTACTTCCATGTCCTTCTTGTAGTGACGGGCCCAAAATTGAACACAGGATTTGAGGTGCAGCCTGTACTTGTGCTGAGTACAGGGGGATGATCTCTGCCCTAGAACTGCTGGCCACACTGCTTTATCTTTATTTATACACTAAGGTCCCAGACAAACTCATGTCTTGTAGCTTGACCAAGAAAAGCCCAAGCTTGCCACTACAAATTTGCTTGTTTTTTACAATTGGGTGGAGTTGACTATTGCAATGGGAAGACTCTAAGGTAGGAATGTAAGGGTAGTTGCTTCAAACATTCAAGTTCTGCTTCCTACAAGGACGTTTTAAAATCTTGCATTACTTTGGCACTTTTAATATGCTAAGATATCTTAGCACATGAAGAGAACACAGCATCAAAACTGTTCTCAATTCTTATTCGTAAAGAGCATTCAGTATGTATTATCTATTTAGCAGTAACCAGCCCAGTCAATAGCCTCAAGCTAACATGTCTCAGAGGGAAATGACTGTCAGACAGAATTCATTCCTTTATGGAAATTTCTTATTTGAAATATAATCTATTCTAGTGTTTACAGTGATGGAATTTTGTAGCAGTCATAGTCAGGCAATCCCTTTCCTTTCAGAAAGATATTCAATAAATGACAGCACTCTGGGCACTGTTACTTATTTCCTTACAAGAGATACCTTGTACAAGAGTATCAGCAGTGATGATTTTGTCCACAATTCGGACAGAATAAATATATATGCATATATTTTGAAGCAGAAGCCTTGACTCTTCCTGATGCACTGAAAGATCTCTTTGAAATATATCCTGAATGCTCCATTAAATTATTGTTGTATATCCTATGTGGTTTGGTTTACAAGCTAACAGAAGATGAATAAGCTAATAAGTTTACAGGCATATTAAATACAGGGTATAATGAATAAATAAAGATATACATGACTTGTTTATTGTTTGGTGGACTATCCTGTTAGATGAAAGGGGAATTAGGGAAGTGGCAATGCTATCCTTTTCTTCTAAGTTTCTCCGAGGTATATAAATGATCTGAATGACAATGCTCAAACATTGAAAAAATCCACACCAGTCTTCTTAATCAAACCTAATTCAAAGTTTTACACTCCAAGGAATAAACATAACATAAAGACAATGCTTTAATAAAGTTTCTCAAACTGGGAAAGGGAGATCTGCTTATTAGAGGTGAAAGCAGAAGCCAGTCATGTACTTTGAAAGAGTGGAAGACAGGTTTCCACATTACAGGGAAAATGTTCATACAGCCTTTTTTCATAAAAAGAAAAAGTTTGGTTATTGTTTTTCAAATGCCCTGCATTTAAAAAAAAAAAAAATCCTGAAAAGGACATTCCAATTCAGTTAAAAATACTAGAATTTTAGGAATGAAAGATATAGGAAATATAATGAATCTGAAAGACTAGGAAGAATGGGTTTGGGAAACTGACTTTATGCCTTTTTTTAAGTTGTCTCTTGTGTTTTGCCAGTTTTTAAACCCTTGACACATTTTCTCAAAATCAGTGTCAAAGGTACCAGTAAAACAGTCTCATAAGTAGGACAGCTTTATAAAACACCACTCCCCAGAGTAGGACACTAACAGCTGCATCACTGCAATTTATGGGCACTAGTTGAGTGCTATGTCAACAAAACCAACTTCTGTTCAGATAAAGGTTTTTGAACTGGTTTTAAAACTTAAGTCTTTTTTGTTAGCTGGAAAATCATGGTTTTGCACTCAGTGAGTCTGTGCACAGCTGTAGAAATTGCTTCCTTTAAATAAATAACTATATTGTTATCTCTTTAATAAAAATGAAATAGATGTAGTCAAATGATCTCCTGGTCTACAACGATGTTTCCCAAATTTTGGAAAGTTAAATTAAACTTTCAGAAAAACATATGCTTGTCATAGTATAAAATCTGTGCTGTTGGAAGCTTTGTCTTGAGACTTTAAAAAAAATAGTACTTACTACAGAGTGGAAGACAGAAAGTTATCCTGGGTTGGCTTAAGTGGACTTGAATGTAAGTCCAAGTTGAAGGGACATAACTGATTCTAAATTTAAATGTGAATCTATATAGGAATTTATGTTAAACCATTGCCACTTTTGCAAACTACTTAGAAATTTCTTTGTCTTTTCACTTTTGGTTCCCATACTCCCTGCATGTGCAGCCCTTTGAGCCATTTTCCTACTGTGACCCCTGTCTTTATTACTTCAAGTGCAGCTGACATTTGTGCACGCCTGTAAGCTATGATGATGTGATATGATAGGCAGCAATATTTTCAGATCTAGATATTGAATTGCAGATCTTTATTCATGTCATTACTGCTCCATTTCTCATCTGCACAGCATCACACTTGCTGCATCTATGTAGGCAAACTCCTGGTACTAGAATGACATAGAGTTAAATAGAGGCTTATAAATGAAATCCTTTTCTTTCTGACAGCATTTGGAGAATTAGCCTCATCTCATATGCAAGTGCCACAGCTTGCTTTTCTCCCAAGTGAATCTTGTCTTAGCAGAGGTGCTAATGTGATGTTGTTATGAAAACTTAATACATTTGCTGTCCATTCACACGGCCACATGCAGATGTATCAGGGAATGTGCATATATCTCCCAGTATGCACCATTTATGCTGTGGTATTTGTAAAAGGAGGGTCTTTATTTACTAGCCATTAGAGGCCCCAGTCAGACATAAGCATTTCATTGAGCTTAGCTTGAGACAATTTCGACACCAGAGTTTGTTGAGTATAAAGCTGCAAAACAGAGCTGCTCTGCTCAGCAGATTGTGGATCTTACATGTGCAGAAAACACTTATGACTTTAATTGTGTAATTAAATTTCACAGAAAGAGCCCTTTACAAGAGTGAAAAACAAACATTTCTGACATCCAGGCTCTCATGGTTGCTAGCAGCTTTTCTGGTTTGCACGTTAGTGACAGCTTCCAAGTGTTGATGTTTGTATTCACTGACTTATCCCTGTTTACCCAGTTTTCCACCTTTCTCATCTTTCACATATCAAATATTTCACTATATAGTGAAAAGGACATGAAACGATTGCAATACAGAGGTAAGATCACTGCCAAGCACTATATGTATTTATTTTGTGAATGGAATGTATAATTATTGTGTAGCTCACTATTAATTCTCTGGCTTCTTCCTTGTTAACCTTCTACTCTGATTTTTGTCCCTGCTACTAGCAGGCATGTCTTCTAGTTTTCTCAGATTCATAGTTATCTCTCCATGCCACTTGGAGCAAACAGCCGTGAGAAGAAAAGAGGTGTAATATGACTTTGTACACTCAGGACTTGACAGTGCACTGCTTTGACAGACAAGATTACCATAACCCAACAGACTGTCTCTTGGCTATCCATGCAAAACTGGTTTCAACCATTTGCAGTTGGCGGTAGTTCACAACTTTCAAGGCACACTGTGACTGACTGTCATGTTTAAACTGAGGTGTTTTGGAAGGGGAATTGAAAACCATGCTCCAGAATTCTGACTACTGAGGAAGAAACACAAGGCCATTTTTGAAATCTGGGATCCTTGTATGTGGGCAAGGAGAAGGAATTCAAGAGTTTATTTTAGTCTAATTTTTGTATATGACAATCTATGTCTGAGCTGACAATGTGCACCCATATCCTGAAAAGCCAACTGTATCCTGGGCTGCAGCAAAAGAAGTGTGACCAGCAATTCAGGGGAAGTGATTCTGCCCCTCCACTGTGTTCTTCTTAGATCCCATCTGGAATACCACATCCACCTCTGGGGTCCTCAGCATGGGAAAGATATGGATCTGTTTTATCACAACCGGAGGAGGGCCACAAAGATGACCAGAAGGATGAAGCACTTCTCCCATGAGAAAAGGCTGAGATTTAGGGTTGTTCAGCCAGGAGAAGGGTCTGGGTGGTCTTTCAGTACTTAAAGGGCTATAAGAAAGATGGGGACAAACTTTTTCATAGGGCCTATTGCTATAGAACAAGGGGTAATGGTTTTAAAGTAATAGAGAGTAAATTCAAAGTAGATACAAAGAAAAAGTATCTTAGAACCAAAATGAACATTGAGACACTATACTTATGTCAGAACTATTGGCATATACTTTATTATCAAGAATTACAAAACTCTATTGAAAGCACTAAATTGAAGGCTAAATTAAATCCTGACATGGCTAAAGTGTCAATAGATAGTTATTTTGGTACCATCAATGACTTTGTGTCAGTATTTAATTTAACTGATATCTTAAAAATACTGTTGTCTCTTCTTGAGGCATCTCTAACTTCTGTTCAGCATGCTGCAATCTTTTTTTCCTGTGCAGTTATTTCATTTTTCATGTATGTGCAAATAGCTTCCTCTGGTGTGTCTATATCAAATGAAACACAAATTGTATTGGCACCACTGGGCTTAATTAATCTTCTTTTTTCTCTCTTTTAAAGAAGATGAAGAGCAGTAATATAGGAAATAAATAATCTGGGAAAGGATTTATTTCCCAAGCGAGAGAAAACAGACTGTCTCTCTAAGGGAGGAGTTAGTTTGGTCTGTGGTCTGTAAAACCAGCAAGCAAGGTAATGGTCATATCCAAAATAAAAACAAGGGAGAGGGGGTATAATAGAAGAGCCAGGCTGAGTATAGAATTACCTAATTAATTTTCTTTACTTCTGTCTAGTCAGTGCATCTTTTTATATTCATCTTCAGGCTATACAGGATGCAGAAGTGACAGTTCTACAAAGTCAGTAGAAAAAGAAGCAGAAGGGAGTGAAACCTTAACAAAATCCGTGGAGGTCGAATTTACCAAAGAGAAAATGTAAGTCTCCGTTTCAATGGCCTATTGTCTCAGAAGCCTGTAGGAGACAGTAAGGGGAAAAACAATAGATAAACTTGCATCATATTCACTTTAGGGCTTGAATTAAAATCCATGATTTCAGTGTTATAGTGTCTTGCTTGTTTGGCATCGTGCAAGCCAGAAATGTATCATTTAAATCTACTGTAAACTCTTACAGAAAGGAGCTTTCCTGTAAACTTCCATTTGATAATTTTAGACTGTCTTCTTCACTTTTTTAAAATGTCCTTAGGAGTCTATGTTTTTTAACAACTTCCTTCTGTCTTTTGCTCTAATTTGCTGCTTCCTATGGGCAAGTGACGAAACACATGGTTTTAATTTCCCTTTGTTAAATTTAGGACTTAATGAACCACATATTATTAATACTGTAAAACTATAAGTGATGATGTTTAAAAAGAATGCTCAATTTTTTACCTTTTTATATCAATGTACATATTTTTATGTGTTTTAGAGGTTATATAGTGACTTAAAAGATGAAATAAATGTTTAAATAAAAGAGAAACATTTCAGAATTACAGATTTCATATATGGGGGAATGGTAAAATGTGCTGGTGGTACATGAAAAAATTAGATTCATAAGTCATTATGTCACCTAATAGATCTCAATGACAACAGAAAATACCCTCATGGGTTACCCCTGGTGAGGAGTCAGGTCTCAGCCAGCTGCTCACTCACACCCCCTCAGGAATGAATTGGAAGGGTAAAAGTGTGAAAATCTGCAGGCTGAAAAAACCTGAGTTTAATAGGGGAAGATAACTGTGTGCACAAGCAAAGTAAAATAAGGAATTAATTCACTACTTCTCATTGGCCGGTAGGCTCATAGTCATTTCCGGGAAAACAGGTCTCCTTCATGCAAACACCAAAATTCCTTATGTTCCCCCTTTCTTCTTTCCTGTAGCTTTTATTATGAGAGATGATATTATATGGTGTGAAACATCCCTCTGGTCAGTTGAGGTCAGCTGTCAGGGCTGTGTTCCCTGCCCACCCTTGTGCACTCCCAGCCTCATCACCCTAGTGCTGTGTAAGGACTTCTCAGTAGTAACCGAAACTTCCCTGCCTTATCAACACTGTTGTGTTTGCAAACCCAAAACAAAGCACCATGCTGGCTATTATGAAGAAAACTCCCTCCATTCCCAGTACAACACTTCTGTTCATCATTCATTCTCTTCACTGTTCTGGCAAATGTTGTGCAATCAGCTTTAATAGCACATTGCAAATGGATCCTGGATGAGACCCTTTGGCCTCACCTAATGATGGGTATTAATTGGCAGTGCTAAAATAGAAAATTGAGGGAGTTCACTTTGATTTGCAGGGAGTTATTATCAATATTTTTATGCAAATGGAAAAAGAAAAAAGCCTGAGGAATAAAACTTCTATTGCCTGAAGAATCTGATGTGCCTGAGAACTCCCTGTGGGAGTGGTTTATTGAGTAGCCACAGACATACAGAAAGATGAAAATTATAACCACAAGGAAAGGACTCGGTTCAAAGTCAATTTATGTAAAATGTGTGAGTGAGTGCTAAGGCTGACTCTTTCCTAGAGGCCTCTCTCATCAATTATACAGTGCAACCTGGATGCCATGTGCTGGCTTGGGGACACATTGCACTGTGTTTGTTCAGCTCAGGACCCAGGGTGGTGTAGATTCAGACCTGCGTACCTTGATAAGCAGAACCGAAAACTGAAGATTAATCAACTTTGGCATTTACTGTGCAAAATTGCAACTTTTCTCTGCTTTCAGTAATAGGCTGAATTAGAGGTGTGTGCTCACACCCCTAAAATTGTAAGTGAAACTCAAATTCAGACCTGGATTTTACAGTTATTGTTACCTGTAGTTCATGTATCACGAGGTTCTCAGTTTCCAATAAGCCCATGTCTTCATCAGTCTTATGAACAATTCAGAACTAGTCACTTTTACTAGCTGGCTTGCCTGTAATGAGCCCTTTGGCTGTGAAATTCACCTAAATTATAAGCTTAAGAAGCTCTGAAAATTTCTTCCCAGCACACAACATGTGAGTAAAATTTTTTAACAGCTCTCCAAGACTCATCTGGAAGGAGCACATAGAAGGAATAAAAAAGTTACCATAAATTAGCTAAGCACACGCTTCACTAAAGAAGTATTTTAGTGTCTAAAAACATAAAATTTTTACACTGTTCTCCACCAAGAATTTCTTTCAGGCTGCCTGAGTGGTGGGTTGTTCTGGTATGGAAAATGATTGGTGTCTTTTTATGCAGGATGCCTGAAGGGTTGATGGAGCCCTGAATAGCCAAGGATCTGTGAGGTCCACTGTGAAGCAAGCCGTGTGATCCAAATATAGCTTAGAGCCAAATCTTTTCTTTTGCCACACAGTGTCAGTAGGAAAAAAAAAAACAAACAACCCACAATGAAAATAATAGTAGTCATATAAAAATTAAAACAGATGTATAATTTTGTTGCAGTGGCTGGAGGAGAATACCAATGAGGCAAGCTCTGAATAAGAATCGCTAGTAAAATCTTTTTTATAAGGCAGTTGATTTAATTTTCAAAAGAACATAGTTAACAAAAAGCCTAATAATACATTTAATTCAAATTGTTGAACTTAATTTTTAAGCCCATACATGAGCTACATGACATTGTAAGGAACAAAGTTTACTTGTGAGCTACTTCTGGAATAGAAAAAAGTGAAAGTAACTTTGGGCAGTTGAACAGTTTTGTTCCACTGTTGTACTCACTGTAGAGACAACCTTTGCTTGTCTTTCAAATTGCTGGCTAACTAAAGAAATTAGAATTCTTACCAAAATGCAGACAACCCTTTATAAATATACATCTCTTTCTTTCATTAATGATATTTTCCTTTGGTTTTTTTAATATAGTATTAGAGTTACTTATATACTTTAAATTGAAGTTTTTAAAAAAAGTTAAAAGAGTTAAAAAAATAGAAGTTTAAAACAGAAGCCCTTTAGTGGCCTAAACTGTGTACAGCTGTGTTTTCTTAGGTGCAGGAGGCTCATTTCTAAAGCTGCCTTTTCTGTTTTAGGGCACCAAAATCGTCTGGTCAATGTGTAGATGCACATTTATGGTACAGATACTTACCTTAAGACAATTGGAGATGTTCAAAAGCTGAGTATGAATCTTTTTAGGAAAAGGTCACATAGACATCTTTATAAGAATATTTGAGAAACTGTAAGTATTAGGATCAAAATTAACTTTTGCCATTGATTTTGAAGGGAGAAAAAGATTTTTGAATGGGTCTAAGGGGAAATTCCAAACATAAGAAAAGCATGCTAGTAACATGTGGAACATGATCTGTAATCTTCAACAACTGGCTACAATGCTTTCCTTTTTTAGCAGTTCCTCCTCTTGTTCCTGTTATGTCTTTAGGCTGTAAATTATTTAGAAAGAAGTATCTTGGGTTCACACCTATCAGTACAATTCACACTGTCTTAGTGTCACTAATATAAAAAAAGAAAGGAAATGCTGATACTTAGATTGCAATAGAACTGCATATTTTATTATTCTAAGTGATTTCTACTTTTAGAAAAAGCACTTATGCTGCTCAAGAAACTGAATGTTTAACAATTTTTTTTTTTTAAGACTTAACATTATTGAATTTCTCTGTGCTGAAGAACTGATCCATTAACCACTATTGTTAGGGCATCATCTATTTCTCATAACAGCAATGCCACTGACTCAAATTAAATTAAACATTTTTACTATATTGTTCTTGTACTAGAAATGGAGTGAGCCTGTACCTTGATTTGGCTGTTTACTTTCCCCATTGTGGTTGGCCTAATTTCTCCTAGTCTATGGAGTCCTAAGACATCCTCCTGTATTATACACAATATGAGCCAAATACTTGATTTAACTGACAATTCTATCACTTTAAGTAGCTATTTTTACTTTCAAAATATTTTCCATTTAAATAACTAAATTGTTCTTGTTTTCATGCCCATAGTCATGATGCACTGTTTATTCCAATGTGATAATTAATCTGTCCTCCAGAAATGTCAGACAGTGCTGCTGCTGCTGTTGTTTGCCACTCTGTGTCTGTGCAGAGCTTTGTGTGTGTGTGTGATTTTGCAAGGAGGTGGGAGTCATGAGGGAAAATGTGTTAGTGGCAAAGTACAAGGCAAATAGCATTTTTTGCTTTCTTATAACTTCAACACAGCTGTCAGAGTTCTGTGGGTTAGACAGGATTGCCTAACCTCAGAAGTTGTACTCATCAACTTTGTCACTAAAAAATAAGTGGTATAACCCCTCAGTCACTTCATAAGTGGTTAGAAAGGTGGTTTGTGTTTGTATAGCTTTAGTAATAAAAGTCATATTCAGGACATATGAATGATTCTGTTGGAACCAAAAGCAAATGGGATCAAAGAAGTCCTTTGCCTTCTTCCTCTTAATATTTCTGTAACTCTGCTGGAGGTTTCTATTCCCACACTTCTGCTGACATAAGTACATATTGAATTGCTTATTCAAATGAATATAAAAATTATCTGTGTAAAAGGAAAAAAGTATTTATTTTGTTTTGAGGTGTTTTTAAGCAGTGTTTGTTTTCTTTAACCTAGATAATTTCACAGATCTGCCTTAGGGAAGGGTTAAACAGTTGTGTCAATATAACTGGCAGGAGAGAAGTGTGGGAGCAAACAGTTGACAGCGAGTGAGAGGTGATAATGATAAAACCTCTCTGTTGCTGAGAAATCTCTAATATAAGTTTTTGATATAAGCAGACAGTTACTTTCCAAAAAAGGGAAAATGGAAATTATTGGAGATGATGCTAGTGTTCAGTAACACCAGAATTCCACATTTATAACACACTCAGTAGCAAACTACCACTGAGTTCAGTTTGCCTGAAATAGACTGGACAGCATGGAGTAGTCAATGGATACTTTCTGCCTTTCAGTATCAGATACTACATTATCCCTAACGTGGTGTAGATGGGAGCTGTGTTAAAAGGAACTCCTTCACTTCTCTGCTCCTGCTTTTGGCTGCATGTGTCCAGTATTTCCCTTGAGTCAGATCCAATGACAGAAATCTAGCCCACCACTAAAAGAATAAACCCAAAGCAAACAAAAATTAGTTTTCCGTTATATTAGGTTGCTAAAGTGACTCATCCTGCAGCTGTGGATTAGTTACATCTCATGCACGGAAATGAAACAGCAGCTGGGGCTGGGGAAGAGACCACCCTGGTCAGTGACAGCTCACAGTTTCTCCAAACATGCTGTCATATTCTGGAAGATGCAATCTCCCCCTCAGCCCACTTCCCTCCCTTCCTGTCAGCATGAACATCTGTGTGGCAATGATGTGGAGCTAAAGAGCTGACCTGTGGTGTTTCTAGTCTGGATCAAGTTTACCAAACAGTGATGCAAACTCATGCCTTGCCATAAGGGCAAGGATAGTGCAAAGCAGGGTTTAGCGGCCAGGACTAAAGTGAGGCTGCTTTTCATAACAGGGTTGCTTGTTTAAAGTCCATGCAAAGCTCTGGATTTAGGATATAACTGTAAGGCATCTTAATCTATTCTGAAACAGAACTTCAGCATTCATGCTGCATCTCCCCTTACACCTGCACCAGTATTCCTGTGAGATGATGATGGCAAACCAGTTCAGAGAAGTAATTTGTTAAAAAAATCCATTTAAAAAATGGGTTTTTGACCATATTTTGACCATATATTTTGACATCTCAAATCACCTCATTGCTTTATCAGGTGACTAACAAGGGAAAGAATAGAAACTTTGATTGTGGTAGTCCTGATTTTAAATCTCTTCAGGCAGCCAGCAAATTTCATCATTAAATACATCTACTGTGGGTTGATGCAAGTAAGAAACAAGCCTTCTCTGGAGCTCCCCTGGTGTCCCAAGTGCAAACAGCCATGTAATTTTAGTATTTTCATTCTGGAGAGAAAAAAAAATTTGACTTCTTCTTTCCTTGTTTAGTGTTTCTCTTTTTTGACACCTAGAATTCTGGCCCCACATTGCAAATAGGTGGTAATAAAACTGGAACAACGTTAATCTGCTGTTTCTAAGTCTTACCACAGTGGAAGAAATCAGTGATCAGAGTCTGCATTAGTGGAAGAAATATTTTTTCTGGTATAATTTCTTTGTGCAGCCAAACACAGTGTATAGAAACGAGTTTCCTGATAATGAAGATGATAAAAATCATGGCTCTATAATATTTGTGGCTGTGAAAAGCTATTTTTCTACTACAAAAAGGAGGCTTTGTTTTTCTTAATTGTTTCAATTATTTCTGGGTAAATTTCTGTAACTCATTTTGGAGAGGATATGAATTCATAAATTGGTTGTGAAAATATTCAGTTTGAGCTTTCAGCATACCATGAGGTTATAAATTCTCTTGCCTTTTCAATATGCCAGGAAGTTTCAGACCCTTTGAGGGAAAATAGGAAAAAAAAATTCCCTTTTACTCCCATCAGTTTAAAACTTCCTGTATGAGGATGACAGGTCTGAAGTTCATTATCTTTCCATAGCATGATGACACAAGGCTTTTTCAAGGAACCCCTCCAAAGCATGAGTGCCAGGATTACCAAGAGCTGGGAGTTCAGACTCTGGTCATGATGGCTGCAGAAGGGAGGATGGGTGACACTCTGGTTCAGAAATTCTTGCTGGCTGGGAGAATGGCAAGATGTCTTTGGTGGTGTATGTGCCTGTGGCTGGAGACGCTGCTCCCAGGGGACTGAGGGAGGCTTCCCCTTAGCCAGCAGATCATTGTTTTGCTGTCTGTAAGCTGGTGCACTTTATTGCCTTTCTTTTTCTCTTGCAGAGCTTCTTTTGAGATTTTCCTGCCCTATTTGTGCAAAAGGGAGAAACAGACAACCCGGTTTGGTGAGGATGGACCACATGCATGTATAACTTGAAGGCTGAGCCAATTTTGCAGACCAGACTCAGGTTCAAATGCAAATTAAGGATAGGAAAGGACTCCCTATATAAGAAAATTCTATTTATCCCTGAAACTGCAAGGCTGTTTTCATGGTGCTAGGGGACTCTAGCATGGATCAGTTTCTCCAGAAGATACCCTGTGCTGGTCCAGCTGCACTTTGACTGGTAAACCTGGACAATTTTTTTAAACATGGTGTTAGAGAGTTTGGATATTTTTTCAGAGATAAACATGAAAAAAACCCCAAAAAACTTACATTTAAGAAATGCCACTTGAAATTCTTCTCTTGACCCAAAATGATACATTTTTTGATTATAAGATATACTTTTAACTTTTAAATTTATTTCCTATTTTAAACAAAAAATATTGCTTTGATGCAAAACACGCAAGAAAATGTTTTTAATTAAAAATTGCATTCACTCAGAAAATTGTGATGGTAATAACATTATACCTGTATTTAATTTTTTCCACCACTGAAACGGTTACCTAAATTAAATCCAAATTGATGTGTAATTTGGGACCTCTGAAGCTCCATCTTTTACCCAGAAAATTCATTATTTTCTTCAATACTCTGTACTTTCTTTAGAAAATTCATGGGGCACAGATATGCAACTCTAGAAAAGGAGGCTGGTCTCCACCCTGTTTCATCCTTGTTCCCAGCAGAAATATTTGTGTAGGCATTTGTGGGAATGTAATTTCTATCCCAGTTTCTTTCCCTAGTGAGGTTTCTTTTTATGGAGTGGTAAAACCAGGTTTTGTATGTGCAGTCTTTAAAATAACAAAACAAAAAAATAAAGTTCCACAGTTGATTCACCATCAGTATAATGTGTAACTAAAATTAATTATTCTGATTAATCTTGTAAATTCATACAGTTGTCTTACTGAGAGCTGTAGTCTTTGTGTTTTGTTCTCTTCTGTTAAAATCTAAACCAAACAAAAATGAAAACTCTCCAATGCCTTTTCGATGCTCTTCTAGTTACAAAAAGGAATTGCATACTAATTTTACTGCAGGATCTTGGACATTTCCTCACCTAGATTTGATTGGCATTCCTGACTAGAGCATGTGAAATAGAATCTATTGAAGTTATGGCAAGGAATTTTTCAGAGTTCTTCACTGTTGACCTGCCTCTGTTCCTTTACTAATTTCAGCTGAAGCAAAGAGAAATTATGTTAAGTGCTTCTGGAAATCCTTCCTTTCAGAGGAATCAGAAGGATACTTTGAGACAGTAATGTTTTCATAAAATTGCACCCATTATTTTAAAAAGAAATAAATTGTCATCTGCAAATTCTGTTCAACATGTGGTTTTTTGACTTCCCTGAACAGAAGGATGAATAACAACTTCAGGATTTCTCCCTGTGTATTTTATTCTTTGATCTTACAGTATTACTTTCTGGTGATATTTATTCTTTTTTCTTCTGGCTTCCTTTGGTAAATGAATATATGTGGGGTTTCTAAAAATTGCTTTAGTGGAACTAGTAAAAAGGGAATTGCACAAACCCATTCTCTCCCCCAAAAACCAATCCCCTTGAAACAGCTAATTATTTTCATGTTTGTGGGCATCCCTACACTAAGACTCTTCTGAACTCCCACGGTTCTAGACTGTCTCAGTGTCTGACCTCCCAAGTAAAACCTTTAGTGGAAATGTGGTGTCAAAAGACTTCTCCTTGATCTCTCTGAAAGGCTCCTTCTTGTTATAGTTTCAAGTTCCTCAGCTGCAAATCTACTAATTACACAACAGATTATTAGGTCCATATAAAAGCCGCAAAAAATCCCAGACTTAGAAATCACCTCAAAATAGAGGCTAGATCTCTTTGTGAATTGGCTAGTCTGACTAAAGGATTAAATTACAGAATATTCAAGCATATTCCTCATTATTATCTGAAAAGAAAAATAAATCATTCTAGATACTGTGTTTGGGGCAGTTCCATAGTGACAGAAAGAATTCCCTTTTCCCCCTCTTTTGTCTTTTCTTCTAAAATGGTAAGAGCAGAACTTAAAATATCCTAAACTGACTGAAAATAGCACTCAACAGAGTCTGTCTCAGTCTTCTGTAGACCATCCCCTGAGTATTTGTACACATTGATGAGAGCCTTCTCTTCTCCTGACTAAAGAGGCTCAGTTCTCTCAGCCTTTTCTCAAAGGACAGATGCTCCATCAGGTCTGTAGCCCTTTGTGAGACTCCCTCTGGTGTCTCCATGTCTCTCTCATATTGAAAAGCCCAGAACTGAACATGGTACTCCATGTGTGGCCTCACCAGCGCTGAGCAGAGGGGCAGGGTGACGTCTCTATTGGCAGTTCTTTGTCTAATGCAGCTCTGGACATCACTCACCTTCTCTGGTGCAAGGCCACATTGCTGGCACAGCAGGAGCCCCAGGCCCTCTTCTGCCAAGCTGCTTTCCAGCTGGATTGCCCTGAGCACATGCTGGTGCTTGGAGTTGTTCCTCCCCAGGGGCAGGACTTTGCACTTTGTTGAACTTCATGAGGTTCCTGTTAGACCAGTTCTTCACATATTGAGGCCAACCTTCTTTGCATGGCTAATACAATAATTTTGGTGTTCCTGTGAAAAGGTATTTCCTCACCTAGTGCAGTATAAATGACAAAATTATTTTTTGTTTCTCTTGAAGCCTGTCTCCAAAACAGGATCAGGTTCTTAGTCTGCAACCAAGTTTCTTTTTCATATGTCTGTTGTGGATATTTAAATTAAAAAGTAAATCTTGAGTTGATTTCCTGCTAATTCTATGTTATTTTCTATATTTACTGAAATTATGTATATAAACCGGTTTGCTAAAGAAAATTGTTAATATTTTATATCTAATGTCTTTCTGCCTTATACATTCAATCTTCTATAAATGTAAAACCTCATAAGACCAAGAAATAACAATTTAAAAGAATCTTTTTCTGGATAAATATTGTGTTTTTATATAAAAGAATTTATTCTAGGTTACCATAAGGTCATGTGTGTCATAACAAAGATAAAATCCTATTCTGTTTAAAGATGGGTTGAATTTATCAGTGTTATGTGATAAGTATCGAAATTCATGTCTTTTATTTCCATGGCTCTATTAAATTATGTTACTTCCTTTAACATCCTATTTTAATAACAGTCATTTTGGGAATAGGTGCAGACATTTGCAGAACTAATATGGGAATGAATTTTTCTGAAGGCCTTAGAAAAATTGTCTATTTCAAAACCTTTTATAGAACTGTGTTTGAAAATGTTCTTTCAATATTTTATTCTGAAGTGATGTCATAGTCTTCTAAACTCACCCTTCCAATCATGACAAAAAAGTACCAAGTGGGCTCTTTAACCTTTACTTCTAAAATATATTAAATACCTGATTATGGTTAAACATAAAGAATGGAATTTATAGTGGCTACCACTGTTGGTGATACTGAAGTGAAAATTTTGTAACACTGGAATCATTAACATGGCTAGGAAAGAAAAAGTGTAGTCGTTAACCTTGCCAGTGGCCTAATAAATTCAATAAGTTTCTAAGTAATTAAGGAAAAAGAAGAAATGAAAATCTTTTCAGTGGTTAATAACTTCTTCATTCTTCTGTCTTCTTTAGACCTAATTTGTATTAGGTTTTCCCCTGAACCTTTTTCCCAGTCACTGCCAGGTGCTTCACTCCCTGTAAAAATCCCATCTTATGCATCCCAACATTCAGAACTACTCTTCAATGTATCAACTGGTATATTTACCCCCTCTTTTTTTTCTGAAATGGATGTGATTTTCTTGAGGATTTTTATTTCTGACTAAAAATTTCTGCCAGCATGATTTTTTATATTCCTAAGAATGTACACGAATGAATCTGTGTAGTCCCTTAGCTTTTAATGTCTGGATTTTCCAGTGTTAGAAAACTTTGCTTCTTCTTCTAAAAAAATCCCAAACTGTATTAATCCCCAGCCCCCACCCCCCCTGGAAAAAAAACCTGAAATAAACTAGCAAACACTCACACCAAAACTTGTGGAAAAGCTGGGGGACATAGGTCATCTGCTATATGAGAAGAGGTAAAAAAAAATATTTTACACGTTTCTGAATTGTTTTTCTGGATGAGTTTAATCACTTGAGACACCAGAATGTTCAGGATGGAGTCATTCTGAATAGTGCCATCCAAAAATCACAGTCATTCCCACACCCCAGGCTGTTCCCACAGGGTGTATTAGTAAAACCTTTCCACATCAGCAAAGACTTTAGATCAAATTTCACTTCAAAAGTTATCTAATAGCATTGCTGAAAAAAAGCTTACATAACTGAGAGTGAATTTGTACTTATAGGGTTGTAATTTGAGTCTTTGTGAAAGTACATAAAACCCCAATGCACAAAACCAAAAGCATGATGAAAAAATAAAAGTATTTGAAAGGAAAACATCTTCTGTGGCTTTCCTCTATCAAAGTTAGACTAAATCTTAGCCGATTGTATCAAGATTTGTAGTACAGGTGAGGATCCAGGCCTTTGGTAGGTGCTATTCTCATGAGATGAGCATGTGCTGGCTCACATGAGCCGGGGATAGGATGAAGGCATTTGTGTTATCTGAGAAAAAACGTTCTGGAGATAGACAATTACATTCTAATTTCTGAAATGAGATGAAAGGTACTTTTTGCTACTTTTGTAGCTTACTTTGATTGCTTAGATATCTTTTGTTCAAAGTCTGTTTCTGGCCCCTACTCATTGGATATGTCTTATTCAAAGCTCTTTTCCTACAACACAAGTTCAGTTTGCCATGATTTTTATCCCTAGAAACTGTTTCCTATTAGCTGAAGTAAAAGCTTATATTTTACATTCTTGAGACTAATAATTATTGACACCATGAATCATACAAATCTAGCTGATTCCCACAGTGTGGAATTATTTTACAGGCTTGATACTGTTATAGTAATGTTACTGGCACTGTGGCTTTGAGATGATGGATAACCTTTCCTATTAAATTGCTGCTGTATAGATTGATCCTGAAAAACAGTTTAAACAGTAAACAAAAATCAAAAGATCGTAGCAGTATGTTGACTTATATATCTGGCCTTTTCATGTAAATCAGGTTTTCTTATTAAAGTAACCCTGTTGGTTAGGAACTCGGTTGGTTCAGTATATGGTGGAGAGCAAGAAAAATGTTTATAAAGTTTATGAAGTTTACCAATTTAAAACATTCTTCTCCCTAATATTAAAATTTTGCATAATAACTGTTCCTCTTTGGATAGTGGGACAAACAAGAGTAGCAACTGACTTGAGTAGCCAAATCCAGCTACTGGTGATTAGCACTATCAAATCAGCGTTTCTTGCTCTCTGAAATACTGTGGATCCCTTACTCTTCTGGAAATACCTAATTTGTCTAGCAAACACAAAACAAAACAATTATGTGTTCAATCCCATATGTAAAATTCCTGTTTTCTTTGCACCAGGAAGCGTTAAGTATTCTGAAGAGCCAACAGCTTGAAAAAGCAGCAGCTTACGGTAGAAGTAGAATTATTATTTCCTCACCATCACCACTCCTTTTTTTTTTTTAACCCAATAGACAAAATGAAATTCTACCAAGATACTTGTACAAATGTTTATTTATTTTCTTTTTGTTTCTCTGACACTATGTTTGCACTGTTAGGCAGGATTCTGATTGTGGTAAATTAGATGCTGGTGGACAAGATAACTCATGAAATTATGGGCAGAGCAGTAATTTTGGATAATCTTTATAATTTAGGAAACTTACATCAACCTATGTTTTATCTCACTGTCTTTTGAAGATTAATATTGCTCCTTTGATTTTTTGATCCCTTCATTACTGTACTAGTTACAAGTTTCCATTAACAATGCTGCTCTAACGTCATCATAGCTAATCATGTATCAAAGCTGTTGTTGGATAAACTTTCTCAAAATTTATTTTCAGCTGAGAAAATTGCATGAAGTAGTGTTTAAATTTATTCATTTATCAGAATTCATACACAGGTGAGTTATGCTGCTTGGTGCTTTTTTATCTAATGTAAGTCATAGTAAGTCCACCACATAATACAGAATGGAAATACTGTCAAGCTGAAGACTTACTAATTTATCTTTGCAATCCTGTACAAAATATATATTGGCCCCAGGTACTCAGGTAATAATAATAATAATAATACTGCAACTATTAAATAAAAGTTATAAACACTACTAGAATATATATACTGCAGAACACAATCTATATTTGTCTTTCTTTGTAAATGAGTTTCCAGTCTGTTATCACAAGCTGTGGGGAAGATTTTGTCAATTTGTTACTTGCCATGCCTGATGTCAAATTTTATTTTTTTAAGATTGCTAGTTTTGCATTTTAAGTTTAAGAATCACTTAATATAGGGAACTGAGTATTCAACAGACTTTGTGTTGGATATGCTAGGTTTGAAACAAACTTAAAGATTTATGTACTCCATGATTTGTGCGGGGGACTCCCTTAGTTTTAAATACCTTGGTTCCAGAACAACTGATCAAGAATAATAATTTTGAAAATATCAAGAAGTGAAAATGAAAATATGAACCACCATTACTGGACCAGTAATGACTTACTGAGTTTGTAAAAAAAACAAACCCACCTCAACCCTGAAACATTAAATGTGTGAGTGGTGTCCGTTGCTGTATTTTGTAGTTGTTCTGGAACTTCATAATGACAAGAGAAATGTCACTTTTGCTTACAATTTCTATTCCAAATGTTTGAGCAGAAGAATCCAGCTAGCATGCTTATCTCTCAACTGCAAGCTGCTTTCCTTGCTTTTTCAGGTGCCAAAAATTCCAGCTGCCCAATATCCTACTGTGAAAATCTTCAATTTCCTCTGGCAGATTTTATGAAACAGTAAACTTTATCAATTATAAAAACCTTGTAGACAATCTAAAGTTGAAAAAACCCAGGAACAGTCCAAAACCAAACAAATAAAAGCTTAAGGTTTATCTGCTGGTTTGATTATTCATTCTCAAACTCATTTAAGGAGAATCCTCTTTTCCTTAACAGATCTGAGATAGCTATGAAGCTTTTCTAGAGTTGGTGGAATTGAGGTCTCAATTCAGGGTGCTTCACTTTGGTGGCCATAGGCTTGGCTGTAAATGATTCTCTTTAGGGAAAGTGACAACAGAGCCCAATGTGGGGTTGTTTACTTCAGGAACATTTGGAATCAGAACACCAACCAAATTTCTCAGCTCTAATAATAACACAGAACACTTACAAAGAGAAGGATACAAGCTATGTGTGGAAGTTCTAGGCTGCTTGCAGAGGGGATTTCTCTCCAGTGACTGTGCTCATCAGGTTTCTGTGCACACAGAACTTCAATTCTGAATCTCCTAAAAGCTTTTTGAGCTAAATAGAAATTGGATTTTATTACTGACCCAGTAGAACTGTTTGCATCATCAAACGTGTAACTTCTGATTGCACAAAAGCTCTTTGTACTACACCATTCATGTACTTAAAACATAGCATTTTATTTTATTTTTTTACTCTGTCTTACTTTGATTCTCAAATGACATTTTGAAATGCATGAACTTTGAACATATGATGGCACTGTTGTGTAATCACTAAACTCTGTTTAGTGACTACATGCCCCTTGCCATGTGTGGTTTTGTTTTTCAGAAGAAAAAGCCAACACAAAACCCCTAACAAGGCTCCAGAAAGTAGACTTTATGGTTTTGCAAAAAAGGTTTTCTCAATAGGTCATCTATTTGCACCCCATCAGTGACTTTCAACCTCATTTATTGACAAACATCTTGATCTCTTTTAATTTATTCATACTGACAGTGATTTCAGGGCTTTTTCTTTGTGTTTTCAAAAGCATAGGATGAAATATTTGATTTTTTTTTTCTTGTTTTGATTGTTTACTATCAGCATACTTCTGGCAACTCATGGAGGTTGATTCAAATGCCAATACTCCTGAATGATTTTCCCAGCAGAACTCCTGGCCTGCAAGTGTGTGTGTGTATGATTTAGTGAGATTTTGTCATCCCTGGGGTCCCATCAAAACAAGTTTCAGTCTATTTGCTCAAGAATAATAATAGAGGTATACACTGCAGGAAGCCAGATAGAGGGCTTCCTGCCTCCTTTACAGGAGCAATAAATGGAACACCAAAGTTCATGGGATCTGGGAAGGTCAAGTGAAAGGAAGCTGTGTCCTTTCATTTTCTAGATAGTTGAAGCTGGTAAAGCCTGAGTGGATTGGTTTTGCTTCAGAATTCTTTTTAGAAAAAAAAAATACAGCATAAAAGAAATAAACCTGGGGATCATAGTTCTCAGAAACTTTTGCTCTGTTCTTTGGGACAGTTCACATGTCTTCGGGCTTGTACTGTCAGCAGCAGTAGCAAACACAGATGACTCAGTACGCAGCACTTTGTGTTTGTTTCCCTCCAGGGAAACAAGAGGCAAGTATAACTAGTGCTCCTTTACCCTTTAGTTGGCTCATTAATAGCATGCAAAGCTTTGTTTTATTATTATTATTTTTTTACCCGTGGAATACCTTTCACCCTCCAGCAGCTTAGCCCAGTGTTTCTATCCGTACCCACAAGAGCATCATTTTCTGGGCAATAGGTATTTTGTCTGGTGTTTAATTACTTGGCTGGAAGATGACACAGACAATTACTCTCATAAACTATTATGGAATTACAGAATGAGACAGGTATGAGTAACAGGACAGAGTAAGCAGGAGTCAGCAAATTGTGATTTTGAAAGATGCTAGAGAACAGAAAGCATAAGTAGAAAAATTACTTATGAGTGATCTTCCCACCTTTCTAAGCTGAGATACTGTGCCCATTTTTGATTGTTGCTGTTGAAGGAAGGGAGACTGGCCACAGGGAATCTAGGCAGAAGTAACAAAAGTGATCACAGACATACAAAGCTTGACTTTTAAGTGTAAAACAAACATTTTGCAGTTGTTTGGTGAAGACTTTCAGAAAAATATGGCTCATGAAAAAAGGAAAAGCTCTGCATGTTTTGGTTTCTGTTTCTGTGCTGGATAATAAACCAGTTGGACGTATGGCAGGCACAGCCTTATTCTCACTTGCATTTTTTGATTATGTCTGTATTCAGCTAGCAGGACCTGTTTGACCCTCCATTTCTGGTTGCAACTAGAAGTGGCAGAAATAGCTGTAGGTGTGTGATTCTCTGAGAAAATTATAGGGAATGAAGGGGAAAATTCTTAATATCATTTAGACAACTGAATCAAAAGTTCTTAATGGGGAACAAGGACTGATAATTTTCAGGAAATGGTTTGGTAGGAGAAAAACTGTCCTCAATGCACAGTCCATTCAAGCAGGAGCTTGTGGTGGTCATTTTTATCCTACATCTGAGAGGAAGAAAGCAAAGACAACACACCTCAAGTTCAGCTCCATCAAGGATAGCAATTCCTTCTGTGTATAAATCCATTTTCCATTTTCTTCCACTTTGCCTTTTTTTTTTCCATCTAATACAATACAGCATTTTAGGTCCTCATGACCTTTATTACAGGAGTGTTGTGGCCTCTATATGCAGAGGTTTGCTTTAATCTGTACTCCCTCAAATATTTTTGTTACAACAATGACTTCTACCTTGGATAGGAAATTCCCACCCTACAGAAAAAACCAACCCCCCCCAAAAAAAACCCCAACGAAACATCTGTTGTCAAATGACACTGCTTCTGTGCTTGAGAATTTTATTTTTTCATCTGTGTTGTACTGTTTTTCCCTCATTTCAGTGTGTTGTTAAATTTGTGTGTGTGTGTGTATTGTGAACACAGGGCCTTTATTTCAAGACCATGTGTAAGCAGGGTGAACTAGATTTGTTTCTCAGATATGTTCTGGCAACATTCCTAAATGCATTTCATTTGGTATTTAATCTCCTGCAGCTCCTGTGAAGTTGAAAGAAGATTTTTGCTGTCTTTTTTTTTTCCTTACCAGGTATGTTATTTTTCAATATGCTTCAAGCTTTGAAAATTCCCTATGTGCAAAGACACTATTTTAGTCCTCTCTGAAGTATATTCTTATTGCTTAAATGATGTAGTTAATCCTTGCTCTTTAACAAGACAGCAATCTAAGTTGTAAGAGTTGCTTTCCTTAATTTTCTGTTTCTGGTTCAATTAAAAAGCAATTCAATGATGCAGAAATTGGAGAGTCAACTTTTATTCAGAGTGAACACTTTATTAGTTACCTCTTCATTAAGAGAGTTACCTCATTCCTGTGTGAAGGCTTAACACTCAACAAGTGAACTTCTTTTCCAAGGCTTCCCAGCTGTGTCATGTCAAGAGATCCACTGTAGAACATGTAGCACTTGCACTTGTTTCCTTGTATTGTGTCTGGTCTCAGAGTAAGGCTTCAAAGGCATGTTCGCAGTATTTCTTTCCATTCAGGTTATGCTCTTTGATAATCATTCTTAAATATGTGGAAATGTAACTTTATCTCTCCATTATGTTTTTCTACTCTATGTGGTGAAATAAGAACACTAATGAGTTTCCTGGAGATTAGCTTTTGGAGATTAGTAAGTGTCACAATACTTGTCACTGGATATAAGCAGCCCAAATAACCTTGACAAAGCAGCCTTTATCTGTTTTTCTCAACAACACTGTGTTTTAAAAAAAAAGTACTGCAGTGAAAATTATGATGCTTTGACCAAACAATTTGAACCGAAGACCTTTTTAATTTCTACCTAAGTAGGATGGGTTGCCACACCAGTATGGAACCCCACAGTTCATTAAAATCAGAAGAAAAATATACCAGTAAGCATCAAATTATTACATCTCCTAACTAAATAGTATTTTTACTTTTGGAACAATAACATTGTACTATAGCTGAAATGTATTTTAGTTGAATTCCCAAGAAAAAAAGCAATGCTTGTGGGAACGAATTCTGTGCCTTTGGTTCCTCCTGATAAGTTTTAAATCTGTTGACCAATCTCAGTTTAATATATTACACAGGTAGTCAGACAGAAGTCACATTTCTGCACTGCTCTTTCTCTTGTATTCTCTTTGGTTGTCATATCCCAAGAAAGGAAATGCAACCTTTTTTTGGAAAAATTTATTTACACGGTATTTTATCTGATCTTTAGCTTGCTGGACAGAGAACTAATGACCACAATATTCTATAATGACCATAAACTATCTAAGCTGAGATTTTCAGCAAATAGCTGGTTATTTTGGGGTATTTGAACTAAAACAGAATTTTGAAAATGATGATGTTCAGAGAGACCTGAGTATCACTCTTCTGGTAGCCACTCTTCAATAAATGTAACACTTAGAATAAATAGAATCAATCTAAATTTCTTAGTCAACATTTTTAAAAATATGTTTCTATAGGAATATATAGAATTGATCCTTGTAACATTTTCTGAAACCTTTCTGTGAGGCAAGTCTTCAATTTTTCCACTGTCATAGCTGTTACCAGGCATGAATTCTCTCAGACTCTTGTTTTTCTTTCCCTGTTTGCACCGTTAAACTCCTAATCCTATGAGATAGGAATGGTTGCAAAAGCCTAGGTCAGGTTAGATTTTTTAGCTTATGGGCCTATTCTGCCATTACTATATTTTATGAATATTTTAGGAAATGCAAATAGGAGCAATAGGATCCAACATTTACTTGGTTCTTACTGCAGTGATAAGAAATTCTGGGGAATTATTCACAGCAGAATTAGGTCCTTAATACCCTCTGTTATAGCCTTCTGAATAAATTTGTTGGGTTTTTTATATCTGATCAGCACCCATAATTTTACTCTGTATTTGTGAGATTAGTTCTAAGCCATGTCTTTTTAATGCAACTACTTTTTGTCCTAAATACTTCTTTGTCAGAAGTTCTAAAAAGACTTTTCTTATTGAAGTATTTTTTATTATTTTTATGCCTGTTGCATTTACAAGCTTTTCCTAAATGCTATTTTTCTAGTTTAGTATAATCTAAAGAAATGAATAGAAATCTCATGCATATTGCAGTTCTCAATTTCAAAAGTGTCTTTGAACAAGTTTTGTAATCAAAAAGATAAAAGAAGGAAAAAAATCCCAACATACCATATTAATGTACTGCTCAGAAGCAGTCTTGCCTGGTCCAGAAAATGAATAAACATGCTATTTATTTTCCAATTAACACTGATAAAAGAAGTAATATTAGAGGAATGGCTTAGATAGTGGACAGAATTAATACTTTTTGTGGAGTAGCTGGTCCTTGAATAAGAATTAAGTCTAGTTGCAGCAGAGGACACCTAGCTAACATCTTGATAATTCATCTGATGCTTTCACAAAATGATCATGGAAACTGAATAATGTCACTTCACTAAATGAAATTCATAAAAGGCTGAACAGATTTAAGTCTATGATCTCACAAGTTCATGATTGTTTGGGGATTTAGTCTTTAAGAGAGACAAAACAAAGGAATATGAAAACAACAATGAAACAGAGAAAAAACCAGTGTTCTGTTAGAGATGCAGTCTGATAAATGTCACAGTGGTTTAAATATAACTGTTTCATTTTGAGAGCTAAAGAAGGCTGGATTTTGCCTTTTAAACTATATATATCATTAAAATTTACTTAAAGAAATAAAAACTTTCCTTCCTGGGCAGAGATTTAGATTTTTCTTAAATTTATGCTAACAACACAGTCCAGGGGTTTGATGGCTTTGATCCACAGCACTGCTCCCTTTGGAAAGCATGTCAAAGGCTGTAGTTTGAAGGCTGGTTGTTTTCTCCAAGTGTGAGCATTTTCTGTGTTTTGTCCTAGTCATGTTCCCCGACTCTGTACTTCTTCATGGCTTGGGAAATATCTTTATTGGCACTGCACAATCAGGGCTGGTTATCTTTTTTCTTATTGCTTTTCATGTTCTATTATTCACATATTTCTCAATGCATGATGATTTTGCACTTCACAAAATTACAGAATCATCAAGGTTGGAAGAGACCTTCAAGATCATCTAGTCCAACAATCAACCCAGCACCATCATTATCACCCCTAAATCATATCTGCAAGTGCCACATCCAGATGCCTCTTGAACACTTTTTATAATGATCTTGAGTGTTGAATAATGCTTGTTTGACTCATATTTTAAAATACTCTACTAAAATAGCACAGAAGAACAATTTTTTTTTAAAAAGTGCCCAATAAAAAATAAAAACAATACACCAAACCTTTGATTTTTCTTTTCTAAATAAAACATGCTATACATACACATATTGCATAGTGTAAACTACTGAAAATGCACTTAAACACAAGTTCACCTCAGTCTTTTCCTAACAAGAGAAACTAACGAACATCTTCCAGCACAACCTCCCTATACCAGGGTCACTAGTTCAGCAGAATTCTCATGTGTCTGCCTCCTTCTATGAGTGATGACATTTCACATGTCCTCAGTTATACATTTTGTTATGCACCTACCTCGACTAGGGGCTAACTGAGGTCTTGCTCTAGAGTTTTCTGTAGTCTGTTAAAGACAACTAAATGGAATACTGTATAGCCTGAATTCAGTGGTTTCTTGAGAAGTAAAAATACTTCTCAAGAACCTGTTGGGTCCCCATACAACACTGACCAACTCAGAGGGTTATGGGCTGGGAAGAAGATTCTTGATTATTTTCTTGGTTTGGAGGAGTTGATAAATATGCATTTTTAAATAAGCTGACAATAATTTTGTCACTAATGATGACTGACCATTTTTATGTTCATTTAGTAAAACTTAATTTTTTAGTTGACCTTAATATGTCAAAATACTGTATTTCACTTAGATGAATTCACAAATTCTGTCCTTAAAAGCTCTTGTATCTGTTTATGCAAATATCTTAATCAAAAACTAAATTTTGTTAGTCAAATTTTAGTTCAAGAATCACATTAACATTTTAACTATTATTTGTTACAGTCATGAATAACAAGTAGTTTTAGTAACACACTAAGTTGGAATACTTAACTGCTGTCCTAATTAGCAAACATGCTTTGTTAGATTTACTTGATGTCTGATACTCCTCAAAAAATATCAAAGTAAATAGTTTGATTTTATTCTTTTTTAGTTGTTTTGCTTTCTGCTCTTAGTTAGTTGGCTCTATTCTTAAGCTCAGTCAAACTAATTACTGCATAAAAAATTTAAAACACAAGGAATCAATATGATTTGTTGCACATTTGTGGTCACTCTCAAAACAATTTCTTGCAAAAGCAAAGCCATAATGAAGTTGCAGGTAACTGTGTACTGATGCCTTCCCAGTAAAAGCTTCTGGGAAGATCTAAGCATAAAGGTTACTTTCAGCAGACATTTATTTATTTGAAGTTAAGGTAAGTGAAAATATTTCTAGTTCCCATCTTTCTCTTTTTTTGGTGGGTTTTGTTTATTTGTGTGGCTGTTTTTAATATGTTTTCTGATTAAGAAAGAATGTTATGATTTTATAGACTGGAGTGTAGAAGACCCAGAAGGCCTACTGTACATGTATAAATCCCACTTTTTTCTTCCTCTGAGTGCTTTCTGAGACAGAAAGAGGTAGGTTTCTGTTGCTATTTCAAATTGACAGTGTATTTACCACTAGCAGGAGATCCTGTGTTGTTAATTGTAAGCAAAATCAATGGCTGTTTGTTGTGGCACTTACCTAGTCTTGTCCCTAAGCATTTGAAAAGTGGGGATGAGTATGTAGTTTCTGTTTGTTTTCTGTGCTATCCTTTTGAAGAATGATAAAAAATTAGCCAGGGAAAAACCTCGAGAGGTGATGAAGTTTATTGCAAATGGCAGTATTAAGTCCACTTAGATTGTACCACAGTATGTCGGAGCTTTTTCCTAAACACCTCAAAAGTGAGATTTGGTAGTGTCTTCAGAATACCTATTGGTATATTTCAGGGAGGGAAAAAATGTCCAAACTATCTAACAGAAATAATTTTTACTACAAGTTGTACTGATTCTTTCTCATTCTGCTTCCAGACACCTGGAAAACAATCAATTGTCTCTCTCTCCTAATGGCAGCACTTAGTTATTAGAAGATTGTTATCAATGTCCTTCCTTCCTCAGTCTTCTCTTTTCTAGACTAAACAAAGTCCTTCAACTTCCTTAAGAGATTATTCTTCTAAACTCTTAATTATTCTTGTAACCTCTACTACGAGATCTTTACAATTTTTTTTTTTTTTTTGGTTTTAATGTCCCAAAGCTGGATTAAAAACCTCCGCTATTAAAAACTAGGATCTTATTAATTTAATACCAATTCCTTTAATTCTGTTGAGTTTAAATTTTGTCCTTTTTATTTCTTCTTCAGTTTTGAATAAATGGAATTACTTAATTTAAAATTGCAAATTTCATATTCGAAAATATTAGCAGTATTTAATCAGCATCTTTACAGTATCTAAACCTGCTTTTCACAATGGTCTGTTTCTTTTTGTTCAGTATTTTCTTGACTTTAGTAGAACTGGAATTGTAACTGAGTGACTAATAAGTTTTGGACATCATCTCCACCAGTCTGTGTGTATTTTTTAGTGAAGGAAGAAATGGAAGTGAGTCACAGTTCTATTATCTTTATTAAGTTGAACTTGGTGGAATTCACATCACTTCACTTAATAACTCACCTCTTGCACAGTGTATGCACAATTTATCATTATAAGGGAAGAAAGAACAAACCATATTCTAAAAGCTAGCCCAGCTTGTCGAAGAGAAGGAACTCTCCTTTACATTCTTTTCATTTTGATGCTGTCTTCCTCAGCGAAGGAAATATCCAAATTTGGACTTGTACTGATTAATCAAATTTCTCCGTGTATATCCCTGTTTAACCTCAAAGAATCTGACGTGCTTTAAAGGAGTGCTGACACATGCTGCTGATAACTTCTGTGTATGTTATTCAAGTAACTTTTTATATACATACCACAGAGACAATTTTTCCCAGCTTATGTTCAACACGAGAGAAATGTTTTTTTAAAGGCAAGATATGTGATAACAACTATTTCATTCCTATCTATAAGGAAATTAGGTTTGTTTGCTGTGCTTGTACTGCTCCTTGGTGAGCATCTCTCTTCCTAAGAGAGCAAAGGATCACAATACTCTGCCTCATATCAGATCAAACAATTCAACAGCGAATGTCAAAATGTCACATTTCGAACCAAAATTTCAGAGGTCAGAAATAAAAGAATATTTGGGGGTCATTAATCTTGCTACAAGTCAGCACAGATTGACCCTACATGCATCTTTCTTTTCCATAAGAATCTAAAACAGTGGTAGACTCAATTTAGCCTGAGTCAATCAGCTCTACTGTATTATATCCCTTCCCTGCATGAGAATATGTCAAGGAAGAAAGCAAGCAAATATTAGATACAGATGTGGCCTCTCCTTTGTTAATGCCATATGATGTTTTTCTAGAGTTTTAAAGTTTTACTTCTCTGTTTATGAAGCTTCTTTTTCTCATGTCCACTGACATACCCCTTCATCCAAAGTGAAAGCTGTCAGTATTCTAAGAAGCAGAAAATAATGTATTTAAATGTTTTCAGCTGTAGAAGACATAGGCCAACAACCAGAAATGATGTATTTTTGTTATAATATACATGGCTTTTTATTGGTGTGTTAAGGAAAAGAAAATGAGAAACTGTTATTTTATATATATATACACATATATATCTACAAAATGGGAATGGGTTTGAATGGGAAAGGAAACCATGGCTGCTGGATTCCTTACAAATGCACATAACAGGACTTTCTTTCCAGGTGGAAGATAGTTTAGAAAGGATAGATATTAAATTATAACTAAAAAAGGTGTGACTGAATAAAAATTCTGATGTTCATTAATTAAAATCCTCAATTTTCTTTCCAAACTAAACTGTGCATCTCACCATCTCTTTTGGGAGAGGAGACAGAGAAAAGGGAGTTATTTTTTCTCTTCTGCCTTATCTCCCTGAAAGCCTCACTCCCTCCTGGTCCTCCGCTTTCAGTTATGACTCCTGGTCATGGAAAGAGAAGAAGCAGAAAAAACCCTTCATGGGAAAGGAAAGGGAGCAAGGAATAAGGAGGAGAAATATAAGTTATGGGTGTATTTGTTTTGAAGCTGGTGTTGAACTGTAGTGTGTGTGTATACATTTTAATTTTCCATCTCTGACCTATGTGACTCATAAACCCAAGACAGATGCTTGACTGTATATGCTCAAGTAAGAAAATACGTTACTTGATTCATTTATGTGACCTATGCATATGGGCATGGATTAATAGGCAATGGTATTTTATAATGAACCGCAGCTGCAAAAGAAGTGAAAATAAGTAACAATAAATTAACAAATTCGATGTATTGCTCTGGTGTCTGCCCTCTAAAAGAGTCAAATTCAAGACTGTAGAATATGAAATAGTGAGTGATGAGGCAGAATGAAGAACTACTGGGGACTGATGAAGACCATACCATCAAAACTTTCAGCTAAACAGATAAACAGAAAATACCTTAAACATCTTCAGAGACAGAGATCTGTCAGACCAGGTTTCAGAAGACATTTAATATTTGTAAAGCATATATGTAATAAATGTATTATGGCAATTCTTGAAAAGGAATCATAATCCTGTACTCCATTGCAGAATGTGGATGGCATGTGTTGCAAACACTGGTCATAAAACAAGGTATTTTAAGCAGCATGCCTACTAAGTACTGAATGAAACAAAAGCTTCTGTGAAAATAATATTATATCAAAATTGGAAGTCTTCATGACACTAGTTACCCTTAAACTAGATTTTGCATAGAAGACCTTGAATCAAGAGCACCTCATTTTTTATTTTCTAATGTCTTGATGCTTGAATTGTCTTATTTTGCAAGGACATGAATATGCTTTATTGTACTTACTTGAAAGTTTAATCTGTATCTATGCTAAAACCAGAGTTAAAGCTGCCAATTTTGGAAAATGCTACCTCAAATTTATGAAGGGGTTCTTCAGTGAAGAATGCATAAAAATAAAAGTAATTTCCAAATTATTCTTAACTCAGTGTTCTTGTGTAAGAATGGCTGTAACAACTATATAACTGGCTGTCTAAGTGTTTTGATTATGTATTAATTAAATAATGTTTTGGGCTTTCATTTTATATGAGAACAAGAAGCCATTACTTCTAATATGATCTGGAATATTTACTGCTTATACATGAAAAAGAACAGGAACATAAGCAAAGCAGCTAAAATTGGTTGCCACTTTGATCTGTAGTTATGGTCTCCTGTGGAATTGGTTTACAACAGAGGAAATGGGATAAGTAACAGTATTCGGTGCTTTTTCTTTCTTTTTTTTTTCCTTTTTTTTTTTTTAAATGATGATTTTGCTAAGGTTGTGACTTGTTCACTGGACAGAGATACAAAGATTACAGCAGCAAGTGGGACTGTGGATTTGTATTAATGCAGAATCAATACTGCACTGTAAAATCAAAATTCATTGGAATGAGAACTGAGCATTTTCTCAAATTTTAGCAGTTCACTCTGGTAAACAGTTTTTCTATGAAGTATCTTGATTATATGTAAAGCTATTGTTCTACTGACCCTTGCCAGCATAAAAAATTAATTTGACATACTGTGTAGCATCACTACAATATTGTCTAATGCAGCTCAGGTCTATCTTTGACAAAAAGCTATGATTATTCTCTTGCTTAGCAGCACAAATTGTTGGGGTGGGTAACTTGAGAGCAAGAATAACTCCTGACACTGCAATTGGATTCACAAGCATGGACCCTTGAGCAAATTGCTAACCCTGTTGGGTTTTAAAGCTTCACCAGAGAAAATCTTATTGCATATTTAAGGCTACAGCATACAAAAGGCTTGCAATCCCTTTGTGTACAGGCAGAATTGCATTAAATTGTAAATATTTCTATTTTTTAAATTTAGTCTAAAGATTTTGACAGCTCAGCTTCATTATGAAGTATCTTTTTTTTTTAATCGCTACCCACAGAAAGCCTAGAATCTCTCCAGCAGATCTCCTTTCAAGAGATTTAACATCTCTTCTAATGTAGCATGGTATGTTTTGGGCACAGCCAAATCCTATATTGTTTAGGATTAGGTGTGCTTCCAGATAAAGCATTTTCACAGCTTCATAGTTTCCTATAAGGCTATTAGATAAAGTCATTTGCTTAGTACTGGAATATTAAATGTTTCTACATCTGTTCTTCATATGTGCACGTTAAACCTTTTTTCTGTTATGGAAAGAAGCCATGAGCTCTCCCTTTCTCTTACCCGCTCTCCCCTCTCCCTCTGTCCTCACTTTAAAAATACTAGGTATGTGACTATTTGGAGGAATGCATCTAAAATATTGTCAGTGGAAAAAAACATAGTAGTGTTCCACTCTAAATATATACAAAATAGGTCTATTATTTTATAGAGAAGAGAACCTGGGACTTTCTTCAGGAAAGGGCTGTGAGTGCCTTGTAGAGCAGGAAGATTTATCGTTCCCATTGCTCTGCATGTAGAGACAGGCAGCATACAGCTTCAGGTAAAACCTGTGCCTCATCATTATAATATTCTTCCAGTTCTACATTCATTACAAGAACTTTTGTTAATTTATATATAAAGACATGAAATCATTCTTGTCCTCCTATTCATATACTGTGTATTTTACTGGATTCTGGCATTTATTGCCGCAGAAAGCCCTCATTATTGTCAGTGCTTCTAAGGGCAGAGGGGCAATTTGATGATATCAAGACTGTAAAAAAAAAGAAACAACAACTAAAAAAAAAAGGCTCAACAAACTAAAACAGTTTTAGAAAGAGAGGTGGATCTCTAAGGTGCCTTGTTCTACATAATCTGTTCATCAAACTATGAATAGAAACATGAATGTGGTCTAGATTGTCATTAGACTGTTCCTTTCATGTTACTCCCTAGAGAATGAGCAATAAAATCAGTGCTGAAGCTTGTGCAATTTTTGATTATATTATATTTGATTTACAAAAAAACCCGTATCTATCCAGTTTTTATCATGCCACCAAGTTTCAACACAACTGAATTGAGCTGATGGGAAAGAACATTTTAATGCATGGAAGGAGGAGCTTACATCAAACTAAGATGTTCGACTGCTATGCATGTATTACTGGTTTGATGAAAATGATTGACAATACTTTCTTTTTAAATGACGAGAGTAAAAGGCTTTAAATTTTCCGGTAAGAAATCCAGTCAGATGAGAGGGATGTTTTCATCTGACAGGTCTCTAGATACGAATGTTCTGTCACCCAAAGTTACAAGCAGGTGAATGCTGGAGGGTACAGATGATCTTCAGTCTTTGATATGCAAGGACTTGCTGATGTGACTAGTTAGAAGCCTTACAAAACTAGCAGGAGCATACTATATATAAAAGAGTACCAGAATTTTGTTTCATCTGTGGCCCAGGCACTGGGCCTAAAAGTGAACTTACAAATATGGCTCAAGGTATCCTATTATTTTTTTTACACTTGTAGGATTATGGTTGGACACAAAAGCAGGAGTGAGCTGTAGCTGTGATAATGGACAAAACGTAGGATAAGGAGTGTAAGCAAAGTGGACACAGCTCAGAAAGGCCTATGTACTGCAAGGAACTGCTGTCTCCAGTGGCTGAGGAACTTCAACTCATTCATCCCTGTTCATAACTGCTTTTCATTCTGTACACAGATCAAATAAAAAATATTCCCCCTTTTGTGGTAATTTATAATGCACAGAAAACCCATTTATGTCTCAGTGAGTGACTGAGACACTCTTCAAAATGCTGGCTTTGATGGACTGTATTTCACAAATGCAAATTCTAGAGTGGAGTGCATGGCACAAACTTTTTGAGTAATTGTGTAGATTTTAGCGTCTCTTTGTCTCTTCTAGTGCTTATTATTGCAGTACTCAAATACTTTATGACCAGAAAAATGGTCCTTCAGCCTGTATGCACTCAGAGTATGTGTTCCTGCTCAGAACTGTACTGGCCTGCAGTGGAAGACCCTGCCTATGTCCATATTACTAAACAAAAAAAGAGGACCATGAGCTAATATCTGCACTGATTAGATCTTATCCTGGTAACTGGTTGCTGTAGAAAAATTTTATTGGAAATTGTTGCCTGCAGTAGTCTCAATCAGAATCAGGGGTGGGTTAATTTCCGAGCCACATGGGCGGTTAGGGCCCCAGCATCTGAGCTTCCTCCCTGATCTTTTCTCTAGAAGAGAAGGTTTGCATTTGGATGCTGTCAGGGGAGATTGACAAGGATACCTGGGACTTGATTTGTACATACATATGCATGCTTTTTTGTTGATTTTAAAAATTTTCTTGTGGTTCGACATTTTAATTTTTTTTCACTTTTAAAATCTAAAGCCAGATTCAGGCAGCCAGGAAGCTATTACATATTCTGTGTTTTCTTTTGTTCTTAGACAGAAATGTGTTTCTGTAGAGTACAATACATTTAAAGGTTTTACATTTTTAAAATTAATATTTTTTCAATTATAAATTTGGAAAATATTGCCTAAAAAAGATGTGTACTACTATACTGTGAATTCAAAAAATGAGTAATTTTTATGTCATCAACTACTCATTTTGTGGCAGCAACAGTCTTGTTTTTGTTTGATTTTCACTTGGCAAATGTTTGGCAAGAAAGATGCCTGTGGATACAACTTCAGTCTAAAAAAGTCTCTTTGTAGCTGTATGGCCTAAGCATGCATCTATGAACCTTCCTATGAGAATTTTCTGGGTGTTGGAAAAGGATGATCAACACTTTCTGTACTATATATTGGCCCTAAATCTTAATGGGAACATATTACACTATAAGAAACTTAATGATGTAATTAGAATATGAAATTAGATGTTAAGCTCAAGAGTATTAAAAGATAAAAATTTAATACAAGAAAAAGGAGAAAGGCAAAGGATTAAGAAATCTTTTCACAAGTGACTTCATGTTTTTCCTGCCCACAAACATGTGGAAAAGATAAAACTTATAAAATCTGATTATTCAGATAAGAGAAATTCTCTTTCTCAGCTCTAAAAGTGGGATTGCTGCTTCAAGTATAGATATAAATCATACTCATAATAATGTAATTATGATCAATTTATAACACAGCTTTCCAATGAAGCTGTAAAAATAAAAACACTAGGAATTTTGGAGTGCTCTGGTTTGTCAGTCCCAGATTTTTAAAACTCTCATTGGTGACTTTAGTAAGTCTAAAATATAATTTTGACTTCTCTATCTATAAATTTTTGGTTTGCTCCTATCACAGTACGTTTTATCATTTATGTTGCATTTGTAAGCTTTTCACTGAAACTGCTGAACTATGGGTTTTGTGAGTGTCCTTCCTGACTGAAAGAAAAAACTCATTCACTTGCCTTCTGAGAGCTGAGCTTCTCCCTATTTATGGCAAATAGTGTTAGACTACTGATGAAAGAGTAAGAGCAACATTTGGAATTTGGAATCAGAGTAATATTAATGTTCTTCATGAATATACTAAGTGGACCAAATTTGAAATTTAGGAGTCTACTTGTACAAATACAGCATTCTTAGTACAAACCCTAGTAAATTACTTGCAGGTTGCTTCAGAAAAAATGTCAGTATGCAGGTTTGATGTTCTGGCAAGCGCTACAGTATTAGATTGCATGGGCCAGTGTATGTTGCAGGTGTATGTGCATACAGCTGTGTATAGGTACAAACAAACGTGCCTACATAGACAGCTAGATAGAAAATTAACTCACTTCCATTAAAATAAACATTATTAGGGCTAGGTTACTTTTGGTAAATATGGAGCTGTGTTCCTGACATGACAACCTCATGCTAGAAGCAAAGTCCAGGTCACCTTGATAAATGCTGAAGTAAATGAAAATGTATGCCTTTTGTGGTTATACATTTGACTAAAATGATCAATCTATTTTGGATTCTGAAACTCAGAGTACAGATTTGATTAAAATCCTGCTTTGGTGAATGAAAGTTTTCTTATGGCTTGAGACTGGTTTTGATGTAAATGTCTAGCTGCAGGAATTTTTACCAATCTCAAGATAACATAGCAATGATGTTTACTATTGCTTTCCAAAGCATTTTTGAATAGAAGACCTGATGGTATTAAGCAAAATTTTTGTGAAATTAAGAAAATACTTGAAACTTCAACCACTTCCTTTCTAGTTCTTGAAGGGTATGTTGCCTTCTGTGCAGTTACTCCAGAAATGCTAAGATATTTCCCAATCAAGACATAGTAGAAACCAGGCTAGCAGGAATGTTCTTTCTCATGAGATTGCCTGTAGAAATTGTATTTCCTACCTAATCTGGTACAAAGTTAATCTAAGATTTATTTTTATTTAAATAAATGTACCTAGTTTAAATCAGACAAAAAAGACAAGTCCTCCCACATCTTCTAGGCTACCTCTGAACTTTCTCTTTCCGGGTTGCCAAACACGAACACTCCAAATTGAGTCTGATAGTCAGAGTTTACAAACAGCAGACTCTTCTCTTCTTGTTCAAATTCAGTGTAACTTTATGGGTACAGCACTTGACCACTCATGTTCAGGAGAATCACTTTCTGTCACCAGCTCTAATTCTGGTCTACTTGGTGACTCTATGAAAATCTCTGTTCTACTGTTCCCACCTGTAAAAAAGAAGTAAGACTATTTCCTTCCAAAGTGAAATCTTTTCCTGCTACTAATTTTTTAGCTAAAAAATGAAGAGAATAATCTTTATTTTGGAAGCTTTTTCTGTAATTACAAGTGATAACTTTCAGTGACATATGTAGATGTACCACTTCAGTTACTGATTATCTGTTCAAAACCTGCATGACATTAATGGTTACTGACAGGAAGGGAAAATAAATGTAGACGCTTGTGTGTTAATCATGCTTAGGTCAGTGGAAAAAATAGATATAAATGTATTTCAGTCCAGTTTTCAATTATTCTGATCTGTTTCTTATACACATTTGGAAATTCAGGGTGTGGTTTAGTAAGTACTGAAGAGTCTAAAGAAAACAACCAGATAGTATGCTGGATAATAATTTGTTATATTCACAAACCTTTTTTATGTCAAGAAGAATGTAGAAACTTTTTCAAAATTCTTTTGCTAAAATCAAATATGTCCTTAGAAACAGGGTTTTTTTTAAATTTTTTTTCAAATGAACTTATGAGTAATGTAGGGTACCAATTACAAAATATGAAACTTCCTCTCTTCACCCTTTCTCACACTCCTCGCTTTCCATCCTCTCCCCTCGGCTCCCAGGAAGGTCTAGTTTCTACGTTAGACTACAGTAAAAATTACAGAATACATAGGCAAAATACGTATTTGTTTAACTTCCTTTACTATGATTAAGATTTTATACACTGAGCTGTTGAGAATGTGATACACGGTTTAATGTAGAAGAACATTACTTTTCAATAATTATGGTTTTCCTCTAGAAGGAAAACACAAAGCAGCTTTAGGAACAGCAAAAACAGATGTGGCACAAAAGAAAATATTTTATTCATTTAACGACAAATTTAAAGATGGTTTGAACTAAGGTTTTACATGAAGCTATAAAAGTACAAGAAAATACTTTCTTATAACAGAAAGCAAGTTGATATGCCCATGCCTATACTTTTATAAATAGCTAGATGGTACCCTTATTCTTTAAATCGTAAAGAATCTTGTATGTATGTCATAATTTTCCTTGCTTTGTCATTAGGTATTTCCTATGGACAAATGTTGCAATTCATTTATTTCCTTAAAAGCCTCTTTTTGCAAGAGACTGTCACTATGTCTCAGAGTAGAGTCTCGTGGAGATACTTGAATGAGACCTGCCTTTCTGTAAGCTTTGACAAGAGCTGTCATTACACCAAATAATTACAGTTCATCGTAGACACATCCAGAAATGCTCTATCTGCCTCTGCTAAGTTCCAGTTTTCAATGCACTCTTTGGCCTGAGATTATATACAACCCTGTATGGTTATGATTTGAGACCAAGACTTTCTGCAGACAACAGGAAAGAGAATGCATCCAAGTTGAAAAAAACCTGCTAGATGGAAAAAAATTGCACTGAACAGAACAGCATGATTTGAGGCTGCAGGGACTAGAAAAAACATCACTGGGACCTAAAACTAGGACATGCTGGCATGTATTTCTGTTTAACTGTGTGAACATAACTATTCCTCCAAAATGTTTGGAAAAGTTCCTGCGTTTCCTGGACTGAAGCCTTGCAGGGGGACACCCATGTTGTGACAATGATGGGACAACAACAACATCTTCCTGCTTCCTGCTCTTTTGCCCTTTTCTCATACCATCATCCATTATCAGATTTAACAATAGAAATATTTTATTATTCTGGAAAAATTTCCTTTCCAGGTGTATGTAGGTACAGATATACCTGGCTGATGTTTATTTAGCACATTAATTAGTGGACAAGATTCTTCAAATCCTGGTTGTCATTTGCTAGAGAAAACCAGTCAGAACTGATATGTCTGCTAAGTAGAATGCAAAGTAGATATTTACAAACTTGTGGAAGTATCGAAGAAGTAATTTTTATTTTTTTTTTGTCCCAGACATCACATTAAGCTAGTATCTGCAACTTGCTTTTTGGTCTAAATTGTCATTTACAGCTATGTAGAGCACCGACACAAGTGCCCTTAACTGATGTTTATGTATAATACACTTTGTTAACATGTATTGTGCTGTGTGTCACAGTTACAGAAATTCCATTCCATAGAAACTGTAGCATTTGTTTTCATTCCACCTTGGAACAAGACCAAAACCTTTTGGAGCACTGCAGCAGAAATTATCAAAATCAATGTTTATGTATCAAAATCAATGTTTATGTATCAAAACATGTGAATGTGATTAGGGAACTGGCCTGGCAAAGGGGAAATCCAGCCTCAGTTACATTGTTCTGTGTGAACCAAAGCAGATTTTCTCCTGCTAGAACATGTTGAATCAGGCAGGCTAAGGATTTTAACCTCTAGTTCCTTTAATAATCAGTCTGTTCTTCCCTTCTCTTTCATGAAACTTGCTATTTAATTTTTCTTTACAAATCATCTTCTCTTGAATAAAAGGTTCATTTTTTGAAATGCCATACAGTTAAAGGGTGTTCCAAACAAAATTACTCACAGTGCCGATAGTTTAAAATGCAAAATAGCAACTTCCACTTCAGCAGTAGAGAATTCAGTCTCAGGTGTTAAGTGATATGCACAGGATCATGATACAACTCAGTGAAAAAAGCTGGTTTGGGACTAAGATTTTTTTGGATTTATATAATTGACCACACTGTTATACAGATGAACTATATAGATATTCAGACCTTCTGTTTTTTCATTTTGTGAAATATATCAACATTGGAATGCGTGAAATATGAAAACAATCAATTTAGAATAATAGAAATTGTTACTTTAACTTCTCAAATCAGATGTATGACTACGAGCACATGAGGTTGGTTTGCTCACATCGGCCAACAAGGAACACAAATCATCTTTGCTAAAGTAATCTCTGACACACATTTGGCAATAAAAGTCTTTCTTTGAGGCTGGATTCTTGACTGAAATGCCAATCCTTGATTTGAGTGCCTGAGTTGTCTCTCTAGTATGTGGAATATGACTACTCTTCATCTGGAAAGCGAGAAGAGACGGAGTTGTGATTAGAGGTTGCCTCATAACTTGAACACTCAATTGAGGAAATGAGAAGCACACATTTAGTACATTTAGGCTGAGGAAGTCTGGACCACAGTTTCCAGATCCACAGCACAATCAGAAACCACCAACCTGGAAGAGATGATAAGGGAAAAGTTTCTCCATTTTCTCGGTTGGTACTGGACCACTAAAGAAAGGAAAAGTTATGCAAAAAATAAACAAGGAAAACAGAAAGGATGGCTTGCTTAAGTGAGAGAGGATAGAGCTAGGCTGTGTAATAAACCCTGGGTTCTGTCCAAACTTCTATTAGTGCTTATGTAATTATTTTTTTGTAGTGCCTTTTTGCTGTAACAGGCTGTTAACCAATACAATTAACTTTCTTCAGGAAATGGCAGTAAATAAAAGTTTAGTTAATTAAATATGCTTTCTCAATTATTGCTAAGAACAGATTCGTTGTTTTCCAATACATTTTCTTGAAAACAGTTCAACTTGCAGTGGAATATGCCAGGGAAATGATCAGTTTGTTGTGCGTGGTTGCCCTACTGGAGCCTCTAGGTCCCTTCACTTGCTGTGAAAATACAGAGCAACTGCTGATCTCCCCTTGTTGGTAGCCTCAGTCATACATGGGACCTAGCTTGGAGGAATTTTGAATTGGAATGTTGGCTGATTTGCAGCTGAGAAAATTGGCTTGCTGTTGAGGGGAAAAAAAAAAGAAAAAAGGGTTAATGAATGTTTAAAACCATCTGTATAATGCAGGGGTACAATTTGCTTTATGTTATATATTTATATCAGATGTGTTATATATTTGGTAGCTTTGCTCAGGACTTGAGATCTCGTTTGACCTTTAGGGACTGTCTTGGGGTGACTTTGTGACATGTATCCCCTATTGCCGCCCCATGCCCAGGAATTAATTTTGTGCCTTTCTGTGCCTGTAAACTGAGCCTGAGAGGGGGAAGGAAAACCTGAACAAAACTTCTTCAAAGCAGTTTGCAGCTTGTTCAAGGTCACATAGAGATAGAGACTTTTTTTTCAGCCATGGCAGCAGAGCGAGAGTCGGGAAGGCACCTGGCTTGCTTTTGGCCAGTTTTTCAGCTCCTTTTTCTTTCTCCGGAGAGAGACCGAGAGTTGAACTTTTGTTTTTCTTCGGACTTTGTTTTTTTCTTTTTTTTCCCTCTGCTGGACTGTTTCAACATCAGAATACATTGGGAGGACTTTTCCACCGAGGCCTTGGCCCTGGAGGTGGGCCCACCACCCCATTCCAGCTCCAAGGAGGGGGAGGGAGAGATCTATGGAAGGACTCTGAAATTTTCCCAGGTTTCTCTCAACAGAGCGAGAGGTTTTATTATTTAGCATCATTATCCTTTTCCTGTGTGTTTGTTAAATAAATAGTTTTTATCTCTTTCACTTTCCTTCGAGGAAAATTTATTTTTTCCCCAAACCTGGTGGGGGAGGGATGGTTGTGACCTGCCTTCTCTCAGAGGATATATTTCTAAATTTGGCCAAACAGGAACAGGGACACATTGCTTTATCCAAAAGTTAATGTCTCTGATCTTTCTTAAACTGTTCAACAGGGCTTTCATGTATAGTACAAGTTTGGAAATGCATTTATTACTGCCAATGCCTGTTTCATTTTTTCAAAAGCAGGGAGGCATTTATTTTGAATGCTGTTCCAGCTGCTGGGAAATAACTCACACCTTCTAAGAGAGTTAATTAGAGGCAATGATACTTTAATCAAATTGATCATGCTTTAAAGATGTGGCTAATTTTTCTAAAGCTACCTCTGCCAATATTAGAAAATCAAACTTTTTCTTGGCCTTGCCTGAGATCTTTTTCTAGGCCTATGACAGACCACTTATAAAATCAAGGTAACTATCAGTAAGTGCTCCTCTGCTGGAGGGCTGCTGCTGTGCTGAGTAATGCTTGGTAACTGGATAACACTGGTGGTACTGATGCAGATAGAGGTAACAAAACTAGGGGCCCTTTGTTTGATTTCCCAAGATGGGTTTGTACAGAATCTTATGTATAATAATCAGTTCAAAAATGCGTGCCACTGTTGCTACAGATGCATGGGAAGGAGGCAAATACCAAATGATCAAAAGAATAATTCTGGGCAAAGGGAAGTATATGTAAGACAAAATAGATATGTACAAGGCTCCCAGTCGACCCTGAAATTGTGAAGGATCTGCTGCTCCAGCTGGATCTCTACAAATTTATGGACCCTGATGGGATTCATCCAAGAGTCTTCAAGGATCTATCTAATGTCATCAAAAAACCTCTCTAGATAATTTTTAAGTGGTCTTGGGAATCCAGAAAGGTCCCGGCTGACTGGAAACTGGCTAATGTCCTTGTTTTCAAAAAGAGAAAGAAAGAGGACCCTGGAAACATAGGCCTGTGAGTTTCACTTCTGTGCTTGGTAAAGTCATGGAGAAGATTACTCTGTGAAGTATTGAAAAACACCTGAAAGACAATGCAGTCTTTGATCACAGCCAGCACAGCTTCATGAGAGGAAACATTCTGCTTGTCAAACCTGATTTCCTTTTGTGGCAAAGTATCCCACCCATTTATCAAGGGAAAACACCTGATGGGATGTTTTTGGATTTCAGCAAAGCTTTTAATATTGTCTCTCACAGAATCCTTCTGGATAAAATGTCCAGCACATGACTGGATTAACACATCATGTGATGGGTGAGCAACTGGTTCACAGGTCAGACACAAAGGAGGTGGTCACAGCCCCAAGCCTGAAGGGAGTTCAAGCATTTGGACAATACTCTTGAGCACATGGTGTGAATCTTGGGGATGTTCCTGTGTAGAACAGGAGCTGGACATGATGATGCTTGCTTCCAACTCAGCATGTTCTGTGATTCTGTGATTAAGATGAACCATAAATGCAGTGATTTTTGAATGGAGTTTTGCATATTAGTTATCAACATCATATGCAATGTCATAATAAGTTACTGTGATCATAAAACATCTTACAACCCATAACTGAAGAGGACATAAACTTGGAAAAGGGTGTTACCTTCCTTGATATGAATGACTGTACTTAAATGATGTTTAATAGCAGGCTTCCTCATTTACCCACACATAGTCACGTTTAATCATCTGATTCTTTGTTGTTTAGGCTTATTGATCCCAATCCTAATCTATTTGCTCTTGGATACATACAAAAAGCTCTTCTTTGCACTAGTGATGGACAGATGGTATATTGGGAAATCTTAGATATTGGGATATCTTAGACAAAAACCCCTGGAGTCTTATATGCTGACTATAGTTACTCTGTTGATGCTGCATTAATTACTTTACTCCAGGTGAAAATCTGCTTGCGGATCTTTCAAGATGGCTTCCTTGAAAAATTGTTTGAAAATATTACTTAAAATCATAGTCTTCAGGTTTTTTCAATATTATATTTCCATTTCTCTTTTCTGTTTGAGAATTTCTCTTTTTACTGCATGTCTTCCATCAATAGAACTGAGATATTACATTAGTGTGTGTCAATCTGAAAAGAAGTCCTAGATGACATAGTTTCTTCATATTGGTATTGCATGTTGAATTTTTTATACTGTCACAAATGTCTTTTTTCTTTATATACATAACTTTTCTTCCCTGATAGAAATTTTAGCTATTCCCAGGATAACAGAAATATACACATTTTTTCTGTAGGCTATTTTCTGAGACAAATCTATGGGCATTGATGAATTTGTTTCTTTTCATTGTCTATTAATGAGATGGAACTTTAATAAATCATAGGAATTTTTCTTGTACTATGTGATGGGTAGAAAACAAAAATATTGTGTACATGTGAACTGTAATGTACAAGTTACATTCAGATTTTTTCCTTCAGAACTTAGAGAGTACACCTTGATGAGGAAGTGGAACTAAAAAAAATCCATGTACTTCTTGAATTTTTGACTGCATGATTTTTTTTTCTTTTTAAATAATTAGATTTTTCAACCAGTAATTCAAAATGAGTAAGGTTTTTGATCCTGTCTCCTACAACATCCTCCTTGGCAATCTGGTGAAGTATGGGCTAAACAAATCAACAGTGAGGTGGAACGCAAACTGACTGAACTGCTGTGATCAGCAGAGTGAAATCCAGATGGAGGCCAATTGCTAATGGTGTACCTCAAGGATCAATACTGTATCAACACTTTTTAACATCTTCATTAATGACCTGGAGTGAGGCAGAGTGCGTCCTCAGCAAATTTGCAGATGATATGAAACCTGGAGAAGTGACTGATACACCAAATGGCTGCGTTGCCATTTGGAGAGATTTTGACAGGCTGGAGAAATGGGAACTGCACGAGGTTTAATACACGAAATGTAAAGAAATAACACCATGCAACAGTACAGGCTGGGAGCCAAATGGCTGCGAAGAAGCTTTTCAGAAGAGGACCAGGGCATGTGAGTGAACCAGAAGTTAAATATGAACCCGGAATGTGCCCCTGAGATAAAAAATTCCAACAATATCCTGGGCTGTGTTAGGAAGAGCAGTGGGTCATTGAGGGTGATATCTCCTCTCTACTTAACACTGGGGAGATCACATCTACAGCACTGTGTCCAGTTCTGGGCTACCCACTGCAAGAAAGTCACAGGCTTATTGAAGTAAGTCCAGTGTAGGGCACAAATATGATTAATTGACTGAAGCATCTGTCATGTGAGAGGAAGGTGAGAGAACTGGGATTTCTCTGGATCCCAGATGCATCCAGTCTGGGGAATGGAAGGCTCAGGCAGAGATTTTATCAATAAGTACCTCATGTGAGGAAGTAAAAAATATCGGAGTCCTATTCCTCTGAATGGTATATGAGACAAGTGGCAATGAGTACAAACTGAAACCAGGAAACAACATTTAAATTTAAGCAAATGAGAATGGCCAAACACCTGAGCCTTTGCCAAAAGATATTATAGAGTCCCTACCCTTGGATGTGGTGGCCAGGTAGCCTGTGGTACAAGGAATAAATACAGTCCACTGGTAAGACAGTCCCTAGTACCAGAGACTTCTGCCCACGTTACGGTGAGAAAAGAAGCTTGCCCCAGAATGCTTTGTTCTGTTATGGTAATGTACCCCAGTTCTCCGCTCTTGGCCAGCTGTTGACGACCCTGCCCCCTTGTTACCTTATATGTTCCATGCCCTAGAAAGTTCTCCACTCCAGGTTCCCCCCATTGGCCTTTGCCCCTCGCCATTCCCCCAGAGCTTCCCCATTGGCTCCCATTCCCCAGTCCCGCCTTTGTACCGCCCCCGTGCCATCAGAGCATTGGTCCCTGGTGCTCACCCCACTCCCGTACTTAAACCTGGACCTTCCATTGTCTTTTGTCTTTGTCCTTGGATCCCTTCATGGTGCGGCAGCAATAAACCTTCATACGTGGAACTCTGTACCGAGACCCTTCCTGCCTCTTTGCCACTGACCCATATTGCTGAAGCTGTCTGTGTGTTTGTGCATGCACACGTGTGTGAGTGTGGGGCTGATCCTGCCGAGCGGCTTCGCTAAGGAGGCGCTTTTGGGAAGATCACAGCACCCTGCACTATGGCACAGCAAAGCCAAAGTGCCGCAGGATAATGATACTTGGAAGCTTTCCAAACTTGGTTGGATATAGCTCTCTGCTATCTGATATATTTGCCCCTGCTTTGAGCAGCATGAGGTGGACTAGACAACTGCCAGAAATCCCTACAAGCTTCAGCTGTTATGTATATATCATCATGAGTGATTCTCCATGTAGTAGTAAGTGAAACATGGGTGATACTTGCTCCCTTTCCTCTTGATTTCCTTGAATGCAGATGTCTTTTTGTTGCATTTGTTCTCATTCTTCCGTGTGGATAACTGAGGTAGTTTAACCTGGAATTTACAAAGGCATCTCAATTACTTGCTTGGGGCGGGCTTTTTTTTGTGGTTGTTTGGGGGGTTGTGGTTTTTTTTGTTTGGTTTGGGGTTTTTTGTTTGTTTTTTCGAGAAGAGATAATAGAAGCTGTACTGACGTATGTGATGAGAAATTGCACTGAGATGACACATTACAATGGAAGACATTCCCCTTCATTTTCCTTACACAACTAATGTGCATTTTCCTTAGTAAGTACTTTTACAAAGCATATTTACTTCTGTGGGATTTACTCTGCAATTAAAACATTCAGTTCAGGTATTTGCATATGGCTTAGCTTTTAGCCATCCACAGTCAGGGCCAAGATGATGATTGCAGGTCATCCTAAAACAGGGACTAACTGGCTAGTGATCTGAAGGACTCCACAGACCACACCTCATGGCAACTTTGATTGGTTCTCATTGGCTCTGGTGGAACTTTAGGTATCCATAAGTTTTTGCCCAATGCTAAATCCCACTTGTCTAACTGAAAAGCATTTCTTCTCATCAAGTGTGTGAAGTGGTTCAAATACATGTTTTCAGCTTTCTTTTTCATAACCAATGCACAAAGAGTTAAGAGATGTATACGTATATGTGTATATATATGTATATGTATATATCTTCAGTTTTCAGTGAACCACTCATTTTCAGTCATGAGACTTTTTCATTTTTTGACCTATAAGCAAACCTCATACATTTTCTCATTGATTCTTGCTCCAAGATTTTAAAGATGCCCCATTAAATTGGGACAGACTAGCTGTATTAAACTTCCACAGACGAGGATGTGAGCCTGTTGATCATTAAAAATTCAGATGATCATCCAACTTCCATTCATCTTCATGGTTGGCTACCAAGTGAGTCTGAGAATCATTATGGACTGTGAATTTGTGTTCAGATTGAGTCTGGTTTTGAAGTATTTATCTTGGAGATGAGCATGAAATTTACTACTAGGGAAATGCAGTTGGATAAGCTAAAAACTTCTGCATGTTCTTCTGTATTTAATGTCTTCTCTCTCCACAGAATATAGGTTTCTTTTCAAGGTAGTGACACAGAAATTGGGGATTTCAAGGTCCTGAAGTAAATCAGAAATTATATTAGCAGAGTATGGACTTGAGTCTTCTGGAAAACAGATTTTGGCTTATTAAGAGAACTAGGTTAGGTCTTGTGGGAGGCAGTTCTAAAAGGGAAAATTCTCAGAAGGTCTTTTATGGACAACTTCCTCCAAGCACAACAAGTATAGGTCTATCCTATACAAAGGAAAAGAGGAAGGTGTAAGGAACAAAGGAAAAGAGGAAGATGTAAGGAAAAAACTTGCCTAAGCAGATAAGTCTCAAGGGAGAGTCCATTCAGAAAGGTTATATATATGTAAATATTCTCTGAATATATATATATACATACACATATGTATATATGATGCAAATATATACATATATGAGATGCAAATGAGAAGGGACTGTGAATGAGGAATGAAGAAACATTGTCATATAGGAAAAGTGCTGGAAAATCAAAGACCAACTGGAGATAAAACTAGCAAAGGAAATGAAGGGACGCAAGAAGAGCTATATATTATCATAGAAACATAAACAAGGGAAATGGGGGTACTACTGGACGAGGCAGGTGTATTAGTCACAGCAATCACAATAGAAGCTGAAACAGTGTATGTCTTTTAACCTGAGTCTTCACCAGCAAGGGGTTTTATCCTTTTATGCCCAGAGGCAGAGTTCAAGAAAGTGAGGAATTACCAGTGGTGGAAGAAGAACATGTCAGAATCTCTTGAGAGAAATCAGTTCCTTATTTTCTGTTTAGCCTCATTGTCAGTATCATCCTGGAGAGGGAGAAAGAAAGCATGCCTGTCAAAATGCCGGTGAGGCCAGACAAGGAGGATGCAGTTGATACACGTGAAGCCAGGGATGCTATTCAAATGACCTTGACAAGCTAGGAGAACATGACAAATTGTAACCTGACTAAACTCTACAATTGCAGATGAACACCTGCAAGCAAGAAAAACAACTTCAGCCCTAGACAATTTTGGAATAAAGCTTTGCCCTCTAAAATATCCAAAAAAGATGTAAATCAACTGAATTTATAATTAAAGGTATTATCCTTTAGTGTGTCTTCCATGAATGTATAGAGTTGGGGTCATATATTCAAAGGAAGCAATTTAGTTTTACATATCATTAAAACACATTTTAATAGGAAACCCATAGATAAAAAAAGATTTCTTAATTTACCTCAGTAGAATCTGCAGTCAATAATATTAGATAATTGATTTAATTTTTATTTATTTCATATACATACATAGATATGGAATTTTTCTTCATCCAGAAACTTCAAAACATTAGGTAAAATACCATACCTTATATCAGAACACTGGGAGTGCATATCCAGTGAATTTCTAAAAAAAATGTTTTAAAGAATCTTTGTATCAAGAATCTTCTTATCAAATAGGAAGTATTGGATTATTCTTGGTCATTGAGAAACCATTTGTAGACAGTTTTAACCCAAAGTCAGTTTACAGCACAACTTCCCAAATGGTTATATTGGCAAAATGAGGCAGTGAATTCTGTGACAGGTGCTGTAGCAAGTGGTTTGTGAGGATAAACTTCTCAAGATGTGTCTGAGTCAAGGCTGAAGGCAGTTGTGTTGAATTGCCTTGGCTTGAGTGAGCTTCCCTTTTATGATAGCCTGTCTCAGTGCAGTTTCCGTTGAACCTACTTTTGGTTTTTAGGATCTCCTTTGGATAAATGCCCTGGGCATGGCATCCTCTCTCTAATGGACTTAGAAGGCCTTCCAGTTTAGATGACTGTGTATGAACATACGTGTATCATAGAAATGTGCCCTGTCTCAGCGCATTTGGAAGCAATGGTTACTTCTTTGCTAAATATGCATTATAATAGTGCTTTATGCCATATAATTTCTGCACTGCTTTATACCCTCCACAGCAGAACAATAAATGCATCTCTCTTCTAACTTCAGATAAAGACCAGACATGGAAGCAAATACATAAACCTTAGAGTAGCAGTGTTTTACTCAGTGATTCCTAACCACGAGCTGAGATTTAGCTGCGACACCAACTTAACCTAAGATATTAGAGGAGAGAAACAGTAGCTTCTTGTGAAAGGGAAGTGAAGTTTAATTTAATGGTAGTACATTTAAATTAACTTTTCTCATTTAGGTGCCAAACTCCATTGTAAGGATTCATTTTCTGGTGCTGGGCAATATCAGCTCTTTTATCTACTGTACACAATATTCACTGATGCAAGATATTTGTTCTGATGGGTTTATATACTCATTATATATCATATGCCCCACTGATTTTCCAGTAAATGGGAAATGTTGCTATCATGCACCAGCCTCAGGAATAGACCCACTCTAGAGTTGATATTCTGGATAGTCTACATGCTGTTTTGAAGTGAATGTTTCCAGTTTTAGAAATATATTTCACTACAGCATTAGCAGCTCATGGTAATGATAGTTATTATCTGGATTTCTTTATATGCTTGGCTTTGAAGTATAAATACAACATCACTTTTGTGTTATTTAATTCTAATTTTTTTCTCAATGAACTTAATTTTCTGTTTTCTCTGAATGTGCTTTATTACACAATACATCAAACATTATCTCATATATTTGCCATTATATATTTGCCATTTCCTACTGGAACTAGTATCCTTGAGATAACTGTGACCAAGTTGCTCAGGTCAGAGTAGTCATTTAAGTGTCTGTAAATCAGCTATGGGGGAATTTCATTAGTGTTGGTGTCGCATGCTTTTACAGCAAAGTTGGCTTGATGAGTTCTGTCCAGGGCAGTTTGTACCCTCAGGACAAAGACTGACCCTCTCCTTCAGTGGGTTGGAGATAATTGTTTTTGGTGCCATAAAAACTAGATCGAGAAATGTTCCAATGGAGTTGAATTTTTTAAAAAAATGACCAAGTGAAGGGGTTTTGTTTACCCTTTAGAAAAGAAATGTGGAAAGACACAGGATATGTCTTAAAACATGCAAAATGGAACTTCATAGATGAAGGAAACAGTTAATTATCCATGGCTATATTTCTTAGAATAAGATATAACAAACTTTAACTGCAGAAAGAATGATTAAGTTGCACATTATGGAAAATCTTTAAACTGACAGAAGAGGATGTGCACATTGTTCTGTGGAAACTGCAGAAAGAAATTCCACCTCTGAATTTTTCAAGCAACAAGTTCAGACAATCTAACAGAGAAAATTTAGATTTTGAAGAAACAGGCCTTTGGCAGAGACTTGGATTAATTAATTTTTTTTCCTCTCCTCCTTTATGATTCTATGAGAATTGTGACACCTGAGTGGGGATTGTTGTCACACTTAAAACAAGAAAGCCATGTCTATTCAACATATTAACCTTAAAAATACTTTTATATCAATCAAAAAACTGTGTTATATAATTATTTTTTATCACTGATTCATTGATTTTATATTATTCAAAAAATGGAATTTATTTGGATATCACCTGTATTGGTATACAGTTGCACACATAGACATGTACATATACAGAAGACATGACAGCATAAATAATCTTGGTAATTACAGAGCCCATACTCAGAACTTCTCCATTATGTTCCATGTGTTTCTTTTTCTCTGTACAAATAATGCTTGATTTGAGTTATTGTTGAAATCTCAGAATGAAAATTTATTTGCTCATGTAGTTTGGAAAAAAAAAGAGTTGTGGTGTTTTTCCACTTTTCAACCAGGATGAAATATCATGAAGTATAAATTATACTTTACATGATTTATCTGAAAAAAACTTCCAAACCTCTGAAATATTATAATTATTTGATTAATTGCTGTAAAGTTCAACAGTATTACCAAAAAAGTATAATTTGCAAATGGAAGCACAATGTTTGGTAAGATCCTATATTAACGAAACCAACTTTAAATAATATAATTTTCTATTACAAAACCAGTAATTTCTTATATTTTGCACATCTTCTGGAAAAAGAAATTCCTTGGTGCACAAAAATATCAAGTGCTTTGTCAATTTTCTCACTGTGCTGGGTTTGTGGTTTGTTACTATCAGAAATACCTCTACAGTTTTTCAGAGACCTCAAAACACTTTGTCAATGGTGACAACTAAACCCAGGATTGTTTGTGTAAGGATGATAAATTTACTCTTTATCTTTCAGAAATTATGCTTTGACTCTGACAGCTCTTGCATAAAATATTCAAACATTTTGTTTGCTCTAATTTAATAATAGTTCTGTTCAATAACAGGTCTTGTCATAAATTGGGAAAATAGTGTTTTCCTTTTCCAGATATTTTCCTACATTGAGCCACATTAAAAAGCCTGAAGCAACTTTATTTTTCAAGATTACAAATTATACACCACTACTGCTTGTTGTCTAGGGGACTACAGGGACAATTTCAGTTCAGAACAAAATAGAATATTTCGTCCCTCTACTGGGTATAGACCGCTCTAAGATTTAACATTGCTTTATGTATCTCCCTCTCAAGTGTAAGGGAGAAGGAGTGTGATCTTTTTCTGGGTATAACAAAAATTGTTCATACAAAATTGTCCAAAATAACTGATTTTTCAATTCAATCACTAAATTTTGTTTTGTGAGTACAGCTCAATTGCCCAGTATTAACGCTGTATTGGAGACAGCTCTTTTCAGCAAGTGTATGAATATTGCTCTCCTGCTTGGTTTTAATCATTGAAGGTTTTGGTTGGTTGGTTGGTTTTTTGGGTTTGTTTTGTTTGCTTAGGTTTTTTTGTTTGTTTCATTTTGGTTTGGTTTTTTGGGTTTTTGGGGCGTTTTGTTGTTGTTAGTTTTTGTACTTCTCAGTTTCAGCCCCCAATTCTTTAATTTAATCTACCTGTGTTTGGAGACAATAGCTACAAAAAAATCTGAAGCTGTCTTAGCATACAAAACACACCTCATTAGCAACAAAGACTGATGTGAACACTTTGAGGCTGTGTTGGCTTTACACTCACTTCAAAGCAGAGTTCAAAGCCCTGATCCTAATAAAAGCACTAAATGGTAAGATTGCAGAAGCATTCAATACACTCAGCAAAGGCCAGCTTTTTAACATGTTCTATTCCCATTTGGGTGACAGATAAGCACTTGAATTCTCAGAGAGCTTACTGCATTAGCTAGTGAGTTGTTGAAAATCTGGAGATTAATGCCACTGGATGCTAAACAATTCTGAGTGTCTGCCATTTATTATCAGATCTGTCTGGGACCTAAATCCTTGTGGAAATGGAGTCCCTTCTTAAAAGTTTACCAGGTGAATTCTCAAGTCCCTTCCAGTCTCACTTTCTATTATTTCTATAGTATAGGGAAATTCAGTCCTAAAATTAAAATTTTCTCTAAACAGATTGGTATCTGCTTGCCTTTATGATTTTTTGTATAATCTATGAAATTTTAAAAATTCTTCTATTTTACGAGAACAGTATTTTCTGTTTTGCAGGTGTAAAATATTGAAAGTGTAATCCTTTCTGCAATTTATTGTCTATAACAATTGTGGATATACTCACAGCACACTTAGCCAGCCAGGCTCATAGTTCAGTGCCTTAGAAAGCCCCAAGCTGCCTAGAGAGACTGCACGGGCAATCTAGCACTTCAGTAGCTCCAAAAGAGGCAGGTGGTAGCTGCAAAGCTGATACCAAGAGCAGAAGCAAAGAGGCAGAAATACAGCTCTCACTCTATGCTGTAATCCTGCTAGTGAATTGCTCTCGGTGTGAGACAGAAACACACAGAGGCCACTAGCAGAAGGGAGCTGAGCTAAAGAGCACAGGCCCACTCTGAGCTCTCTTCTATTCAGGGGAAGGGAGAGGGGAAGGCAGGGGGCGGACACGGGGTAAGTGGCCAATTGGCCACTGCTCCAGAGAGTCAGGGCTTTTTTCAGCTTGTACCCGTTCTGGGAACAAAGGAGATTTCAGAGCACATGGTGCAAGCAAGTCAGGGCATGCCTGCGCAGTCTTGGGCCTGGATGCACCTCAGGGGCACGCAGCAACAAACAATGCCTTATATTGAATATTTTTCCTCTTCAATATAATCCAAATGTTTTTCACTTTAATCTTGGTATACTGGTGTTTATTTAAGTGAGGCCTGACTTGACCACCATTGTACACATACAATGTAATGAACCTCCACTATTTTCTATTAAAATTGTCAAATAAATGTTCCAGTGGAGATTAATCAGTGCTGCTCCCTCCCCAGTTCTGCTCCAGGTAACTTGTTCTGTAGCTGGAAATAAACTACAGAAGATCCTACCAAAATATAAGTGGCAAATTATCTCCTATATTTACATATTTTTCTTTGCTTAATTTTACACTTTTGATGTAAGAGAGTTAAATTTCAAGTTTGTGATTATCATAATTGAATGCCAGCCTTTGTACCAGCTCCAACATGGGTCAGTGGACCAAACCTTTTATTGTAAATGAGATGAGTAAGAACAATTTAAAAATGAAAGGACAGGGAGGGCGACACTCCAGCAAACATTGTGTGATCAACAGGGATGCACAGACAATCCAGGTCACTTGGCTTTAGCCAGGCACTTTAGTTTGGTCACTGTGCTGTGGTCTGTGCATGTGTTCCTTCTTGAGTAAGCATAGCTCTGGAAGGAGCCTGCCAGGGCACTGGAAGACCTGAACCGGGTCCAGAAGTGCATCCAGAGTACTTGTGTAGTGTTAAGCATAAGCCTTTGGGTCCTGCCAGAAGGGCACTATAGCACAGCCATGGACTAGAACCAGTGAAAAAATTTACCTGTACTCCAGATGTAACATATATTTATAGAGACCCTTTCCTTGGGCTTGTTCTGTTGCTTACTGGAAAGCTGAATTAATCTGATCTGGGTATATAAAATCTTTGATATGGTTGCTCAGTGTTCAAAATCTTATCCTGTAGCTGTGGATCAGAGCTCAAGAGCAGGAGGCCAAATGATTTGCAAGATAGTAGGTCTCATTTTTTTTTCCAGGTCTTGTCTTAGAGCTAGGCAACAAAAATCTACATTTTGTAAGTATCTCAAAATTGTCAGTCAAAGAGGATTGAGCACTTTAGCCAGTTTCCAGATGTTAGTAGTGATAGCACAAATGCGTTATTAAAAAATCAGTGCTGATTTAGGACAGAGCCCTAGAGTACATACAAGTACTATACTGGAGGGGGAAAAGCTCCCAGACAATACCCCACCACATACACCAATAAATCTTATGAGTCAAAATTAAATATAAATAAAATACCAGGTTTTTCACATGTGAGTTTGAAGGGGCTGCCCGTATACTGGGTTGCCCCTAAAGACCTTGTCCTGGGTTGCAGTGTATTCTATTACCATCCCCATGAGCTGTTGAAATCAGGTGGGGCAGTGTTTCCTTGCCTCCTCCCCCCAGACTATCTTTCTGTTAATGGCCCATCATTGTCCTGCTGCATGACTCAGAGATAACTCCCTCCGGACTATCTTCTGTTAATGAGCCTAATCAACACTTGGCCTCATGACTCATTACCCCATTGTGAGATGCTCCACCCAGAGGGAGGAACCAAGCATTCAATCCTGGATATAATCTGAGATTCTGAAGACCAGAGACAACCTTTTTGCTGGATTTCCAGGGGATAGGAGCTACACAGCCTGCACTGGACCCTCTGAGGAAGAGCAGACCCTTTTTTCTACAGGATCACCGCTTCAGAGGACTGTAGCCACCATTCTACCAGACTGCTACCACCACCCTGCCTAACAGGGACTCAGGTTGTATCTTGACTCTGTCAGTTTGAACCAGTGTTTTCTTTTAGTTTTTCCTTTTATTTAATTTCCCCATTAAATTGTTATTCTGACTTGGTGCCTCCAACTGGTTTGTTTTTCAAACTAGTACAGACCTACAGATAGGTACTTCGACATTGTTGGGAAGACTTGGAGAAATGAAATGTGTGCAGATGTTTCTTTACAGCACATGGGCAAGTCTAGATGCTTCTGGTATCTGTGAGAAAAACACAGATAAATTTGTGTGTAATATGGATTGAAGCAATGAATTTAAATCGTCTTTCAAATGAGGGGTTGCTCCTTGTCAGTGTCCCATAAAAAGATATCTTCAGAGATGAAAAGCCCTTAAACTGAAGGCTTTCTGGATCTGTGGAGATAGGCTTATATTCTGCCTTGGTTTTAGACATCAGAAAAAGGCTTTTGCAAGGATATAATACCCTAGCAAGCTATGTATATGCACACTTGTTCTGTTAAATATGATTTTCAGTACATGTTGATTTAAAAAAAAATGTAAATCACCAGCTTTTGTACAAAATATTTTTTTCTGTAAAGAAAATAGCTATCTGATTCTTCATTTAACAAGAGCCAAACTGTTATAGTTTGCTCCTTCCTATTTGTTGTATTAATGAGATACCACAGTGGTACTCAGGAAGACTTTCAGTTAGTGCTCAACTAGGATGGAATAGCATAGAACAGAATACTTCCAGCTGGAAGGGACCTACAGTGATCATCTAGTCCAACAGCCTGACCAATTCAGGGCTGACCAAAAGTTAAAGCATGTTACTAAGGGCATTGTTCAAATGCTTAAACACTGACAGGCTTGGAATATCAACCACCTCTCAAGGAAGACAATAGTGTATGTGAAGGAGCATAAAAGTCTGGTGTAGCAGATGTTTATGCACATAGTCTAAATTAATTTCATGAGCATGGGTAAGGATTCAAAAGTGAAGTAGTGTGTTTAAGTATTTCACTAGTTAGAATTTTGGTATTAGAAGTACTGAAAAATCAAGTTCCAGAAGAACAGGAGAACTGGGGACCTTTATCAATCCCATTAAAGAAAACCACAATAATCTGTAGTTGTTGATTAGCTCCCTTAATGATGAAAATTCTACTTAGAAAATATTTGTTAATCATTATGAACAAAAAAATGCTGTATCTTTTTATCTATTTGATAATAATTCCTTACATGGTTTGTAAGGAACTGCTTTCCCTAATCACTCTGAAGAGAACTTCTTTAAGTTGATGAAATTAGAATCTGAAAGAAAAGGAGACATTTATTGTGCAGTCTTAAACAGAATGCTTGATACAGGATCATACTGGGCTTAATATAAAAAGCAGCTATCAAAACCAAAGCATGTGTGTAAAAGCATATCATTACAGCGGTAATGAACACAGAATAACATAAAATATTTTCTGATGACTATACAGTATCTACTTGCAAACTATTTACAATATAAAAATCTTTATTGAGAAAGAAACCTCTAAAATCACGTAATCCAATCAAGTCTCTCAGATTATTTGAAGAAAGCATCTTTTATGTGCTAAGAAGATGTAAAATCTGTGTAAAGAATACCTGAGAAGAATTAAATCCTAACACAGGTTTCATCTTTTACAAGGTTAACCATAGGCCTGTTGAGCTACTTTTCAAGCCCTTGCTAAGATTATGGAAATCTCAAGAAGAAAAATATGCTGAAGTCTAACAAGGATCATAAACTCTTCATTCAAAAGTTCCCAGACTATAGAGCATGTACTAGACTAAGTGTCTGCCCTGATGATGATCATTAAAATTTCTAAGGTGATCTGCTGAGTACTTTTGAGTATCTGAGGGTCTGAAAATCACTTAACTGATTAGAAATTTGTCATGCTGGGAAGATTTCTGTGAGATGCTTTTAATTTGAAATACCTCACATTGGTAAGGTAGAAGGGAAAGGTGATGATTCCAAGAGCCATTTGACTGCAGGGAAAAAAAGCAAAAACCCCTAAACATCTGGATGTGAGGAGCAGTACTGTAAACTTCAGTTTCCAAAAATGTTTTTGAAATAGATAGAACAAAAAGGATGAATGCCTGAATATTTCTGTCTAGCTTCTGAAAAGAAACTGTATGTAGCTGTAATTTTTTGGAATGTATTAGTATAATAATACTCAGAAGAGGATGAAGGGAGACCTCATAGAAGTCTGAAACTTCCTCATGAGGGTATGTGGAGGGGCAGCATTGATCTCTTCTCTCTGGTGATCAGTGACAGGATCTGAGGCATAAAGCTGAGTCAGGGGGCATATAGGTTAGATGCTATTGTTAACCCAGGGGGTGTCTGGGCACTGGAACAGGCTCCCCAGGGAAGTGGTCACAGCCCAAAGCCTGGCAGAGCTCTGGAAGCTTCTGGACTGTGCTCTCAGGGACATGGCATGACTCTTGGAGTGCCCTGAGCAGGGGCAGGAGTTGGACTTTGATGATCCTTGTGGGTGCCCTTCAACTCAACATATTCTATGATTCCCTACCTATATCAAGCAGAATTGCACTCTGGACCTGTAATGTCAATGGACTATTCCCATGGATCCCAGTGGACTTTCAGTCAGACCTTTATTTCTTGTAGTTTCCATATTGTGACTTGATTTCTTAAACACATATACATCTGTGACTATGTACACAACTCCTGCTGTGTGTGGCTGTGGTGTACACATATCAAACGAGAACTGAACTTTTTAAAAATTTGGTTTCTATAGTCATTTTCTTTCTTTTGTTTTTCCTTAGCAAAACTAAACTTAGCATGTCAACTTTGCTTCAGTCAGCAAAGGTGCTCTTTTTCCTCATCTTTTCTTGTAACTAGATGTAGCTTATCCCTCAAATTGTTTAATGCAGATCGTTCCTCCCTTTGGAATAGCAGGAAGTTTGCTGCTATTTCCCAGCCTCCCTCTTCCACTTTGTACCTGTCAAAGGATGGCCTTAAAGCTAATGAATCCAAGACAGCAGGAGCTGAAATGCTGCTGATGATAGCTTTCTGTCTTAATTCCAAACAGCATTGGAAAATAGTCTTATAATCAGGTGCAATTTAGATTGATTTGCAGCGTGAGCAGGTCACATCTATGTTTTAGCAATCAAGAACAGTGAATCCCTAGTGAGCCTTTGCTGACTATATACAAGGTAGGATTAGAGTTTATTTTTTATTCTTTTCCAATAAGCACACAAAAAGCACAAGAGTTATCTACTGTAGCAAATACAGGTTTCAGATAACGTCATTAAGCCATGGAAGATAATCTACTTTTCTCGATGTCTGTGGATTGTATCAAAAGTCTGTAAGTTCCCATCAAGCAATGAGATTTATATGATGAAAATTTTCAACCTGAAAATAACTGGTATATAGATCCTGACACTGGGCACTGCTCAGGGTGGGCACAGTGTGGTAAGGCAGACTTTGTAGCACCCAGAGAATTCCCCATTTAAGTCTCAGCCATCAGGCACTGCTCAGTTGCTCTCACATATGTGCTTGTCCTCAAAGCAGAGATGTGTTAAGTTTCCGCAAAAAGCCCTCTACTCAGTGAAAGTTCCAGATGCTAGTAATCTTAGGACTTTATGATATATCCTAACTTCTGTCCAATTCAGCAAGTGTGAACAGGAAAAAATAAATAATCAATTGTGTGCTATTGACTGCATTTCATATGATACTACGTAATAATAAAAATTTGTTGTTAATACCTACAGAAGCACCTAGAAATTTCTTTATATTGAACTCATGCTACATCTTATAAAGCAGTCATGAAATTCAAATTCTGCTTTTTTTGGCTCATTACTACTCGCTTATATACGTCCGAGTGAGGCCATCCTAGTTTTCATATAGTCTTGCTGCATAGTTGGAGTATTACAATTCTACACTACTTGGAAGATCTAGCTCTCTCAAATAGTATACACATGAACCTGAAATGCAATTTCTTTTACCAGCCAAAGACATTTATATTTCAATACTTATTATGAAGTTTTCTCACATTCCAGTATTTGAAGGGATACAAAACTCCAACATACTGTGTTGCTGACTTTTTTTTTTTTTTTTTAAATCTCAGTTCTGGCCTCAGCTGATTTCCATTTTTATATAGCCACTTCCATTTTTCCACTTAACATTTTCTGACCTTTTTTCTTAATTTTTATTTTATGTTGATGTATCTATGCATCTATCTATCTGTCTAATCTGTGTGTGTTTGTATATGTGTACTCAGCCACATTGTTTCAGACTGACTTCCAGAACAGTCACATGGACTGTAATGTCTTTAACCCAGGCACTCTAAAAACAGAGAGGGAGGCATTTGCTCATTGTATGAAGCAGTCATAGTGATAGCCCTAATTTATAGAAGCAGTGGTTATCCACCTATTACCTCCTTATTTATACCTTTTAAAGGCCTGAGCAGATACTGCTAGAAGATTTTGAGTGTGCCCATAGTCCAGGACTCATCATGAGGTTTGGCATCAGATGTGATTGTTCCATAAGAAAATCCCTATTGAGCACAGAGGAAGGTTGGGACAAGGCTCAGTTTGCCACTGAAAGTAATTAATAATTAATAGTAATTACCTATCTGAAGATAGAACAGGATCATGTGTTACACATAGCAAAGCATAGCTTTTCTAATTCCAGGGGGGAAAAAAACCAGGCAAGCTATCACTGTTCTGCATCTCTGTGTAGTTTTCACTGGTTTGCATCTTGAGTTCCCTGTGGATTATTTTCCCCACAGAATAATATCTTTAAGTATCAAACCATCTTAGCAGGACCCATAAAATTTGGATTATACTCCTGGTCTTTCTTTTAAACATAAACAGTGTGAGAACTACCCTTTGATAAAGGGCTTAGAGATTGATTGATAAAATGGGCTATACATTAACTAAGACAGTATTATTGCAAAATGGTAAGTTCTACTCTGATCTAAAATATAAGCTGGTTTCATTTTATTTTTGTTTTAGTTGACTCATGTCACAGCAGGGGCTCAGAAATTCATGTAAAATTCAAAGTGTGATTGAAATATACTTCATAAATCAGGCCTTTTCATGCACCTCTGTTATAATACGTGGCTTTTGAAATCTCTAAAATGGATTGACGTATTTTTATGTTCATTTTACATTGTAAAACTATTTTTCAAATGTGTTATTAGGCTTTAAGAGTTCTTGGATGTGGTCTGACTGTATAAATTCCATACTTCTTAAATACACTCCTTATATAGTTTTACTCTATGCAGAAATTTTGGCATTTGAAGTTACCGTTCCCTTCTCTTCCCCACATTTGCTGAAAATTTTGGGGCAAGAAGCTATTTTCTGTAGTTCACACAGAGATTGACATTTAGTTTGTTTTTCTGTGAAAAATGCTGTGTAATCCTAGAGTATTTCTATGCACTACAGAAGTTCTGTCATTAATTTTTTTCCAGATTTCAGGGGTGTGCTCAAATTACTCTTAACATCTTCGCTCCCATGGTTGAGTGAAACCATGGCATCTGTATGCAGGGGTTTACAAGTGTTGCATTCATTTCAGACTTGGTCTGCAGAAGGAGGGGTTTCAATAAACCTGTATTCAATATTCAATAAACCTGTAGCTCAGGGATGTGTCTGTAGAATTGAGACAGTTGTGCCCCCTCTTCTAGTGGCAGTAGTGACCCTACTGAAGCCTCATAATATTTTAAGCCTCAGATAAAACAAAACTGACGTTGAATGAACATTATATGATTTTTTTTGATCCTGCAAATGTTTTTTTTTTTGATCTTTCCTCCACTAATATCAGAGACGTGTTGTTCTCAGTTACTAAAGTTTCCAAAAATACATGAGGGTTTGCATTAATCCCTTGCTTGTGATTATTAGTTTTCCCTAGCTTGAGTAGGTACTGTCTGATGAAACATTTGTGCCTGTGTTACTGCATTATGGTCTCTGATGTTACTGTGGATTACCAGGACTGCAGCATCTTTGCTGTGAGGAAAGGCTGAGAGGCGGGATTGTTTAACCTGGAGAAGAGGAGGCTTGAGAGTATATCAATACCTAAAGGGGGAGTGCAAAGAGGATGGAGCCAGGTTCTTCTCAGTAGTGCCCAGTGAAAAGTAATGGCATGAACTGAAACAGGCAAGACTCCATCTGAACATCAATAAACTCATTTTCACTTTAATGGTGACCAAGCACAGGCATAGGTTGTCTGAAGAGGCTGCAGAGTCTCCATTCTCAGAGATGCTTTATATATAGCTAGATAGAATTTAAAAGTTTCATTGTGGTATGAGAATCTTTTCATTGAAATAAGATGTCTGAAAAATGCAACCTAACTGCACCATTTTGAAAACTTTTTTTTTGCATTTCTCTATCAGCTGATCAAAGCCACCCTTTTTTCCATTTGACTAATATGTCTATTGGGCTTGCATGGCAAGGTTTTTGTAGCATAGGGGGTGCAGGGGTGGCTTCTGTGAAAGCTGCCAGAGGCTTCTGCCATGTCTGAGAAAGTCAGTATCAGCCAGCCTCAAGACAGACCTGTCGCTCGCCAAGGCCGAGCCAATCAGGAATGGTGGAAACAGTGACACATCTGGCATAACAGATTTAAGGGAAAAAAACCCTTCACAATTGCAGGCTGAGAGCTGAGTGAGAATATGTGAAACAGCTCTGCAGACATCAAGATCAGTGAGGAAAAAGGGGGATAATAAGTTCCAGGCACCAGAGCAGAGATTCCTGTACAGTCTGTCACTGCACAGTCCACTAAAGTCCAGATGGAGCAGATAAACACTGGCAGCAGCTGAAAGAGCCCATGCCAGAGCAGGTGGAGGCCTGCAGGTGGTTGTGACCCTGTGATAAGCCCATGCTGGAGCAGGTTCCTGGCAGGACCTGTGGACCCATAAAGAGAGGAGCCCATTCTGGAGCAGGTTTGCTGGCAAGACCTGTGACCTCATGGGTGACCCACACTGGTGCAGCTCATAATGAACTACAGCCCATGAGAAGGACTCACATTGGAGAAGTTCATGAAGGATTGTTTCTCTTAGAAGAGACCCCATGCTGGAGCAGAGTCTTCTCTCTGAGGAGGAAGGAGCAGCAGAGATAACATGTGATGAAGAGCTCCCATTCCTCTGGGCCACTGTGGGGGAGGAGGTAGAAAAAATTGGGAGTGATATTGAGCACAGGAAGAAGGGAGGATGAGAGGCAATTGTTTTGAAGATTTGGGTTTATTTCTCTTTATCCTACTCTGATTGGTTTGGTAACAAATTAAATTATTTTCCCCAAGCAGAGTTTGTTTTGCCTGTGGCAAGAACTGGTGAGTGATCTCTCCTTACCCTTAACCCCTGAGCCTTTCACTCTCTCCCCTCCAGCTGAGGAGGGAAGTGATAGAGCAGCTTTGGTGGGCATCTGGCATCCCGCCAGGGTCAACACACCACAAGTTCACACAATTCTTCAAGAATTTTTTTCAGAAGAACTTGTGGATGTATAAGAAATTACTAAGAAACCAGAGGTACAGGTCTTACGTTTAACCTTGAAAGTCGCCTCTTGTGTGATATTGGAAATACTTGTTTTGTGAATGCATATGATGTCACAAATAAGAACTGAGATAAACATGCTTCATTAATAAAAGGTTATACTTTCATGTCATTGCCCTTAGTAATAACATCAAGGTAAACTAATAAACTGAATCAAATATTTTTCATGAAATCTGTCTGCAATTTCCATAAGGAATTTCCAAGAGTGCAATCTGGTATTTTGAATATCTCTTTCAAAGGGGACTTTTTTTTTTACCCTATAGACTATTATATGTTAGTATTTAAACACAATGTATAACTTCTTTTAAGAAACCTTAGGTTTAATGGCTGTTGACAAGATATGATTCTGCGTCAAGAGAATTTTAGAAAGCCTTTAACCCATCGAAATTTATACTTGTTAGTTACCTGATCATTACCTGATGACTTGTGATCAAATAGACTCTTGCTGTGTGCTAGAGCCCTGGCAAATCTCCCTTTGAACTGTCCAATGTCCATCTGAGATGTCCAATTATCTGCCTTGCCAGGTCTCAATTTTAATTTTAGTGCCCTGTCCTTTTCAGCTGTCTGAGCTGGTTGTGTGCTCTGTCTTCAGTCCCTTTGTAGAAATTTCAACTTGGTAAAAGTTCGTCTCTTCAGGTGGTAGCTAAGAAACACACAGACCATGTAAGGGTTTTGTAATCACTTGTTATTTTAGCCAGTACAAGACATTTGCAGATCTAGAAAAATTAAGTAAAAAATACTTCAATGTTTTTTTTCTTGCTCTGATTTCCATGGGCTTCTCAGCATGCTTTGACCTTCACAATCCCTAGTACAATCCAGGGGTCAGCCATTTTTCCTCAAAATTCTTAACATCTTGGTGCAGATATCTGTACACTTATCTTTCCACTCTCCTTTGTAAGTTTCTTGCATATTTATTGAGAAACTTCTCACTTAGTATTTTCAGCTACTTAATTTAAGGATTCGTTGGTCAGCTGTGTTGTGTAATTGCCGTCCCACACCAGATGATGTGGGACAGCTCTGTTACCTCCTTCACAGACTTGAAAAACTGTAAAGCCTATTTACCTTAGGGATCTCCAGCTAATTGAAAGATCTTAAAAATTTTGTGATTTTTTCCACTTTTAATTATACTCAAGATATGAGAATTGCTCTATTTTGGGTTTATGTCAGTATAGACACCAAATGTGTAGAGAAGAAAACCACATACTATGTTTAAAATTGAAGGTACAACCTAACAAATGTTGGTCATTTTACAAACACAGTTCAGTGTGGATTTAATTTTTTTGTTTGTTTTTTTTTTTTCTTTTTGTGGTAGAAGAGTTGGATATCTGGCAACATTTTCAGTGGGGAATTTTTTTTTTTTCATTCAAGATAGTCCTTAGAGAACAAATTCCTTGTCTACACTGTGATGTTCTGTGCAATTTAGATGTCTGATCCAAATACCTATAAATCTTACCTTATTCTTGAAAGAGAACTGAAAGCTCTGTTTTTGTAGGTCACATTCCTGTTTGGTTATCAGTGTAATTTTTGAAAAGAAACTGATGGACCTACCCCACATTAATTAATCTAATTCTTCTTGGAACTCATATTTTTGCTCTCCATTCTTTTTTGTAGAGATTAATTCTGCAACTTAACATTGTAAAAAAACAGACTCCATTTTTTTTATTCCACTTCTGTTCTTTCTATGTACTGACTAGCAAGTAATAGTAGATAAGTGATCCCTAATGAATACACTCTAATATTGCTTTCTTTTATATATATAAAAATATTTGTTCAAATTAAAAACCTAGCCTGCTAAATACATGTCAGAAGCCTATTCATACCTCTGTTTGCTTTGTCTCCTTTATGTTATATTTACTGCTTTATCTTTTTTTGTTTTCCTGATAAAACCGTACATTGCATTCAGGATGTGGATAAACCATGCCTTTGTACAGTGGTACTGGAATATTTCCTGCCTCATTTTCAATGGCTGTTCTAACAATTCTTAGTTTCTTTGTGTCTTAGCCACTGCCTAGCTCTCATCTGTGGCTTGCAGAGAAGATATTTTCTCTTTCCAAAGTTAGAAGCAGTTTCATGTCTCTCTTGGTTTTGAAAAGGTTTTATCATCAGCAGATACGCTTCTGGTAAGCAGTTCTTGAAATATTTCTGGTCATGAGGTTTTAAAAATCTCTTTTCTAAAAGTTAGTTGTTAATTTATTCAGTGTTATTGTGATTGAATAGTCAGACTTATTTTTTTGTCTGCGTTATTTTCTATTTGGAGATATATGAGTACTTTCACATCATCAGCAAACTTTATTTCACTTTTGACCCCTTCTCAAACATGACTCACCCATATGTTAAATTCCACAGACTGTGTGTGTCCCCTTGGGCAGACCTTTCATTGGTTTAATTTCAAACTACAATTTTCCTTTTTTGCCCCAGTAATGTGAATTCAAAAGGACTTTATTCTTTCCTCACAGTGGTTTAATTTCTTATGAGATTTTAGTGAAACAAATTTTTGAAAGCTCTTTGAAACCCAAGTACATTTCATAGATCATAACATCTTCGTACACCTGTTCTCTGAGTAAAAATATATGAGGCAAGACTACTCTTTTCTTAGGGAAATATTTCCCAGAATACTTTGTTTATACACATAATTCCTCATTTTATTCTTTATGACATTGCTCTGCCTGGTATGAAGGTTGGCCTTCCTGAGCTGTCTTTCTTTGATCTCTCCTAGGAGATTTTTATCAGATTATGTCACATTTGCTACCTCTTGGTATGGAGAATGACTTAAATGATAAGCTGTACAGTGCAGCAATTTCACATGTGAGTTCTTTTAGAGCTCTTGAGTGAATACCATCTGCTCCTCCAGTTCGTCACTATTCAGCTTGTTCTAAATTCTCTTATGGTGGTAAATCAGTTGGAGACAATTCCTCAATTTCCCTTCTGTAAAGAATGACTCAGTTGGAAACCTCAGCTCCAGGCTTCATGAGTCCTTGCCTTCCTTGAACCCTTCTTTTATATTACCACTGGCAACTAGATTCACTGGTTATGTCTTCTGTGGCAAGGAGTTCAGGCCAATCTGCATAGTGATGCAACCATTGCTGAGGCCCTGCTACTCCACTACCCACTTTTCAGTATCCTTGTTCTTTGTAAAGATATATATTTATAGGTCTAATTCTAATCTACTCCAATGGACTGAAGAACCACCTGGCATGTATTAGGTGCACTCCCTTCCAGCTTAGTTTCTTTTGAAAGTAATCTCGTTCATGCACTCCAAGATTGCACTTAACCTTGAACAAGGTATGGTGAAAAATGTTCATCTTCAAAGATTCCTCCATGGGATACATACCTGATGTCACACATTGATTCAGACAGAGAAAGTTACTTCTGGGGGTCAGTTGAACAAAAGGAAACAGAGTGACAGAGGTGGGGGGAGGAAAGAGATAACACTACTAAATGGTTGTCTAGGAAAGGAAGCGGTGGAGGGCTCCTAAGGGGAACGTATTCCCTGGGCATCCTCTCCAGTGCAGCAGGGTCATCCAGTAATTCTTTGGCTATGGTAACTATAGAGATTTTATTAGAACTCACTTAAAGTCCCTATTAGCTTTGTTTTGTTTGTTTGCTTGTTTTTGTTTTGTTTAGATTTTGGGGAGGGGAGGTTGGGTTTTTTTGGGGGGAGGGCTGTTTATAATGTTGTCAATGCTGATTAGAGCACATTTTATTAGGAACAGTTGCGTGATGATTGGATTTTAAATTTTTTGTATGCAATTTATTGGGTAAAGTAAAATAAATGTAAACCCTAATGCAGAAGATACAATCAGAAGATACAAGGGCAGGAAAGGGGGGAAAGAAGGAATGATTCTCATGTGAGTGCCCTGAGAACTAGCTGCAGGAATAATACTGGGATTTAAGAGTTGAAGGCCATAATAACAACAACAGCATGACATCCATGGGGAAAAGTACTGCCCAGAAGCTCTGGAAAACAGTATCACAACAGCTTGACTGGAAGAGCAGAGGGATGCAGGGAACAGTCAAGCTACTGAGCTGCAACCAGAAGGCCATGAGCTGTACAAAGGCACTGTGCCCACTGAGAGCAGGGACTGTATGGAGAAGCTGCACCCTTGATCCAAACTGCTGCCTACCCGTGCATGTCCAGCGTCTCTGCCTGTGGGCAAGATCCTGGCCCTGTTGTTTCTGAAAAAAGAATTGCAGGAAAAAATTAATTTGAAACAAGATACTATAATTTTTTTATCTTGATATATAAAGATATCAAGATAGCAGTATGTTTATTTTGTCCACTTGGCAATTACTTGTTTTTAAGGTTGTGTTTCTACTCATCTTTTATTTTTAGTTTTCTAATTAATAATTTTGCTTTGTGCTATTTTGAGTGCAAAATATTTAGTATCATTTTATTTCTGAAACCTGTTTACTTATATTTTTAGAAGTCATAATTTTCTACATAAATATTTTGTCTTTTCACCACATACTTTTAATTCTATTTCCATTAAGCTTATGTCTTTCTACATTTCCCTTTTAGAAGTTTAAGATGCATTGCTGTCCCAGGTTTCTCTCCTTTTTAAGAAAGTTGAACTGGAGTGCATATAAGATGAGGCAGCATGTGGTATAGTAATGAATTGTAGTCAGAAAGACATACACAGAGGTACAATTAGTTTCCAACTCCCATCTGAAAGTCAGTGATAGCTGGTTGCTTCTAGCCCTCCCTCTGCCCATTCCACTCCACACCTCCCCCAGCTTTGGGGATCACCTACTTTGTGTTTAAGCAGCATGACACAAGTTGTGAAGCATAGTCAAAGCCCTTCCTACCTAGACATAGAGCTAAATTAAATCACTGGGTTTCTGCTGACTCTTCTATAATTTACCATAAATCACAGAAAGTATTTTCAGGTCCATGAGATATAGTTTCCGAACAGAAAATTACTTTATTTGTAGTCATTGGGAATGACACACTGTACACTTTAAAAAGCTGCTCAGAGGGAATAAGACTTTTAAATTTTAATTATATTTCTATAATTTTTGAAACAGAAACTAACTCATGAGAATCCAAATAAAAAAAGCCATTTCATACTTTAAAGGCTCCAAAATGTGGTACTCTCTGTTTCTGAGCTCATAAAATAGTTTTGGGTATTGCATATCTGACATATGCATCTTTCTTACTCTCTCCCTCGGGTGTTCTGACATTAGAGAACACAGTGCTCGGTACACTGCTCACCGGCTGGAATTAGTGACAGCTAATGGAGACACCAAGGAGGTACAGTGATGTTTAAATAAATTTGGTGAACAAACAATAAATCAGTATGACTTTTATTTCTTTGGAAGTGTGATAGGAAGCAAAATATAAATAATGGATTTTTCTGTGCCTGATGCAATTTCTGCTTCATATGTTTTTTTCTGCCTTACTTGTCTTCTATTTCAGACTGGTAAGTACGGTAAGTAAGAAAGTAAGAACCTTAATTTCTACTATACAGACTTGCTAACAAACATAAGAAAAGTAATAAATCTCCCTTTTCTTACTTTCCTTTTTCAGTTAGATAGTGATGGTCTTTAATTGCCTATCAACTTTTCCAGTTACAGAGACAGGAGCAAACAATGAAGGCAGCACACATGTTCTGACCCAACCTAAAAAGTGATATGTGCCCTTGAATGCTTTTTTTGGTTAAGTAATTGAATAGGGTGGTACAGTTTTGTGCATAGAGGGAATGGATGAGACTTTGTTGGTGTATTCCAGCACAGCAGAGACAGCAAAGCTCTTTCTCTGCTTCCCAGATGCTTAAAGTTCCTTGACCTTTTAAATGCATTTTGGCTACTAGCACTTTATTAAAAGATGAACATAAGTAGATGCTAGATAGACATTTCATTTATCTGGGGACTGAAAATAATCATTTGAATGTAGAACACCATCAAAATATGAACATGTCTTTGCTGAAAGGTATCTGTTTCATCTTAGAGAAATTCTTATTTTCTAAATTGCCAATTCTCCCACTTCACCTATCCACCCTATTCAGTTTTGCTACATTTGGCCTAGAGAGCTATCTAAATGTTTAGTAGGGATGGTTCTAATTATCCCAGGCAAGATGGTAAATGAGTGAGACACAAGAACTAAAACAGGCAAGTCAGTAAATCCAATTATGTATTTCAATTCTTCCTGTTAAAAAATACTTAAAGAATTCCAGTGGCAAAATCGAATATATTTAAAGGCTAATTACCATTGCTTTCTAATTCTTTTTCTCACTGGATGATGCAATATGTGCCATATCCCAGTATTATTTTGCATTTATTATTTGTGTGTGTTGTCCAGCTTCCAGTAGCAACTAAACAAGCACCAAGTAAATCAAAATTGATGGAAACTGAGAATACTATATTTATTTGAACTGAGGTGTGTCTCTTAACATTAAGGATGATTGCAAATCTCTTTGTAAATGTGGGACTTGTAGCTAGCAGGGTATCATCAGCAAGAGAAACATAGCATTAATAAAATAATGAATATTCTACGTAGTCTGTCTTAAAAGTGAACTTCAGAGAGTAATGGAGTCTATATTCTCTTATTCATAGTCTTTTTACATTAAGTCTGGTGGCAAATGTCACAAGAGGAAACTGTTAAGATTTTCAACATTTCTACCATTAGACTGAAATTCTGCAATAATAGATTTACTTTCCTTTTGAATGTCATCAAAAGAGAAAAAGCTGGGAAAGGCAGAGAAGTACATGTGTGTTGGGTAATAATTTGTGAGTCAGTCTCCTTACAGCTTTCAGAAAGGCTTTGACTCAATTTGAATTTGAATTGGGAGTCTTAGGTACTTCATTTTTTAGGGTCAAGTTGTCTCTTTATAAAACTAATTTTCAAAAATAAAGCAATTCAGTATACATTTTGAAAGGTACTTGAAATAATGTCTAGACGCTTAAGAGATAAGCTGCAAAAGCTTCAGACCATACTGTTAGCCTTTAGAGCCTTGGGAGGGACTGCAGAGGAGTTCAGCAAGAAGCAACCAGACAGGCCATGAAATCTGAGTGATACCATGGGCTCCAAAAAGGACTTGTGCAATGCCATTTGATTTCCACTAAGCTTTTTGATTCCTATCTTTTGGAAACTAATGACATCTGAAAGTGGACAGGAAAAACATATACGTGTTTATGCTGTCAGGTGTTATTTCTGAGTAACAGGTGACAATGCTATATCCCAAATGAAAGCTATGCAGCCTTCATCTCTAACCCAAAGCCTGTGAGGCATTTTTAATGCACAGTTTCATCATATTATAGGGAAGGTTTAAACTCATAAGCTTCCCTGTTCCTGGGCTCTGTGCCTCTTCAATTATAAAAAGCCTTAATTGGGTAAATGGATACCTTAGGGTTTTACTACAATTAACTTTCACTCAGACAAGTGTCCAGACTTGAGCTGCATCTGCAATGAAGAGCTATGGTATTCAAGATCAATTGATAAGGTTTGCACCCTACTTGTGCTGTTCGATTCCTGAAAATAAGTTTCTCATTGCAATTTCTCTTAGAAATCTTTTCAGGTTAACTTTGCTTCATAGGACGTAGGATATTTTACTTTTCTTCCTTCAGGCTCCATAATTCATTCTTACTGAAAAAAAAAGATGTCTTTCTTCTTCTAGCTATTAAGACATAATAAATTGGTAGACCTCTGATATCTAAAAATCAGTTGTGAATTGTCCATCTCAGAACCTAAAGCACTTGAACATGTATTTTCACTGCTGCAATACTACAACTCAAATAATTTTTTGCCATTTTTACCTTTGCATTCAGAGAGCTTGGTCATAGCTGACATAGCACTAAGATGACAAGGTTTTTTATTCTTGTTTAAATGCCATTGAAAAAATTCCAAGTTTGAAGATCACTTTAGATGGGGAAAAAGCACGTTCTTAGAGGCATGCCAACCCTCTTGCACTAGAAAATGCTAAGACACAGGCACTCATTTTCTGTTTGAGATCATGAATAAGTCACAGAAGAGTCCAAATCCTTTACCTTTGTATTGCTCAAACAGTTTATAAATCCTCTGAAAAAATGGAACATATTTTTGGCAATGGTTTTATTTTTATTTACTAAGAAGCCTGTTTTGCATTTTTCTTTTCTAATGGCTGATTACGTTTGACTGATTGACGTGATTGTTTAATATCAGGTTTTTGAGAAGATGTTGTAAGCACATAAATTATGATAATCTTTCAAAAATATGATTATACATAAATAGGGCATTAGAATAATGTTTAAAGATGAACATTAAAAGGATCTACAAATACTAGTTTTCTCCCACGCACTTACAATTAAAATTTACCAATTCTGCTGTCATGCCTTTTCTTCATCAGTTTTTTATAAGTAAAGTTTGAGATTATTGTATAGTTTTACTTTCACTAAGGGAAATTACAGTACCAGAGAACTGAAATTCCAAAATGTGCTACTACAAAAAAAAACCCAACCCAGTAACATTTGGTGCTTTGAGTATACAGTATACAGAGGGGCCAAAAGCTTTCTCTTTTGAGACACATCTGGGATAAGTTCTCTTCATATTATACAGGTTTAGTGTTAGACATATCTTTGTGAATATCATTCTTCTCTAAAAAATAAGTCCTACTTTTTAATCAGCTAAGGCTCTGAAGGTTTGCACTAGAAAATAGACTTTTTTTCCCATAAAAGCACACTCTTTACAGGGCTTTGTATTGAAATAAAGTTTTGGAACTATTGCTTCCAAAAGGATCCTTTACCGTAGCAACAGCCCCATGGAAAGCCAAAAATAGTTCCCATAAATAAAATAGAAAACAACATGAACTTAGTTTCTACAAATTTTGCCACAAAAATGTTTCAAAATATTAATGCCCCAACTATCCCCAAAAGTTTTGTAGCGTGGCATGCTGCTTTCACTTTTCCACATTTTTCAAGTGACTGGCTAGTTCTTTTGTTCTACAATGGTTGATGACCTTGTTAATTTGGGAGAGAAGGTGTAGTTGTTAGCTAAAAGATCAAATGGTAAAAGGCTGAGGCACAATACTATATTCCATTGTGGAGAAAATTACTTGTAACTCTTCAGTGAAGAAGCGAAACATCTGAGAATCTGTTTCTTAATGGTTTTCCTTTACAGTGACCTGGAGTCTCAGTGGCAGATAAAACAAAACGATGGGCAGATTTTTGAATTGCGTTTGTCTCTCTGCTTAACCCAAGGGGCCTTTTAAAGTCCAGTCTGTGAAAGGAATCTTGAGGGTTTGTGGAAACCGTAAGGAATAACCCAGTGATTATGGAGAGAGATCTGTAATTAGTGTGAAGCTTTGTCATTTGTTCATTTGTCTTTATAACTCTCAGGGGTTAGTTTTGCCTGGCTATGTGCTGAAAAACTCCTAGCCCTGAAAGCCCGGCAGCATTTTTTTTTTTTTTCCCTGTCACGTGCAATTTCTTGTCAGTTTGTCTCATGGGCTGGAGTATAGGAACCAAGAGCCAGTTCTCTGTTCACTGCAATCCAGCAAGGTCTGAGTGATTTCAAGGTGGTCCTGTGTTCCTGAAGATAGATGTCTGTGTTTCATGTGTCCTCACAGTCCCCTGGGTTATTGTTAAATCCCTCCTCTCATCCAAGAGTGGCTGGTATATAAATCAGGTGAGGTATGCAGTCCTCGATAACCTGTAAGTCCTGTACCTTGTAAATCTTGCAGCTGAAAGGAAGGCAGCTTTGTGTGAAGCCATATAAAATACAAAGTAATTTAAGATGCAGATTACATTCTTTGATGTACAGTTGGCATCACTTTTACTGCAAAATCATCTATGGAGTCTTAGCACTGGGAGAGAAATGACAGAAAGTTGTGAGTCACTCACATATTTAAATTGCAGAGTCTGACAAATCTGATGACAGGACCAAGCTATTAATGGGATTCCAGCACTGTCTAGAAAAGGATACACAACATTTATTTTATTCCTTAATTTGTTATGATAGTTTTCCTTTAACAATCTTTGAATGACCTAAGCCCCACTCTGAAATTAAAATTATTGCATGTCTTTCCTGAATCACTGGTCTTGTTTATTGGAAAGGGATTAGGAACAGCTAGTGTCTGAGTTCAGAGCAGGTTGTATTCAAATGCTTCCCATGCTGGCTGTAAACCTTGTTTCTGTCCTGTCATTTGATCTCTATCCTGTATAAACCACTTCAGCCTGTGGCCCATAGTGACTTACTATGGAAACAGATAAAATCTTCATCATTTCTAGGATTCATCATTTCACATGAGGAAGGAGTTTGTCTCACAGGTGGGGAAACATGTAAGGCTGGACAAATTTTCAGTCTTACACCATAAACACTGTAAAATGCTATGTTCACTTTAATTAAATAAAAAATTCTTTAGAATGCAGATGTGACCACATCTGGCTACAGGAGAACTGCCTCTTTCAGGGTAACAGGCACTGGCTCTTAAAGGTAGGCAGGTAGATGCACTATGGGAGATGGACAGCTGCTTTGAGGACCAGATTCGCCAGTGACACAGATCTGTCACAATCTATGAATCACATTTAAAAAATCTAAAATCACAGAAGGCCTAAACATTAATAACAAAACAAAGGTTTCTAGGTTCATTTCATGCCAGACATATGGAATAAGGAGAAATTAATGGATCACTCTTTGTGATTAAAGTCAAAACAGTTGTTTATGCTATTTATATTGCTTAGCTTAAGATTGTCTAGGAGAAGAAGCCTGGCATGATGTCCAATACTAATAAGGGAAGCTCCGAAGAAATATCCTGTGTACATGGATTTTACACTCTATTTTAAATATTCATTTTCTAATCATTTCTTAATCACAGTGGTTAACACTGGAGAGTGTAATTATTATTGGCAGCACAGATCACAATTACAAAATGACATCCCTACTTATTATCATATTACCATAGTTGCATTATTATTAGAGGATAACCTCTACTTAGCTACTAACCAAAAGTAATTATAGCAATTGATTTGAACATTCTAATTCAGTGAAAAAAAATCTTACTTTCCTTTGTGAACAACCCAGTGTCATCATAGCCAGGTAATAGGATAGCTCACATGTATCAATGTAAACTTAATGTAGTTCAAATTCCTTAAGCCAGTGTTCCTTCCTGTATTTCTGTGTAACTCAATAGCACTCATAAGATTAAACTGAAGACCAAATCTGATTCTCTTGACTGGCTGTTGAATCTGTACTTTATATCATGGTAGTAATGGTAACAATGCACAATACTTAGTATGTGCTTAGTATGAAGCTTTGGCTGTTTTTCTTGAAGACAGACAGTGAAATTACTATCCAGTTTTAGAGATTCAGAAAGCTTGGTATTGCTCTTTATATGGGGTGTTTCTCTCATTGTTGCACACTGTTCTTTAATGTGTGAAACATTATTTTGCTTATAGAAAAGAGACATATTTTATGCTATGTATTATTTTGGTATCCAATTGTTGAGACATCTCCGAAGAATAGAACAGGATATGGTCAGGCAGCTGTAGTATTAGGATTAGGTCAATATACAATTCCTATGAATACACAAAAATATGCTTGTTCCAAAGATTCTAAATGTTGAAAAGGAAGTAGATAAGAAAAGCCTGTCTTTACTGTAGGATTAAGGGGAAAGTTTGGAGAACGCTAGGAAACCAGTTACCAAAATAACTCTGTGTAAAGAAAGGCTGAAAAAGGCAACGGTGGGTTGCACATGTGGGTTCACAAACTGCACACTTGCAGGTGTTCATGCTTGCCACAGCACACAGCTTTACAATACTTAATTCCAGGGAGCAAGAGGGAATGGGTTCAGGAAAACAATATTAGCAAACTCAGTAAAGGCACAGAGATTTAAGAGAGAAAATATCTTCTATGTGCAATGGAAATAAAAAAGCCATTGAAGCAGAGCCTAGCTCATATACAGGGAAGTTTCTACAGTATAAATGAAACTTCTGTGTAGTTTTGGATAGAAGTAAAGAAATGATATGGGTTATTTGATGTGAGTTATAAGTTGTAAACTAGCAGTAAATAGAATCAAGCTTGCTGTCAAATATATTTTGAGGCTGTTATCCTACAGTTCTGAAACCTTTTGGAGTACTCAGCAAGACAGGGAAATAAGAGCTAACAAAACTGAACTGTACACACACAGCTTGGCAGATAGGACCCAAGAACAACAGTACTACTGCGTGCAAGTGAATCATCTTTGCATTGCTTGCATAATTCTCCTTGGCATGGTCAGGATATAGGAGATGTGTTGCGTGTGGTTGCACAGACTTCAAGTGTGATGTTTTGTTATTTTAACCTACAGTGCCAGCAATTTGGAAATCTGACCTTTCCAACAAAGTCAGTGAGATTGGCAGTTCCTCTTGAAGGAGAGAGGATCATTTACTTTTTGTTTTTTGTGAAGGGGAGTATGTAAAAAAAAAAAAGCAACATTTCTAATCTGCAATAATTGCTGTGAAGTATTTAAACAGTCTTTCATTGCAGCTGTCTAACTGACAGGCAGTCTGAATATAAAATGATTGACATTCTTTAAGGTAAACATGCAGACTTATTATGCAAAAGGAAGCACTCGCTTGAGATAGTGATGTAATATCCAGCACTGATGCTGTGTACTATGTGTACTCATCTACAGCCTTACAAGTAATTTGTCTGAAAATAAGGGCTTTCTAAATAGGAGCTTGTAAGACATCCTTATAGGCAGTGACAACTTCTCTGAAAGATGTTTTCTTATACTTTTATTTTATTGCCAAAATTAGTTTGGCAAAGATATGAAATAAATGAAGAATGTGCACAGGACAATATGGTCAAAGAGAAACATGAAAGGGGACACCAGTTTTGAAAGATATTTCATCTAACACTTTTAGTCATGTAAAATAATTAAAATTATTGCATGGTTTACTACAGAGAAGCTACATTTTTGCTGGTTTTTTTTTTTTCCCATTAGCTTTCATGACATTTTTAGCTACTTATTTCAATATATCACCCCCACCACCCTTAATTCAGCGTGCCATAAGTGTGTGTATATCTACAATTTCATTTATTGTTACTATCCTAAGATTATTTGTGTTGAAAAGAACCATTCAGGAAAATGTGGCTGGAAATATTGTCCGAATTTCATGACTAGTTTCTTTTGAAGAAAAACATTATTCAGAGCCAGATTGTAAAGTTCATTTAAATCCTTAAGCATTTTTTTTTAATGCCAGTTAAAACCAACAGACCAAAGAAAAAATATTTGTACCCCTGCTGCCAGGTAACCTAGTGAACAGATATGACATTGTTTTACTCCTCCCAGTCTGCAAAAGGGCCAAGATGCTTTTTGCGAAAGCATCATAAATATCTTGGAAGTCATCAGCTTTACTAATCATGGTACTGAGAGCCCTTCAGGATAACTGGGTTGCTAGATTTCATACTCAGCTGCAGATCTGTTCTCAAAGATATGGACCTAGATTCGCCTAAATGTCTCTACATATTATTCCAGTACACCTTCCTTGAACATCACTTACACAAGGAAGGTCCTGAGATTAAATTAGATCCATGGACATTATAGGAAGAGAAAATATTTGATTGCTAAGTGTGAAGTCTTTTAGCCTTAATATTGCCATTCCACAACTGCACTGAAGGCAATTACATATAATGTCTATGAGTCCCTTTCTAATTTTATCTATCATAGTATGCTATGATCGATGTGACTGCTCCATGTTTCATCAGACTATTAATTGGTTTCTCCTTAAAATTGTTTAGGTTTCATTCCACAGTGTTTTCAGCCACTGAGAAGCTATCAGTGTATATAAGGAGACCAAAATAATCACTTCCATGTAATTTTCCTTGCTTTTACTGATACATAATTTTATCATTGTACTGGACAATTTTGCTAATTTTTTGAAATTTAGGGCCTGCAGCATTCTACAACAGAAACAGGTAATCACAAACAACCTCTTTTGCAACTTTCTTTATTCACTTCTTTCAAACCACTGTTTAAACTTGTTTATCTGTCCTGATCCCTGAAATCAATGCATTATTAAATTCTTTTAATTCTGAGAGTTACACACTTTAAACCTCGAGAAACTGTTCTTGAAGCAGGATACTCTGCACTCCGAGAGAAAGTAGCATATTTTTTCCTTATTTATTTCCATTTCTTAAATTCCTAATCTTTAATTTATTCATTATAAGAGTTTGCAGTATTAACCAGTTATTTTTCAGAGTCTCATATTTAGTAAGGAACTTCTATTAAGAGCTTTAAAAATGGCTGAATAAATTTTAACTACTCGGTTTACCTTAGACCTTTCATTCTTAAATCTTTAATTATACTCAGAGAAGAAATACTGAAGCCAGAACTGAGATTTGTAATTTGTTTCATGTGGGCTAGACATCTACACAATAGTCTTATCTTACTTAGTGGCAATAGAACTATGTTTTTTCAACATGAATAATTGCCTGGTTACTAGCCAGGAAAGTTCTTTTGATATCTAAGTAAGTGTTGCACATGGGGGAATTGGAACAATAGCTGAATACTGATTCTGGCTATTCTTGAATTTTCCCACAATTTGGATACCTGGAAATAAAAGATAATTCTTCTAGACCCACTCAGGCTGTAATAACATTAATGTAACTTTTAAAACAGTTTCCTTCCCTCACATCATTTAAGAGCATTGTTCTAAATGAGTAAATACTACCTGATTGATATAGTAGTTTCCATTCTAGAATGTATCTATTTTATATTCTCTGTCTGCTTCATATAAAATTCCACTTCCCAAATGTTTTAAGTGATATTACATAAGTATTTCATTAAAGCATAAGAGAGTTTAAGGAAACATATTATTTGTATTTTATATGTTGCATAGAGCTACTTCTGGTGCCTAATGGAATATCAGAGGAAATGTGTTTGAATTCTTGTCTTGACATTCCAAGTTGTATACAGTTGAAAACAAGCTGTAGCCATGTATTTCTCTGTATTTTATTCATAATTTTTTCACAATTAATGAACAAGCAATATACTTTAGACCAGTGATGAACATCCTTTACGTGTTACATGATTCATTCTTGCATAGTCATACTTAATGTAGAGAGGGCAGGGACAGCTGACATTAAAATGGATGTCTGTTGGACGCTGCCTGACCAGGTGGACCAGAAATCCATGCGGTTCCTGGAATGCATTGCTGATAACTTCCTTCTCCAAGTGATAGAGGAGCCAACAAGGTGAGGAGCTATGCTGGACCTTGTTCTCATCAACAAAGAGTAACTGGTGGGAATGTGAAACTCAAGGGCAGTCTGGGCTGCAGTGACTGTGAAAAGATGGAGTTCGAGATCCCTAGGGCAGCAAGGAGGTTTCAACAGCAAGCTCACTACCCTGGACTTCAGGAGACCAGGGTTTATCCTCTTCAGTGATCTGCTTGGGAGAATACCACAAAATTAAGCCCTGGAGGGAAGAGGGGCCAAGAAAGCTGATTAACATTCAAGGATTGTCTCCCTCAGGCTCAAGAGCAATGCATTCCTATGAGTAAGAAATCCAGAAAATAGGCCAGGAGAACTGCATGTATAAGCAAGGAGCTTCTGGCAAAAATCAAAGAGAAGCAGGAAGCTTACAGAATGTGGAAAAAGGGATAGGCCACTTAGGATGAACATTGTCAGAATACACAGAGATGTGATGAGGAGGGCAAAGGTCCATGTGGAATTAAATGTTGCAAGGCATGTCAAGGACAGCACAAATACACCAGTATCAAAAGGAAGATTATGGAAAATGTGGGCCTGGTGATGAATGAAGTGGGCACCTGGTGATGAAGAATACAGAAAAGGCAGAGTTACTGAATTCCTTCTTTGCTTTGGTCTTTGCTGCTAAGGCCAGCCCAAGGAATCCCAGATACTGGAGGCAAAAGAGAAAGTCTGCAGAAAAAAAGACTTTCCCTTGGTCAAGGAAGTTTGGGTTAGGCAAAAGACACTCACAGAATCATAGAATCATTTAGTTTGGAAAAGACCTCTAAGATGATTGTATCCAACTATTAACCCAGCCTCACCATGTTCACCACTAAACCATATCCCCAAGACCTGCATCTATACTCCTTTCAAACAGTTCCAGGGATGCTGATTCCACCCCTTTCCCAGGCAGCCTGAATATCCTTTCAGAAATTTTTCCTGATATCCAATCTAAACCTTCCCTGGTGCAACTTGAGGCTATTTTCTTTTGTCCTACCAGTGAGAAGACAGACTCCTGCCTTCCCACAACTTCCTTTCAGGCTATTGTAGAGAGTGATAGGATCTCCCCTGAATCACCTTTTCTAAGGATGTTCAAAACACTCCTGGATGCAATCCTGTGCAACCTGCTCTGGGTGAATGTGCTTTAGAAGGAAGGTTGGATTAGGTAATCTCCAGAGGTTCCTTCCAACCCCAACCATTCTCTGTTTCGATGACTCTGTAATTTTGTGAAATCAGGTTTTTCTTTAAACAAAAACAACAACAAAAAAACCCCACCAAAAAACAAGAACAAAAACAACGACAAAAACCACACAACAACAAAAAAACCAAACCAAAAACCACAAAAACCCCCCAAAAACAAAAAACCAAAACAACCCAAAAAAAATTAGAAATCAAAAGAAGCAGAACATGAGGGAAGTTTCTATTTAATGGTCAGAGGAGACACTGGTCCCTAAGTGCCAGCACATGCAAAACCTCATGCTATATGTTCAAATTCCCTAACAAAGATGATGTAACTAAATGTTCTTGCAATAGTCTGCTGCTCTCTTTCTGTTCTTGGAGTTAAATAACAATGAAATCAAATGGGTTCCTTTTTCTGTAAAGAGCCTTGATAATGTCTGTGATGGTAGACTCTTAAATGTACACTTTGAATTCTATAACCTGTTTTATACAACCTTCTCTCAATCAAATGGCTGAGTTCCCGCTCAATAGTATTAAAAGCATCTGAAATAGCTTTTCAGTTTAAATGCCTAAAATTATTTTACTTCCCAGGACATTAAATATTTGTGGCTTAAAAGCACTAAACTTTATTTGGATTGTCTGTTAAAGAAGAGCACTGCTCTTTTAAGAATCTGGAAACTGCCCACGGTAAAACTGTGATCAGCTTGGCAGTGCTTGTTATCACTGTGGAACTGCCTCAGCTGAGTGTTTCAAGAAGATTAAAGCTGGCAAAGCCAATAGTGAATGAAGTGACTACAAATACATAGATAAAACTCCAAGAATGACCCATGATTTAAACATTAGATTTGACAGAACAACTTTGAGACACTTGAATTACTATGCTCAGTAAGTAAGCTGTGTGACTTGTGTAGCATACAGGGACTTAACAGTAAGTTTGTGGGATAGCATAAATTATACGGTTCATGGCCACAAACTTGCAAGGTAGAGCTCATGTAAATTGTACTTGCTAGACTTAGTACAAAATGTAGTGTTGTTAACTGGAAAAAGCTAGTTAAAATGGCATAAACCACTAAGGTTGAAGTAATAGTTTTTTAAAGTTGAATTTGGCTCCAGGAGAATAAATGAACTTATTAGACATCACTGTCACTAATAGCAACAAAATAAAATAAATCTGAACTTCTCAAATGGTGCATATATTCCTAGGTGTTAATAACTTATTTTGCTAATCTATTCAAATAACATCCAAAAGGCATAAGATAATGTACATGATACATTTATTCCTGACATAATCGTTCAACTTTCTAATGCAGTAGGGAAAGACCTCAGCATGCGTACCATCAAGTCATACTGGGAAAGTGAAGCAAAGGTAGCAGATATGACTGAGATAGCAGGACAGCTATCAGGTTAAAAAAGAACGGCATGAAGATTTTGCAGGTGCTGGAACAGTTCTTCTCTGTCTCTTGTGTATGATGTTGTGGATACAAAAATGCTGCTAGCAAGGATTTTCTTGCTATTTTCTAAGTCCGTGAGAGGCTTTTCTCTCTCACAGAAGAGGTAGCAGAGTTCTGTAAACAACCAAACACCTGCAACCTTGAGAAGTCTTGTTTATAGTATAGTAGAAAAATATTTTGACAATGGATGTTTTAGGATTCTAGACAATCACCCCAAGGGGTGGCTGATCCTTTGTCCAATTAGACTATGAAGAAAAAAGTCTAAAAAAGAGTTTGTAAAATAATTAAATAAATTAATCTTGCTGCACAGTTCCTGCCTGCTGGATCCTCTCTCCTCCTCCCTATGGCTGTGGGACATGGTAATATACCCTAGGGCTTTTTAATATGATGTCATCTGTTAGAGTTACTGGGGAAAAAAAAGTATTCTTTTCTCCAAAAGCAGAGCTGAAGATACTATCAAAGGCAAATTTCATAATCTTTAAGAGGAAAAATTTCATATTCATATTCTTAAGAGGTTCATCGTAGATAAGAATTCTGGAAAGGAATGTCTTTGCAGTGTAAGATGCTTCTCTTAGACTGAATAAAGCATATTTGCACAGTCCTTGTTCAAGAAATGTCCTTTCAGAATAGCTGTTAATTCAGAGGCTCAGTTAAAGACTAACAATAGGAAACACTGCTCAGATTTCTGAATTCTGATGAGTGAAGTTGGTTGACTCACTGTTGGAGCCTTAGCTTTGTAGTTTTCTTTTCCTGTTCTATTTTGTGACATGGTTTCCACTCCCAACTATGCTATAAAAATATTTTTTATTTTTTACCCTTAGAAGGGTCCTGTTAGTTGCAAAGAAACTTGGAAGAGCCATTTTGCTTTATTTCATAAGTTAATACTGTGTTATCAAATCCGTGCACTTTACATATCATTAGGCAGTGCAGCTATTTTTAACAAATTATTTTCTTTAAAAATCATGAGAAGGTCTCCCATAAGTTCATTACCACACCTGCAATATCAAGAAAGGCTATTTTGCCTTGTACATGGAAGACCATCATTTTGATGATGTATGACTTATAAATGTCCCTTTCTTGTGATGAATAACACTAGGCAGCATTGTCGAAGTGATGGATGACACAAAGAGCTATTGCTCTGATGATGTATTCTAGTAAGGGGACAATTGTGATGTAAAATACATAATAAGAACAAGTTTCTTGGGGTTATCTATCATCACAGCAATAATTGCCAATGCTATATACTCTGTTGGTAGCATTGGTCTGACAGGATATAAGATGAAATTTACAGAATGTGATATGGGTCACTATACTATTTTACTACATAAAATAAGGTTGAAATGAGAAAAGTTACTCCATATTTCTTGGTTTTGTCCTGGCTTTGAAAGCAAGTCTCTCTTGAGACAATAGAGATGTAAAAAATAGATACCATTGGTTAATAACTCTGCTTCCTGTGACCCCCAAAATAAATTACTGTCTGGAATATGCAAATTAATCATGGTTTCTTTAGACAAAATGATGCTTCTGACACTGCTAGTCTAATTACAGAATATATTTCACTGTGACAATATGTAGAATGTAGGAGGTTTTCGTTGTCCTCCATGACTCTACTAGCCCATGAATAGAAGTGTGTGCCATGGGGACTAAATGTCAGTGATGGCTTGCAGGATCTACAGTTTCAGCCATAGGACCTTGCAACGTTATATATATGCATTTAGCTTTTATATGAAATATTTTACTAAATGTTTGCAATGACATGTTTAAAGTTATTATACAATCAAATTGTTAAACTTGATGTGGAAGTGCTTACATTACAGCATTGCAATGTAATTTTCGGGCAGACTGAACGAAGATGTGAGCCTGCAGGGACTATATTTCCATAACGTTACAGTGATAATGAGAAGGACAGATGTAAAGTCATAGCTCATAACTCAAGTGATAATAATGAAAATCAGCTTCTTGATGCAGCATTCAAATTTGAGAAAGAATGAAGAGCTTAGTTGAGAATTACCCTATAAATCTTGGTCACTAGAACATCCATGTTATGTTAGACAGGGTGCTTTATTGATTTCTGTAATAGCTAATTCAGAATTATTAAATGGTTTAACATGGAGGCAAAAACTACTGATCATGAAGAAATATAACAGAAAAAAGTTGATTTTTTTATGACTCACTGCTACATTATGCCTTTCAGATTAGTCTTTCTCACACCCAAATGCAATTTACATTTTCAGTCAAATGTGATGCTATGACCTGGAAATAAACAATAAATTAATTTCATACTAAGTAAAATAGACTTTTTCAAATAATACACATCAAGTAAGTTTATAGTCTCTAAAGATTATCTTTCAGAGGACCGATTAAGAAAGCAACACATTATTTCTGTTATGCACCCCAATATATTCTGTAACAAAGGTTTCAACATTCATTTACCTGCAAGTACCTTTGAGGCAATTACATCTGATATTTTCAATTCAGGGGATTATTTTTGTGAGCACTAAATGAAATATGGATCTTCCCTTGACTTCAATAGATAAAGTGATAAGGTCCCAAAAGACTTGTGCAAATACAGTGCTGTAAAAATACCAAGAATTATCTATGACGAAGTAGCCAGTAATTTATATCTGACAGGGCTGATTGTGGGTTGTAGCTTTGGACCATAGATTATTAATTTTATATATATTATTATGTAATTCTTTATTCAAAGTCCAGAAACCCCACCAGAAATCCTCAGATAATTTCAGTTGGGTGATTTCACTGTCAGAAATGCTGAGAAAACAATGGAAATTTTGGAGAAAAAATGAGTGAATCCAGTGTCTGATGGGATTGGCTTGTGTAGAAAAGTGAGGTTTTTAATTCCTGAGAAAAGATTAATGAATGAATAAATTTAAGATTAATGAATAGAAACTTTTTTATGAACTAGAATGATAAAGACGACAAAGAAGTATGACACATGGGATCGAAACTACAGCACTGAGTGGAACTGAGGTAAAACTCACAGTGAAGTGCTAAAATGCTGCTGGCACTAACCCTTGCCTTAACTATACCTATGATTTACACTGCCAAGAGGAACAGTTACTTTTATAAAAACTAACAATTCAGGCTGGTTTATGTTTATAAAACATCGTTTCTATCATCACAAACAGTGGTCAATGCTGTTTAATAAGCACAGTTGTTTTAAAAAACAAGTATATGACCTTGTACATGGTCTGAGGTCTTGTAGGACTTGTACAGTGAAAAACTAAAGTAGAAATAGCTTCTGGACACATTAATACAGTCAAGAAGATAGAAGTAAGGATGAGTACTTATATATATTGCCAGATGTCATTGTCAGCATATCAGGCCATGAGATTGCAAAAATGCTTTTTGCTGCTGAGGCAAATAGTAGCTCTTGAAACTGAATGGGAAGCATTGTTAATCTAAAGGATCCTTTGAAGATCATCTGAGGGATGACCTAAAATAGTACCAATCACACCATTTTGTAAAGACGCGGATTGCAAAGGTTTTGGAAAGTCGTTCTGCCTTGAAACATTCAGATTTAATTAAAGCAGGGACTTTCAAACCTCTGTGGTAGAAAGACATCACCAAAAGTTTTCTAAAATCCTGGAATACTTACTACTTGGTCATACACATTTGAAATTACCTGTGTTCAGCATGTGTATGTCCAAGTAACACAAGACTGTGCACTTTAGTTTTGTTGCATGACCTAGATAAAAGCACAAACTGTTTAAAAGTACTTTTTAAAGGGTTCTTAAATTTTTACCAAATCCAAATTATTTACAGGTGTTCTTCATCTAATTTACCAGCTAAAATAAATTACCTGAAACCAGCTTTTCTTAAAAAAAATCAAAATAAGAATATTTATCACATTAAGCGCTTAGCTTGTAACATCACTTTTTTGCTTGCACTTTTGTCTATAATAGGCATTTAAACCATAAAAAATCACACTAATTTATGTATAAACTTTTCCAGTGATTACATTACAGAACTATTAATTGATGTTAAATGATTTAAGAATATACCTAATAAGTCTGTCCATAACATCTTGAGAAACTAAACTCTTTTTTATTCCAGGAGTCGGAAACTAATGTTGTTATGAAATGTTTGAACTGTCCTTTAAATATTAAAGACTTTATAGAAGAATAATTGAGAGAAAACTTTGACTCCTGTGGAGACATCTCCTCAGTCTACTCCGGGCTCAGTAAACGACTTATCTAGTCATGTGTGAGTTATACTAAAACCTAATACACTGAATGCCAGTTATTACTCCTCTTCATATCTTGTGTCCAAAGCAAGAGTATGAAAATATGTTAGCCTCAAATCTTGGTTAAAAAGCAACTGCACTACATCATGTTGATATTTAACTTGTTTGTATGATTTCAAGTGATCCACTTAGATATGGAGAGCCCTCCTTTGATCTAAGGTATATGGTGATATACAGCTACATAAACACAATTACAAATTAACTATTGTTTTAATGAGAATTATGAAAGGATGTAATGCTATATACCCTTGCTCGAGTTGTCTGCAATATAAAAATCTTATTTCTATCAGCTTCATATAGACTACTTTATAAAAACAAGGTGGAGATTTATTAATGCTTCTTATCAGCCCTTGCAAAGTGGAAAAATTCAGCAAAGCTTTATATAATGAAGGTACTTTAAACTTGCATTTTGTTTAGTCATTTTAAAGAATTTTTCCATCTGTAAAGCTGAACATAATATTGCTGACTTTGAAATCTGTGCGGACAAATTTCAATATAAAAGCTTTTCATTACCCTTAAAAATTAGTCCTCAAATATCTAGCTGCCATACCTTGGCAATAGCTCCTTCAGCAGTCTTTGTCTTAACCCCTTTTAGACAGAAATATAAAAAGGATTATTTTAATTTTTTAAGATTATTTATAGATTTTATTTTCTTACCACTTTAATTAAAGGATCTAGTACATTACTAGACACCTAATCCAACAATCTCAAGTTTTCTCTTTCTGCATTTTCTATTTAATTCTCAGTAGAAAAAAATGGTCAATTATATTTATTTGTGTAGTTACTTATTATAATGTGTTACATAAAGCATGTACCTACATGTTCAACCTTAATATCTGTTTATCATTTAGGAAAGACTACTACTATTTTGTCGCCTGTTCATTCTGGGAAATAATATGCTTCCCACTAAACAAGTGGTTGTAGGCTGCTTATAAGCACTAACATGGATAATTAATTGAGCACCCAGCAATTACTGACTGGGTAATATGAAGATGATTTGTGAAAACTGGAATTGCCTGTCCCTGCTGTTGTGTATTCTGGATAGCTCTTACTGACATTTGGACGTTTGGGAAGTAATTCGATTTTGTGTGAATGGCCTCGTCACTTACAGTGAGCTTACATCAACCTGCTGGAATTGATGCTGTTAAGCTTTCCTTCAACCATGTTAAGCATTATTGTCACTAACATATCTTGTCTCATTGAAACAAACAATAAATGAATTCTAAATGCCTTCAGCACTGAGACTTAGTGTCTCACAAAAGGGTACATTCAAACTTCTTGATGCCTTCTCATGAAAATAGATCACCTGGAGGAGAATGACGAGGACACAGGATCAATTCTCTTTTACTTTTTACCCAGTCCATTCAAAATTAGATTATTTTTGCAGATTAGAGGCACTATTTGAATTATCTCTTGGGATTTTTTATAAACCCTTTCTTTGCATGTTTGATGACAATCTTGGTCTGACTTTTTGGTTTTTAATTCACAACATATAAAATGTTTTGCAATCTACTCAATCCAGCAAATATAAGTTGTATGTTATTCAGTTGATGATGATTACTGGTTTTATGAGCCTATTTATTTTAGGACTGGCCCTTAAGTTTACAACTACTTAAACATTGCTTGACTGATGTCAAGTAAAATCAAAAACTTAAAAGAAATGACAATAAAGAAATATACTAATTTCCTGCTAAAATAAACATTGGGTTATAGAAAATAAAAGGAAAAATTTCCTTATCTATTTCAGTTCTTAGTTGACTAAGACACTGGAGAAATCTGCTCCTGAAGGACTACACCCCATGGAAAAGACTCATGCTAGAGCAGTTTGTGAACTCCAGCCCACATTGAGCTAGGTCATACAGATCTCCTGTGCGAGAGACCCCGTGCTGGAACCAGGGAAGAGTATGAGGAGGAAAGAGCAGCAGAGATTAAGGCTAATGGGCTGATCACAACCCACATTCCTCACCCTTTGCTCCACTTGAGGGGAGGAGGTAGAAGAGTTAGAAGTGATCTGAGTTTTGGAAGAAGAGGCAGGGGGAATATGTGTGTGGGGAAGGTGGTTTTAGTTTTATTTCTCATTATTCCACTATATTATTTTTTGGTAGTAAATTCAGTTAATATTCCTGAGTTCATTTTGTTCATGATGGTAATTGGTAACTGATCTCTCCCTGTCCTCATCTCGACCTACAAGATTTTCCTAATGATTCCTTCTGTCCTGTTGAGAAGGGGGAGGCTTGACAAGCACCTTGAGGCCAGACAAGGTCAGCTCACCACACTATTGCTTATTGCTTGGTTTTCTTTTGTTTTACCCCAAGGACTTTATAAGCAGCAAAAATATCCGTCAGCACTTTTCTCCTTAAACTACATTAAACAATTAAGGTTTTTCTAACATTCTCTTTAAAGCAGCCTCTTCATAATTCTGTGCTTCCTCTTCAGATTGCTTCAACTGGAATTGTTGGGTAATACAATTGTGCCATGCAGTTATACTCTAATGGCATTCGTATTTCCATGTTCTCATCAGAAATTGCTCTCCTGATGCAGTCCTAAGGTTGGCAGTATCTTGCCTACTGTGTCTTGTCCTCAAGAAAATGCTTTTATTCCTGTTATGACCTCCTGATATTGGATGCTTGTAGCAAAAATTCTTACAAATCTTTAAAGGGTAACTTTCTACAGAAATAGAAATAGAGATTTGAAAAAGAACCCCAGCATTGATACAGAAGCAATTTCTTTGCCTTGCCATTTTCTGTATTCTGTTTGCTGTTAAGACACACTTTGAAGAAAACTTCTCTCATTCCCACTCTCCACATCCTGCAGAAAAAGGGGAGTTCTGTGTTATAACTTGTTTTAAAAAAATTTAAAATTGTGAGGATTCATAAATCTAGCTTTATTAATTCTGTAGGTCTAGGTATTGATCTGATCAATTCCTGGATGCCTTAACTCCAGCTGTCTTCAGGAACTCAGTGGAGGCTGTATTTCTGCTTTTCTGTAGTTTGTGGCTCTTAGTCTATGGCATATTTGGCTCATCTATCAAGAAGAGCTGTGAGACAGAGAAGGACAATTTCTGTTTAAATAAAACCATCACTGGTAATAGCAAGCATGTGGCCAAGGAAAAAAAAAAAAGGAAAAAGGGAAAAAAAAAGTAAATGCAATATAAATAGATGAACTAAAATGGAAATCAATGTCAAAGGCACTCTGATTAGATAAAAGCTGATGAGCTGTGAAGACAAATCATTTAATTTGCTTCTATTTTTAGAAATACATTCCAAACAAACACAGTGATTAGACAAAAGATCCTCTATACAGGGGAATGACAAATAAACAAGGGATACAAATTTTATTTTTGAATCTCCAGAAAATCTCATGCTGCAGAAATACTGATAAGGATTATTTAAATTTATGTGCCAATACTTGGAGGTAATCTATATGGGAAATATAAAATTAATATAAATCTCTTTGTTCTAACAATCTAACAATGAGGAACAATCATTCACAGAATCACAAAATATTCTCAGTTGGAAGGGATCCAAAAGATCATTGAGTCCAGCTCTTAAATATTCACTCTTTTAGGGACCTTCCATCATACTTTGGGCTTAAAAGATTTAATACAACTAATTGGATTTTTCTGGCTGGAAATGGATGTTATTGACGCTATTTCCTGCTGTAAGCATTTTAAAATCAGGATTTGCAATGAAGTAAATTTCCTATTTATGTAATCACATGGGTGAACTTCAAGGTCTTTAACTGCTAATATTTTGGTCTTCTATTTCTTGTAGCATGAAGTGCAGATAGACACTTGGTTTGTTTTATTTCATAAATTTAAGCAGTGATTCAACACAAGCAGTATGTGTGTTTATTAAACTTTGTATCTCTTCGGAGCTCTTCAGTTTGAGCAGGTTGCATGCTTCAAGCAAAATTATTGAGAAATCCAAGCATGAATTTCTTCTTTCTGATGTCTGCTCATCGCTGCTCACTCAGCACTGGCAACACTCGCATAGATTGTGGATAAATTTATAATTTCAGTACCATATTATAAGCTTATCTACTTGAATGAAGCTGAAGTGCATGAAAAGTGTTTAAGGATATAATTTTAATGCATCAGCCAAGATAAACAGTAAATTGAAGCTGTGTCTGTGTTATGGCACTGGGCTGAATTCCATAATAAATTTATGCACCTGCTGAGCAGTAGAAAGACTATTTCCATATAAGAGGAAGAAACATGTTCTAGGCTCAAGGGTTCAGAGACGTCTGGAGTATCAAAACCTTAGCAGTTCACTTGCCTTGTGGCACATGGTACACAGGTGTGGCACCGCGGACTTCACTGGTGTGCTGGGTCTGGGCAGGGTGAGCCACAGAAGGTCAGAGGACTCGGAGAGCCAGGAAGTTAGATTTGACATCTGCTCTAGCCTTCAGGAAAGAAAGTCTCTGTGGAGAAACAAAATTAGCTCTATACCAATAGCTTAGAGTAGCTAAATTCCATCCGCTGGGACTGTAATAATTCCTTTCCATAAAGTCCAATGTACTTCAGGTTTGAAAAAGGGGGTACATTCCCTTCTGGATAACTTTGAGGGTATGTGTGTTTAAGTAAGTGGGGTTTTTATATAGAAATGAAGGCAGCATTATATAGACAGAGTCAATTTTAGTTCTCAGTGTTGAAGGATATAGGATACAAAATCATTATTTTATTATTAAAAACTGCACTTTTCCTCTGGTGGCATTCTGTGATTTATTATGCACATTAATTATATGATGGCACAAGCTCACCTGCTACATGGTGCCTAAATGTGTGTTCTGTAAGATAAAGATAAATTAGGAAGAAAGAAATTTTTGTGAAGTACTGTTAGTCTGTTAGACGCAGGCAATTCAACAATAAAACTTCACAATAAATTCATTAGCTTGGAGAGCACATCTTAAAGCATTACATATAAGTGGTTCTGCCACTGGGTAAACTGATAATCTCAAGTTTATCTTTGTTACTGTATTCTGAAGCTATGTAAAACAAACATACTTAGAAATGCCCGAATTTGAAGATAAGGTATATTTTTTAAACTCTTTATTCAAAAGAAAAGGGCAGTAGCATTGGTGTTTGGGGTTTTAATTTCCTCCCCCTTTTAAATCTGTCAAAAGGCAGGAAGGTGATACATTTGCTCTGATACATCAGCAGGAACAATTTTTACTTCTTCTCCTGCTGTATTGGAGGCTTCTAAAGATAGATTTTCTTTGAGTTTACATGAGTATGTATAAAGAGTGGCCATCTGAATCCTAACCTGAATGACATCTCTGGGCTGAAGTCCCTAGCACCATGGCTGGCCCAAATGAGGAAGCTGTAACAACTTTCAGACAACTGCAGCTCACTCAACCACTCCTCATAAGAATTTTGCTCCAGAGCATTTACCAGTTCCATGGCCCTCTCTGGACATGCTCCAGCCCTTCAATGTCTGTGAAGGGTTGCAGTGAAGGGTCCAAAACTGAACAGAGGATTTGATTGAGGCCTCGCCAGTGCCCAGTACGGGGTGAAAATCATTGTCCTGGTCCTGCTGGCCACACTATTGCTCATACAGGCCAGGATGACCTTGGCCTTCTTGGCCACCTGGGCACACCCTGGCTCATGTTCAGCTGCTGTCGACCAGCACTCCCAGGTCATTTTCTGCCAAGCAGCTTTCCAGACACTCTTCCCCAAGCCTGTAGCATTGTATCTTCCCCACAAAAAAAAATTGAATAGGAACATGTTAAGCAGAAATTAATAGTTTAAGAAATAAATGTCTGAGATCTAGATAGATAATTAAATAGATATGTTTTCTTATTCTCCATGCACAAGAAAAAGATAGCTATACAAGAATGACTATTTCAGTCAGCCCGGTAATAGCAGCACAACAGTCTTTGAGGGTGACTCTTCCAGGCATATTTTCCATGTCCAGTTTCTATATTCCCACAGGGTGGAGGAAACAGAATAACCATCTGGATCCATTTGGTTTAGAACTCCTCTATAGCCTATAAAGTGTGAGCATGTGTTGCCAAATATTCTGAAAGTCTTTGCAATTTTCCTCCATTATAGAGCAAATATAACCACGAAACTCTTCACATATATTTTTAAGGGAGACTGAAAATGTTACTGTGTATTGAATCTCTTTACTGGTCCCAGTGTTAAATACATGAAAATGTTAAATTTTATTAGCATGTATTAAACCTGTTTACTGATGTTCTTTACTGAAACAATAAAAGGAGAGTTTCCTTTGTACATAGTTCATCAACTCTATTTTATTACTACTATGTCAGTGAAAAGCCAATGCAGGAACCAAACCCTATGATCACCAAATAATTTCAGTTTGAAGATTTTTCCAATATCTTGTTTATATCCTATTCTATTAAAAGAGGTTCTTCTATTTTTCTGTTCCTAAGGGATTCTTTTCATTTGGGGAATTTCTCTCGTTTCTTCTGTTACACCATATTTTTGTGGTTTTTTACAATCCAAAGAGAAAAAAAATCGTGTATAGATCACTTATTTTCCTGTCTACAGATAATAAAACTACACAAGATTTAAAACAGAATCAGGTGTTTGCTAAAGAGAAACTTCATCAATTTTTATTATGTTTTCAGTGATACATAATGTGTACTTCATTTTCTTCCAACATATTCTGTTAAATCATAGAATCATAAAAGGATTTGGGTTGAAAGGGACCTAAAAGAACATACATCTCAAATCCCCTGACTTGGGCAGGGACACTTTCCACTAGACCAGGTTGCTCAGAGCCCCATCCAGCCTGGGCTTGGACACTTCCAGGGATGGGAACCCACCACTTCTCTGGGCAGCCTGTTCCAGTGTTTTACCTCCCTCGCAGTAAAGAATTTCATCCTAATATCTAAACTAAACCTACTCTCTTTGAGACTAAAGCCATAACACATTGTCCTATCACTACCTGTCCTTGTAAAAAGTCCCTCTTCATCTTTCTTGCAGGCTCCTTTGGTACTGGAAGACTGCTAGAAGGTCTCCTAGAGCCTTCTCTTCTCCAGGCTGAACAATTCCCATTCTCTTTGCCTTTCCTCATAGGAGAGGTGCTCCAGCCCTCTGATCATCTTTGTGACTATTCTCTGAACACACTACAACAAATCCATGGGGAACCCCAGAGCTGGACACAATATTCCTGGTGAAGTCGCACAAGATCTGAGGGGAGGAATCACTTCCCTATACCTGTTGGTCAGGTTTCTTTTGATGCAGGCCAGGATGCATTTGGCTTTCAGGGCTGCGAGAGCACATTGACAGGTCATGTTGACCTTCTACACCCCCAATACATTCTATCAGGACTACTTTCAATCCATTCTCCATCCACCTTGTATTTGTACTTCAAGTTGCCCTGACCCAGGTGCAGCACCTTGCACTTGGCCCTGTTGAACTTCATGAGGTTTGCACAGTCCCACCTTTAAAGGCTGTTAAGGTCCCTGTGGATGGCTTCTCTTCTCTCCAGCGTGTTGACCACATCACACAACTTGGTGCTGTCAGCAAACTTGCTGAGGGTGAGAATAAAAGAAAAAAATCCCACTGTCCATGTTGATGACAAAGATGTTAACAAGTGTCAGTCCCAGTACCACCCCCTGAGGAATGCCACATGTCACTGATCTGCACTTGGATATCAGGCTGTTGGCTGCAACTCTTAGACTGTGACCATCCAGCCAATTCCTTATCCACCGAGTAGTCTGTCATCAAATCTATGTCTCTCCAGTTTAGAGACAAGGGTGTCATGTGGAACAGTCAAATGCTTTGCCCAAGTTTGGAAAGAAGATGTCAGTTGCTCTTTCTTCATAGACCAATGCTGTAACCTCCCTGTAGAAGGCCACTACATTTTTCAGGTACGATTTACCTTTAGTGAAGCTAGGTGGCTCTCATCAGTCACCTCCTTATTTTCCATGTGTCTTAGCAGAGTTTCCAGGAGAATGCACTCCATGCTTTCAACAGGCCCAGAAGTGAGACTGACAGGTCTGCAGTTCCCCCACAGGGGTTATATTTCCCCTTTTCCATGACAGGCAGCTTCACTGGACTGCCATGAGTTTTCAAATATGATGAATAGTGGCTTAGATGTTGTAACCACTGGACTCTGTCTAGCACACTGCTAGGGTTTCCTAGGGCCATGCAATTAATCTCATCCCGGAGTCCATTTCGGACAGCCCCGCGATCTGGCTCTGGCAGCCAGCAGCATTACAATGCAGTGGTGGTAAAGAAGGTAGAGAAGGGTCTCTCATGAGGGTTTGAGATGGCTTTAATAACATTTTATCCCTGCAATGCTCAGAGCTAGAGAGACAGCGCGGTCTGGGTGCGGGGTGGTTTTCTCAGGGGCCCAGGGGTGGTCCCTGGGTGGGGTTGGGGTACAGGAACAAATAGGGAGAAACCGAGGGAGTGGCCAAGGCCAGGGAGGGAACAGGGGGAACATACAGAATCAGGGGGTTAACAGGCCACCACACTTAGACACTTCCTTTGATAGTTCCCTCAGGACCTGCAGATGCATCTTATGAGGTGTCATACATGGTCCTGTGCAACTTCAGGTCCCTTAGATATTTGTGAACCAGATTGTCTCCTATGGCGGGTAAGTCTTCATTCTCCCATCTCTGCCTTTTCCTCTGTGACTTGGACAGTTTTACTGGAGCACTCGTCAGTGAAGACTGAGGCAAAAAATTATTTGAGAATTCTGAATCGAATTACCTTACAGCAGATGTTTGATTATTCTATTTGAGGAGTTTTATTAAATCATTTTTAATGATGTTTTCTTAAATAATAAATGATTGTACTTGATAACAAGTATGACAACTGTTTCATTCTCATAATTGCTCCTCCTATGCTGTCATACAGTAATATGTACCTGCTCCCTGTGGTTTAGACTTTCAAGGAAGGTATTGCCATTTAAGAGAAGTTGCATCCGTAGCAGTCCCATTTAATGATGTCATGGGTTAGCAAGCATAGTCCCGGAAGTGATGTTCTTGCAAAGGAGTGCTTACAGCTTCCTCTGTGACCTGACAGAACCTATCGGCTGGCCAGTTTGAATATGGACAATTTTTTAAGCCACTCAGAATTTTGACCGCCTCTGTGATCCACACTTAAAAATAGACACACCCTGAGGCAGAGTCTCTCTCATTTCTGGTGCTGGGACAGGTGGCTGCGGGCCCCATGCAGGGGCCAGCAGGCCCGGCCCGGGCCCTGCTCGGCCCAGGCCAGGCCAGGCCAGGCCATCCTGGAGCCGATGGGCCCTGTTCCACCCGCGGAACAACCTCCCCCCCAGCCCAGCTCTGTGCAGCTGGAGCAGCCCGGCTCCTCCTCTCCAGTGCAGCCAAGATTCAGCTGAAGCTTCCCTGCTGTCTGGCAAAAGATCGTGTGACCAACAGCGATAAGTGAAATTCCAGCTGCGGGGCCTGGGTGAGATTAACCCTTTTAGTGCTGTGAAGAGCTGAAAACCTGAGGGAGAAGAAAGAGGAGATGCTTAAAGCTGAAATTCTGTTGTAAAGCTATGATGTATCAGAGTACCTGTTGTAATTTCATGAAGGCATGGGGGGTGGAGCGTTCAACTTGTACTTGTGAGCAAAAGTACCTGCGCTGAGATAAGCAGATGCTGAAGCAGCTGTAATTTAATGAGAAGTTTGAACAGGGAGAGATGGAAGCGATGAGGACTTCTGCTCCAAATGGAAAAGGAGAAGACCTCAATTCCTAGAGATGCTCCCAGAGATAGTCCTAACGATGAAGATGAGGAGGACCCTTTGCTCCCAGGGAAGGAGAAGGGCCTCTATTCTTAGAGATGAAATGCTCCCAGAGATGGGTGAAGAGAACTTTGGTTTCTGAACAGCTCAACGTTAAATTTATACCCCAGTAATTCAAGAGTGGACCCTCCTCAAAAGCAGTTGTGGGAAAAGCTGCAAGTCGTGGGAAGGGACTCGCATGCGAGCAGAGAACCAACCCACGCGGCTGTCTCGTTGTGATAATGTTTTCATAGCATGGGCAAGAGAGACTCCTCTTCCTAAATGGACTGAACAAAGTTATTATGGAAGTGCTAAACAGACTGAACATCTCAAGGGTTGTCTTTTTACATTGTCAGTGGGAGAAGGGAGGAAGGTGGGGGTAGGAGAAGTGTTCTGAAGGTGTAGTATGATTTTTTTTTCCTTCTTCTTTTAGGTCTGTTAATAAACTTCTTTATATTCTTTCAAGTTTGGTGCTTGCTTTGCGTTTCTCCTAACTCTTATCTCACAGAAGGTAAATAGTAATGAGTATTTTGGACCAAACCACTACAAATGAGAAACTGTTGAGGATAAGGAGGCAAAAAAAACAAAGCAGAGGGATGCAAAAAGTGATTAATTATGAAAAACTCTGCTTAAACAGCATTCTTCCTGAAGATTTTGAGAACCATCTAACCTTTACTATTCCTATCAAAACTCTTAAATCCCTGATGAAATCAAATTATGTTTGCAATGATGTACTTAGCAGCCTTAATAGATTGTTGTATGAGATGTGTGGTCCTTCTTAAAACAGTCGTGTATTTTGCCTTTGGTATAGTATGTGTGCTAGCTGCAATTCATGAACAGTACTTTGTGTCTTGTGGCTTTGGACTGTACTAATTTCTATAATTGTATGATAAAAACTTGTTCATTATTTAATTTATACTCCCAGCTTATTAGATGAAGAAAAAAAATTAAAGTCTAATTTTAAGTCATGGTAAAAGCTGTTTGTTGTGAAATACTCATGAGTATATGCTTTATATGGTTTTTCTTGGTAGTGGGTTCAGATATATACTGTAGTGTCAGGATAGCATTGTAAGTTTTATGGCTGTGTGTGCTATAGCTTTCATCTCATTAGATTAAATACTAGCAGCAAAAAAAGCATTGTTGGCATAGGTTAACCTTGGAAGTAAAATCTTACAAACTGAAGTAAGTTTGCAAGGTCTGGGTTGTTAATCTTATCCCTGGGGCTTTGCTTTTGGTATTTTATAAGGCTGTGGCGGAAGTTAGCTTGAGCTTATTGACCCATGTTGCAACAAGTATGTAGTGCAGACTTTTTCAAAATTGGTGGCATATTTCAATCTTGCCTCCTTACATTTCTTCAATCTTCCTCTGTCTGTAAGCAGGAAAATTAAGAAACATTTCCCTTGAATAGCAATAGACTAAGGCGCTAACACAAATGGCAACTCAACTTTTTCACCTATTTTGCTCTTCAGATACAGAACATGTGTTTGATAGTAAAAAATTCCATTTCAGATTTAGTAAAATCAGTGATACAAGGATACCAAAATATTTTAAAAGGTGTTATATTATATAAACAATTTATATCTGATCTGAAGCCCCAATACAAATTAAACTGGCATTTTCTTGCCATATATTCTTATGTTATCTAAGTCTTTAATTATACTGAATATTCTCCACTTCCTCCAACAGCCCTGGTGAAATTAACAGCACTGCTTGCAGAATAAGGCATCATAAATATGACTGAGATAAGAATGAAAGTGTCTCAGGTAAACCTAGGCTGGAAACATAAAGGTGAGTGATACATAGCTCAGTGGGCCCTAGAGAGCAAGGCAGCACAGATATGGGCTATGGTTGAGAGTGAACCTGACTGTCAAAACCATTGCAAAATCATACATGAATGCAAAAAATGCCATAATCAAGTAAGCCAGATAACTAAAGCCTACATGGTGTACAGGATAGTGGCTGTTGAATATCAGTATGTCACACATATACCAGGCAAGCATCACGTGTATCATAGTGGAGCTGACCATCAGCTGGCTGGAAACACCCTGTAGCCCACCCTACCATTCAAGACAGCATCACAGATCCTGAAAAGCAAGTTCTGTGGTAGTATGGCTCCTCAGAAAGGGTCAGGTCAACCAACAGAACTTATTTCTGAAACAAAGTTCAAGTTTGGAAAGCAGATGTTTGGCTGAGTTTATCACAGGTTGCTGGTGTCAGGAAAGAGATGACTTGAGAATGAGGAATCTGTAAACCACAAAGAATCTTGGAATTTAATTGTTGCCAGTCTGGAACCTTGAGCTAATCACACAGGGCCCACTCAGATTCCCTTAGCACAGCAGGTAGCTGAGACAGAGAGAGGTGTGGGAAGCATGCTCACTTATTTGCTGCTGGTAGTTGGATCATTAGTGTCATTTGACTCATCTGAAATGTTGGGGCAGTGGTTTCAACCCCTCTTTGACATCTCTTGAAGCAGAGGTTGAGGTCAAAGGTTTTTGCAGTCCAACTGAAGGCAGCAGACAGTAGGATATTGGGCATTTTAAGATGCATATTTAATTTTTCTGCTTATGTGAACAGATAATAGTTAACTCTAAGGATGTGGCATCTGGAATGTGAAAGATTCTGCTTTGACCAAGTGTGGGTATCTTGTGCCCCAATAGAGTTGCCCTATGTCCAGGTCAACAAAACAAGTGCTTTTAACCTTTGTTTTGCATTTACTTTCTAAATAAACTTTGCTACTAAAATATTAGTTTTCTTTATCCCATCTTTTTCTTCTAATTCCATATATATATATACCCATATACGTACATATATACATGTAAATATATACATGTTTATGTTTTTGTTTGAGAGAATAGTAGGCAATTTTTAAGACATCCTTTTGGAGACAACATAGCTTCCTGTGTTAGAGAAGGGCCCCTCAGGGGTATTTGATATTCAAAAAGACCTTTGAATCCTTGAAAACTCCAAGGTGAAATATGACTAAATTGAGGGTCATTGTACGCAAAAAAAAATCAAGTAAAAACTAAATAACAAAACACCTTTACTGGGAGATGCAAAAACTCTTTACACGAATTCCCATTAGTAAACCCCTAAATATATATCTCTGCACAGTAAATTATGTTTTCTAAAAACTGGGCCAAAGTTCTGAAGCAGAACATAAAGACCTATGAAGAGAACAGTGAAGTTTAGCTGCAGAAGTAAATGATATCCATTTCTGTAATAATATGTTATCTACTCCAACATTTCTGGCCAGCTTGGCCACATTTTTTACAGTCCATCTTCAAAGACACAGTGGGACTGGTGCTTCAGGGAAGTGACAGACTTGCTGCACATGCCTGAGTTAATGGCACTGCATATGGCATGAGTGTATGACATAAGGACTGCCCTGGGTTGTCGCAGAAACTAGTGCACTTTCCCCCAGCACAAAAAATTCATACAGCCTATTCCCAGCTACATTCCTTGCTGAGGATAAATCAGAGAAGAGAATATGGTGAAGTAATTGTAAGCAGTAATAATGATCCTAGCAATGTGAGCAGGGAGGAAGCCTTTTTCTTGTGAGAGTGATTTTCCATTAATATTTTTTAAAGTGTTTCTGATTTTGGGTTTGTTGTGTGCTGTTTACAGTGAATATTTGATGCTCAGCATTCCACACAAAAGTTATGCTGAACTGATCATGTTATTATGTATGTCATTGGCATTATTTTTTTTTATTTTGATTCACTTGTAGTCAGAAAGAATTGAAGAAAATACCAAAGCCTTTTTTTTTCTTGAGGAAAAGACACTTTGGTAATAAAGAGAGATGAGAAGAAACACTTTTTATATAATGATTTTAGTTCTATTTCTCCAAACCACTAAACATAGACCACTATTTTTTTGAGAAATTTGTAGACCAAATATATAATTCAAATTTCATTTTCCTCTGATTCTCACATGTAGTTGACACATGCTCAGTGCATTCCTGGCCGCAAGTTTTGTGGTCAGATCGTTTCCCCTGCATGCTCAGTCTGATTCACAATGTGGAGATTTCCTATTGGCACTAACAGGAGAAGCATTTCAGCCTTTATTGTTTTTATAGTGGACAACTCAAGAAGAGTTTGTGAATTGTGGCTGCCTGCTTAGTTTGTAAGCAGTGTCCTGTCATATCTGAATTTACCTATTCTTAGAAAAATATAAAAATAGATGAGTTTGGAATTTGCTTTCTTCATATTTTATTGCATTATTATTGGGTCAATAGATGTGAAATAGGAAGCAAAACAAAAACAGCTACCTTGCTTACATAACTTTAAATTGATAATGTTGATACTTAATTCATAGGATAAGGAAGTTACTTCTGTGTCTTCATAAGTTACTTTTCTATAGAAGAAAAAATATTTTTCTAAAAAAAGAAGAAAAAAGTAAAATATATTTTTCTAAAAAATATATTTTGAATTTCTGAGAAAAAAATTGATTAGCTGACTGTAGATATGTTTAAAGCACAATTTAAAATTAGGATGGTTTTCCAACATGCTATTTTGAAACTATTTTTAAAATTGTCATTATAAAATATTTTTTATATTTTTAAATGAAATTTTAAATTAGGAAAGATAAAGAAAACATACACTTTACAAAGAAAATCTTTCAAATAAAATTTGGAGAGTTTTTTTGTTGTTGTTTTGAATTTTATCTGCATTTAAAATATAAGGGAAAGAAGGCAGAAATTAGAAAAATTGTTATTCATTTAGTTCTGGTTTTTAATATTCCTCATTCTCAATAGATTTACATACCTTCATACTTAGAGGAATACGTAATTATTGCATGTTATTGTGAAAGCAGCACTGAAAACAGAACCTTCAGTTTCAGAGAAAACATTGAATATTGCTTGCTGAAATTATTTGTTACTTGAACATTATTGTTGATAATAGAGCAAATGGAATAAGGGAATAATGAGATCAATAACTCACAACCAGCTTATTCCTCTTATGTCTCAGCAGTGTAAGCACATTGACAGCACCGACACTTCTGATTTCTGGAATAATGAACGTATGGTGAGCTGCTGTCTCAGTGAGCTGGCACTACAAAGAATGCTGTTAGAAACAACTGAACAAAGATTTTAGGAGAAGTTTTCTATGTTATGCTTCAGTGTTACAACTTCTTGTAAAGGTTAAGCTTAAAACGATTATGTATAGGAGAATCTTGGCATCAAAAGGATCTGACAAGTCTAACAAAGATAAATGGAGGTTCCTATCCTTGCCAGTGCTGAGCTTTTCTAAAAAGTTTTGATAGCTGTAGAATTGGATAAAATTTGTAGAGTGGCGTTAATCAGTACATTTGCCTCTCAGAAATTTCAGGATGCAATTTACTTTATCTTATTATGGCCAACTATGTAAGAGCACATAATGCAACCCAATCAGTACAGTGAATAATCTGAAAACCCAGCACCTACACTATGAGGATTTTAGGGCATTGTGGACTAGTTCTGTAAGGTCTGATGAACAGGTGACCATTAGCAGTTTAATTTACTCTAAAAGGGTGAAAGTTTACTTCTCCAAGACTACCCTACTATGCAAACTGAATTGTGGTACGTGGGGAATATCTTCAGAAGAATATATTCAACAGCACGTTCCTCATCTGCTTGAAATCTGTGAGGGAGACACACCTTACGAATAACATTCAAGGAAGAATCAGAAGAGTTCAACAGAAGAGAAATTAGAATATTTTGCTACACTTTTTTGAACATTTGCTGACTGGTTCTTAGTGTGTAGTTGTTTATTTGTTGTTTAAACAGAAATCATAGAATCACAGAATCATAGAATAGCTTGGGTTGGAAGGGACCTTAAAGATCTTCTATTTCCAACCACCATGGGCAGGGACATCTTTCCCTAGAGCAGGTTTTCAAATCCAAGCCGATTCAATACATTGAATACAAGCTTTCATGTAAGCCCCTTTTAGGTAATGGAAGGCTGCTAAGTGGTAGTTACTACCTTCCTTTTACTACTTCATTGCAGATAAATTCAAATGATAGTGCTCAGAAAGCCACTTTCAATCATTTATCAGTAATCCTGGTTAACTGTGGAGGTCTCAGTTGTCTGGAAATTAGCAAATGGGACACCCATCTACAAGAAGGGCCAGAGGAGGATCCAAGGAGCTATGGGTCTGTTACCTTGACCTCAATGCAGTGGAAGGTCATGGAGCAGATCATCTTGAGTGCTATCACGAGAATGTGCAGGACAACCAGAGGGTCAAATCCAGCCAACATGGGTTTAGGAAAGGCAGGTCCTGCTTGGCCAACCTGATCCCCTTTCATGGCAAGGTGACCCATCTAGTGGATGAGGTAAAGGCTGTGGATGTTGTCTACCTGGACATTAGTAAAGCCTTTAACAACATTTCCCACAGTATCCTCTGGAGAAATAGGCTGCTCATGGCTTGAACAGGCTGTCCCCTGGATAAAAAACTGGTTGAAGGTCCACGCCCAGAGATTGGTGGTGAATGGAGCTACATCCAACTGGAACCTGTTCGTGAGTGTTGTTTCACAGGGCTCAGTGTTGGGGCCAGTAGTTTTTAACACCATTATCGATGATCTGGACAAAGGGATCTACTGCACCCTCAGTCAGTTTGCAGGTGACACCAAGCTGGGTGGGAGTGTTGAACAGCTAGAAGGTAGGAAAGCTCTGCAGAGGGATCTGGACAGGCTGGATTGATGAGCTGAGGCCAATTGTATGAGGTGCAACAAGACCATGGACCAGATCCTGGACTTTGGTCACAAGAATCCCATGCAGCATTACAGGCTGGGGGAAGAGTGGCTGGAAAGCAGCTGGGTGTGCTGGTCAACAGCAGCTGGACGTGAGCCAGCACGTGCCCAGGTGGACAAGGCAGCCAATGGCATGCAGGCCTGGATCAGAAATATTGTGCCCAGAAGGACCAGGGCAGTGATTGTCCCTCTGTACCCAGCACTGGTGAGCTAGCACCTTGAATCCTGTGTCCAGTTTTGGGACCTTCAATTCAAGAAGGACCTTGAGGTACTGGAGCATTGCCTGGAGAAAGGCAATGGAGCTGGTGAAGAGTCTGGAGCACAAGTTCTATGAAGAGTCACTGAGAGAGCTGGAGGTGTTTAGACTGGACAAAAGGATACTCAGAGGGGACCTTATCACTCTCACCAACTATCTGACAGGGGAATGGAGCAAGATGATGGTAACTTCTTCTGCTATGTATCAAGTGAAGGGATGAGAGAAAATGACCTCAAGTTGTGCGAGAGCAGGTTTAGATTGGACATTAGAAAAATTTCATCATTGAAAGGCATGGTTTAGACTGGATATTAGAAAAAATTTCATCATAGAAACAGTGCTAAAGCATTGGAACCAACTGCCCATATAAATGGTGTCATCAGCATCCCTAAAGATATTCAAACGATATGTAGATGTGGCATTTAGGGACGTGGTTTAACAGTGGACTTGTCACTGTTAGATTAAATGTTTGGGGCTGATGATTTTAAGGGTCCTTTACAAGTTAAATGATTCTATGATTCTATATAAACTGACAAAATTCTGTGATACACATCATCCTTGGCTTTGAGACATCTTTTCTGGTGTCTTTGATGTCTGTCTTTCACAAACACTTTCCGGTGATCTTCCAGCAATGAACTTCTTTTAAACAAAAGAGACAATCAAAAATATTTGCTATGAAATCCTACACAGAGGTTGTTTATCAAACACTGTTTCAAAATGAACTTCATTATCATACTATTCTAATTTCACCATCCTTAATTGCCACATGATTGCATGTTTAATGCATAAAATATCAGTCATTGACAAGGAGTACAATTTGTCTGTGTTTTGCAAAATTAAAATACATCAAGACTCAGCACAGACAACTGCATCAAAATATTTGGCTGCATATAAAATTATACATGCAAGTGGTGGTACCAAAAAAAAAATCTATTACTCTATTTAATAGGGAAGCAGAGAATTTACCTTTTGTTATATTTATAGTTTTATTTGTTGATTTCTGGTGACTTGTCCAAGGAAGCTGTTTTGGAGCTCTGGAAATGCTCCTGTCAGAAGTGGATAGTATCCAGTTATCAGACATTGCAGAAAACTGTAAAATTCTTGAAGTTTCCCACTCAGATTATCTGAGAGGGAAAGATTTAAACTCTATGAGTTTAGAGCCTCTTAGTAATTTTTTTTTCTTTTCTATAGTTTATTTGTAAGCTGAATTATCTCTAATGTAAATTATATTTTAATTTGTTTTATATTTCCAGTTACAGTCTCAGATTTAAGCCATCTATCTTAAGCGTGCAAAAAAGTAGCTTTTAATTACATTACACTGTATACTGTTTGAACCCAGTTCAAAATCTGAAATTGCAATCATAACTTTCCTTCCTCATAATGTTAAAAGTCCAAATCCAGTTTTAAACTGCTGCATTCAGACCTCTAAAATACGTCATCCAGTCTGAGGTGTATCCTCAAATCATGAGTTACTACAGGCTTTTCCTGCTGTGAATTTGTTCTGCTTCCCTGCCAAGTGCATTAACAAGACAACACCTAGTTCTCAACCTCATCAGTACTCACCTGACACCTCACAAATTGTCAGATGCCTGTTCAGGCACTGAAAACCAGAGGTCTCTGTGGAGTTTTAACCTAAACTGAAAATTAGTAGTAATGTGCCTACCTGTGGCTAATCAAATGACACGAAAAACTAATTTTTATTGAGTGCTAAAAAAGGTTGGCTGAAAGGTTTTGCTAGTTCTTCATTCCCCAGCTAAGCTTGAACTTGTGAACTTTCTGATTTAGAATATAGTTCCTTGCACCTTGGAAGCTAAGTTAGAGACCCTTCCCCTTTCTTCTCATATCTACCTCTTTCCCCTTTTCCCCCTTTCTCTTTTTCCTTCCTGTTTTTTCTTTTTTTTCTTCCAGTTAATTAACTGTGTATCTGCGAGGTGCCATAAGCATTTGTGCTGCCACTAGTGCCAGAAGAAGATGATAGCATGAAATTGCAGTCAAGCAGGAAGAGCTAGGAGAAAGCAGGAATTTCTGAAATGGGATGCTATAGAGAAAGTATCCAGGAAAAATTTTGTCCAGGAATTTGAGATATGTTTACAGTTGAGTTTTATTTGGGGTTTAACCTGGTATGCCACAATAGAGAACATAAGTTCCAGTCTTTCAGATCAAGGTTCAAAGCACTTCAGAATCCTCACAGATGAAGGTCCTTTAGGAAATAAAACATAAAAGCCACTAAAACTGCAAAAAATCTATTGGTTCATTGTAGCCCTTTAAATTATTAACAGGAAAATATTCCTCTTAGCAATAAGAGGAATTATTGCACAGTCCAAATGCTCACCATGTTCAAATATAAGACCAATAACCAGAAAATAGCAATTACTAACATGGGAAATTTTGTTCATGTACACGTTATATATCTTAGGTTTGTGTGCACAAATATGTTTTTCTCCACCAGGCTCTATGTCTCCACTAGGATACTTGAAAATGTGACAACTCAGAAAAAGAAAAACATCTTCAGTCTCTCAGTTTCTGATTACTCATAAGAGATATGACTAAGATAAAGTGGCTATGCATGTCATGCACCTAAATGCTCATGGAAACATGACGACTGAAAGTCTTGTAGCTGCAGTAGCTGCTGAGACTGAGATGAGGTGCTCTGTTCTGCCCAGATCCCACTGGCGGGTGTTTCTCTGGTGACTCCCAGGGAAGTGCACAGGCTGAGTTGTCAAGATTGCACCAGGGAATTTTCCAGGACTTGGCTTTATCATATTATTTTGTAATTCTCTACGTACAGAGGGCAACTATGGTCTTCTAAAAGTGCTCAGAAACCTAGAAAAGACATCATAAGTTTCCCAGTGATGACCATTATTCAGTAAAGTACATAGTGCAGACTTTGGCAGTGATGGAATAGGTTAAAAATTTCATCAGTAGACTTGGAACAAGCAGCTGTATACTCTTGTAAAAGAAAGTTTGGAATTGGTAATAGATTTATTTTTAAAGAGGGAAAGTTTAAAACCAGCAGTTGCTAGATTTCCAAGTTACATGGATATGAATTTTATATTGATGATAGAAATGATGGGCCAAGATTTCTTTGAGGTGGTCATTGTGCTTTTTAAAACACTGTTTTTCTCATTCTTTCTTCCTATATGTTCTACCAAATATTTTCGGATAGGTTTTCTCTTTTGAGTAAGGTAAGTAGTGTGCTAAAAGGTAAGGTAATGGCTGATAGAAATAGATCAGGTGACTGGGGTATCATAGACTGTACTGCCTTTTTTGAAAGATCTCAGTATTAAGCCACTTTTATGCTGCAGTGAGATATTATTCAAAGAGCACATAAAAACATCTTGAATGGGATACCCCTTTGAAGTATCATTTTGTAGCTTCATAGGTCAGCTGTTTTTGATTTGCTAAACAGAACCATAATACTTCAAAGGATCAGGACCTCTGTGCTGAAAATGACAAAAATTGACTCTTGTATTTAATTTCTGCAGCACAAAAAGGATTTGAGAATAGTCTTTTATTCACTAAGAAAAATGGCCCCAAAGAATTTCACAATTAGGAAAATTAATTTCAAATAGACATTCCTCAGGTTATATATATTAACATTTAGTAGATTAATCTATGGTTTAGTAAAACTTTTTAAAGATAAAATTAATGCTTCTGAAAACTTCCTTTGTTACACAGAAGTTTTAAAAAGTAAATGTGTTTTCTTTATTTTTTGGTATCCTAGCTCTTTTCTGTTTCTTTTACATGTTGTCTAGTGTTACTGTTTGAACATTTTTCAGGAAGTTGCTAAGGGTGAAGGAGTTGCTAAGGAAGAATTAATTCAGAATTGCTCATGTTATCAGGGCCAAGCACAGCTGTATATACTCCAGTTAGCACCTCATTTGCAATGGAGACCATTTCCTGCAAGCCATGGTTAGTTAGTCTCATTTTATTTTTTGGTTAGGCTGTAAATTCACAAAACAAAGTCAGTTTTGTGAACATCCAGAGTAAAATAATAGGTTATACATAATTAAAGAAGGATTCATTTAAGTGTTTGTTCTCTTACACTATTTTTCAATTATTTCTCATTCTAACTCCATTTAAGAGTGCAATATAGACGTAATTAAGTAAGATTGGAATCTATTAAGTTCATATGAAAATTGAAAGAAGCTTTTAATCAGCTAACTAGTGCTGGAATTAATTATATTTATAATCTGCACCAAAATGAAAAAGTAGCAACCTTATCAGAAGATTTTGATAAATTTGGTATTAAAAATGCCTACTTTCCTATGCATAGTTTTAAATGTTGCTCATCATGGTTATCAAATTCCCTATCTGTGTGTACATTCAGAGTCTGAATGATTAGGTACGAAAATATGTCTTTAATAAATATCTTATAATTTCTATATAGGATATGCAATATAACCATATTAGAAATCATCATTCTTTTCACCCCTAATTTGAATTTTACTATTTGTTGGGTGAGCTCATTGTAATGTTTTAGAAAGGATTCTGTAGTTTTGAGACATGCAATTGTTCAAATGGGTCAGTGAAACTGAGTTAGATGAAGATATTCGTGATCAGCATCATTGATCAAAGAGAAGTTTTTTACATTACAGTCATAAGATTTTCACACAGACATGCTTAATATCACAGAGAAGTAAGCTCTGCAAAATATGCCTGTGGTTATTTGTCAGACTCTCAGCTGCACATAACTTTTAGGAATGAAAAGTGTTCATAATAGCATTCCTGTGTTAGTCCTATCCATCAGGTACTCTTTTTATAGTGGGAAGGTAAGTAATTAATTTTAGTTTGTGATTATAATCAGTTATAAATTATTAATAATCATGGTGAAAAAGGAGAAAAAATTTTTATTTGCAGGGTAGCTGGAGGATATCACATTACTCCAATGCTCCCTGTTTTTCTCCTGGCTCTCAAGGCATTTTCAAGCTTCCTTAAGGATCATGTCTTTTCCGCTATCCAAGGATGATTCATGATGCAGGACAATTCAATGATGCATCCCACATCAGTCATGGACACTCACGGATGTATTCTGCCCAGACCAACTGCCACTTGGACACCTGGCTTCCGTGATGCTTGTCCCACTCAGTAGCTAGTCTGGGTGCATGTCACCCCACGCTTTGGTTACTGGCATGCCAGAGAGACACTCACATATGGCCCCTATGACCCATGACTGCAGCACTCGGACACTCACACACAAACATGTTCATAAAATAGAAATCGTCTCACTGAGGGTATGACCTCCACCCCACAGAGCTGACGACTCTCCTTTCACAGACTTGGGAGCAGCAGAGGCAAAGTGTTATTTCTCTGACTGGGTAACTGGGGTTTTCCCCACAGGCTGTTTTTCCTCCTTTGTAACCCTTAACATGTGCAGAGAAAGACTTTTATCACATTATCTAACAATATTTGCAGGGTCAAGCAAACACGTAACATCATTCTACAGTGAGCAGCTTTTCAGGATTTTTTTTTATCTCCATGCCTTTTCAACCTAGAAAATGTAGGAAAAGATTCTCTAGGGATGTCTAGCCTAAATTGAAGATCAACTGAAACAAAGAATTAAAGAACTAAGAAATAGTTAATCAGACAAAATAGCTTCTTTGTACACATATATTTTAAGAAACATTTTTGGTTTTCATTTGGTATGCGTGGTTTTAGTGGTCCACAATAGCATTCACTAAAGTTTTCCAGTTAAGCAGGGAGGACACTGATTTAAACCAAACTTTTTTGATGCTGCACAAGCCTGACTGAGCTTAAGGAGTGTTTGGACAATGCTCTCATCTACAATGGTGGGACTCTTGGGGTCTCCTGTGCAGGGAGGGGAGCTGGACTCAGTGATCCTTGTGAGTCCCTTCCAGCTCAGCATATTCTGTGATTCTGTGACATCTTGGCCAAAGTTTGTCTTTTGGCTCCCAGTACAAGCTTTGTCCTACCACTAGGGCTCAGCAGTGCTGCAACAATAGTCTTAACCCCTGGCATCCCATCATGTTATGATTGCAGATTGTCCTATTAACATAATTTTTTTCTCTGAAAACATACAATGTAAAATTGCTTTTAGAAGTCATTGTGATTGAAGCACTTGGCCTTTCCTTTTAGATGATTAATTTTAACAGTATGTGAGAAATAGGATATATTTCCTGCTAGAAGCTCAGCTAGTAACATATAAAATCATTAATTCATCTAGGGTGCAAATAAAAATACCCCCTTATATATGCTACACAGCAGCTTGCAATGAGAATACACTCCCAATTCTCATAAGAAAAAACACTTTTTTTTTTTTTTTTTTTTCCCAGAAAGGGTGAATAACTGGAGAACAGGTACTGCAAAACCATGACCTTCTTCCCAAATACAAACCACCTGACATAATTTACGAAGAATGGACCACAGGAAAATATTGTTTAAATGTGTATGGTTTTATTTAGGTTTCAGAATTCTGCATTCACCTTGCCGTGTTCCTTTCCTAACCTAATTTCCATTTCTACCTGCTGTCTTTGTGCATCTGCCTTTCAATTAAACCTCACACCTGCAGTGGCTTCAGTTTACTGACCATATCAATTAACCCTTTCCAATTTAGCTGAGTTCATTGAGTACTTGTGTGACTTAGAAATAAAAAGAAAAAAAGGAAAAAAGGAAAATGAAATGGGGTGATTCTTTTATTTTCTTCCATATATTCCTGGTAGACAATATGCTTTATTGACAAAACAATTTCTTGAATACCTTTACTGTTTAACAATTCCATAACTGGGTCAAACACATTATTTTGTGGAATGACACATCTTAAAACCATTACTATCATTGTATCCCAGTTAAAGGGACATAAAGTGAGCACACATATCTATAGATTGAGATTGAGGGATTAATTCTTTTGATAACTAGATGCTAAACTTTGTTACTTTTTGTTGGGAAAGATGGAACAGGAAAACCTTGGAAATATGATTGCCTGACAAAAGATTTTGGGAATATGAAAACTACAGGCAACATCGAAATGAAAGCCACTTTTGAAATACCAGGTCTTAGTTACTGAACAACTAGAAAACAATGGTATGGCCACTGAAGTAATCCCCTCTTGATGAAACAATACCCTCTGCTTGCAGGCAGGTCCAAGGGTCAGAGCAGACCCTACTAGCTCAGCAGAAGGGGTCCAAAGAGTAGTTTTTAGAAGTTAAGATGTAACACTCTATGGTAATATAAGGACTCTTATAGGCTGTATGTAAATGCTATAGGATTTGTATCTTGTATTAGATTGGTTAGTGACAATTAGAATATTCAGTACAGAAGATGATTTATTGTATTGTAACCAGGACTTCAGATTTTCTCACTTCTGATTCTGATTCTCTCTCTTCTTCTCTATTCCTCTCTTCCACTTCTACTCTTACTTCCACTCTTGCTCTTACACCCTCTCTCTCTCTCTCACCTGCTTACTCTCTTGGGCCTGCTCAGAGCTGAGTCTAGCAGCTCTGAGCAGTGCCCCAATACCCACGCCCTTTACAATAAACCGACTGTGTCCCAAGACCTGCCTATAGAGATCTCCATCCGTCTACGTCCGCCCGGTCCCGACCGAACCCGCCCGTAACCTACAACTTTTGACTGAGTAAACAGGAAAAGCCTCAAAGATTTAATATGTAAAAGGTGGGAGAGGATACATTTTTTGCAGACAGAATCTTTTTGAGGGATTTTAATAAAACTGTGACAGAGAGCAGCCACAAAATCTTTGTATTCTATTGGAGATGTGTAATTAGTTTAAAAACCAGGTTTAAAGTACTTAGGGTCCCTTCAAATTTGAGCCAGACAGTTTGGCTTTTAACCCCATTGTAGGCACTCTAGGCTGTATTTAGATGAAATAATCACCATCATGCATAAAATACTGAGGCTATTGAAGAGCATTGATATCAATGTAATTCTGGAGCCATGTTGTTTTTCTTCAAAATCTGAAAAATGTCTGTTACATGTTGTGAGAATAGGATTTTGCCCACTGTTTTTGTGAAAAGTTTCCCACTGTGAAGTAGAATAACTTGACAGTTAGCTGCTGCCCTTTTTCCAAGGGGCCTGCTGTGATTTAGCATGGCTCTCTCAGCCTAATTGGTCAAATGCCAAATGTAAAGTGCTGTATAAATGTAAAATATTATTGCAGTATACTCTACTTAATTGGGGAAAGTTTTTTTTATTTAATTCCTCCCTAGTAACTAATTTAACCTACTGATAGTAGACTGTAGTGACTTGTTTTCAGTTGGTTGATATTAGCATATATTCTGCAGAACAGCTATATGTACATATGTAGTGATGCCAAGTAGTTAAATAGTACTTTGACAAAAACTGAACTTTAAGGAGATAGGATGGAATCCTGTACCCTTTAAACAAGTGATGAATCATGCTGTGATGACCAATATTGTACCCATAATTTCTGAGCATCTCTTTTCTCAAATTAAGATGGATAGATCTTTTATAGGGCATATGGGATTCTATTTTTGGGAAAAGTCCAACTAAAGATCATGAATATTTACATACTTGCAATTTCAGGTTTACTCATTGGTATAAGATGAAGAAGTTAGGTGTTTTTTCCTGATTGAAATCCATCAGGCACCCTGGGTTCACTCACTGTAATAACACTTCCATCCTTAACAATGCCTCTTCAGGTAGAACTTCAGATCTGTAGGGGGGGACCTCCAATCAGAAGTGCTAAGCTGCTGAGCATTAATATGCTGTTCAGAAAGATGAGTCACAGCTGAGTTTCTCAGTGTGCTAGTTGGATGACAAAGCTGATTTAACAAGCTCTTGCCACATGCTGCATTTCATTGTTCACTCGGTTGTGCTAGTATAATTGTGTATGGATACCATTGTAAGCAAGGTTACTGAAATTATTGAAGTTAAAAGAAATCTGCAAAAGGAATAGATTGTAATAAGGATTAAGCCGGTCACCACCCCTAGAGTCTTGTAAGTGTTGTATTGACACAGCTGTCCGATGATAAATCCCAGTTCAGGCATGTGTGCTCTTAAGAAGGCTTTGTTCTCAAAATCAGTAGACTGAAGGACTAACTAGTAAACAGCTTCTGTGCATTTCTTGATGCTAGTTATCAGTTTATGGGTGAGATGAGAATGAATTATTGAACGGAGACACATGGAACTGCTACGGCGACTGCTGATTGGTTCTGCCTTTTAGGAAAGGAAAAAAAAGAAAACAACCCACGCTGCTGTAATTTGGGCTCTGGAGTCAGCTGGGAAGCAGGAGCTTAGAGCAGGACTAGCTGAAGCTTTCTTCTCCAGTTCCATCTAAGAGAGAGTTAAGAGTATATGTTTTTCAATGAAAACAAAATTTTCCTGGCTCACCAAAGGCTCTGGTAGGAAGGAAGAATTACCTTTTGGGGTTGTTAACTACCATGTGTTGTGTGAGACCTCCTTGAATGGTTGCATGACTGGCAAATCCAAAGTCTAGAGGAGTCAAATATTAGGCTTAAACCCAGTCTGAGCAAAGTGTGAGTTTAACCCTTGATTGTTGGTTCAAGTGTCCAGACAAATAGCAATTAGGTGGTGTAAACATCTTCCACACCTGGTCCTTTCCCCAGTTTCTGTGTACTTTTGACATGCATCTGCTCTGGACACGTGACCTTTTCAGGGCCAGGACCAACCCTTTGTGTGGAAAAATGAGCACATTGTAGCTATTGCTATGAGCAACGGAGAGTAGGGTTTTTGCAAAAATCACAGGTCCTTAATAAGGAGCTAACTGGGAGAGGGCAGAATGAAGTGTTAGGCTTATCTGACAAGGTGGTCACATATTTGGCAGCTAAATAATAGTTATCAGACTCGAGCTCTTTAAAAAACCAGTCTGATCCATAAACAGATAGTATTTATTTGGTCCTCTTTATGTTAGTTTGGATGGAAATGCATAATGGCATAAGGTTTCCTCTAATTAACACGGTAAATCATACACTATAAACAAGATTTTCTTATCAAATTCTATTTACAAATACATGTACTTCTTCAGGCATGTTCTGGTTTCCTTTGATGGTTAGAATTCATAATACAGATAATGATAACTAAGAAAAATCCTCAAATCAACAGTTTTGAAGGATTGAGTATCTAGCTTTGAGCTTATCTCCGCTGTGAAATGCTTCTGCAGCTAAGATGAAATTTAAATACTGAAAAAAATACATTTATAGAGGAAAATGGTCTTATAAGAAATGTAAAATAGAATTGTATTCATTACTGTGGGGGCAGTTTTACCACCACATTACTTTTATTGTATACATATTTCTCTGGCATATTGAAAAAGCTCAGCACACAGAGAAGCTATAGCCTACTCTTGTTATTAATTGAGTTGAATTTTTTTTTTTGATCAGGAAGCAAACATTTCCTGGTTAGGAAGTTTTTTGATTCCAAATTCTGTACAGAAATCATAAGCCCACACTTTCAAGTGCAATACAGTCGAAGTTGAATCTTATCTATCTGGTGCTTCTCCTCAGCTTCCTTTTTTAAGCAATTATTAATGCCTCTCAAGGTTTTAAGGTAGTCAAGGTATCTATGCATACAAATTTTTAAGACACATATTTAGTTAAATATCTCTTAAAAGTATTGCCGAATATGTGGATTTTTGTGGGACCTTGATCAATGACAAATCTGTAGGTTTCATTTGCATATCATCTCCATTCTACACAGATTGAGACTTTGTTTTCCCTCACTTGACTGTTTTACTGGAGATTAATTATATTTTGGTGGAAATAATAATTTTGTTCAATGTAAAGGACATGATTGGCCTTTTTTTCAGTAATTCAAATTATTCTCTTTGTAAAATTAATAAATTTCTACATTTGTCTCTGCATTTTTTCTGATTTTTTTTTTCCATTCCATTCTTTGTTGCTTTTTTTTACTTCTTTTTCTCTTGGGTAATTTTACCAGTTTCCATGTAAATGGAGGTGATCCCTAGGGAGACATCAATAATGTGATTCTTTGTGTCTTCTTTCAGGCTTTTGTACCAACATTTGGGAAATGAAACAAAACAGAGTTTCTGATCATTTCAAACTCAGTGCTAGGAACTGAGGAAATAATTATTGTCACTCTGCCTATTGGCAGAATCCTTTTCCCTGTAACTTTCTTTATCCTTGATTTTAAAAAGGATCAGAAGTGTAAGAATTTTTGTGTCTTCATGTGCCTATACAAGAATTGAATAAAAAAGGTGCATTAATCAAGTGAAGAAAGCAAAAGAGCCAGAAGCAGAACCCAGACGAATTGTAATGATGAATAAAACACTTTCTTTTTTTTCTTTTTAAACACAAAGAATAAATGAAAAGACACCATATTAAAGGGAAAATCTTCTCGCTTACTCCTTTTCCCATTCAAGTCTGGAGACTTTTATTCTGGATGTATATAGTAATTTGATGTACTTTATCAGTTTCAGGATTAACTGGATGGAATTAGAGGACATTTTTAATAGGCAATCAACTGGGCAATGACAGTGGTGAACGGCTGAAGAAAGCAACTCCAATGGTATTTTGTGTGGAATGGAGTTAAGTCACTGTGGTTTGAGGTTATCTACTGGATTTAAGCTTCTCAGTGTAGATGAAAGGTAAGGATAATTTGCAAATAATGGAGGTGTTTATGGTTGAAACTTGCATTTATTTGCACTGTGATGTTAAAGCTAAAAAACGACTGTAGATGCCTGAGAACATAAATTAGAAGACTGAAGACTTGATTTTTGATAACATCATTCTTAAGTATCTAAAGGTTTTTGAGCTGAGGTGCTTTCATCTGTCCTGAATCTTCAGTAAGATATATTTGTCTTTTTTTCTTTTTTTTTCCTCGGGTTATAAATTCACAGGAAAAGCAGAGTGGAATCTCTTTCCCTAAATTTTCTTTTTCCTAGATCATAGTTTATGTGACTTAGTACCCCTAAATTCTCAGTAAGGCAGAAGTGGCCAGGGCACTACTAGTGCCATTCTAATTCAGTTGAAGTTTTTTTGAGTTTTCCTGTGGGCAGGCATTTGAAAGGTCAGGTGCTTTTTTTTCTCCTGTTTCATCTCAGTAATGGTTGGAAACTAGAATGTAATGGGACTCTCTCATTTTGAGAAAAAAAAGATTTTGTTATCAGTTCCAGTGTTCATCTTTTATTTCTATTCTTTTCTGGTCAGATTTTTCTTTCAATAGCTTTTCTACCTTTGATACTCTGTTAGGTCACCTTGTTATATTGAGGACTGTGTAAGGGGTCCTCACTCCTGCTTTTCTAAAAAAGGAACCACTGAATTATGTAGCAGCAGACATGGAATCTCTGCCATCTCAATATATAAAAAACCTAGAATAATTTCCCCTAGCACCACTTTTATCATATAAATGTTCTCATTACAATAACACTTCCTTTTCTGTTGGTTTTGTTGACTAATAATTTCCTATATAGGAAGTGTATGTACAACACATTGGAACATAAAAGGCTTTGTATAATAAATAGGATAATCTCGATGCACTAGACAACTGCCTAAAAACAACTATTCTGCTGAATTTGGTCATCAGTTAGAAATGTTTGCAAATTTTTGTTGGACTTTTTGACAGTTTTGTCTTCCTCAACCTGTAACAGGATTAAGTATGTATTTTTATGAGTGGGGAACCTGTTTTTTCTTTAGTAAATATTGCAAAGAGAGTGGACACACTGGACCATAGAGGATCTCAGAGAATTGTTCAGCATCTCATACCTCATACAACTCCATTGATTTCACTTAGAATTAATCTCACCTGCTCAGTTCACATCAGCATGATTAAATGGTAAAGAAAACGAGCAAAACAAAACCCTCATCAAAGACCTGATCCTGCACATTCATTATGCAAACTGCAGCTTGTAAATTTACCTGGGGTATCCTGGTTTCCATGAGAGCATATAGCACAGTTGCTCTCATATGCAGATCCACTTATGGGAGCAAAAGCCACAGCAGTTTGTTCTGTGAATAATGACAGAAAACCTAAGTTAAATGTGGTGATCTACTTTTCTGATAGAATATTTGTGGGCAAATATTAACCCCATGGAAATTGCAGCAATGGGTAATTTCTGTTTGAGAGCTACTTAAGCCTGAGTATGTTTGGCTAGCTTCCTATGTAAAACAGTCTCAGTATTTTTTATTAATATTCCAGCATCAAGGCCAAGAACAAGTGGTTGCACCAAACATATTTTCTATTAAAGAGATTTCAGTCTTCCTCTAAAGTGCTAAGTTAATTTTCTTACCCTTTAACAAGATTGTTTCAGTGTCATATTGGTCTCTCTATTTTAATTAAATTTTAGAATTCACATATTTAATTTCAGCTTCCTCTACTTTCAGCTAAACCATTGCCTGTTAGATCCATATTCAAAGAATTTTCATTACTTTGAAAGAGAATATTAGTATAATGCAACTGGAGGTAATAGAGAGTAGGAGTTTAGTTGTAATAATATATCAGATTGTGGTTGCCAGAGAAATCAAACAAATGGCAACATAGATTTCAGCTGGTTGTCACAAAACTGAAAAATGACCAATATTAGAATTTTGCATTCTCACTGCTCTAAAATTTTAAAAACTTCTGTCAGTAATGATGTAGTGCATTGCTGCTTTTTTAAAGAACATTATTAATCTGATTAGCAATCTTTCCATGAAATAGCAAGAAAGCATTAAAAACTCATTCTTCCCTTTTTATTTTTTTGATACTGACATTTGATATTGATCCAAGCAAAAAAGTGTGTTCCATCTTCTAAATATGTGTAACACAATGAATTTTAGAAAGAAATAGCTATACCCAACCACTGATTATTTCTTTACTCATCTATAAATCACATATTGCATATACAGAATATCTATTTTTTTGCTTTAGGATTGATTATATTAATATTTATTGAAAACTAGATATTTTTCAAATAAAACTCCTATCTTTTCTTTCCAGTGAAAGAGCTGGCACTCACCCTATTGCTATTTTTGTTGTTGTTCTCTTGTTATATCTTCTTGCTAGACTCCTATAAATGACCTGGAAACATCAGAACCTTTGTCCTGCTGTTTTTAGAAACAAATAAATTTGCATGGCAGGTTATCACAGTCTTCAAATTGTATATATAATGGAAGTAAAAATGTCCCACTTACACCAACATGGTGTATTCCAGCCTCAAAACTTTTATTTTTAGACTTCAATTAAATGGCTAAAAAATTATTGTTTGGGTTGGTTTTTTGTTTTGTTTTGCTTTGCTTTTCTTTGGGGTTTTTTGTTTGTTTGTTTGGGTTTTTGTTAATTTAGTTTCGTGGGGTTTTTTGGAGCTTTTAGGTTTTTTTTTAATGAACACTTGAGAGTTGGTGGTGGGGGTCTAATGCAATGAACATACAGAGATTCAGAAAATTCATGGACCAAACACATGCAGGTTACTGAGAGTACACTTAGTTCATGACATATAAGTAAACAAATTGTCTCACTGTCTAATATTATCTTTATAGAACAAAAGAGACCAGAGATCTTATCATTAATGCAAGTGTTCTAAAGTTGGGTTCTGCTTTTCTCGAAAAAACATGAAAAAACAGAGGTTTTGAGGTTAAATGAACCATTATTAAAGTGGCCATCATCTTTCGTAGGTACTACAACCATGTTTATGCACTTCATTTTCACCATAGTCTAGATGCACTTATTAATTGATTTAATTAAGCCAAGAATGAAAGAAAACTTTGTTCTCATCTTTATTTGGACCACTTGTTTTGGTCATTGACTAAGCAATGGATGTCTGATTTCTGTCCTAGACCCCCCCCCCACCCCCCCCTTTAAGCTTTAGGACACTTGAACTTTCAGCAGAATAACAGATTATCCAGTGCCTTCTTTTCCCTCAAACTGCAAATTAACTCCATGAGGCCATGAAGGTACCTTAATCCACCGATCACTTGGGTGTTTTTTGAGGTGGAGGTAGCCAGTATTTCTCTGTTAATTACCCATGTTGGATGGCACATTTGAATGCTCATTACAGTTTCTGAGGTGTGAAGAGTAGGGGCGAAACCATAAGTATTCTGTGATGGTGTACTGTGGTGCTGGTGCCCAGGTACTGGCAGGGGGGCTGAGGGGCAGCCTCTGTGAGTGCAAGTCAGGGCTGCCCTGTGCTGGACCCAGCCAGCTCCACCTGCAACCTCGCTGGCGCCTCCAGGAAAATGTATTTAAGTAAGAGCAAAATGCAGAGCAAGCAATGAGGAGTAAGGAAAAAAGTGAAAAATAACAGTGTGAGCACCAAGGCCAGAAAAAAATCAAGGGAAGGAGTTTCCCCAGGCAGCAGAACAAGATTTCCCAGCAGCCCGTGGAGATGGCAGAGTGGAGCAGATATTTACACTGCAGCCTGTAGTGGACCCTGTGCTGAAGCAGGTGGATATTTCTTGCAGGGACTGAGGCCAATGGAGAGTCCATGCTGGTCTTGGTTTGTCCTAAAGGATTGCAGCCCATGCTAGAGCAAGGGAAGGAGCAACAAAGAACTATTATGGACTGATCCCATTTCCCATCTCCCTCCAAGTAGAGTTCTTGGAGACAGAAATGAAGAAATGAATGAAGTTGAGCCTGGAAAGGAGGGAGATAGGCATTGAAGGAATGACCTTTTAAGGTTTGGTTCTCACCACTGAAATACATTTTTAATTGACAATAATTCAAATTAATTTTTCCCCAAGAAAAGGCTGATTTGCTCAGGTTGGTAGTCAGTGGTAAATTATCTTCTTGTTTTTACCTCAACCTATGACCTTTTCCATCTTAATTTCTTCCTCTTTCCTTTTGAGAAGGTAGAGAAAGAGAGCAGGTAGATGAATTCCTGGCAGCCAGCCCAGGTAAACCCATCACAGAATATTATGTCATTTCTGTCAAAAGGTTTCATTGACGGTTCTACAGAGCACTTATACAAAGTTTTTTGCTTTTTAGAAACTTTAGGGTCAATACATTTTGGTTTTCCTTTTGGAATGTATTTATTTATTTGCTTTTTGGAATTTCTCTTTGCCTGAATGGGACAAACATAACCACATTAAAAGAGTAAATCTGGGGAGATAGATATGCTGACTTTTTCTATGCTGTTAAAAACTTTTATGAAACATGAGTTTCTCTAGGCCTTACTAGGCTGTGTTCTGCAACAGATCTCCTTCACCTGTTTTTTTTGTGAAGGTTTCCTGAATGTAAATTATTTCAGACAGAATATTAATGGTTGAATGGGCTGGATTTTTCCAGTGAAAATTTGGCTTGATCTCCAGTGCTATATAATTAGCTTATTCCCAAACTTGTCATAGACTTGACATGTTTACCCATATTAAATTCATTTATATGGGTAGCACTCGCACACCACTTCTGAATCAGCAGACAGTAACTGACTGCTGAGAGGCACAGAGGATGAATAGCTTGAACAGCTTTTTGAACAGCTTCTCAGCTGTTTCCTGGCTCTTTGAGCACTCACAGTCCATTTCATGGCAAAATTAAACATTAGTTCAAACTGCCACTGTAGGTAGTTTGAGACAACATGCTTTACTTAGCTTTGAAACAGTCACTTAGAGCTAAGAGGGATCTTACTGCTTCTCAGCTGCTAGCTGGCACTGAGTGATTGAGACAGTTTCTAATTGTGTGAGAACATTTCCTTCATTCTGTAACAGCATAAATCATCCCTTTCTTGTTCCAGCTCAAGCTGCTTCAGAGGAGGAGTACCCATGCGATCAGATACCCATTCCCACTGTGATTCCGTGGGCACCAGCAGCTGCCGCTTTTTAGAATTGTTCAGCACTGGATGGTGGGGTTTGTGTAGTGCTGTGCATTCCCTCCTCACCTTTGTGGCACAAACCAGGAATGGATAAAGTCAGAGAAGGCTCACATACACACTGATGTCCACAGAGGGATCACAGAACAAGAATGGTGGTTTTCTTTGGACTGAAGCTGATGGCAAATGGTGCAAAGAGTCCTCCCAGAGGTTCTGCTCTTGGATTTTATGCTGGAACTACTCAAAGCGTGCCACTAACACAGCCTGTTTCTGATGGATTCTTTCTTAAGAGATAGTTATTAACAGCTGAAAAATAAAAAACTTCTTAAGAGGTCACAGATTATATTCACATTAGCCTGTCTAACCATCTTCATGGTTAGACTTAGCTGATTTTCTCTGGAGAGAAGGGAAAGATGAAAATCATTGTTACATAATAATCCCCTTTGAAGCATTGAGAGGTGTGTGCCACGTGTGTTAGAATACCAAAAGAAAAACTGAGCATAGGACAGGGGTTTCAAAATGTAATGTTTATTATAGAAAATAATTAAATCTATCATCACAGACATACAGGTGAAATTCTAGTTGTGTTTGAATAGTGGATGATAGGAGCATTGACTACATCTTTTTGTATATATCTTGTGGCATATGATCAGCTCACAGTTGACCCTGAAATTGTGCAGGATCTGCTGCTCCATCTAAACTGCTACAAATCTATGGGGCCTGATGAGATTCATCCAAGAATCCTTAAAGAGCTGGCTGATATCACAAAACCTCTCTTGATAATTTTTGTGTGGTCTTAGAAATCCAGAAAGGTCCCAGCTGATTGGAAACTGACAAATGTTGTGCTGATTTTCAAGAACATCAAGAAGGACAACCCTGGAAACTACAGGCCTGTCAGTCTCAATTCAGTGCCTGGTGAAATTATAGAGAAGATTAATCTGGGAGGTATTGAAAAACACCTGAAAGAGAACGCAGTCATTGGCCACAACCAGCACGACTTCATGAGAGGAAACATCCTTCTTGTCAAACCTGATTTCCTTTTATGACAAGGTAACCCACCTGGCTGATCAAGGAAAGCCAGTTGATCTTTTTGGATATCAGTAAAGCTTTCAATGCTGTCTCTCACAGAATCCTTCTGGATAAAATATCCAGCACACAGCTGATTAAACACATCATGTGAGCTACTTGGTCATGGGTCAGGCACAAAGGGTTACAGTGAATGAGGTGACATCAGACTGGGGACCTGTCACCAATGAGGTTCCACAGGGCTCCATCTTAGGCCCTGTGCTCTTTAACATCTTCATAAATGACTTGGATGCAGGACTGGAAGGGACATTGAGCAACTTTGCAGATACAAAACTGGGAGGAGCTGTTGACTACATTGAAGGTAGGGAGGCCCTGAAGAGAGACCTGGACAAATCACCAACCATATGAAGTTGAACAAGGAAAAATGCTGGATTCTGCACCTGGGATGGGGCAACCCTGGATGTACAGACAGACTGGGGAAATGAGATGAGGAAAGCAGTGCCAGGGAAAGGGACCTGGGGGTCCCTGGTCAATGGAAAGTTGAATGTGAGTCAGCAGTGCCCTGGCAGCCAGGAGGGCCAAGCGTGTCCTGGGGGACATCAGGCACAGCATCACCAGCTGGGCAAGGGAGGAGATTGTCCTGCTCTGCTCTGCACTGAGCTAGAAAGCTGCCTCACCTTGAGTCCTGAGGGCAGTTTTGGGCACAACAATATAAGAAAGACATTAAGCTATTAGAGAGTGTCCAAAAGAGGGCAATGAAGATGATGAAGGGTTTCGAGGGGAAGCTGAATGAGGAGCGGCTGAGGTCACTTGGTCTGTTCAGCCTGGAGAAGAGGAGACTGAGGGGAGACCTCATTGCAGTCTGCAAGTTTCTCATGAGGTGAAGAGGAAAGGCAGACACTGACTTCTTCTCTCTGGTGACCAGGGACAGGACATGAGGGAATAGCCTGAAGCTGTGTCAGGTGAGGTTTAGTTTGGATATTAGAAAAAGGTTCTTCACCCAGAGGGTGGTTGGGTGCTGGAACAGGCTTCCCAGGGAAGTGGTCGCAGCACCAGCCTGACAGAGCTGAAGGGGCATTTGGACAATACTGCCAGGCACATGGTGTGACTCTTGGCCAGGAGTTGGACTCCATGATCATTATGGGTCCCTTCCAATTCAGTTTATTCTCTGATTCTGTGATATTTTATTACACGTGCTGCTCTATTTGACAGAATACTGCTCTTAGTCTTCCTCTGATAGCAGGCCATGGGAATATTGCCTATTTGGTTTTTTTTGGGAAGGTTTTATGACACATTCCCTATTAAGCACTTATTGTTTTCCTTACAGCTCAGAATGTGCGCCCTTACTGAGTCAGAAAGTTAATTCTCTGCTGTCCCTTGGAGAGAAGTTTGATTGTCAGATTAAATGAAGTGAACATTAAACAAAATGAATGGCTCTGCAGTAAGAAAAATGAGACCAGTGAGTACTGGGTTGGTGCCAATGTCTCAGAAGTAAAGGTGCTAGGTAAAAAGTAAGGTTTGTCCTTTTGTTTTTATATCAAGAAGATACTGATGTCATGTTTCTGACCTTAAACCACAAGGAAAGGACTTTGGTTTTAGTTGTGCTCAGCATATTCATTTTGGGTCTCTCACTGGGAATTCTGGTTCTTATCACCAGAGTTGTAATATTTGATAAGTTTACTTATATGTTTTTGATAACATATTGTGGTAGGTTGACCCTGGCTGGAAGCCCAGGGCCTAAAGGCCCACTAAAGCTGCTATCACTGCCTTCCTCAGCTGGACACAGGAGAGAAAATACAATGAAAGGCTCGTGGGTTGAGCCAAGGGCAAGGAGAGTTCACTCACCAGTTTCCATCATGGGCAAAACAGACTCTACTTGGGGAAATTATTTTATTACCAACCAAATCAGAGAAGGATAATGAAAAAAAAACCCCAAATCTTAAAAGCACGTTCTCCCTCTTTCAACTCCACTCTCCTTCCGGGGTTTAACTTCACTACCTCCTCCCTGCCAGTGGCACAGGAGTATGGGGAGTAGAGGATATAGTCAGTTCATCTATCACCAAGTTGTCTCTGCTTCTCCTTTCTTCTCTGGGAGAGAGCTCCTCACACTCCACCCCTGCTCCACTGTGGGGTCCCCATCATGGGAGACAGTGATCCATTAACTTCTCCAAGGTGAGTCCTTCCCACAGACTGCAGTTCTTCCTAAACTGTTCCATTGTGGGGTCCCTTCCACAGGGTGAACTCCTTCAGTAACAGACTGCCCCAGTGTGAGCCCCCATGGGGTCACAAGTCCTGCCAACAAACCTGCTCCAGCGTGGGCTCCTCTTTCCATTGGGACACAACTCCTGTCAGGAACCTGCTCCAGTGCAGGCTTTCCACAGGGTCACAGCCTCCTTTGGGCATCCACGTGCTCTGGTGTGGTGTCCTCCATGCAGGTGGATCTCTGCTCCCCCATGGATCTCCACGGCCTGCAGGGGCACAGCTGCCTCACCACGGGCTGCACCAGGGGCTGCAGGGGAATCTCAGCTCTGGCACCTGGAGCACCTCCTCTCCCTCCTTAACTGACCATGGTGTCTGCAAAGTTGTTGCTCTCATATATTCTCAATCCTTTCTCCACCTGAATATGCTGTGGAAATTGAAATGCAAAAACTTCTTCCCTTTCTTAAATCCATTATCCCAGAGGCCCTACCACCATTGCTGATGGGCTTGGCCTTGGCGAGCGGCAGGTGTTCTTTCAAAATATCCCAGTTAGGTTATATTGTTTAGACTTATTTCAATGAAAAGGTTCTCCTGCCACAATAAAAATTGTAAGTATTGTCTGGTTGTATATAAAATTTTTAAATAACATCATGAAATCTTCCCAGCTAGAGAAATGAAATATTTGCAATTCATTCACCTGTTTCTTTTCATTTTGATCTTTAACAGAAAAAACCCTACTGAAGTCTCAAAATTTGTCAGGACAGAGACCTAATTTTCAATGGGCTCTTCTCTGTGGTTGTTAAACTGAGGTTTTTAGATATTTAGATATTCATAACTTGAATATAATTTTTAATTTTCCTTGTAATTTTTTGTTAGTGCCACATAAAGCACTCTCTCTAGTTCTTAGTTAAGACTTAAAGGAACACTAGTGAGAAAGAGGGTTGAATACATTGAAAATAGTACACGTTTTTGATTAGTATTTAAAAATAAGGAATTCAAAATCGCTAGAAGGATTAAGCTTATACTGTATACTGCATACTGAAATCAACTAAGGTAAGTCACTAATGATACAGATAAGTCTGGAATATATTTTTGAGGAATCAAACCAGTAATACCTTTTTCAGTATATAAAAATAAAAAAATGTAGTAGAAACAGAACAATTTAATGAAACAGACCCATTGCCTAATTCAGTTGCTCATGAATAAAAATAAAATGAATTCCACAAGGCTCCAGTAATCTCCTAAGAAAACAGCACCCAAACAAAATCACATTTAAAAAAATAATATTTTCCTTCAGCATACCTGTTTGGTGGCTGTTTATTGTACACATCTATAAGTGTTCCAATTTATTTCAATGGCCTATACAAAGAAATAATAGACAGGTAACATTTTTTCCTCCCAGACTCTTTCCTGTATCCCCAGCAGCACCCCACCAGTCTCCTTGCAGAAAAGCTCTCATTCATCAGCATATTTGGGAACACAGAGCCACAGAGGTTTGAGTTTTTATCTGGCAGCTACATAGAAGGTGTGGCTGAAGCAGTATTTTAGAAACTCCCTAGTGTTTGGTGTGTAGCAATTTACAGGAATTTGAAAAAATTCCCAGCATAACACGGCTTATATAAATACTTTGATTGAAAACTTTCAGAACCAATTTCAATCTGAGAAAGCAACTGTTCTCTCCTGCCTCTGTATATGTTCTTTATTAGCACTATTCTAAAACTTATTGCAGAGAATAAGATTATTTTTTAAAGAAGCTGCAGAAAATATTTACAGACTATTTGAAATCAGTGATTGAATCCAAACATCTTGGGGAGGTTTGAAACAATTACGCAGGTCGACAAGAAACGGATAAACTTTTAGTACTACCAGTGAATGTGTAAATAAATAGTGAGGCAATTTAAAGGAAATAGTCTTTTAAAACATCCCACAAGAGCAACAAGACATATTTTGGGGAGGAGGGCACACGCTCCTGGTCTTCCTTGGCTAAGAGTCTCATTTAAGAGGAAGAGTTGTTTGTCCTACAATGAATACAGAGTAATCCTTGGAAATACCAACACTAGAGTCCAGGGCATTCTGCACTCCAGTATCCACTTCTACCATGGGATCTAAAGGATCCTCTTTGTCTAAGTGAAAACTGGATCATGTTCTAAACCTTCTGCCTGGGAAAAACAAAGAACTGCCAGACTCTGTTCAGCAGCAGTTCTTGGAAGTTATAGGTATTCTATGAAACATTTTTCTCTTCTGACAAATATGTATATGTGCTTAAGCCTGTAGCATTTCAAACATTGCTGTTTGTCCAGATAATATCATGTTTCTTGTATTTTAAGAACAAAACTAGTAATAACAATAGTAATAATAACAACAAAAATAAAAAGACATTCTGCTTATTCAAGTAAAGGATTATTCCTAACTCAATATGTAGAATTCAAGGACGTGACAAACAAGACAGTGATAAATTTTTCACAATTGATAACTTAATCTGTTGCAACATTAATCACATAATTGATTATCTAAAAGAACAAATATGTTCTGTAATGTATTCTGGAGAGAAAAAAATAATACCATTTAGACAACTTCTCATGTAATGCTTACCTGGTAAATTTCTGATTGTTCATCTGTGAAAGGCCGTTACTGTTAATAAAAATGTGCCATGTAGTGCAATGTAGCTACAGGCATCTTCATTTAATTTTTCAATATTCTACTATATTGGAATTCATGACACCTTTAAACTAAATGACAGCACGGATATCTAATCATTGTTTGGAGAAAAACTGCTAAATAAAGATGAATCTTGAAAATTGTCCAGGTCTTAATATAGCAAAATAGTGTATTATCACTAATCTTGATGGCAGCTGAGAAGATCACTAGGGAACATTATTAATATTAGCTGCAGACTCAAACAAAGCTTGGACTTTTGTTCATTCAAAGCCCTGCATAATTTTGACTAGGCTTCCATTTAATCTGATTTGGCTATTTGCTCTAATCTTCAGTGTCATTCAGAATTTGTTTTCCTCATTTGCCCTCTTACCCTTTTTCATTGCTTTAGCTTCCCCTCATTTCCTTTTTCCTTTTCTTTCAGTCTATCTTCAACTAGCTCTAACTATCCTTCACCCTATCAGAAATGTGAATAAAAACATTGTTGCCAGTCATATAATTTATTGTGTCTGCTTTTTTCTTCTGCCTTCCTATGTTTCAATTATTTAACCCAGAGCCCTTTTAGAAAAAAATTCTATGTATTTCCCCAAGAAAAGGACCTAACATACTGGGGCTCTGTGCTATGCAGATCCTTGGTTACACTCCTAAAAAGCAGGATTATCTTATTATCCACAATAATACTTGTTGTCAGCTTGAACTGAATCCCTGGCAGTCCATGTTTGCTATATGCTTACTTTATATGTCCATAGATATTAAATAAGCCTTGAAGATGAGACTGTCACATAGGTAGTAGAAATCTGCCAAGTTAGTTATTACAAATTACTTATTCCAAACCTAACATTTATGGTCCTACAGATATGGCACAGAGAAAGAATTTTTTATTCCATTCTAAGACCTGTCTGTCTATATCTGCATACATAAATGATACCTATATTTGAAAGTATAATTTCGGTACCAATGAGATAACGAACTACATTTTCAAGACCTTTCAATGGTAAAAGTTAACATTATTTATCTGCTAGGCAATATTCTGGACATGTGTTTTGTGTCACAGAACATGGGCAGGTAACTAAGTAGTTTAGATACAAATTAAACCTGTTAGGAGTCCAACATCCAGCAATTCACTAAGAGTGTGGAATAATATAATTCCACTGAAATGCATAGGAATTTCATCATAGGCTTCAGTTGATGTGATGCTGTGAGTAATGAGATATGTCTGGGTTATATACATTTCATTAAAAAATTTATACCATGTCATCCTTTTATGAAGACGGCATTATGATGGAGAATTTAAAAGTATGTTAGTATTATGCAAGACACAATAAAATCAACATGAGATAATGCATTTTTTAAAATTTATTTTTCATTAGGCACAGGGGATAAAAGAAATTCCCATCTTATGTAGGTATTTCATGGTTAACATCTCTGTAATGGTTGAGCAGGTCATTTGTGTACAGGTTTAGGCTGAGTATTATTATATGTCACGAGAACTGTGTTTCAGCAAGTATGAGCCATTGTCTGGGAACGCCTGTAAGAAGAGCAAAACACAGATAGATCAGGGTGGAAAACTGGGGTTTCTTTGTAGCTTCCTCTGAGATGTTTCCCTGGGATCTAAAACCAATGATGGGCTGCATATGTTAATTCAATTTAGTACTATATCTTTATTAGTGGAGGTAAAATAACAATGCATTAAATTTAAGCTGAACTATAACTGAAATTCTATACTGATTATATGTGTATGAAAACTGAGTACATTTTACCACTAAAATAAATCCCAAAGTAATTCCAGCAGCAATTGTTAAACTGCTATTTTAAAGCAGTTGAGTCAGTCTCTGAAACTAGAGATTGTCCTTGATCCCTTTCCAAAAGCAACCAATCCTTTAACCTTCACAGAGATAAAACACTTCAACATAAAGAAGTAAGCCTCTCTCCCTTTCAAAATAAAAGTATATTAAATGTATTTAATGTCTTTTTTTCTGTGAGGGTGACTGAGCACTGACACACGCTGCCTAGGCTGTAGAGTTTTCATCTTTGGAGGTTTCAAGAGCTGCCTAGACAATGTCCTGGGCACTCTGCTCTAAATGATCCTGTTTCAGCAGGTGGGGTGGACAAGATTACCTCCAGAGGCCCCCTCCAATCTCAATTATTCTGTGATTAAATGATGAATTGCATTTGTTGTTGGAATCAGCTTCCTATTTCCTCTCTAAATTCTCAGGCAACATATGTATTGCTCACTGGGCAATGGCAACAAATGCACAGCTGTAGATGGTGAGAAGAAAGGATCGGGGGACATACCAGCTGCTGGCAACATTCGCACTGGAGTCAGTACTTACATTTCAGAAAATCTCTTCTGCCACTCGAGATAAGAATTACTATATTATTTGAAAGAACTTCTATTTTACCATAGCATATGTTAAGATCTTAAAATATTAATCAATGTTATCTTCTGTTATTTTTATATGAGACTACAGTCAAAAATATTAAATGGAATGTGGGAGATTTAACAAAGACACTTTCTGTACATGGTTTCATGCAACAGTCAATCTGACACTTCTCACATATAAGCTCCTGCTGTATTTGACATTTATTGGGTCAAATCTTCACTTTGATATCCAAAAGAAGTAGTTATTATAAAGAATTCTGTTTTTAAATCTATTTTGCATATGCCAGTTTCTATTTAGATAGCTCTTTATGACTAAATCAGAGCTTCTTTACTAGCATGATGAAAAGCACCCCTATAAGTAGCTCATCTCTGCCAGATTTCAGCTTCCTAGATACAGCTAATTTTGTGCTAGATGTTTGCAAAAAGTGGCAGTGAAATACATAATATTGTTTTGTTCAGTAATTGTAATTTCATTCAGTCTGAAATGTTTCAACTCTCCCTTCTCATGTCCACAAAATTTTCCCTGAACCAATACCAGATCTTGATATTTGAACAGGCTTAGAAAGGATTACTGGAGGAAATGTCAGGCAGCCTTTACTTTGTGAGAAATATTTTCACTGAAAATATCTGAGTATAAAAGAAATGCAATGGCCATGGTGTCTCCTTTTCCAAAATGAGAACTTGGTAATACAGCCACCTTTTCCTCCAGACGGAAGGACAACACAGACTCTTCAGAGGCTTCTCAACACATTCATAAGTACAAATAAAAGTTCTGAGTTGATCACAAGTGACCTACTTTCTTTCCCAATGCACACAGCTTCCTAGAGGTCACTGCATTCCCAAGTGAATGAGGTCTTGCTTTGCTTGGAAAACTGAC